>NC_060123.1:695136890-695748242 GCF_021461395.2 Schistocerca americana
GCAATTTCTGTGTTTCATCGTCAATAAGAAGGTCCAAGTTATACAGTAAACCTGAAGTGAAGCATCGGAAACTAAAACTGGACTCACAGGAGAGGTTCATATCGTAGAAAGTTAGAGTGTCAGTCCTCTTGTGATTAAGTCGGCAATGTGGTTTTAGAATTAAATTCGGATGAAATTTCTGTGTTTCATTGTCAATAAGAAGGTCCAAAGTATACAGTACACATGAAGTGGAGCATCGGAATCAGAAACTGGACTCACAGGAGGGTTCAAATCATAGAAAGTTAGAGTGTCAGTCCTCTTGTACTTAAGTCGGCATTGTGGATTTTGTATTAAATTCGGATGCAATTTCTGTGTTTCATCGTCAATAAGAAGGTCCAAGGGATACAGTAAACCTGAAGTGAAGCATCGAAACTAAACCTGGACTCACAGGAGAGGTTCAAATCATAGAAAGTTCCAGTGTCAGTCCTCATGTACTTATGTCGGCATTGTGCCTTTTGTATTAAATTCGGATGCATTTTCTGTATTTCATCGTCAATAAGAAGTTCCAAGGCATACAGTAAACCTGAAGTGAAGCATCGGAAACTAAAACTGGACTCACAGGAGAGGTTCAAATCATAGAAAGTTAGAGTGTCAGTCCTCTTGTACTTAAGTCGACGTTGTGCCTTTTGCATTAACTTCGGATGAAATTTCTGTGTTTCATCGTCAATAAGAAGGTCCAAGGTATACAGTACACCTGAAGTGAAGCATCGGAATCTTAAACTGGACTCACAGGAGAGGTTCAAATCATAGAAAGATAGATTAACAGTCCTCTTAGACTTAAGTCGGCATTGTTCATTTGTATCAAATTCGGATGCAATTTCTGTGCTTCATCGTCAATAATAAGGTCCAAGGATACAGTAAACCTGAAGTGAAGCATCTAAAACAAAAACTTGACTCACAGGAGAGGTTCAAATCATAGAAAGTTAGAGTGTCAATCCTCTTGTACTTAAGTCGGCATTGTGCCGTTGTATTAAATTCGAATGTAATTTCTGTGTTTCATCGTCAATAAGAGGGTCCAAGGTATACTGTAAACCTGAAGTGAAGCATCGGAATCTAAGACTGGACTCACAGGAGAGGTTGAAATCAAAGAAAGATAGCGTGTCTGTCCTCTTGTACTTATGTCGGCATTGTGCCTTTTGTATTAAATTCGGATGCAATTTCTGTGTTTCATCGTCAATGTGAAGGTCCAAGGGATACAGTAAACCTGAAGTGATGCATCGGAGTCTAAAAGTGGACTCACAGGAGAGGTTCAAATCATAGAAAGTTAGAATGTCAGTCCTCTTGTACTTAGGTCGGTATTGTGCCCTTTGTATTAAATTCGGATACAATTTCTGTGTTTCATCGTCAATAAGAAGGTCCAACGGATACAGTAAACCTGAAGCGAAGCATCGGAATCGAAAACTGGGTTCACAGGAGAGGTTCAATTCACAGAAAGAAAGAGTGTCTGTCCTCTTGTACTTAAGCCGGAATTGTGCATTTTGTATTAAATTCGGATGCAATTTCTGTGTTTCATCGTCAATAAGAAGGTCCAAGGGATACAGTAAACCTGAAGTGAAGCATCGGAAACTAAAACTGGACTCACAGGAGAGGTACACATCATAGAAAGTTAGAATGTCATTCCTCTAGAACTTAAGTCGGCATTGTGCCTTTTGTATTAAATTCGGATGAAATATCTATGTTTCATCGTCAATAAGAAGGTCACAGGGATACAGTAAACCAGAAGTGAAGCATCGGAAACTAAAACTGGACTCACAGGAGAGTTTCAAATCGTAGAAATTTAGAGTTTCAGTCCTCTTGTACTTAAGTCGGCATTGTGCCTTTTGCATTAAATTCGGATGCAATTTCTGTGTTTCATCGTCATTAAGAAGGTCCAAGGTATACAGTATACCTGAAGTGAAGCGTCGGAAACTAAACCTAAACTCACAGGATTGTTTAAAATCATAGAAATTTAGAGTGTCAGTCCTCTTGTACTTAAGTCGGCATTGTGCCTTTTGTATTAAATTCGGATGCAATTTCTGTGTTTCATCGTCAATAAGAAGGTCCAAGGGATAAGGTAAACCTGAAGTGAAGCATCGGAATCGAAAACTGGACTCACAGGAGAGGTTGAAATCATAGAAAGTTAGGGTGTCAGGCCTCTTGTCCTTAAGTCGGCATTGTGCCTTTTGTATTAAATTCAGATGGAATTTCTGTCCTTCTTCGTCAATAAGAAGGTCCAAGGGATACAGTAAACCAGAAGTGAAGCATCGGAATCTAAAACTGGACTCACAGGTGACGTTCAAATCATAGAAAGTTAGAGTGTCAGTCCTCTTGTACTTAAGTCGGCATTGTGCCTTTTGTATTACATTCGGATGCTATTTCTGTGCTACTTCGTCAATAAGAAGGTGCAAGGTATAAAGTAAACCTGAAGTGAAGCATCGGAATCAAAATCTGGACACACAGGAGAGGTTTAAATCATAGAAAGTTAGAGAGTGGGTCATCTTGTACTTAAGTCGGCATTGTGCCTTATGTGTTAAATTCGGATGAAATTTCTGTGTTTCATCGTCAATAAGAAGGTCCAAGGTATAGAGTACAACTGAAGTGAAGCATCGGAATCTAAAACTGGACTCACAGGAGAGGTTCAAATCATAGAAAGTTAAAATGTCTGTCCTCTTTTATTTATGTCGGAATTGTGCCTTTTGTATTAAATTCGGTTGCAATTTCAGTGTTTCATCGTCAATAAGAAGGTCCAAGGGATACAGTAAACCTGAAGTGAAGCATCGGAACCTAAAACTGGACTCAAAGGAGAGGTTCAAATCATAGAACGTTAGAGTGTCAGTCCTCTTGTACTTAAGTCGGCATTGTGCCTTTGGTATTAAATTCAGATGCAATTTCTGTGTTTCATCGCCAATAAGAAGGTCCAAGGTATACAGTAAACCTGAAGTGAAGCGTCGGAAACTAAACCTAAACTCACAGGAGAGTTTCAAATCATAGAGAGATACAGTGTCAGTAATCTTGTACTTAAGTCGGCATTGTGCCTTTTGTATTAAATTTGGATGCAATGTCTGTGTTTCATCGTCAATAAGAAGGTCCAAGGGATACAGTAAACCTGAAGTGAAGCATCGGAAACTAAATCTGGACTCACAGGAGAGGTTCAAATCATAGAAAGTTAGAGTGTCAGTCCTCTTGTACTTAAGTCGGCATTGTGCATTTTGTATTAAATTCAGATGGAAGTTCTATGTTTGATCGTCAATAAGAAAGTCCAAGGTATACAGTACACCTGAAGTGAAACATCGGAGTCTAAAACCGGACCCACAGGAGAGGTTCAAATCATAGAAAGTTAGAGTGTCAGGCCTCTTGTCCTGAAGTCGGCATTGTGCCTTTTGTATTAAATTCATATGGAATTTCTGTCTTTCATCGTCAATAACAATGTCCAAGGGATATGGTAAACCTGAAGTGAAGCATTGGAATCGAAAACTGGACTTACAGGAGAGGTTCAAGTCATAGAAAGTTAGAGTGTCAGTCCTCTTGTACTTAAGTCGACATTGTGCCTTTTGCATTAAATTCGGGTGAAATTTCTGTGTTTCGTCGTCAATAAGAAGGTCCAAGGTATACAGTACACCTGAAGTGAAGCATCAGAATCTTAAACTGGACTCACAGGAGAGGTTCAAATCATAGAAAGATAGATTAACAGTCCTCTTGTACTTAAGTCGGCATTGTTCATTTGTATCAAATTCGGATGCAATTTCTGTGCTTCATCGTCAATAATAAGGTCCAAGGATACAGTAAACCTGAAGTGAAGCATCTAAAACAAAAACTTGACTCACAGGAGAGGTTCAAATCATAGAACGGTAGAGTATAAGTAATCTTGTACTTAAGTCGGCATTGTGCCTTTTGTATTAAATACGGATGCAGTTACTGAATTTCATCGTCAATAAGAAGGTCCAAGGTATACTGTAAACCTGAAGTGAAGCATCGGAAACTAAAACCGGACTCACAGGAGAGGTTCAAATCATAGAAAGTTAGAGTGTCAATCCTCTTGTACTTAAGTCGGCATTGTGCCGTTTGTATTATATTCGGATGTAATTTCTGTGTTTCATCGTCAATAAGAGGGTCCAAGGTATACTGTAAACCTGAAGTGAAGCATCGGAATCTAAGACTGGACTCACAGGAGAGGTTGAAACCAAAGAAAGATAGCGTGTCTGTCCACTTGTACTTAAGTCGGCATTGTGCCTTTTGTATTAAATTCGGATGCAATTTCTGTGTTTCATCGTCAATAAGAAGGTCCAAGGGATACAGTAAACCTTAAGTGAAGCATCGGAATCGTAAACTGGACTCACAGGAGAGGTTCAAATCATAGGAAGTTAGAGTGTCAGTCCTGTTGTACATAAGTCATTGTTGAGCCTTTTGTATAAAATTCGGATGTAATTTCTGTGCTTCATCATCAATGTGAAGGCCCAATGGATACAGTAAACCTGAAGTGAAGCATCGGAGTCTAAAAGTGGACTCACAGGAGAGGTTCAAATCATAGAAAGTTAGAATGTCAGTACTCTTGTACTTAGGTCGGTATTGTGCCTTTTGTATTTAATTCGGATGCAATTTCTGTGTTTCATCGTCAATAAGAAGGTCCAACGGATACAGTAAACCTGAAGTGAAGCATCGGAATCGAAAACTGGATTCACAGGAGAGGTTCAATTCACAGAAAGAAAGAGTGTCTGTCCTCTTGTACTTAAGCCGGCATTGTGCACTTTGTATTAAATTCGGATGCAATTTCTGTGTTTCATCGTCAATAAGAATGTCCAAGTTATACAGTAAACCTGAAGTAAAGCATCGGAATTTAAAACTGGACTCACAGGAGGGGTTAAAATCATAGAAAGTGAGAGTGTCAGTCCTCTTGTACTTAAGTCGGCATTGTGGATTTTGTATTAAATTCGGATGCAATTTCTGTGTTTCATCGTCAATAAGAAGGTCCAAGGGATACAGTAAACCTGAAGTGAAGCATCGAAACTAAACCTGGACTCACAGGAGAGGTTCAAATCATAGAAAGTTCCAGTGTCAGTCCTCTAGTACTTATGTCGGCATTGTGCCTTTTGTATTAAATTCGGATGCAATTTCTGTATTTCATCGTCAATAAGAAGTTCCAAGGCATACAGTAAACCTGAAGTGAAGCATCGGAAACTAAAACTGGACTCACAGGAGAGGTTCAAATCATAGAAAGTTAGAGTGTCAGTCCTCTTGTACTTAAGTCGACATTGTGCCTTTTGCATTAACTTCGGATGAAATTTCTGTGTTTCATCGTCAATAAGAAGGTCCAAGGTATACAGTACACCTGAAGTGAAGCATCGGAATCTTAAACTGGACTCACAGGAGAGGTTCAAATCATAGAAAGATAGATTAACAGTCCTCTTAGACTTAAGTCGGCATTGTTCATTTGTATCAAATTCGGATGCAATTTCTGTGCTTCATCGTCAATAATAAGGTCCAAGGATACAGTAAACCTGAAGTGAAGCATCTAAAACAAAAACTTGACTCACAGGAGAGGTTCAAATCATAGAAAGTTAGAGTGTCATTCCTCTTGTACTTAAGTCGGCATTGTGCCGTTTGTATTAAATTCGGATACAATTTCTGTGTTTCATCGTCAATAAGAAGGTCCAACGGATACAGTAAACCTGAAGTGAAGCATCGGAGTCTAAAAGTGGACTCACAGGAGAGGTTCAAATCATAGAAAGTTAGAATGTCAGTCCTCTTGTACTTAGGTCGGTATTGTGCCCTTTGTATTAAATTCGGATACAATTTCTGTGTTTCATCGTCAATAAGAAGGTCCAACGGATACAGTAAACCTGAAGTGAAGCATCGGAAACTAAAACTGGACTCACAGGAGAGGTACACATCATAGAAAGTTAGAATGTCAGTCCTCTAGAACTTAAGTCGGCATTGTGCCTTTTGTATTAAATTCGGATGAAATATCTATGTTTCATCGCCAATAAGAAGGTCACAGGTATACAGTAAACCAGAAGTGAAGCATCGGAACCTAAAACTGGACTCAAAGGAGAGGTTCAAATCATAGAACGTTAGAGTGTCAGTCCTCTTGTACTTAAGTCGGCATTGTGCCTTTTGTATTAAATTCGGATGCAATATCTGTGTTTCATCGTCAATAAGATGGTCCAAGGGATAAGGTAAACCTGAAGTGAAGCATCGGAATCGAAAACTGGACTCACAGGAGAGGTTGAAATCATAGAAAGTTAGGGTGTCAGGCCTCTTGTCCTTAAGTCGGCATTGTGCCTTTTGTATTAAATTCAGATGGAATTTCTGTCCTACTTCGTCAATAAGAAGGTCCAAGGGATACAGTAAACCAGAAGTGAAGCATCGGAATCTAAAACTGGACTCACAGGAGACGTTCAAATCATAGAAAGTTAGAGTGTCAGTCCTCTTGTACTTAAGTCGGCATTGTGCCTTTTGTATTACATTCGGATGCTATTTCTGTGCTACATCGTCAATAAGAAGGTGCAAGGTATAAAGTAAACCTGAAGTGAAGCATCAGAATCTAAATCTGGACACACAGGAGAGGTTTAAATCATAGAAAGTTAGAGAGTGGGTCATCTTGTACTTAAGTCGGCATTGTGCCTTTTGTGTAAAATTCGGATGAAATTTCTGTGTTTCATCGTCAATAAGAAGGTCCAAGGTATACAGTACAACTGAAGTGAAGCATCGGAATCTAAAACTGGACTCACAGGAGAGGTTCAAATCATAGAAAGTTAAAATGTCAGTCCTCTTTTATTTATGTCGGAATTGTGCCTTTTGTATTAAATTCGGTTGCAATTTCTGTGTTTCATCGTCAATAAGAAGGTCCAAGGGATACAGTAAACCTGAAGTGAAGCATCGGAACCTAAAACTGGACTCAAAGGAGAGGTTCAAATCATAGAACGTTAGAGTGTCAGTCCTCTTGTACTTAAGTCGGCATTGTGCCTTTTGTATTAAATTCAGATGCAATTTCTGTGTTTCATCGCCAATAAGAAGGTCCAAGGTATACAGTAAACCTGAAGTGGATCGTCGGAAACTAAACCTAAACTCACAGGAGAGTTTCAAATCATAGAAAGTTACAGTGTCAGTAATCTTGTACTTAAGTCGGCATTGTGCTTTTTGTATTAAATTTGGATGCAATGTCTGTGTTTCATCGTCAATAAGAAGGTCCAAGGGATACAGTAAACCTGAAGTGAAGCATCGGAAACTAAATCTGGACTCACAGGAGAGGTTCAAATCATAGAAAGTTAGAGTGTCAGTCCTCTTGTACTTAAGTCGGCATTGTGCCTTTTGTATTAAATTCAGATGGAAGTTCTATGTTTGATCGTCAATAAGAAAGTCCAAGGTATACAGTAAACCTGAAGTGAAACATCGGAGTCTAAAACCGGACCCACAGGAGAGGTTCAAATCAAAGAAAGTTAGAGTGTCAGGCCTCTTGTCCTGAAGTCGGCATTGTGCCTTTTGTATTAAATTCATATGGGATTTCTGTCTTTCATCGTCAATAACAATGTCCAAGGGATACGGTAAACCTGAAGTGAAGCATTGGAAAAGAAAACTGGACTTACAGGAGAGGTTCAAGTCTTAGAAAGTTAGAGTGTCAGTCCTCTTGTACTTAAGTCAACATTGTGCCTTTTGCATTAAATTCGGGTGAAATTTCTGTGTTTCATCGTCAATAAGAAGGTCCAAGGTATACAGTACACCTAAAGTGAAGCATCGGAATCTTAAACTGGACTCACAGGAGAGGTTCAAATCATAGAAAGATAGATTAACAGTCCTCTTGTACTTAAGTCGGCATTGTTCATTTGTATCAAATTCGGATGCAATTTCTGTGCTTCATCGTCAATAATAAGGTCCAAGGATACAGTAAACCTGAAGTGAAGCATCTAAAACAAAAACTTGACTCACAGGAGAGGTTCAAATAGTAGAACGGTAGAGTATCAGTCCTCTTGTACTTAAGTCGGCATTGTGCATTTTGTATTAAATACGGATGCAGTTACTGAATTTCATCGTCAATAAGAAGGTCCAAGGTATACTGTAAACCTGAAGTGAAGCATCGGAAACTAAAACTGGACTCACAGGAGAGGTTCAAATCATAGAAAGTTAGAGTGTCAATCCTCTTGTACTTAAGTCGGCATTGTGCCGTTTGTATTAAATTCGGATGTAATTTCTGTGTTTCATCGTCAATAAGAGGGTCCAAGGTATACTGTAAACCTGAAGTGAAGCATCGGAATCTAAGACTGGACTCACAGGAGAGGTTGAAATCAAAGAAAGATAGCGTGTCTGTCCACTTGTACTTAAGTCGGCATTGTGCCTTTTGTATTAAATTCGGATGCAATTTCTGTGTTTCATCGTCAATAAGAAGGTCCAAGGGATACAGTAAACCTTAAGTGAAGCATCGGAATCGTAAACTGGACTCACAGGAGAGGTTCAAATCATAGGAAGTTAGAGTGTCAGTCCTGTTGTACATAAGTCATCGTTGAGCCTTTTGTATTAAATTCGGATGCAATTTCTGTGCTTCATCATCAATGTGAAGGCCCAATGGATACAGTAAACCTGAAGTGAAGCATCGGAGTCTAAAAGTGGACTCACAGGAGAGGTTCAAATCATAGAAAGTTAGAATGTCAGTACTCTTGTACTTAGGTCGGTATTGTGCCTTTTGTATTAAATTCGGATGCAATTTCTGTGTTTCATCGTCAATAAGAAGGTCCAACGGATACAGTAAACCTGAAGTGAAGCATCGGAATCGAAAACTGGATTCACAGGAGAGGTTCAATTCACAGAAAGAAAGAGACTCTGTCCTCCTGTACATAAGCCGGCATTGTGCACTTTGTATTAAATTCGGATGCAATTTCTGTGTTTCATCGTCAATAAGAAGGTCCAAGGGATACAGTAAACCTGAAGTGAATCATCGGAATCTAAAACTGGACTCACAGGAGGGGTTCAAATCATAGAAAGGGAGAGTGTCAGTCCTCTTGTACTTATGTCGGCATTGTGCCTTTTGTATTAAATTCGGATGCAATTACTGTGCTTCATCATCAATGAGAAGGTCAAAGGGATACAGTAAACCTAAAGTGAAGCACCGGAATCCATAACTGGATTCACAGGAGAGGTTCAGATCACAGAAAGAAAGAGTGTCAGTCCTCTTGTACCTAAGCCGGCATTGTGCCTTTTGTATTAAATTCGGATGCAATTTCTGTGTTTCATCGTCAATAAGAAGGTCCAAGGGATACAGTAAACCTGAAGTGAAGCATCGGAGTCTAAAACTGGACTCACAGGAGAGGTTCAAATCATAGAAAGTTAGAATGTCAGGCCTCTTGTACTTAAGTCGGCATTGTGCCTCTTGTATTAAATTCAGATGCAATTTCTATGTTTCATCGTCAATAAGAAGACCCAAGTTATGCAGTAAACATGAAGTGAAGCATCGGAATCTAAAACTGGACTCACAGGAGGGGTTCAAATCATAGAAAGTGAGAGTGTCAGTCCTCTTGTACTTAAGTCGGCATTGTGCCTCTTGTATTAAATTCAGATGCAATTTCTATGTTTCATCGTGAATAAGAAGGTCCAAGTTATACAGTAAACCTGAAGTGAAGCATCGGAGTCTAAGACTGGACTCACAGGATTGGTTCAAATCATAGAAAGTGAGAGGGTCAGTCCTCTTGTACTTAAGTCGGCATTGTGCCTTTTGTATTAAATTCTGATGCAATTTCTGTGCTTCAAGGTCAATAAGAAGGTCCAAGGGATATAGTAAACCTGAAGTGAAGCATCGGAAACTAAAACTGGACTCACAGGAGAGGTACAAATCATAGAAAGTTAGAATGATAGTCCTCTAGAACTTAAGTCGGCATTGTGCCTTTAGTATTAAATTCGGAAGAAATATCTATGTTTCATCGTCAATAAGAATGTCACAGGGATACAGTAAACCTGAAGTGAAGCATCGGAAACTAAAACTGGACTCACAGGAGAGTTTCAAATCGTAGAAATTTAGATTTTCAGTCCTCTTGTACTTAAGTCGGCATTGTGCCTTTTGCATTAAATTCGGATGCAATTTCTGTGTTTCATCGTCAATAAGAAGGTCCAAGGTATACAGTAAACCTGAAGTGAAGCGTCGGAAACTAAACCTAAACTCACAGGATTGTTTAAAATCATAGAAAGTTAGAGTGTCAGTCCTCTTGTACTTAAGTCGGCATTGTGCCTTTTGTATTAAATTCGGATGCAATATCTGTGTTTCATCGTCAATAAGAAGGTCCAAGGGAAACAGTAAACCTGAAGTGAAGCATCGGAATCTAAAACTGGACTCACAGGAGAGGTTCAAATCATAGAACGTTAGGGTGTCAGGCATCTTGTCCTTAAGTCGTCATTGTGCCTTTTGTATTAAATTCAGATGGAATTTCTGTGTTTCATCGTCCATAAGATGGTCCAAGGGATACAGTAAACCTGAAGTGAAGCATCGGAGTCTAAAACTGGACTCACAGGAGAGGTTCAAATCATAGAAAGTTAGAGTGTCTGTCCTCTTGTATTTAAGTCGGCATTGTGCCTTTTTTACTAAATTCGGTTGCAATTTCTGTGTTTCATCGTCAATAAGAAGGTCCAAGGGATACAGTAAACCTGAAGTGAAGCATGGGAAACTAAAACTGGACTCACAGGAGAGGGTCAAATCATAGAAAGTTAGAGTGTCAGTCCTCTTGTACTTAAGTCGGCATTGTGCATTTGTATTAATTTCGGATGAAATTTCCGTGTTTCATCGTCAATAAGAAGGCCCAAGGTATACAGTACACCTGAAGTGAAGCATCGGAATCTAAAACTGGACTCGCAGGAGGGGTTCAAATCATAGAAAGTTAGAGTTTCAGTCCTCTTGTACTTATGACGGCATTGTGCCTTTTGTATTAAATTCGGATGCAATTTCTGTGTTTCATCGTCAATAAGAAGGTCCATGGCATACAGTACACCTCAGGTGAAGCAAAGGAAACTAAAACTGGACTCACAGGAGATGTTCAAATAATAGAAAGTTAGAGTGTTAGTCCTCTTGTACTTAAGTCCGCATTGTGCTTTTTGTATTAAATTCGGATGAAATTTCTGTGTTTCATTGTCAATAAGATGGTCCACGGTATACAGTACACCTGAAGTGAAGCATCGGAATCAGGAACTGGACTCACAGGAGGGGTTCAAATCATAGAAAGTTAGAGTGTCAGTCCTCTTGTACTTAAGTCGGCATTGTGCCTTTTGTATTAAATTCGGATGCAATTTCTGTGTTTCATCGTCAATAAGAAGGACCAATTTAAACAGTAAACCTGAAGAAAAGCATCGGAATCTGAAACTGGACTCACAGGAGGGGTTCAAATCATAGAAAGTGAGAGTGTCAGTCCTCTTGTACTTAAGTCGGCATTGTGCCTTTTGTATTAAATTCAGATGCAATTTCTGTGGTTCATCGTCAATAAGAAAGTCCAAGGTATACAGTAAACCTGAAGTAAAGCATCGGAATCTAAAACTGGACTCACAGGAGGGGTTCAATCATAGAAAGTGAGAGTGTCAGTCCTCTTGTACTTAAGTCGGCATTGTGCCTTTTGTATTAAATTTGGATGCAATTTCTGTGTTTCATCGTCAATCAGAAGGTCCAAGGGATACAGTAAACCTGAAGTGAAGCATCGGAAACTAAATCTGGACTCACAGGAGAGGTTCAAATCACAGAAAGTTAGAGTGTCAGTCCACTTGTACTTAAGTCGGCATTGTGCCTTTTGTATTAAATTCAGATGGATTTTCTATGTTCCATCGTCAATAAGAAGGTCCAAGGGATACAGTAAACCTGAAGTGAAGCATCGGAGTCTAAAACTGGACTCACAGGAGAGGTTCAAATCATAGAAAGTTAGAGTGTCAGGCCTCTTTTCCTTAAGTCGGCATTGTGCCTTTTGTATTAAATTCAGATGGATTTTCAGTCTTTCATCGTCAATAAGAAAGTCCAAGGGATACGGTAAACGTGAAGTGAAGCATTGGAATCGAAAACTGGACTCACAGGAGAGGTTCAAATCATAGAAAGTTAGAGTGTCAGTCCTCTTGTATTTAAGTCGGCATTGTGCCTTTTGTACTAAATTCGGTTGCAATTTCTGTGTTTCATCGTCAATAAGAAGGTCCAAGGGATAGAGTAAACCTGAAGTGAAGCATCGGAACCTAAAACTGGACTCAAAGAAGAGGTTCAAATCATAGAAAAATAGAGTGTCAGTCCTCTGGTACTTAAGTTGTAATTGTGCCTTTTGTATTAAATTCAGATGCAATTTCTGTGTTTCATCGTCAATAAGAATGTCCAAGTTATACAGTAAACCTGAAGTAAAGCATCGGAATCTAAAACTGGACTCACAGGAGGGGTTCAAATCATAGAAAGTGAGAGTGTCAGTCCTCTTGTACTTAAGTCGGCATTGTGCCTTTTGTATTAAATTCGGATGCAATTTCTGTGTTTCATCGTCAATAAGAATGTCCAAGGGATATAGTAAACCTGAAGTGAAGCATCGGAAACTAAAACGGGACCCACAGGAGGGGTTCAAATCATAGAAAGTTAGAGTGTCAGTCCTCTAGTACTTAAGTTGGCATTGTGGCTTTTGTACTAAATGCGGATGCAATTTCTGTGTTTCATCGTCAATAAGAAGGTCCAAGGGATACAGAAAACCTGAAGTGAAGCATGGGAAACTAAAACTGGACTCACAGGAGTGGTTCAAATCATAGAAAGTTAGAGTGTCAGTCCTCTTGTACTTAAGTCGGCATTGTGCATTTGTATTAAATTCGGATGAAATTTCTGTGTTTCATCGTCAATAAGAAGGCCCAAGGTATACAGTACACCGGAAGTGAAGCATCGGAATCTAAAACTGGACTCGCAGGAGGGGTTCAAATCATAGAAAGTTAGAGTTTCAGTCCTCTTGTACTTAAGTCGGCATTGTGCCTTTTGTATGAAATTCGGATGCAATTTCTGTGTTTCATCGTCAATAAGAAGGTCCAAGGTATACATTAAACCTGAAGTGAAGCATCGGAAACTAAAACTGGACTCACAGGAGAGGTTCAAATCATAGATAGTTAGAGTGTCAGTCCTCTTGTACATAAGTCGGCATTGTGCCTTTTGTATTAAATTCTGATGCAATTTCTGTGCTTCAAGGTCAATAAGAAGGTCCAAGGGATATAGTAAACCTGAAGTGAAGCATCGGAAACTAAAACTGGACTCACAGGAGAGGTACAAATCATAGAAAGTTAGAATGATAGTCCTCTAGAACTTAAGTCGGCATTGTGCCTTTAGTATTAAATTCGGATGAAATATCTATGTTTCATCGTCAATAAGAATGTCACAGGGATACAGTAAACCTGAAGTGAAGCATCGGAAACTAAAACTGGACTCACAGGAGTGTTTCAAATCGTAGAAATTTAGAGTTTCAGTCCTCTTGTACTTAAGTCGGCATTGTGCCTTTTGCATTAAATTCGGATGCAATTTCTGTGTTTCATCGCCAATAAGAAGGTCCAAGGTATACAGTAAACCTGACGTGAAGCGTTGGAAACTAAACCTAAACTCACAGGATTGTTTAAAATCATAGAAAGTTAGAGTGTCAGTCCTCTTGTACTTAAGTCGGCATTGTGCCTTTTGTATTAAATTCGGATGCAATTTCTGTGTTTCATCGTCAATAAGAAGGTCCAAGGGAAACAGTAAACCTAAAGTGAAGCATCGGAATCTAAAACTGGACTCACAGGAGAGGTTCAAATCATAGAAAGTTAGGGTGTCAGGCATCTTGTCCTTAAGTCGGCATTGTGCCTTTTGTATTAAATTCAGATGGAATTTCTGTGTTTCATCGTCCATAAGATGGTCCAAGGGATACAGTAAACCTGAAGTGAAGCATCGGAACCTAAAACTGGACTCAAAGGAGAGGTTCAAATCATAGAAAGTTAGAGTGTCAGTCCTCTTGTACTTAAGTCGGCATTGTGCCTTTTGTATTAAATTCAGATGCAATTTCATTGTTTCATCGTCAATAAGAAGGTCCAAGGTATACAGTAAAACTGAAGTGAAGCGTCGGAAACTAAACCTAAATTCACAGGAGAGTTTCAAATCATAGAAAGTTAGAGTGTCAGTCCTCTTGTACTTAAGTCGGCATTGTGCCTTTTGTATTAAATTTTTTATGCAATTTCTGTGTTTCATCGTCAATGAGAAGGTCCAAGGGATACAGTAAACCTGAAGTGAAGCATCGGAAACTAAATCTGGACTCACAGGAGAGGTTCAAATCATAGAAAGTTAGAGTGTCAGTCCTCTTGTACTTAAGTCGGCATTGTGCCTTTTGTATTAAATTCAGATGGAATTTCTATGTTTCATCGTCAATAAGAAGGTCCAAGGGATACAGTAAACCTGAAGTGAAGCATCGGAGTCTAAAACTGGACTCACAGGAGAGGTTCAAATCATAGAAAGTTAGAGTGTCTGTCCTCTTGTATTTAAGTCGGCATTGTGCCTTTTGTACTAAATTCGGTTGCAATTTCTGTGTTTCATCGTCAATAAGAAGGTCCAAGGGATAGAGTAAACCTGAAGTGAAGCATCGGAACCTAAAACTGGACTCAAAGAAGAGGTTCAAATCATAGAAAGTTAGAGTGTCAGTCCTCTGGTACTTAAGTTGTAATTGTGCCTTTTGTATTAAATTCAGATGCAATTTCTGTGTTTCATCGTCAATAAGAATGTCCAAGTTATACAGTAAACCTGAAGTAAAGCATCGGAATCTAAAACTGGACTCACAGGAGGGGTTCAAATCATAGAAAGTGAGAGTGTCAGTCCTCTTGTACTTAAGTCGGCATTGTGCCTTTTGTATTAAATTCGGATGCAATTTCTGTGTTTCATCGTCAATAAGAATGTCCAAGGGATATAGTAAACCTGAAGTGAAGCATCGGAAACTAAAACGGGACCCACAGGAGGGGTTCAAATCATAGAAAGTTAGAGCGTCAGTCCTCTAGTACTTAAGTTGGCATTGTGGCTTTTGTACTAAATGCGGATGCAATTTCTGTGTTTCATCGTCAATAAGAAGGTCCAAGGGATACAGAAAACCTGAAGTGAAGCATGGGAAACTAAAACTGGACTCACAGGAGTGGTTCAAATCATAGAAAGTTAGAGTGTCAGTCCTCTTGTACTTAAGTCGGCATTGTGCATTTGTATTAAATTCGGATGAAATTTCTGTGTTTCATCGTCAATAAGAAGGCCCAAGGTATACAGTACACCGGAAGTGAAGCATCGGAATCTAAAACTGGACTCGCAGGAGGGGTTCAAATCATAGAAAGTTAGAGTTTCAGTCCTCTTGTACTTAAGTCGGCATTGTGCCTTTTGTATGAAATTCGGATGCAATTTCTGTGTTTCATCGTCAATAAGAAGGTCCAAGGTATACATTAAACCTGAAGTGAAGCATCGGAAACTAAAACTGGACTCACAGGAGAGGTTCAAATCATAGATAGTTAGAGTGTCAGTCCTCTTGTACATAAGTCGGCATTGTGCCTTTTGTATTAAATTCTGATGCAATTTCTGTGCTTCAAGGTCAATAAGAAGGTCCAAGTTATATAGTAAACCTGAAGTGAAGCATCGGAAACTAAAACTGGACTCACAGGAGAGGTACAAATCATAGAAAGTTAGAATGATAGTCCTCTAGAACTTAAGTCGGCATTGTGCCTTTAGTATTAAATTCGGATGAAATATCTATGTTTCATCGTCAATAAGAATGTCACAGGGATACAGTAAACCTGAAGTGAAGCATCGGAAACTAAAACTGGACTCACAGGAGTGTTTCAAATCGTAGAAATTTAGAGTTTCAGTCCTCTTGTACTTAAGTCGGCATTGTGCCTTTTGCATTAAATTCGGATGCAATTTCTGTGTTTCATCGCCAATAAGAAGGTCCAAGGTATACAGTAAACCTGACGTGAAGCGTTGGAAACTAAACCTAAACTCACAGGATTGTTTAAAATCATAGAAAGTTAGAGTGTCAGTCCTCTTGTACTTAAGTCGGCATTGTGCCTTTTGTATTAAATTCGGATGCAATTTCTGTGTTTCATCGTCAATAAGAAGGTCCAAGGGAAACAGTAAACCTGAAGTGAAGCATCGGAATCTAAAACTGGACTCACAGGAGAGGTTCAAATCATAGAAAGTTAGGGTGTCAGGCATCTTGTCCTTAAGTCGGCATTGTGCCTTTTGTATTAAATTCAGATGGAATTTCTGTGTTTCATCGTCCATAAGATGGTCCAAGGGATACAGTAAACCTGAAGTGAAGCATCGGAACCTAAAACTGGACTCAAAGGAGAGGTTCAAATCATAGAAAGTTAGAGTGTCAGTCCTCTTGTACTTAAGTCGGCATTGTGCCTTTTGTATTAAATTCAGATGCAATTTCATTGTTTCATCGTCAATAAGAAGGTCCAAGGTATACAGTAAAACTGAAGTGAAGCGTCGGAAACTAAACCTAAATTCACAGGAGAGTTTCAAATCATAGAAAGTTAGAGTGTCAGTCCTCTTGTACTTAAGTCGGCATTGTGCCTTTTGTATTAAATTTTTTATGCAATTTCTGTGTTTCATCGTCAATGAGAAGGTCCAAGGGATACAGTAAACCTGAAGTGAAGCATCGGAAACTAAATCTGGACTCACAGGAGAGGTTCAAATCATAGAAAGTTAGAGTGTCAGTCCTCTTGTACTTAAGTCGGCATTGTGCCTTTTGTATTAAATTCAGATGGAATTTCTATGTTTCATCGTCAATAAGAAGGTCCAAGGGATACAGTAAACCTGAAGTGAAGCATCGGAGTCTAAAACTGGACTCACAGGAGAGGTTCAAATCATAGAAAGTTAGAGTGTCTGTCCTCTTGTATTTAAGTCGGCATTGTGCCTTTTTTACTAAATTCGGTTGCAATTTCTGTGTTTCATCGTCAGTAAGAAGGTCCAAGGGATAGAGTAAACCTGAAGTGAAGCATCGGAACCTAAAACAGGACTCAAAGGAGAGGTTCAAATCATAGAAAGTTAGAGTGTCAGTCCTCTTGTACTTAAGTCGGCATTGTGCCTTTTGTATTAACTTCAGATGCAATTTCTGTGTTTCATCGTCAATAAGAAGGTCCAAGTTATACAGTAAACCTGAAGTAAAGCATCGGAATCTAAAACTGGACTCACAGGAGGGGTTCAAATCATAGAAAGTGAGAGTGTCAGTCCTCTTGTACTTAAGTCGGCATTGTACCTTTTGTATTAAATTCGGATGCAATTTCTGTGTTTCATCGTCAATAAGAATGTCCAAGGGATACAGTAAACCTGAAGTGAAGCATCGGAAACTAAAACGGGACTCACAGGAGGGGTTCAAATCATAGAAAGTTAGAGTGTCAGTCCTCTAGTACTTAAGCTGGCATTGTGGCTTTTGTACTAAATGCGGATGCAATTTCTGTGTTTCATCGTCAATAAGAAGGTCCAAGGGATACAGTAAACCTGAAGTGAAGCATGGGAAACTAAAACTGGACTCACAGGAGAGGGTCAAATCATAGAAAGTTAGAGTGTCAGTCCTCTTGTACTTAAGTTGGCATTGTGCATTTGTATTAATTTCGGATGAAATTTCCGTGTTTCATCGTCAATAAGAAGGCCCAAGGTAAAGTACACCTGAAGTGAAGCATCGGAATCTAAAACTGGACTCGCAGGAGGGGTTCAAATCATAGAAAGTTAGAGTTTCAGCCCTCTTGTACTTATGACGGCATTGTGCCTTTTGTATTAAATTCGGATGCAATTTCTGTGTTTCATCGTCAATAAGAAGGTCCATGGTATACAGTAAACCTCAGGTGAAGCAAAGGAAACTAAAACTGGACTCACAGGAGATGTTCAAATAATAGAAAGTTAGAGTGTTAGTCCTCTTGTACTTAAGTCCGCATTGTGCTTTTTGTACTAAATTCGGATGCAATTTCTGTGTTTCATCGTCAATAAGAAGGACCAATTTATACAGTAAACCTGAAGAAAAGCATCGGAATCTAAAACTGGACTCACAGGAGGGGTTCAAATCATAGAAAGTGAGAGTGTCAGTCCTCTTGTACTTAAGTCGGCATTGAGCCTTTTGTATTAAATTCAGATGCAATTTCTGTGGTTCATCGACAATAAGAAAGTCCAAGTTATACAGTAAACCTGAAGTAAAGCATCGGAATCTAAAACTGGACTCACAGGAGCGGTTCAATCATAGAAAGTGAGAGTGTCAGTCCTCTTGAACTTAAGTCGGCATTGTGCCTTTTGTATTAAATTTGGATGCAATTTCTGTGTTTCATCGTCAATCAGAAGGTCCAAGGGATACAGTAAACCTGAAGTGAAGCATCGGAAACTAAATCTGGACTCACAGGAGAGGTTCAAATCACAGAAAGTTAGAGTGTCAGTCCTCTTGTACTTAAGTCGGCATTGTGCCTTTTGTATTAAATTCAGATGGATTTTCTATGTTCCATCGTCAATAAGAAGGTCCAAGGGATACAGTAAACCTGAAGTGAAGCATCGGAGTCTAAAACTGGACTCACAGGAGAGGTTCAAATCATAGAAAGTTAGAGTGTCAGGCCTCTTGTCCTTAAGTCGGCATTGTGCCTTTTGTATTAAATTCAGATGGATTTTCAGTCTTTCATCGTCAATAAGAATGTCCAAGAGATACGGTAAACCTGAAGTGAAGCATTGGAATCGAAAACTGGACTCACAGGAGAGGTTCAAAACATAGAAAGTTAGAGTGTCAGTCCTCTTGTATTTAAGTCGGCATTGTGCCTTTTGTACTAAATTCGGTTGCAATTTCTGTGTTTCATCGTCAATTAGAAGGTCCAAGGGATAGAGTAAACCTGAAGTGAAGCATCGGAACCTAAAACTGGACTCAAAGGAGAGGTTCAAATCATAGAAGGTTAGAGTGTCAGTCCTCTGGTACTTAAGTTGTAATTGTGCCTTTTGTATTAAATTCAGATGCAATTTCTGTGTTTCATCGTCAATAAGAATGTCCAAGTTATACAGTAAACCTGAAGTAAAGCATCGGAATCTAAAACTGGACTCACAGGAGGGGTTCAAATCATAGAAAGTGAGAGTGTCAGTCCTCTTGTACTTAAGTCGGCATTGTGCCTTTTGTATTAAATTCGGATGCAATTTCTGTGTTTCATCGTCAATAAGAATGTCCAAGGGATACAGTAAACCTGAAGTGAAGCATCGGAAACTAAAACGGGACCCACAGGAGGGGTTCAAATCATAGAAAGTTAGAGTGTCAGTCCTCTAGTACTTAAGTTGGCATTGTGGCTTTTGTACTAAATGCGGATGCAATTTCTGTGTTTCATCGTCAATAAGAAGGTCCAAGGGATACAGAAAACCTGAAGTGAAGCATGGGAAACTAAAACTGGACTCACAGGAGTGGTTCAAATCATAGAAAGTTAGAGTGTCAGTCCTCTTGTACTTAAGTCGGCATTGTGCATTTGTATTAAATTCGGATGAAATTTCTGTGTTTCATCGTCAATAAGAAGGCCCAAGGTATACAGTACACCGGAAGTGAAGCATCGGAATCTAAAACTGGACTCACAGGAGGGGTTCAAATCATAGAAAGTGAGAGTGTCAGTCCTCTTGTACTTAAGTCGGCATTGTGCCTTTTGTATTAAATTCGGATGCAATTTCTGTGTTTCATCGTCAATAAGAAGGTCCAAGTTATACAGTAAACCTGAAGTAAAGCATCGGAAACTAAAACTGGACTCACAGGAGAGGTTCAAATCGTAGAAAGTTAGAGTGTCAGTCCTCTTGTGCTTAAGTCGGCAATGTGCTTTTTGTATTAAATTCGGATGAAATTTCTGTGTTTCATTGTCAATAAGAAGGTCCAAGGTATACAGTACACCTGAAGTGAAGCATCGGAATCAGAAACTGGACTCACAGGAGGGATCAAATCATAGAAAGTTAGAGTGTCAGTCCTCTTGTACTTAAGTCGGCATTGTGCCTTTTGTATTAAATTCGGATGCAATTTCTGTGTTTCATCGTCAATAAGAAGGTCCAAGGGATACAGTAAACCTGAAGTGAAGCATCGAAACTAAACCTGGACTCACAGGAGAGGTTCAAATCATAGAAAGTTCCAGTGTCAGTCCTCTAGTACTTATGTCGGCATTGTGCCTTTTGTATTAAATTCGGATGCAATTTCTGTATTTCATCGTCAATAAGAAGTTCCAAGGGATACAGTAAACCTGAAGTTAAGCATCAGAAACTAAAACTGGACTCACAGGAGAGGTTCAAATCATAGAAAGTTAGAGTGTCAGTCCTCTTGTACTTAAGTCGACATTGTGCCTTTTGCATTAACTTCAGATGAAATTTCTGTGTTTCATCGTCTATAAGAAGGTCCAAGGTATACAGTACACCTGAAGTGAAGCATCGGAATCTTAAACTGGACTCACAGGAGAGGTTCAAATCATAGAAAGATAGATTAACAGTCCTCTTAGATTTAAGTCGGCATTGTTCATTTGTATCAAATTCGGATGCAATTTCTGTGCTTCATCGTCAATAAGAAGGTCCAAGGTATACTGTAAACCTGAAGTGAAGCATCGGAAACTAAAACTGGACTCACAGGAGAGGTTCAAATCATAGAAAGTTAGAGAGTCAATCCTCTTGTACTTAAGTCGGCATTGTGCCGTTTGTTTTAAATTCGGATGTAATTTCTGTGTTTCATCGTCAATAAGAGGGTCCAAGGTATACTGTAAACCTGAAGTGAAGCATCGGAATCTAAGACTGGACTCACAGGAGAGGTTGAAATCAAAGAAAGATAGCGTGTCTGTCCTCTTGTACTTATGTCGGCATTGTGCCTTTTGTATTAAATTCGGATGCAATTTCTGTGTTTCATCGTCAATGTGAAGGTCCAAGGGATACAGTAAACCTGAAGTGAAGCATCGGAGTCTAAAAGTGGACTCACAGGAGAGGTTCAAATCATAGAAAGTTAGAATGTCAGTCCTCTTGTACTTAGGTCGGTATTGTGCCTTTTGTATTAAATTCGGATACAATTTCTGTGTTTCATCGTCAATAAGAAAGTCCAACGGATACAGTAAACCTGAAGCGAAGCATCGGAATCGAAAACTGGATTCACAGGAGAGGTTCAATTCACAGAAAGAAAAAGTGTCTGTCCTCTTGTACTTAAGCCGGCATTGTGCATCTTGTATTAAATTCGGATGCAATTTCTGTGTTTCATCGTCAATAAGAAGGTCCAAGGGATACAGTAAACCTGAAGTGAAGCATCGGAAACTAAAACTGGACTCACAGGAGAGGTACACATCATAGAAAGTTAGAATGTCAGTCCTCTAGAACTTAAGTCGGCATTGTGCCTTTTGTATTAAATTCGGATGAAATATCTATGTTTCATCGTCAATAAGAAGGTCACAGGGATACAGTAAACCAGAAGTGAAGCATCGGAAACTAAAACTGGACTCACAGGAGAGTTTCAAATCGTAGAAATTTAGAGTTTCAGTCCTCTTGTACTTAAGTCGGCATTGTGCCTTTTGCATTAAATTCGGATGCAATTTCTGTGTTTCATCGTCAATAAGAAGGTCCAAGGTATAGAGTATACCTGAAGTGAAGCGTCGGAAACTAAACCTAAACTCACAGGATTG
The DNA here is from genome assembly GCF_021461395.2 of Schistocerca americana. Lineage (NCBI taxonomy): Eukaryota > Metazoa > Arthropoda > Insecta > Orthoptera > Acrididae > Schistocerca > Schistocerca americana. The sequence goes on from NC_060123.1 coordinate 695,158,509, forward strand.
TTTAAAATCATAGAAATTTAGAGTGTCAGTCCTCTTGTACTTAAGTCGGCATTGTGCCTTTTGTATTAAATTCGGATGCAATTTCTGTGTTTCATCGTCAATTAGAAGGTCCAAGGGATAAGGTAAACCTGAAGTGAAGCATCGGAATCGAAAACTGGACTCACAGGAGAGGTTGAAATCATAGAAAGTTAGGGTGTCAGGCCTCTTGTCCTTAAGTCGGCATTGTGCCTTTTGTATTAAATTCAGATGGAATTTCTGTCCTTCTTCGTCAATAAAAAGGTCCAAGGGATACAGTAAACCAGAAGTGAAGCATCGGAATCTAAAACTGGACTCACAGGAGACGTTCAAATCATAGAAAGTTAGAGTGTCAGTCCTCTTGTACTTAAGTCGGCATTGTGCCTTTTGTATTACATTCGGATGCTATTTCTGTGCTACATCGTCAATAAGAAGGTGCAAGGTATAAAGTAAACCTGAAGTGAAGCATCGGAATCTAAATATGGACACACAGGAGAGGTTTAAATCATAGAAAGTTAGAGAGTGGGTCATCTTGTACTTAAGTCGGCATTGTGCCTTTTGTGTTAAATTCGGATGAAATTTCTGTGTTTCATCGTCAATAAGATGGTCCAAGGGATACAGTAAACCTGAAGTGAAGCATCGGAACCTAAAACTGGACTCAAAGGAGAGGTTCAAATCATAGAACGTTAGAGTGTCAGTCCTCTTGTACTTAAGTCGGCATTGTGCCTTTTGTATTAAATTCAGATGCAATTTCTGTGTTTCATCGCCAATAAGAAGGTCCAAGGTATACAGTAAACCTCAAGTGAAGCGTCGGAAACTAAACCTAAACTCACAGGAGAGTTTCAAATCATAGAAAGTTACAGTGTCAGTAATCTTGTACTTAAGTCGGCATTGTACCTTTTGTATTAAATTTGGATGCAATGTCTGTGTTTCATCGTCAATAAGAAGGTCCAAGGGATACAGTAAACCTGAAGTGAAGCATCGGAAACTAAATCTGGACTCACAGGAGAGGTTCAAATCATAGAAAGTTAGAGTGTCAGTCCTCTTGTACTTAAGTCGGCATTGTGCCTTTTGTATTAAATTCAGATGGAAGTTCTATGTTTGATCGTCAATAAGAAAGTCCAAGGTATACAGTAAACCTGAAGTGAAACATCGGAGTCTAAAACCGGACCCACAGGAGAGGTTCAAATCATAGAAAGTTAGAGTGTCAGGCCTCTTGTCCTGAAGTCGGCATTGTGCCTTTTGTATTAAATTCATATGGAATTTCTGTCTTTCATCGTCAATAAGAATGTCCAAGGGATACGGTAAACCTGAAGTGAAGCATTGGAATCGAAAACTGGACTTACAGGAGCGGTTCAAGTCATAGGAAGTTAGAGTGTCAGTCCTCTTGTACATAAGTCGACATTGTGCCTTTTGCATTAAATTCGGATGAAATTTCTGTGTTTCATCGTCAATAAGAAGGTCCAAGGTATACAGTACACCTGAAGTGAAGCATCGGAATCTTGAACTGGACTCACAGGAGAGGTTCAAATCATAGAAAGATAGATTAACAGTCCTCTTGTACTTAAGTCGGCATTGTTCATTTGTATCAAATTCGGATGCAATTTCTGTGCTTCATCGTCAATAATAAGGTCCAAGGATACAGTAAACCTGAAGTGAAGCATCTAAAACAAAAACTTGACTCACAGGAGAGGTTCAAATCATAGAACGGTAGAGTATCAGTCCTCTTGTACTTAAGTCGGCATTGTGCCTTTTGTATTAAATACGGGTGCAGTTACTGAATTTCATCGTCAATAAGAAGGTCCAAGGTATACTGTAAACCTGAAGTGAAGCATCGGAAACTAAAACTGGACTCACAGGAGAGGTTCAAAACATAGAAAGTTAGAGTGTCAATCCTCTTGTACTTAAGTCGGCATTGTGCCGTTTGTATTAAATTCGGATGTAATTTCTATGTTTCATTGTCAATAAGAGGGTCCAAGGTATACTGTAAACCTGAAGTGAAGCATCGGAATCTAAGACTGGACTAACAGGATAGGTTGAAATCAAAGAAAGATAGCGTGTCTGTCCACTTGTACTTAAGTCGGCATTGTGCCTTTTGTATTAAATTCGGATGCAATTTCTGTGTTTCATCGTCAATAAGAAGGTCCAAGGGATACAGTAAACCTTAAGTGAAGCATCGGAATCGTAAACTGGACTCACAGGAGAGGTTCAAATCATAGGAAGTTAGAGTGTCAGTCCTGTTGTACATAAGTCATCGTTGAGCTTTTGTATTAAATTCGGATGCAATTTCTGTGCTTCATCATCAATGTGAAGGGTCAATGGATACAGCAAACCTGAAGTGAAGCAACGGAGTCTAAAAGTGGACTCACAGGAGAGGTTCAAATCATAGAAAGTTAGAATGTCAGTCCTCTTGTACTTAGGTCGGTATTGTGCCTTTTGTATTAAATTCGGATGCAATTTCTGTGTTTCATCGTCAATAAGAAGGTCCAACGGATACAGTAAACCTGAAGTGAAGCATCGGAATCGAAAACTGGAATCACAGGAGAGGTTCAATTCACAGAAAGAAAGAGTGTCTGTCCTCTTGTACTTAAGCCGGCATTGTGCACTTTGTATTAAATTCGGATGCAATTTCTGTGTTTCATCGTCAATAGGATGGTCCAAGGGATACAGTAAACCTGAAGTGAATCATCGGAGTCTAAAACTGGACTCACAGGAGCAGTTCAAATCATAGAAAGTTAGAGTGACAGGCCTCTTGTACTTAAGTCGGCATTGTGCCTTTTGTATTAAATTTGGGTGCAATTTCTGTGTTTCATCGTCAATAAGAAGGTCCAAGTTATACAGTAAACCAGTAGTGAAGCATCGGAATCTAAAACTGGACTCACAGGCGGGGTTCAAATCATAGAACGTTAGAGTGTCAGTCCTCTTGTACTTAAGTCGGCATTGTGCCTTTTGTATTAAATTCAGATGCAATTTCTGTGTTTCATCGCCAATAAGAAGGTCCAAGGTATACAGTAAACCTCAAGTGAAGCGTCGGAAACTAAACCTAAACTCACAGGAGAGTTTCAAATCATAGAAAGTTACAGTGTCAGTAATCTTGTACTTAAGTCGGCATTGTACCTTTTGTATTAAATTTGGATGCAATGTCTGTGTTTCATCGTCAATAAGAAGGTCCAAGGGATACAGTAAACCTGAAGTGAAGCATCGGAAACTAAATCTGGACTCACAGGAGAGGTTTAAATCATAGAAAGTTAGAGAGTGGGTCATCTTGTACTTAAGTCGGCATTGTGCCTTTTGTGTTAAATTCGGATGAAATTTCTGTGTTTCATCGTCAATAAGAAGGTCCAAGGTATACAGTACAACTGAAGTGAAGCATCGGAATATAAAACTGGACTCACAGGAGAGGTTCAAATCATAGAAAGTTAAAATGTCAGTCCTCTTTTATTTATGTCGGAATTGTGAGTTTTGTATTAAATTCGGTTGCAATTTCTGTGTTTCATCGTCAATAAGATGGTCCAAGGGATACAGTAAACCTGATGTGAAGCATCGGAACCTAAAACTGGACTCAAAGGAGAGGTTCAAATCATAGAACGTTAGAGTGTCAGTCCTCTTGTACTTAAGTCGGCATTGTGCCTTTTGTATTAAATTCAGATGCAATTTCTGTGTTTCATCGCCAATAAGAAGGTCCAAGGTATACAGTAAACCTCAAGTGAAGCGTCGGAAACTAAACCTAAACTCACAGGAGAGTTTCAAATCATAGAAAGTTACAGTGTCAGTAATCTTGTACTTAAGTCGGCATTGTACCTTTTGTATTAAATTTGGATGCAATGTCTGTGTTTCATCGTCAATAAGAAGGTCCAAGGGATACAGTAAACCTGAAGTGAAGCATCGGAAACTAAATCTGGACTCACAGGAGAGGTTCAAATCATAGAAAGTTAGAGTGTCAGTCCTCTTGTACTTAAGTCGGCATTGTGCCTTTTGTATTAAATTCAGATGGAAGTTCTATGTTTGATCGTCAATAAGAAAGTCCAACGTATACAGTAAACCTGAAGTGAAACATCGGAGTCTAAAACCGGACCCACAGGAGAGGTTCAAATCATAGAAAGTTAGAGTGTCAGGCCTCTTGTCCTGAAGTCGGCATTGTGCCTTTTGTATTAAATTCATATGGAATTTCCGTCTTTCATCGTCAATAAGAATGTCCAAGGGATACGGTAAACCCGAAGTGAAGCATTGGAATCGAAAACTGGACTTACAGGAGCGGTTCAAGTCATACAAAGTTAGAGTGTCAGTCCTCTTGTACATAAGTCGACATTGTGCCTTTTGCATTAAATTCGGATGAAATTTCTGTGTTTCATCGTCAATAAGAAGGTCCAAGGTATACAGTACACCTGAAGTGAAGCATCGGAATCTTGAACTGGACTCACAGGAGAGGTTCAAATCATAGAAAGATAGATTAACAGTCGTCTTGTACAAAAGTCGGCATTGTTCATTTGTATCAAATTCGGATGCAATTTCTGTGCTTCATCGTCAATAATAAGGTCCAAGGATACAGTAAACCTGAAGTGAAGCATCTAAAACAAAAACTTGACTCACAGGAGAGGTTCAAATCATAGAACGGTAGAGTATCAGTCCTCTTGTACTTAAGTCGGCATTGTGCCTTTTGTATTAAATACGGATGCAGTTACTGAATTTCATCGTCAATAAGAAGGTCCAAGGTATACTGTAAACCTGAAGTGAAGCATCGGAAACTAAAACTGGACTCACAGGAGAGGTTCAAATCATAGAAAGTTAGAGTGTCAATCCTCTTGTACTTAAGTCGGCATTGTGCCGTTTGTATTAAATTCGGATGTAATTTCTATGTTTCATCGTCAATAAGAGGGTCCAAGGTATACTGTAAACCTGAAGTGAAGCATCGGAATCTAAGACTGGACTCACAGGATAGGTTGAAATCAAAGAAAGATAGCGTGTCTGTCCACTTGTACTTAAGTCGGCATTGTGCCTTTTGTATTAAATTCGGATGCAATTTCTGTGTTTCATCGTCAATAAGAAGGTCCAAGGGATACAGTAAACCTTAAGTGAAGCATCGGAATCGTAAACTGGACTCACAGGAGAGGTTCAAATCATAGGAAGTTAGAGTGTCAGTCCTGTTGTACATAAGTCATCGTTGAGCTTTTGTATTAAATTCGGATGCAATTTCTGTGCTTCATCATCAATGTGAAGGCCCAATGGATACAGCAAACCTGAAGTGAAGCATCGGAGTCTAAAAGTGGACTCACAGGAGAGGTTCAAATCATAGAAAGTTAGAATGTCAGTCCTCTTGTACTTAGGTCGGTATTGTGCCTTTTGTATTAAATTCGGATGCAATTTCTGTGTTTCATCGTCAATAAGAAGGTCCAACGGATACAGTAAACCTGAAGTGAAGCATCGGAATCGAAAACTGGAATCACAGGAGAGGTTCAATTCACAGAAAGAAAGAGTGTCTGTCCTCTTGTACTTAAGCCGGCATTGTGCACTTTGTATTAAATTCGGATGCAATTTCTGTGTTTCATCGTCAATAGGAAGGTCCAAGGGATACAGTAAACCTGAAGTGAATCATCGGAGTCTAAAACTGGACTCACAGGAGCAGTTCAAATCATAGAAAGTTAGAGTGACAGGCCTCTTGTACTTAAGTCGGCATTGTGCCTTTTGTATTAAATTTGGGTGCAATTTCTGTGTTTCATCGTCAATAAGAAGGTCCAAGTTATACAGTAAACCAGTAGTGAAGCATCGGAATCTAAAACTGGACTCACAGGCGGGGTTCAAATCATAGAAAGGGAGAGTGTCAGTCCTCTTGTACTTAAGTCGCCATTGTGCCTTTTGTACTAAATTCGGATGCAATTTCTGTGTTTCATCGTCAATAAGAAGGTCCAAGTTATACAGTAAACCTGAAGTGAAGCATCGGAATCTAAAACTGGACTCACAGGAGGGGTTCAAATCATAGAAAGGGAGAGTGTCAGTCCTCTTGTACTTATGTCGGCATTGTGCCGTTTGTATTAAATTCGGATGCAATTTCTGTGCTTCATCATCAATGAGAAGGTCAAAGGGATACAGTAAACCTGAAGTGAAGCACCGGAATCCATAACTGGATTCACAGGAGAGGTTCAGATCACAGAGAGAAAGAGTGTCAGTCCTCTTGTACCTAAGCCGGCATTGTGCCTTTTGTATTAAATTCGGATGCAATTTCTGTGTTTCATCGTCAATAAGAAGGTCCAAGGGATACAGTAAACCTGAAGTGAAGCATCGGAGTCTAAAACTGGACTCACAGGAGAGGTTCAAATCATAGAAAGTTAGAATGTCAGGCCTCTTGTACTTAAGTCGGCATTGTGCCTCTTGTATTAAATTCAGATGCAATTTCTATGTTTCATCGTCAATAAGAAGATCCAAGTTATGCAGTAAACCTGAAGTGAAGCATCGGAATCTAAAACTGGACTCACAGGAGGGGTTCAAATCATAGAAAGTGAGAGTGTCAGTCCTCTTGTACTTAAGTCGGCATTGTGCCTCTTGTATTAAATTCAGATGCAATATCTGTTTCATCGTGTATAAGAAGGTCCAAGTTATACAGTAAACCTGAAGTGAAGCATCGGAGTCTAAAACTGGACTCACAGGTTTGGTTCAAATCATAGAAAGTGAGAGTGTCAGTCCTCTTGTACTTAAGTCGGCATTGTGCCTTTTGTATTAAATTCTGATGCAATTTCTGTGTTTCAAGGTCAATAAGAAGGTCCAAGGGATATAGTAAACCTGAAGTGAAGCATCGGAAACTAAAACTGGACTCACAGGAGAGGTACAAATCATAGAAAGTTAGAATGTTAGTCCTCTAGAACTTAAGTCGGCATTGTGCCTTTAGTATTAAATTCGGATGAAATATCTATGTTTCATCGTCAATAAGAATGTCACAGGGATACAGTAAACCTGAAGTGAAGCATCGGAAACTAAAACTGGACTCACAGGAGAGTTTAAAATCGTAGAAATTTAGAGTTTCGGTCCTCTTGTACTTAAGTCGGCATTGTGCCTTTTACATTAAATTCGGATGCAATTTCTGTGTTTCATCGTCAATAAGAAGGTCCAAGGTATACAGTAAACCTGAAGTGAAGCGTCGGAAACTAAACCTAAACTCACAGGATCGTTTAAAATCACAGAAAGTTAGAGTGTCAGTCCTCTTGTACTTAAGTCGGCATTGTGCCTTTTGTATTAAATTCGGATGCAATATCTGTGTTTCATCGTCAATAAGAAGGTCCAAGGGATAAGGTAAACCTGAAGTGAAGCATCGGAATCGAAAACTGGACTCACAGGAGAGGTTGAAATCATAGAAAGTTAGGGTGTCAGGCCTCTTGTCCTTAAGTTGGCATTGTGCCTTTTGTATTAAATTCAGATGGAATTTCTGTTTCTCATCGTCAATAAGAAGGTCCAAGGGATACAGTAATACAGAAGTGAAGCATCGGAATCTAAAACTGGACTCACAGGAGTTGTTCAAATCATAGAAAGTTAGAGTGTCAGTCCTCTTGTACTTAAGTCGGCATTGTGCCTTTTGTATTACATTCGGATGCATTTTCTTTGCTACATCGTGAATAAGAACGTCCAAGGTATAAAGTAAACCTGATGTGAAGCATCGGAATCTAAAACAGGACACACAGGAGAGGTTTAAATCATAGAAAGTTAGAGTGAGGGTCATCTTGTACTTAAGTCGGCATTGTGACTTTTGTGTTAAATTCGGATAAAATTTCTGTGTTTCATCGTCAATAAGAAGGTCCAAGGTGTACAGTAAACCTGAAGTGAAGCGTCGGATACCAAACCCAATCTCACAGGAGAGTTTCAAATCATAGAAAATTAGAATGTCAGTCCTCTTGTACTTAAGTCGGCATTGTGCCTTTTGTATTAAATTTGGATGCAATTTCCGTGTTTCATCGTCAATAAGAAGGTCCAAGGGATACAGTAAACCTGAAGTGAAGCATCGGAATCGAAAACTGGACTCACAGGAAAGGTTCAAATCATAGAAAGTTAGAGTGTCAGTCCTCTTGTACTTAAGTCGGCATTGTGAGTTTTGTATTACAATCGGATGCAATTTCTGTGCTACATCGTCAATAAGAAGGTCCAAGGTATAAAGTAAACCTGAAGTGAAGCATCGGAATCTAAAACTGGACACACAGGAGAGGTTTAAATCATAGAAAGTTAGAGTGTGAGTCATCTTGTACTTAAGTCGGCATTGTGCCTTTTGTGTTAAATCCGTATGACATTTCTGTGTTTCATCGTCAATAAGAAGGTCCAAGGTATACAGTACACCTGAAGTGAAATATCGGAATCTAAAACTGGACTCACAGGAGAGGTTCAAATCATAGAAAGAAAGAGTGTCAGTCCTCTTGTACTTAAGTCGGCATTTTGCCATTTGTATTACATTCGGATGCAATTTCTGTGATTCATCGTCAATAAGAAGGTCCAATGGATACACTAAACCTGAAGTGAAGCATCGGAATCTAAAACTGGACTCACAGAAGAGGTTCAAATCGTAGAAAGTTAGGGTGTCAGGCCTCTTGTCCATAAGTCGGCATTGTGCCTTTTGTATTAAATTCAGATGGAATTTCTGTCTTTCATCGTCAATAAGAAGGTCCAAGGGATATAGTTAACCTGAAGTGAAGCATTGGAATCGAAAACTGGACTCACAGGAGAGGTTCAAATAATAGAAAGTTAAAATGTCAGTCCTCTTGTATTTAAGTCGGCATTGTGCCTTTTGTACTACATTCGGTTGCAATTTCTGTGTTTTATCGTCAATAAGAAGGTCCAAGGGATACAGTAAACCTGAAGTGAAGCGTCGGAAACTAAACCTAAACTCACAGGATTGTTTAAAATCATAGAAAGTTAGAGTGTCAGTCCTCTTGTACTTAAGTCGGCATTGTGCCTTTTGTATTTAATTCAGATGTAATTTCTGTGTTTCATCGCCAATAAGAAGGTCCAAGGTATACAGTGAACCTGAATTGAAGCGTCGGAAACTAAACCTAAACTCACAGGAGAGTTTCAAATCATAGAAAGTTACAGTGTCAGTAATCTTGTACTTAAGTCGGCATTGTGACTTTTGTATTAAATTTGGATGCAATGTCTGTGTTTCATCGTCAATAAGATGGTCCAAGGTATACAGTACACCTGAAGTGAAGCATCGGAATCTTAAACTGGACTCACAGGAGAGGTTCAAATCATAGAAAGATAGATTAACAGTCCTCTTGTACTTAAGTCGGCATTGTTCATTTGTATCAAATTCGGATGCAATTTCTGTGCTTCATCGTCAATAATAAGGTCCAAGGATACAGTAAACCTGAAGTGAAGCATCAAAAACAAAAACTTGACTCACAGGAGAGGTTCAAATCATAGAACGGTAGAGTATCAGTCCTCTTGTACTTAAGTCGGCATTGTGCCTTTTGTATTAAATACGGATGCAGTTACTGAATTTCATCGTCAATAAGAAGGTCCAAGGTATACTGTAAACCTGAAGTGAAGCATCGGAATCTAAGACTGGACTCACAGGAGAGGTTGAAATCAAAGAAAGATAGCGTGTCTGTCCTCTTGTACTTAAGTCGGCATTGTGCCTTTTGTATTAAGTTCGGATGCAATTTCTGTGTTTCATCATCAATAAGAAGGTCCAAGGGATACAGTAAACCTTAAGTGAAGCATCGGAATCGTAAACTGGACTCACAGGAGAGGTTCAAATCATAGGAAGTTAGAGTGTCAGTCCTGTTGTACATAAGTCATCGTTGAGCTTTTTGTATTAAATTCGGATGCAATTTCTCTGCTTCATCATCAATGTGAAGGCCCAATGGATACAGTAAACCTGAAGTGAAGCATCGGAGTCTAAAAGTGGACTCACAGGAGAGGTTCAAATCATAGAAAGTTAGAATGTCAGTCCTCTTGTACTTAGGTCGGTATTGTGCCTTTTGTATTAAATTCGGATGCAATTTCTGTGTTTCATCGTCAATAAGAAGGTCCAACGGATACAGTAAACCTGAAGTGAAGCATCGGAATCGAAAACTGGATTCACAGGAGAGGTTCAATTCACGGAAAGAAAGAGTGTCTGTCCTCTTGTACTTAAGCCGGCATTGTGCACTTTGTATTAAATTCGGATGCAATTTCTGTGTTTCATCGTCAATAAGAAGGTCCAAGGGATACAGTAAACCTGAAGTGAATCATCGGAGTCTAAAACTGGACTCACAGGAGAGGTTCAAATCATAGAAAGTTAGAGTGACAGGCCTCTTGTACTTAAGTCGGCATTGTGCCTTTTGTATTAAATTTGGATGCAATTTCTGTGTTTCATCGTCAATAAGAAGGTCCAATTTATACAGTAAACCAGTAGTGAAGCATCGGAATCTAAAACTGGACTCACAGGCGGGGTTCAAATCATACAAAGGGAGAGTGTCAGTCCTCTTGTACTTAAGTCGGCATTGTGCCTTTTGTACTAAATTCGAATGCAATTTCTGTGTTACATCGTCAATAAGAAGGTCCAAGTTATACAGTAAACCTGAAGTGAAGCATCGGAATCTAAAACTGGACTCACAGGACGGGTTCAAATCATAGAAATGGAGAGTGTCAGTCCTCTTGTACTTAAGTCGGCATTGTGCCTCTTGTATTAAATTCTGATGCAATTTATGTGTTTCAAGGTCAATAAGAAGGTCCAAGGGATATAGTAAACCTGAAGTGAAGCATCGGAAACTAAAACTGGACTCACAGGAGAGGTACAAATCATAGAAAGTTAGAATGTTAGTCCTCTAGAACTTAAGTCGGCATTGTGCCTTTAGTATTAAATTCGGATGAAATATCTATGTTTCATCGTCAATAAGAATGTCACAGGGATACAGTAAACCTGAAGTGAAGCATCGGAATCGAAAACTGGACTCACAGGAGAGGTTGAAATCATAGAAAGTTAGGGTGTCATTCCTCTTGTCCTTAAGTTGGCATTGTGCCTTTTGTATTAAATTCAGATGGAATTTCTGACTTTCATCGTCAATAAGAAGGTCCAAGGGATACAGTAATACAGAAGTGAAGCATCGGAATCTAAAACTGGACTCACAGGAGTTGTTCAAATCATAGACAGTTAGAGTGTCAGTCCTCTTGTACTTAAGTCGGCATTGTGCCTTTTGTATTACATTCGGATGCATTTTCTTTGCTACATCGTCAATAAGAAGGTCCAAGGTATAAAGTAAACCTGATGTGAAGCATCGGAATCTAAAACAGGACACACAGGAGAGGTTTAAATCATAGAAAGTTAGAGTGAGGATCATCTTGTACTTAAGTCGGCATTGTGCCTTTTGTGTTAAATTCGGATAAAATTTCTGTGTTTCATCGTCAATAAGAAGGTCCAAGGTGTACAGTAAACCTGAAGTGAAGCGTCGGATACTAAACCCAATCTCACAGGAGAGTTTCGAATCATAGAAAGTTAGAATGTCAGTCCTCTTGTACTTAAGTCGGCATTGTGCCTTTTGTATTAAATTTGGATGCAATTTCCGTGTTTCATCGTCAATAAGAAGGTCCAAGGGATACAGTAAACCTGAAGTGAAGCATCGGAATCGAAAACTGGACTCACAGGAAAGGTTCAAATCATAGAAAGTTAGAGTGTCAGTCCTCTTGTACTTAAGTCGGCATTGTGCCTTTTGTATTACATTCGGATGCAATTTCTGTGCTACATCGTCAATAAGATGGTCCAAGGTATAAAGTAAACCTGAAGTGAAGCATCGGAATCTAAAACTGGACACACAGGAGAGGTTTAAATCATAGAAAGTAAGAGTATGAGTCATCTTGTACTTAAGTCGGCGTTGTGCCTTTTGTGTTAAATCCGTATGAAATTTCTGTGTTTCATCGTCAATAAGAAGGTCCAAGGTATACAGTACACCTGAAGTGAAATATCGGAATCTAAAACTCGACTCACAGGAGAGGTTCAAATCATAGAAAGAAAGAGTGTCAGTCCTCTTGTACTTAAGTCGGCATTTTGCCATTTGTATTAAATTCAGATGGAATTTCTGTCTTTCATCGTCAATAAGAAGGTCCAAGGGATATAGTTAACCTGAAGTGAAGCATTGGAATCGAAAACTGGACTCAGAGGAGAGGTTCAAATAATAGAAAGTTAAAATGTCAGTCCTCTTGTATTTAAGTCGGCATTGTGCCTTTTGTACTAAATTCGGTTGCAATTTCTGTAATTTATCGTCAATAAGAAGGTCCAAGGGATACAGTAAACCTGAAGTGAAGCATCGGAACCTAAAACTGGACTCAAAGGAGAGGTTCAAATCATAGAAAGTTAGAGTGTCAGTCCTCTTGTACTTAAGTCGGCATTGTGCCTTTTGTATAAAATTCACATGCAATTTCTGTGTTTCATCGTCAATAAGAAGGTCCAAGGTGTACAGTAAACCTGAAGTGAAGCGTCGGATACTAAACCCAATGTCACAGGAGAGTTTCAAATCATAGAAAGTTAGAATGTCAGTCCTCTTGTACTTAAGTCGGCATTGTGCCTTTTGTATTAAATTTGGATGCAATTTCCGTGTTTCATCGTCAATAAGAAGGTCCAAGGGATACAGTAAACCTGAAGTGAAGCATCGGAATCGAAAACTGGACTCACAGGAAAGGTTCAAATCATTGAAAGCTAGAGTGTCAGTCCTCTTGTACTTAAGTCGGCATTGTGCCTTTTGTATTACATTCGGATGCAATTTCTGTGCTACATCGTCAATAAGAAGGTCCAAGGTATAAAGTAAACCTGAAGTGAAGCATCGGAATCTAAAACTGGACACACAGGAGAGGTTTAAATCATAGAAAGTTAGAGTGTGAGTCATCTTGTACTTAAGTCGGCATTGTGCCTTTTGTGTTAAATCCGTATGAAATTTCTGTGTTTCATCGTCAATGAGAAGGTCCAAGGTATACAGTACACCTGAAGTGAAATATCGGAATCTAAAACTGGACTCACAGGAGAGGTTCAAATCATAGAAAGAAAGAGTGTCAGTCCTCTTGTACTTAAGTCGGCATTTTGCCATTTGTATTACATTCGGATGCAATTTCTGTGATTCATCGTCAATAAGAAGGTCCAAGGGATACAGTAAACCTGAAGTGAAGCATCGGAATCTAAAACTGGACTCACAGAAGAGGTTCAAATCGTAGAAAGTTAGGGTGTCAGGCCTCTTGTCCATAAATCGGCATTGTGCCTTTTATATTAAATTCAGATGGAATTTCTGTCTTTCATCGTCAATAAGGAGGTCCAAGGGATACAGTAAACCTGAAGTGAAGCATTGGAATCAAAAACTGGACTCACAGGAGAGGTTCAAATCATAGAAAGTTAGAGTGTCAGTCCTCTTGTATTTATGTCGGCATTGAGCCTTTTGTTCTAAATTCGGTTGCAATTTCTGTGTTTCATCGTCAATAAGAAGGTCCAAGGGATACAGTAATCCTGAAGTGAAGCATCGGAACCTAAAACAGGACTCAAAGGAGAGGATCAAATCGTAGAAAGTTAGAGTGTCAGTCCTCTTGTACTTAAGTCGGCATTGTGCCTTTTGTATTACATTCGGATGGAATTTCTGTGTTTCATCGAAAATAAGAAGGTCCAAGGGATACAGTAAACCTGAAGTGAAGCATCGGAGACTAAAACTCGACTCACAGGAGAGGTTCAAATCATAGAAAGTTAGAGTGTTAGTCCTCTTGTACTTAAGTCGGCATTGCGACTTTTGTATTAAATTTGGATGCAATTTCTGTGTTTCATCTTCAATAAGAACGTCCAAGGGATACAGTAAACCTGAAGTGAAGCATCGGAAACTAAAACTGGAGTCACAGGAGCGGTTCAAATCATAGAATGTTAGAGTGTCAGTCCTCTAGTACTTAAGTCGGCATTGTGCCTTTTGTATTGAATTCTGATGCAATTTCTGTGTTTCATCGTCACTAAGAAGGTTCAAGGGATATAGTAAACCTGAAGTGAGCATCGGAAACTAAAACTGGACTCACAGGAGGGGTTCAAATCATAGAAAGTTAGAGTGTCAGTCCTCTTGTACTTAAGTCGGTATTGTGCCTTTTGTATTAAATTCGGATACAATTTCTGTGTTTCATCGTCAATAAGAAGGTCCAACGGATACAGTAAACCTGAAGCGAAGCATCGGAATCGAAAACTGGATTCACAGGAGAGGTTCAAATCACAGAAAGAAAGAGTGTCTGTCCACTTGTACTTTAGCCGGCATTGTGCATTTTGTATTAAATTCGGATGCAATTTCTGTGTTTCACCGTCAATGTGAAGGTCCAAGGGATACAGTAAACCTGAAGTGAAGCATCGGAGTCTAAAAGTGGACTCACAGGAGAGGTTCAAATCATAGAAAGTTAGAATGTCAATCCTCTTGTACTTAGGTCGGTATTGTGCCTTTTGTATTACATTCGGATACAATTTCTGTGTTTCATCGTCAATAAGAAGGTCCAACGGATACAGTAAACCTGAAGCGAAGCATCGGAATCGAAAACTGGATTCACAGGAGAGGTTAATTCACAGAAAGAAAGAGTGTCTGTCCTCTTGTACTTAAGCCGGCATTGTGCATTTTGTATTAAATTCGGATGCAATTTCTGTGTTTCATCGTCAATAAGAAGGTCCAAGGGATACAGTAAACCTGAAGTGAAGCATCGGAAACTAATACTGGACTCACAGTAGAGGTACACATCATAGAAAGTTAGAATGTCAGTCCTCTAGAACTTAAGTCGGCTTTGTGCCTTTTGTATTAAATTCGGATGAAATATCTATGTTTCATCGTCAATAAGAAGGTCACAGGGATACAGTAAACCAGAAGTGATGCATCGGAAACTAAAACTGGACTCACAGGAGAGTTTCAAATCGTAGAAATTTAGAGTTTCAGTCGTCTTGTACTTAAGTCGGCATTGTGCCTTTTGCATTAAATTCAGATGCAATTTCTGTGTTTCATCGTCAATAAGAAGGTCCAAGGTATACAGTATACCTGAAGTGAAGCGTCGGAAACAAAACCTAAACTCACAGGATTGTTTAAAATCATAGAAATTTAGAGTGTCAGTCCTCTTGTACTTAAGTCGGCATTGTGCCTTTTGTATTAAATTCGGATGCAATTTCTGTGTTTCATCGTCAATAAGAAGGTCCAAGGGATAAGGTAAACCTGAAGTGAAGCATCGGAATCGCAAACTGGACTCACAGGAGAGGTTGAAATCATAGAAAGTTAGGGTGTCAGGCCCCTTGTCCTTAAGTCGGCATTGTGCCTTTTGTATTAAATTCAGATGGAATTTCTGTCCTTCTTCGTCAATAAGAATTTCCAAGGGATACAGTTAACCAGAAGTGAAGCATCGGAATCTAAAACTGGACTCACAGGAGACGTTCAAATCATAGAAAGTTAGAGTGTCAGTCCTCTTGTACTTAAGTCGGCATTGTGCCTTTTGTATTACATTCGGATGCTATTTCTGTGCTACATCGTCAATAAGAAGGTGCAATGTATAAAGTAAACCTGAAGTGAAGCATCGGAATCTAAATCTGGACACACAGGAGAGGTTTAAATCATAGAAAGTTAGAGAGTGGGTCATCTTGTACTTAAGTCGGCATTGTGCCGTTTGTGTTAAATTCGAATGAAATTTCTGTGTTTCATCGTCAATAAGAAGGTCCAAGGTATACAGTACAACTGAAGTGAAGCATCGGAATCTAAAACTGGACTCACAGGAGAGGTTCAAATCTTAGAAAGTTAAAATGTCAGTCCTCTTTTATTTATGTCGGAATTGTGCCTTTTGTATTAAATTCGGTTGGAATTTCTGTGTTTCATCGTCAATAAGAAGGTCCAAGGGATACAGTAAACCTGAAGTGAAGCATCGGAACCTAAAACTGGACTCAAAGGAGAGGTTCAAATCATAGAACGTTAGAGTTCAGTCCTCTCGTACTTAAGTCGGCATTGTGCCTTTTGTATTAAATTCAGATGCAATTTCTGTGTTTCATCGCCAATAAGAAGGTCCAAGGTATACAGTAAACCTGAAGTGAAGCGTCGGAACCTAAACCTAAACTCACAGGAGAGTTTCAAATCATAGAAAGTTACAGTGTCAGTAATCTTGTACTAAAGTCGGCATTGTGCCTTTTGTATTAAATTTGGATGCAATGTCTGTGTTTCATCGTCAATAAGAAGGTCCAAGGGATACAGTAAACCTGAAGTGAAGCATCGGAAACTAAATCTGGACTCACAGGAGAGGTTCAAATCATAGAAAGTTAGAGTGTCAGTCCTCTTGTACTTAAGTCGGCATTGTTCCTTTTGTATAAAATTCAGATGGAAGTTCTATGTTTGATCGTCAATAAGAAAGTCCAAGGTATACAGTAAACCTGAAGTGAAACATCGGAGTCTAAAACCGGACCCACAGGAGAGGTTCAAATCATAGAAAGTTAGAGTGCCAGGCCTCTTGTCCTGAAGTCGGCATTGTGCCTTTTGTATTAAATTCATATGGAATTTCTGTCTTTCATCGTCAATAAGATTGTCCAAGGGATACGGTAAACCTGAAGTGAAGCATTGGAATCGAAAACTGGACTTACAGGAGAGGTTCAAGTCATAGAAAGTTAGAGTGTCAGTCCTCTTGTACTTAAGTCGACATTGTGCCTTTTGCATTAAATTCGGATGAAATTTCTGTGTTTCATCGTCAATAAGAAGGTCCAAGGTATACAGTACACCTGAAGTGAAGCATCGGAGCCTTAAACTGGACTCACAGGAGAGGTTCAAATCATAGAAAGATAGATTAACAGTCCTCTTGTACTTAAGTCGGCATTGTTCATTTGTATCAAAGTCGGATGCAATTTCTGTGCTTCATCGTCAATAATAAGGTCCAAGGATACAGTAAACCTGAAGTGAAGCATCTAAAACAAAAACTTGACTCACAGGAGAGGTTCAAATCATAGAACAGTAGAGTATCAGTCCTCTTGTACTTAAGTCGGCATTGTGCCTTTTGTATTAAATACGGATGCAGTTACTGAATTTCATCGTCAATAAGAAGGTCCAAGGTATACTGTAAACCTGAAGTGAAGCATCGGAATCTAAGACTGGACTCACAGGAGAGGTTGAAATCAAAGAAAGATAGCGTGTCTGTCCACTTGTACTTAAGTCGGCATTGTGCCTTTTGCATTAAATTCGGATGCAATTTCTGTGTTTCATTGTCAATAAGAAGGTCCAAGGGATACAGTAAACCTTAAGTGAAGCATCGGAATCGTAAACTGGACTCACAGGAGAGGTTCAAATCATAGGAAGTTAGAGTGTCAGTCCTGTTGTACATAAATCATCGTTGAGCCTTTTGTATTAAATTCGATGCAATTTCTGTGCTTCATCATCAATGTGAAGGCCCAATGGATACAGTAAACCTGAAGTGAAGCATCGGAGTCTAAAAGTGGACTCACAGGAGAGGTTCAAATCGTAGAAAGTTAGAATGTCAGTCCTCTTGTACTTAGGTCGGTATTGTGCCTTTTGTATTAAATTCGGATGCAATTTCTGTGTTTCATCGTCAATAAGAAGGTCCAACGGATACAGTAAACCTGAAGTGAAGCATCGGAATCGAAAACTGGATTCACAGGAGAGGTTCAATTCACAGAAAGAAAGAGTGTCTGTCCTCTTGTACTTAAGCCGGCATTGTGCACTTTGTATTAAATTCGGATGCAATTTCTGTGTTTCATCGTCAATAAGAAGGTCCAAGGGATACAGTAAACCTGAAGTGAATCATCGGAGTCTAAAACTGGACTCACAGGAGAGGTTCAAATCATAGAAAGTTAGAGTGACAGGCCTCTTGTACTTAAGTCGGCATTGTGCCTTTTGTATTAAATTTGGATGCAATTTCTGTGTTTCATCGTCAATAAGAAGGTCCAAGTTATACAGTAAACCAGTAGTGAAGCATCGGAATCTAAAACTGGACTCACAGGCGGGGTTCAAATCATAGAAAGGGAGAGTGTCAGTCCTCTTGTACTTAAGTCGGCATTGTGCCTTTTGTACTAAATTCGGATGCAATTTCTGTGTTTCATCGTCAATAAGAAGGTCCAAGTTATACAGTAAACCTGAAGTGAAGCATCGGAATCTAAAACTGGACTCACAGGAGGGGTTCAAATCATAGAAAGGGAGAGTGTCAGTCCTCTTGTACTTAAGTCGGCATTGTGCCTTTTGTATTAAATCCGGATGCAATTTCTGTGCTTCATCATCAATGAGAAGGTCAAAGGGATACAGTAAACCTGAAGTGAAGCACCGGAATCCATAACTGGATTCACAGGAGAGGTTCAGATCACAGAAAGAAAGAGTGGCAGTCCTCTTGTACCTAAGCCGGCATTGTGCTTTTTGTATTAAATTCGGATGCAATTTCTGTGTTTCATCGTCAATAAGAAGGTCCAAGGGATACAGTAAACCTGAAGTGAAGCATCGGAGTCTAAAACTGGACTCACAGGAGAGGTTCAAATCATAGAAAGTTAGAATGTCAGGCCTCTTGTACTTACGTCGGCATTGTGCCTCTTGTATTAAATTCAGATGCAATTTCTATGTTTCATCGTGAATAAGAAGGTCCAAGTTATACAGTAAACCTGAAGTGAAGCATCGGAGTCTAAAACTGGACTCACAGGATTGGTTCAAATCATAGAAAGTGAGAGTGTCAGTCCTCTTGTACTTTAGTCGGCATTGTGCCTTTTGTATTAAATTCTGATGCAATTTCTGTGTTTCAAGGTCAATAAGAAGGTCCAAGGGATATAGTAAACCTGAAGTGAAGCATCGAAAACTAAAACTGGACTCACAGGAGAGGTACAAATCATAGAAAGTTAGAATGTTAGTCCTCTAGAACTTAAGTCGGCATTGTGCCTTTAGTATTAAATTTGGATAAAATATCTATGTTTCATCGTCAATAAGAATGTCACAGGGATACAGTAAACCTGAAGTGAAGCATCGGAAACTAAAACTTGACTTACAGGAGAGTTTCAAATCGTAGAAATTTAGAGTTTCAGTCCTCTTGTACCTAAGTCGGCATTGTGCCTTTTGCATTAAATTCGGATGCAATTTCTGTGTTTCATCGTCAATAAGAAGGTCCAAGGTATACAGTAAACCTGAAGTGAAGCGTCGGAAACTAAACCTAAACTCACAGGACTGTTTAAAATCATAGAAAGTGAGAGTGTCAGTCCTCTTGTACTTAAGTCGGCATTGTGCCTTTTGTATTAAATTCGGATGCAATTTCTGTGTTTCATCGTCAATAAGAAGGTCCAAGGGATAAGGTAAACCTGAAGTGAAGCATCGGAATCGAAAACTGGACTCACAGGAGAGGTTGAAATCATAGAAATTTAGGGTGTCAGGCCTCTTG
Source organism: Schistocerca americana (assembly GCF_021461395.2). Taxonomy (NCBI): domain Eukaryota; kingdom Metazoa; phylum Arthropoda; class Insecta; order Orthoptera; family Acrididae; genus Schistocerca; species Schistocerca americana. The sequence goes on from NC_060123.1 coordinate 695,177,853, forward strand.
TCCTTAAGTTGGCATTGTGCCTTTTGCATTAAATTCAGATGGAATTCTGTCTTTCATCGTCAATAAGAAGGTCCAAGGGATACAGTAATACAGAAGTGAAGCATCGGAATCTAATACTGGACTCACAGGAGTTGTTCAAATCTTAGAAAGTTAGAGTGTCAGTCCTCTTGTACTTAAGTCGGCATTGTGCCTTTTGTATTACATTCGGATGCATTTTCTTTGCTACATCGTCAATAAGAAGGTCCAAGGTATAAAGTAAACCTGATGTGAAGCATCGGAATCTAAAACAGGACACACAGGAGAGGTTTAAATCATAGAAAGTTAGAGTGAGGGTCATCTTGTACTTAAGTCGGCATTGTGCCTTTTGTGTTAAATTCGGATAAAATTTCTGTGTTTCATCGTCAATAAGAAGGTCCAAGGTGTACAGTAAACCTGAAGTGAAGCGTCGGATACCAAACCCAATCTCACAGGAGAGTTTCAAATCATAGAAAATTAGAATGTCAGTCCTCTTGTACTTAAGTCGGCAATGTGCCTTTTGTATTAAATTTGGATGCAATTTCCGTGTTTCATCGTCAATAAGAAGGTCCAAGGGATACAGTAAACCTGAAGTGAAGCATCGGAATCGAAAACTGGACTCACAGGAAAGGTTCAAATCATAGAAAGTTAGAGTGTCAGTCCTCTTGTACTTAAGTCGGCATTGTGCCTTTTGTATTACATTCGGATGCAATTTCTGTGCTACATCGTCAATAAGAAGGTCCAAGGTATAAAGTAAACCTGAAGTGAAGCATCGGAATCTAAAACTGGACACACAGGAGAGGTTTAAATCATAGAAAGTTAGAGTGTGAGCCATCTTGTACTTAAGTCGGCATTGTGCCTTTTGTGTTAAATCCGTATGAAATTTCTGTGTTTCATCGTCAATAAGAAGGTCCAAGGTATACAGTACACCTGAAGTGAAATATCGGAATCTAAAACTGGACTCACAGGAGAGGTTCAAATCATAGAAAGAAAGAGTGTCAGTCCTCTTGTACTTAAGTCGGCATTTTGCCATTTGTATTACATTCGGATGCAATTTCTGTGATTCATCGTCAATAAGAAGGTCCAAGGGATACAGTAAACCTGAAGTGAAGCATCGGAATCTAAAACTGGACTCACAGAAGAGGTTCAAATCGTAGAAAGTTAGAGTGTCAGTCCTCTTGTACTTAAGTCGGCATTGTGCCTTTTGTATTAAATTCAGATGGAAGTTCTATGTTTGATCGTCAATAAGAAAGTCCAAGGTATACAGTAAACCTGAAGTGAAACATCGGAGTCTAAAACTCGACCCACAGGAGAGGTTCAAATCATAGAAAGTTAAAGTGTCAGGCCTCTTGTCCTGAAGTCGGCATTGTGCCTTTTGTATTAAATTCATATGGAATTTCTGTCTTTCATCGTCAATAAGAATGTCCAAGGGATACGGTAAACCTGAAGTGAAGCATTGGAATCGAAAACTGGACTTACAGGAGAGGTTCAAGTCATAGAAAGTTAGAGTGTCAGTCCTCTTGTACTTAAGTCGACATTGTGCCTTTTGCATTAAATTCGGATGAAATTTCTGTGTTTCATCGTCAATAAGAAGGTCCAAGGTATACAGTACACCTGAAGTGAAGCATCGGAATCTTAAACTGGACTCACAGGAGAGGTTCAAATCATAGAAAGATAGATTAACAGTCCTCTTGTACTTAAGTCGGCATTGTTCATTTGTATCAAATTCGGATGCAATTTCTGTGCTTCATCGTCAATAATAAGGTCCAAGGATACAGTAAACCTGAAGTGAAGCATCTAAAACAAATACTTGACTCACAGGAGAGGTTCAAATCATAGAACGGTAGAGTATCAGTCCTCTTGTACTTAAGTCGGCATTGTGCCTTTTGTATTAAATACGGATGCAGTTACTGAATTTCATCGTCAATAAGAAGGTCCAACGGATACAGTAAACCTGAAGTGAAGCATCGGAAACTAAAACTGGACTCACAGGAGAGGTACAAATCATAGAAAGTTAGAATGTTAGTCCTCTAGAACTTAAGTCGGCATTGTGCCTTTAGTATTAAATTTGGATAAAATATCTATGTTTCATCGTCAATAAGAATGTCACAGGGATACAGTAAACCTGAAGTGAAGCATCGGAAACTAAAACTTGACTCACAGGAGAGTTTCAAATCGTAGAAATTTAGAGTTTCAGTCCTCTTGTACCTAAGTCTTCATTGTGCCTTTTGCATTAAATTCGGATGCAATTTCTGTGTTTCATCGTCAATAAGAAGGTCCAAGGTATACAGTAAACCTGAAGTGAAGCGTCGGAAACTAAACCTAAACTCACAGGATTGTTTAAAATCATAGAAAGTGAGAGTGTCAGTCCTCTTGTACTTAAGTCGGCATTGTGCCTTTTGTATTAAATTCGGATGCAATTTCTGTGTTTCATCGTCAATAAGAAGGTCCAAGGGATAAGGTAAACCTGAAGTGAAGCATCGGAATCGAAAACTGGACTCACAGGAGAGGTTGAAATCATAGAAATTTAGGGTGTCAGGCCTCTTGTCCTTAAGTTGGCATTGTGCCTTTTGCATTAAATTCAGATGGAATTCTGTCTTTCATCGTCAATAAGAAGGTCCAAGGGATACAGTAATACAGAAGTGAAGCATCGGAATCTAATACTGGACTCACAGGAGTTGTTCAAATCTTAGAAAGTTAGAGTGTCAGTCCTCTTGTACTTAAGTCGGCATTGTGCCTTTTGTATTACATTCGGATGCATTTTCTTTGCTACATCGTCAATAAGAAGGTCCAAGGTATAAAGTAAACCTGATGTGAAGCATCGGAATCTAAAACAGGACACACAGGAGAGGTTTAAATCATAGAAAGTTAGAGTGAGGGTCATCTTGTACTTAAGTCGGCATTGTGCCTTTTGTGTTAAATTCGGATAAAATTTCTGTGTTTCATCGTCAATAAGAAGGTCCAAGGTGTACAGTAAACCTGAAGTGAAGCGTCGGATACCAAACCCAATCTCACAGGAGAGTTTCAAATCATAGAAAATTAGAATGTCAGTCCTCTTGTACTTAAGTCGGCAATGTGCCTTTTGTATTAAATTTGGATGCAATTTCCGTGTTTCATCGTCAATAAGAAGGTCCAAGGGATACAGTAAACCTGAAGTGAAGCATCGGAATCGAAAACTGGACTCACAGGAAAGGTTCAAATCATAGAAAGTTAGAGTGTCAGTCCTCTTGTACTTAAGTCGGCATTGTGCCTTTTGTATTACATTCGGATGCAATTTCTGTGCTACATCGTCAATAAGAAGGTCCAAGGTATAAAGTAAACCTGAAGTGAAGCATCGGAATCTAAAACTGGACACACAGGAGAGGTTTAAATCATAGAAAGTTAGAGTGTGAGCCATCTTGTACTTAAGTCGGCATTGTGCCTTTTGTGTTAAATCCGTATGAAATTTCTGTGTTTCATCGTCAATAAGAAGGTCCAAGGTATACAGTACACCTGAAGTGAAATATCGGAATCTAAAACTGGACTCACAGGAGAGGTTCAAATCATAGAAAGAAAGAGTGTCAGTCCTCTTGTACTTAAGTCGGCATTTTGCCATTTGTATTGCATTCGGATGCAATTTCTGTGATTCATCGTCAATAAGAAGGTCCAAGGGATACAGTAAACCTGAAGTGAAGCATCGGAATCTAAAACTGGACTCACAGAAGAGGTTCAAATCGTAGAAAGTTAGAGTGTCAGTCCTCTTGTACTTAAGTCGGCATTGTGCCTTTTGTATTAAATTCAGATGGAAGTTCTATGTTTGATCGTCAATAAGAAAGTCCAAGGTATACAGTAAACCTGAAGTGAAACATCGGAGTCTAAAACTCGACCCACAGGAGAGGTTCAAATCATAGAAAGTTAAAGTGTCAGGCCTCTTGTCCTGAAGTCGGCATTGTGCCTTTTGTATTAAATTCATATGGAATTTCTGTCTTTCATCGTCAATAAGAATGTCCAAGGGATACGGTAAACCTGAAGTGAAGCATTGGAATCGAAAACTGGACTTACAGGAGAGGTTCAAGTCATAGAAAGTTAGAGTGTCAGTCCTCTTGTACTTAAGTCGACATTGTGCCTTTTGCATTAAATTCGGATGAAATTTCTGTGTTTCATCGTCAATAAGAAGGTCCAAGGTATACAGTACACCTGAAGTGAAGCATCGGAATCTTAAACTGGACTCACAGGAGAGGTTCAAATCATAGAAAGATAGATTAACAGTCCTCTTGTACTTAAGTCGGCATTGTTCATTTGTATCAAATTCGGATGCAATTTCTGTGCTTCATCGTCAATAATAAGGTCCAAGGATACAGTAAACCTGAAGTGAAGCATCTAAAACAAATACTTGACTCACAGGAGAGGTTCAAATCATAGAACGGTAGAGTATCAGTCCTCTTGTACTTAAGTCGGCATTGTGCCTTTTGTATTAAATACGGATGCAGTTACTGAATTTCATCGTCAATAAGAAGGTCCAACGGATACAGTAAACCTGAAGTGAAGCATCGGAATCGAAAACTGGATTCACAGGAGAGGTTCAATTCACAGAAAGAAAGAGTGTCTGTCCTCTTGTACTTAAGCCGGCATTGTGCACTTTGTATTAAATTCGGATGCAATTTCTGTGTTTCATCGTCAATAAGAGGGTCCAAGGTATACTGTAAACCTGAAGTGAAGCATCGGAGTCTAAAAGTGGACTCACAGGAGAGGTTCAAATCATAGAAAGTTAGAGTGACAGGCCTCTTGTACTTAAGTCGGCATTGTGCCTTTTGTATTAAACTTGGATGCAATTTCTGTGTTTCATCGTCAATAAGAAGGTACAAGTTATACAGTAAACCAGTAGTGAAGCATCGGAATCTAAAACTGGACTCACAGCGGGGGTTCAAATCATAGAAAGGGAGAGTGTCAGTCCTCTTGTACTTCAGTCGGCATTGTGCCTTTTGTACTAAATTCGGATGCAATTTCTGCGTTTCATCGTCAATAAGAAGGTCCAAGTTATACAGTAAACCTGAAGTGAAGCATCGGAATCTAAAACTGGACCTACAGGAGGGGTTCAAATCATAGAAAGGGAGAGTGTCAGTCCTCTTGTACTTAAGTCGGCATTGTGCCTTTTGTATTAAATTCGGATGCAATTTCTGTGCTTCATCATCAATGAGAAGGTCAAAGGGGTACAGTAAACCTGAAGTGAAGCACCGGAATCCATAACTGGATTCACAGGAGAGGTTCAGATCACAGAAAGAAAGAGTGGCAGTCCTCTTGTACCAAAGCCGGCATTGTGCCTTTTGTATTAAATTCGGATGCAATTTCTGTGTTTCATCGTCAATAAGAAGGTCCAAGGGATACAGTAAACTTGAAGTGAAGCATCGGAGTCTAAAACTGGACTCACAGGAGAGGTTCAAATCATAGAAAGTTAGAATGTCAGGCCTCTTGTACTTAAGTCGGCATTGTGCCTCTTGTATTAAATTCAGATGCAATTTCTATGTTTCATCGTCAATAAGAAGATCCAAGTTATGCAGTAAACCTGAAGTGAAGCATCGGAATCTAAAACTGGACTCACAGGAGGGGTTCAAATCATAGAAAGTGAGAGTGTCAGTCCTCTTGTACTTAAGTCGGCATTGTGCCTCTTGTATTAAATTCAGATGCAATTTCTATGTTTCATCGTGAATAAGAAGGTCCAAGTTATACAGTAAACCTGAAGTGAAGCATCGGAGTCTAAAACTGGACTCACAGGATTGGTTCAAATCATAGAAAGTGAGAGTGTCAGTCCTCTTGTACTTAAGTCGGCATTGTGCCTTTTGTATTAAATTCTGATGCAATTTCTGTGTTTCAAGGTCAATAAGAAGGTCCAAGGGATATAGTAAACCTGAAATGAAGCATCGGAAACTAAAACTGGACTCACAGGAGAGGTACAAATCATAGAAAGTTAGAATGTTAGTCCTCTAGAACTTAAGTCGGCATTTTGCCTTTAGTATTAAATTTGGATGAAATATCTATGTTTCATCGTCAATAAGAATGTCACAGGGATACAGTAAACCTGAAGTGAAGCATCGGAAACTAAAACTGGACTCACAGGAGAGTTTCAAATCGTAGAAATTTAGAGTTTCAGTCCTCTTGTACTTAAGTCGGCATTGTGCCTTTTGCATTAAATTCGGATGCAATTTCTGTGTTTCATCGTCAATAAGAAGGTCCAAGATATACAGTAAACCTGAAATGAAGCGTCGGAAACTAAACCTAAACTCACAGGATTGTTTAGAATCATAGAAAGTTAGAGTGTCAGTCCTCTTGTACTTAAGTCGGCATTGTGCCTTTTGTATTAAATTCGGATGCAATTTCTGTGTTTCATCGTCAATAAGAAGGTCCAAGGGATAAGGTAAACCTGAAGTGAAGCATCGGAATCGAAAACTGGACTCACAGGAGAGGTTGAAATCATAGAAAGTTAGGGTGTCAGGCCTCTTGTCCTTAAGTTGGCATTGTGCCTTTTGTATTAAATTCAGATGGAATTTCTGTCTTTCATCGTCAATAAGAAGGTCCAAGGGATACAGTAATACAGAAGTGAAGCATCGGAATCTAAAACTGGACTCACAGGAGTTGTTAAAATCATAGAAAGTTAGAGTGTCAGTCCTCTTGTACTTAAGTCGGCATTGTGCCTTTTGTATTACATTCGGATGCATTTTCTTTGCTACATCGTCAATAAGAAGGTCCAAGGTATAAAGTAAACCTGATGTGAAGCATCGGAATCTAAAACAGGACACACAGGAGAGTTTCAAATCATAGAAAATTAGAATGTCAGTCCTCTTGCACTTAAGTCGGCATTGTGCCTTTTGTATTAAATTTGGATGCAATTTCCGTGTTTCATCGTCAATAAGAAGGTCCGAGGGATACAGTAAACCTGAAGTGAAGCATCGGAATCGAAAACTGGACTCACAGGAAAGGTTCAAATCATAGAAAGTTAGAGTGTCAGTCCTCTTGTACTTAAGTCGGCATTGTGCCTTTTGTATTACATTCGGATGCAATTTCTGTGCTACATCGTCAATAAGAAGGTCCAAGGTATAAAGTAAACCTGAAGTGAAGCATCGGAATCTAAAACTGGACACACAGGAGAGGTTTAAATCATAGAAACTTAGAGTGTGAGTCATCTTGTACTTGAGTCGGCATTGTGCCTTTTGTGTTAAATCCGTATGAAATTTCTGTGTTTCATCGTCAATAAGAAGGTCCAAGGTATACAGTACACCTGAAGTGAAATATCGGAATCTAAAACTGGACTCACAGGAGAGGTTCAAATCATAGAAAGAAAGAGTGTCAGTCCTCTTGTACTTAAGTCGGCATTTTGCCATTTGTATTACATTCGGATGCAATTTCTGTGATTCATCGTCAATAAGAAGGTCCAAGGGATACAGTAAACCTGAAGTGAAGCATCGGAATCTAAAACTGGACTCACAGAAGAGGTTCAAATCGTAGAAAGTTAGGGTGTCAGGCCTCTTGTCCATAAGTCGGCATTGTGCCTTTTGTATTAAATTCAGATGGAATTTCTGTCTTTCATCGTCAATAAGAAGGTCCAAGGGATACAGTTAACCTGAAGTGAAGCATTGGAATCGAAAACTGGACTCACAGGAGAGGTTCAAGTAATAGAAAGTTAAAATGTCAGTCCTCTTGTATTTAAGTCGGCATTGTGCCTTTTGTACTAAATTCGGTTGCAATTTCTGTCTTTTATCGTCAATAAGAAGGTCCAAGGGATACAGTAAATCTGAAGTGAAGCGTCGGAAACTAAACCTAAACTCACAGGATTGTTTAAAATCATAGAAAGTTAGAGTGTCAGTCCTCTTTTACTTAAGTCGGCATTGTGCCTTTTGTATTAAATTCAGATGCAATTTCTGTGTTTCATCGCCAATAAGAAGGTCCAAGGTATACAGTAAACCTGAAGTGAAGCGTCGGAAACTAAACCTAAACTCACAGGAGAGTTTCAAATCATAGAAAGTTACAGTGTCAGTAATCTTGTACTTAAGTCGGCATTGTGCCTTTTGTATTAAATTTGGATGCAATGTCTGTGTTTCATCGTCAATAAGAAGGTCCAAGGGATACAGCAAACCTGAAGTGAAGCATCGGAAACTAAATCTGGACTCACAGGAGAGGTTCAAATCATAGAAAGTTAGAGTGTCAGTCCTCTTGTACTTAAGTCGGCATTGTGCCTTTTGTATTAAATTCAGATGGAAGTTCTATGTTTGATCGTCAATAAGAAAGTCCAAGGTATACAGTAAACCTGAAGTGAAACATCGGAGTCTAAAACTGGACCCACAGGAGAGGTTCAAATCATAGAAAGTTAGAGTGTCAGGCCTCTTGTCCTGAAGTCGGCATTGTGCCTTTTGTATTAAATTCATATGGAATTTCTGTCATTCATCGTCAATAAGAATGTCCAAGGGATACGGTAAACCTGAAGTGAAGCATTGGAAACGAAAACTGGACTTACAGGTGAGGTTCAAGTCATAGAAAGTTAGAGTGTCAGTCCTCTTGTACTTAAGTCGACATTGTGCCTTTTGCATTAAATTCGGATGAAATTTCTGTGTTTCATCGTCAATAAGAAGGTCCAAGGTATACAGTACATCTGAAGTGAAGCATCGGAATCTTAAACTGGACTCACAGGAGAGGTTCAAATCATAGAAAGATAGAGTGTCAATCCTCTTGTACTTAAGTCGGCATTGTGCCGTTTGTATTAAATTCGGATGTAATTCATGTGTTTCATCGTCAATAAGAGGGTCCAAGGTATACTGTAAACCTGAAGTGAAGCATCGGAATCTAAGACTGGACTCACAGGAGAGGTTGAAATCAAAGAAAGATAGCGTGTCTGTCCTCTTGTACTTAAGTCGGCATTGTGCCTTTTGTATTAAATTCGGATGCAATTTCTGTGTTTCATCATCAATAAGAAGGTCCAAGGGATACAGTAAACCTTAAGTGAAGCATCGGAATCGTAAACTGGACTCACAGGAGAGGTTCAAATCATAGGAAGTTAGAGTGTCAGTCCTGTTGTACATAAGTCATCGTTGAGCCTTTTGTATTAAATTCGGATGCAATTTCTGTGCTTCATCATTAATGTGAAGGCCCAATGGATACAGTAAACCTGAAGTGAAGCATCGGAGTCTGAAAGTGGACTCACAGGAGAGGTTCAAATCATAGAGAGTTAGAATGTCAGTCCTCTTGTACTTAGGTCGGTATTGTGCCTTTTGTATTAAATTCGGATGCAATTTCTGTGTTTCATCGTCAATAAGAAGGTCCAACGGATACAGAAAACCTGAAGTGAAGCATCGGAATCGAAAACTGGATTCACAGGAGAGGTTCAATTCACAGAAAGAAAGAGTGTCTGTCCTCTTGTACTTAAGCCGGCATTGTGCACTTTGTATTAAATTCGGATGCAATTTCTGTGTTTCATCGTCAATAAGAATGTCCAAGGGATACAGTAAACCTGAAGTGAATCATCGGAGTCTAAAATTGGACTCACAGGAGAGGTTCAAATCATAGAAACTTAGAGTGACAGGCCTCTTGTACTTAAGTCGGCATTGTGCCTTTTGTATTAAATTTGGATGCAATTTCTGTGTTTCTTCGTCAATAAGAAGGTCCAAGTTATACAGTAAACCAGTAGTGAAGCATCGGAATCTAAAACTGGACTCACAGGCGGGGTTCAAATCATTGAAAGGGAGAGTGTCAGTCCTCTTGTACTTAAGTCGGCATTGTGCCTTTTGTACTAAATTCGGATGCAATTTCTGTGTTTCATCGTCAATAAGAAGGTCCAAGTTATACAGTAAACCTGAAGTGAAGCATCGGAATCTAAAACTGGACTCACAGGACTGGTTCAAATCATAGAAAGGGAGAGTGTCAGTCCTCTTGTACTTAAGTCGGCATTGTGCCTTTTGTATTAAATTCGGGTGCAATTTCTGTGCTTCATCATCAATGAGAAGGTCAAAGGGATACAGTAAACCTGAAGTGAAGCACCGGAATCCATAACTGGATTCACAGGAGAGGTTCAAATCATAGAAAGAAAGAGTGTCAGTCCTCTTGTACTTAAGTCGGCATTTTGCCATTTGTATTACATTCGGATGCAATTTCTGTGATTCATCGTCAATAAGAAGGTCCAAGGGATACAGTAAACCTGAAGTGAAGCATCGGAATCTAAAACTGGACTCACAGAAGAGGTTCAAATCGTAGAAAGTTAGGGTGTCAGGCCTCTTGTCCATAAGTCGGCATTGTGCCTTTTGTATTAAATTGAGATGGAATTTCTGTCTTTCATCGTCAATAAGAAGGTCCAAGGGATACAGTTAACCTGAAGTGAAGCATTGGAATCGAAAACTGTACTCACAGGAGTGGTTCAAATAATAGAAAGTTAAAATGTCAGTCCTCTTGTATTTAAGTCGGCATTGTGCCTTTTGTACTAAATTCGGTTGCAATTTCTGTCTTTTATCGTCAATAAGAATGTCCAAGGGATACAGTAAACCTGAAGTGAAGCGTCGGAAACTAAACCTAAACTCACAGGATTGTTTAAAATCATAGAAAGTTAGAGTGTCAGTCCTCTTGTACTTAAGTCGGCATTGTGCCTTTTGTATTAAATTCAGATGCAATTTCTGTGTTTCATCGCCAATAAGAAGGTCCAAGGTATACAGTAAACCTAAAGTGAGCGTCGGAAACTAAACCTAAACTCACAGGAGAGTTTCAAATCATAGAAAGTTACAGTGTCAGTAATCTTGTACTTAAGTCGGCATTGTGCCTTTTGTATTAAATTTGGATGCAATGTCTGTGTTTCATCGTCAATAAGAAGGTCCAAGGGATACAGCAAACCTGAAGTGAAGCATCGGAAACTAAATCTGGACTCACAGGAGAGGTTCAAATCATCGAAAGTTAGAGTGTCAGTCCTCTTGTACTTAAGTCGGCATTGTGCCTTTTGTATTAAATTCAGATGGAAGTTCTATGTTTGATCGTCAATAAGAAAGTCCAAGGTATACAGTAAACCTGAAGTGAAACATCGGAGTCTAAAACTGGACCCACAGGAGAGGTTCAAATCATAGAAAGTTAGAGTGTCAGGCCTCTTGTCCTGAAGTCGGCATTGTGTCTTTTGTATTAAATTCATATGGAATTTCTGTCATTCATCGTCAATAAGAATGTCCAAGGGATACGGTAAACCTGAAGTGAAGCATTGGAATCGAAAACTGGACTTACAGGAGAGGTTCAAGTCATAGAAAGTTAGAGTGTCAGTCCTCTTGTACTTAAGTCGACATTGTGCCTTTTGCATTAAATTCGGATGAAATTTCTGTGTTTCATCGTCAATAGGAAGGTCCAAGGTATACAGTACATCTGAAGTGAAGCATCGGAATCTTAAACTGGACTCACAGGAGAGGTTCAAATCATAGAAAGATAGATTAACAGTCCTCTTGTACTTATGTCGGCATTGTTCATTTGTATCAAATTCGGATGCAATTTCTGTGCTTCATCGTCAATAATAAGGTCCAAGGATACAGAAAACCTGAAGTGAAGCATCTAAAACAAAAACTTGACTCACAGGAGAGGTTCAAATCATAGAACGGTAGACTATCAGTCCTCTTGTACTTAAGTCGGCATTGTGCCTTTTGTATTAAATACGGATGCAGTTACTGAATTTCATCGTCAATAAGAAGGTCCAAGGTATACTGTAAACCTGAAGTGAAGCATCGGAAACTAAAACTGGACTCACAGGAGAGGTTCAAATCATAGAAAGTTAGAGTGTCAATCCTCTTGTACTTAAGTCGGCATTGTGCCTTTTGTATTAAATTTGGATGCAATTTCTGTGTTTCTTCGTCAATAAGAAGGTCCAAGTTATACAGTAAACCAGTAGTGAAGCATCGGAATCTAAAACGGGACTCACAGGCGGGGTTCAAATCATTGAAAGGGAGAGTGTCAGTCCTCTTGTACTTAAGTCGGCATTGTGCCTTTTGTACTAAATTCGGATGCAATTTCTGTGTTTCATCGTCAATAAGAAGGTCCAAGTTATACAGTAAACCTGAAGTGCAGCATCGGAATCTAAAACTGGACTCACAGGACTGGTTCAAATCATAGAAAGGGAGAGTGTCAGTCCTCTTGTACTTAAGTCGGCATTGTGCCTTTTGTATTAAATTCGGGTGCAATTTCTGTGCTTCATCATCAATGAGAAGGTCAAAGGGATACAGTAAACCTGAAGTGAAGCACCGGAATCCATAACTGGATTCACAGGAGAGGTTCAGATCACAGAAAGAAAGAGTGTCAGTCCTCTTGTACCTAAGCCGGCATTGTGCCTTTTGTATTAAATTTGGATGCAATTTCTCTGTTTCATCGTCGATAAGAAGGTCCAAGGGATACAGTAAACCTGAAGTGAAGCATCGGAGTCTAAAACTGGACTCACAGGAGAGGTTCAAATCATAGAAAGTTAGAATGTCAGGCCTCTTGTACTTAAGTCGGCATTGTGCCTCTTGTATTAAATTCAGATGCAATTTCTATGTTTCATCGTCAATAAGAAGACCCAAGTTATGCAGTAAACCTGAAGTGAAGCATCGGAATCTAAAACTGGACTCACAGGAGGGGTTCAAATCATAGAAAGTGAGAGTGTCAGTCCTCTTGTACTTAAGTCGGCATTGCGCCTTTTGTATTAAATTCTGATGCAATTTCTGTGTTTCAAGGTCAATAAGAAGGTCCAAGGGATATAGTAAACCTGAAGTGAAGCATCGGAAACTAAAACTGGACTCACAGGAGAGGTACAAATCATAGAAAGTTAGAATGTTAGTCCTCTAGAACTTAAGTCGGCATTGTGCCTTTAGTATTAAATTCGGATGAAATATCTATGTTCCATCGTCAATAAGAATGTCACAGGGATACAGTAAACCTGAAGTGAAGCATCGGAAACTAAAACTGGACTCACAGGAGAGTTTCAAATCTTAGAAATTTAGAGTTTCAGTCCTCTTGTACTTAAGTCGGCATTGTGCCTTTTACATTAAATTCGGATGCAATTTCTGTGTTTCATCGTCAATAAGAAGGTCCAAGGTATACAGTAAACCTGAAGTGAAGCGTTGGAATCTAAACCTAAACTCACAGGATTGTTTAAAATCATAGAAAGTTAGAGTGTCAGTCCTCTTGTACTTAAGTCGGCATTGTGCCTTTTGTATTAAATTCGGATGCAATTTCTGTGTTTCATCGTCAATAAGAAGGTCCAAGGGATAAAGTAAACCTGAAGTGAAGCATCGGAATCGAAAACTGGACTCACAGGAGAGGTTGAAATCATTGAAAGTTAGGGTGTCAGGCTTCTTGTCCTTAAGTTGGCATTGTGCCTTTTGTATTAAATTCAGATGGAATTTCTGTCTTTCATCGTCAATAAGAAGGTCCAAGGGATACAGTAATACAGAAGTGAAGCATCGGAATCTAAAACTGGACTCACAGGAGTTGTTCAAATCATAGAAAGTTAGAGTGTCAGTCCTCTTGTACTTAAGTCGGCATTGTGCCTTTTGTATTACATTCGGATGCATTTTCTTTGCTACATCGTCAATAAGAAGGTCCAAGGTATAAAGTAAACCTGAAGTGAAGCATCGGAATCTAAAACTGGACACACAGGGGAGGTTTAAATAATAGAAAGTTAGAGTGTGAGTCATCTTGTACTTAAGTCGGCATTGTGCCTTTTGTGTTAAATCCGTATGAAATTTCTGTGTTTCATCGTCAATAACAAGGTCCAAGGTATACAGTACACCTGAAGTGAAATATCGGAATCTAAAACTGGACTCACAGGAGAGGTTCAAATCATAGAAGGAAAGAGTGTCAGTCCTCTTGTACCTAAGTCGGCATTTTGCCATTTGTATTACATTCGGATGCAATTTCTGTGATTCATTGTCAATAAGAAGGTCCAAGGGATACAGTAAACCTGAAGTGAAAAATCGGAATCTAAAACTGGACTCACGGAAGAGGTTCAAATCGTAGAAAGTTAGGGTGTCAGGCCTCTTGTCCATAAGTCGGCATTGTGCCTTTTGTAATAAATTCAGATGGAATATCTGTCTTTCATCGTCAATAAGAAGGTCCAAGGGATACATTTAACCTGAATTGAAGCATTGGAATCGAAAACTGGACTCACAGGAGAGGTTCAAATAATAGAAAGTTAAAATGTCAGTCCTCTTGTATTTAAGTCGACATTGTGCCTTTTGTACTAAATTCGGTTGCAATTTCTGTGTTTTATCGTCAGTAAGAAGATCCAAGGGATACAGTAAACCTGAAGTGAAGCATCGGAACCTAAAACTGGACTCAAAGGAGAGGTTCAAATCATAGAAAGTTAGAGTGTCAGTCCTCCTGTACTTAAGTCGGCATTGTGCCTTTTATATTAAATTCAGCTGCAATTTCTGTGTTTCATCATCAATAAGAAGGTCCAAGGTGTACAGTAAACCTGAAGTGAAGCGTCGGATACTAAACCCAATGTCACAGGAGAGTTTCAAATCATAGAAAGTTAGAATGTCAGTCCTCTTGTACTTAAGTCGGCATTGTGCCTTTTGTATTAAATTTGGATGCAATTTCCGTGTTTCATCGTCAATAAGAAGGTCCAAGGGATACAGTAAACCTGAAGTGAAGCATCGGAATCGAAAACTGGACTCACAGGAAAGGTTCAAATCATAGAAAGTTAGAGTGTCAGTCCTCTTGTACTTAAGTCGGCATTGTGCCTTTTGTATTACATTCGGATGCAATTTCTGTGCTACATCGTCAATAAGAAGGTCCAAGGTATAAAGTAAACCTGAAGTGAAGCATCGGAATCTAAAACTGGACACACAGGAGAGGTTTAAATCATAGAAAGTTAGAGTGTGAATCATCTTGTACTTAAGTCGGCATTGTGCCTTTTGTGTTAAATCTGTATGAAATTTCTGTGTTTCATCGTCAATAAGAAGGTCCAAGGTATACAGTACACCTGAAGTGAAATATCGGAATCTAAAACTGGACTCACAGGAGAGGTTCAAATCATAGAAAGAAAGAGTGTCAGTCCTCTTGTACTTATGTCGGCATTTTGCCATTTGTATTACATTCGGATGCAATTTCTGTGATTCATCGTCAATAAGAAGGTCCAAGGGATACAGTAAACCTGAAGTGAAGCATCGGAATCTAAAACTGGACTCACAGAAGAGGTTCAAATCGTAGAAAGTTAGGGTGTCAGGCCTCTTGTCCGTAAGTCGGCATTGTGCCTTTTGTATTAAATTCAGATGGAATTTCTGTCTTTCATCGTCAATAAGGAGGACCAAGGGATACAGTAAACCTGAAGTGAAGCATTGGAATCAAAAACTGGACTCACAGGAGCGGTTCAAATCATAGAAAGTTAGAGTGTCAGTCCTCTTGTATTTATGTCGGCATTGTGCCTTTTGTTCTAAATTCGGTTGCAATTTCTGTGTTTCATCGTCAATAAGAAGGTCCAAGGGATACAGTAATCCTGAAGTGAAGCATCGGAACCTAAAACTGGACTCAAAGGAGAGGTTCAAATCATAGAAAGTTAGAGTGTCAGTCCTCTTGTACTTAAGTCGGCATTGTGCCTTTTGTATTAAATTCGGATGGAATTTCTGTCTCCCATCGTTAATAAGAAGGTCCAAGGTATACAGTAAACCTGAAGTGAAGTACCGGAAACTATACCTGGACTCACAGGAGAGTTTCAAATCATAGAAAGTTAGAGTGTCAGTCCTCTTGTTTTTAAGTCGGCATTGTGCCTTTTGTATTAAATTTGGATACAATTTCTGTGTTTCATCGTCAATACGAAGGTCCAAGGTATGAAGTACACCTGAAGTGAAGCATCGGAATCTAAAACTGGACTCACAGGAAAGGTTCAAATCATAGAAGGTTAGAGTGTCAGTCCTCTAGTACTTAAGTCGGCGTTGTGCCTTTTGTATTAAATTCGGATGCAATTTCTGTGTTTCATCGTCAATAAGAAGGTCCAAGGGATACAGTAAACCTGAAGTGAGAATCAGAAACTAAAACAGGACTCACAGGAGAGGTTCAAATCATAGAAAGTTAGAGTGTTAGTCCTCTTGTACTTAAGTCGGCATTGCGATTTTTGTATTAAATTTGGATGCAATTTCTGTGTTTCATCTTCAATAAGAACGTCCAAGGGATACAGTAAACCCGAAGTGAAGCATCGGAAACTAAAACTGGAGTCACAGGAGCGGTTCAAATCATAGAATGTTAGAGTGTCAGTCCTCTAGTACTTAAGTCGGCATTGTGCCTTTTGTATTGAATTCGGATGCAATTTCTGTGTTTCGTCGTCAATAAGAAGGTCCAAGGGATACAGTAAACCTGAAGTAAAGCTTCGGAAACTGAAACAGGAGATGTTCAAATCATAGAAAGTTTGAGTGTCAGTCCTCTTGTACTTAAGTCGGCATTGTGCATTTTGTATTAAATTCGAATGAAATTTCTGGGTTTCATCGTCAATTAGAAGGTCCAAGGTATACAGTACACCTGAAGTGAAGCATCGGAATCTAAAACAGGACTCACAGGAGTGGTTCAAATCATAGAAAGTTAGAGTTTCAGTCCTCTTGTACTTAAGTCGGCATTGTGCCTCTTGTATTAACTTCGGATGCAATTTCTGTGTTTCATCTTCAATAAGAAGGTCCAAGGTATACAGTAAACGTGAAGTGAAGCATTGGAAACTAAAACTGGACTCACAGGAGAGGTTCAAATCATAGAAAGTTAGAGTGTCAGTCTTCCTGTACTTAAGACGTCATTGTGCCTTTTGTATTAAATTCGGATGCAATTTCTGTGTTTCATCGTCAATAAGAAGGTCCAAGGTATACAGTAAACCTGAAGTGAAGCATCGGAAACTAAAACTGGACTCACAGGAGAGGTTCAAATCATAAAAAGTTAGAGTGTCAGTCCTCCTGTACATAAGACGGCATTGTGCCTTTTGTATTAAATTCGGATGAATTTTCTATGGTTCATCGTCAATAAGAAGGTCCAAGGTATACAGTACACCTGAAGTGAAGCATCGGAATCAGAAACTGGACTCACAGGAGGGGTTCAAATCATAGAAAAATAGAGTGTCAGTCCTCTTGTACTTAAGTCGACATTGTGCCCTTTGTATTAAATTCGGATGCAATTTCTGTGTTTCATCGTAAATAGGAAGGTCCAAGGGATACAGTAAACCTGAAGTGAAGCATCGGAAACTAAAACTGGACTCACAGGAGAGGTTCAAATCATAGAAAGTTAGAGTGTCAGTCCTCTTGTACTTAAGTCGGCATTGTGCCTTTTGTGAAAAATTCGGATGAAATTTCTGTGTTTCATCGTCAATAAGAAGGTCCAAGGGATACAGTAAACCTGAAGTGAAGAATCGGAAACTAAAACTGGACTCACAGGAGTGGTTCAAATCATAGAAAGTTAGAGTGTCAGTCACTTAGTACTTAAGTCGGCATTGTGCCCTTTTGTATTAAATTCAGATGGATAATCTGTGTTTCATCGTCAACAACAAGGTCCAAGAGATACAGTAAGCCTGAAGTGAGGCATCGGAAACTAAAACTGGAATCACAGGAGAGGTTCAAATCTTAGAAATTTAGAGTGTCAGTCCTCTTGTACTTAAGTCGGCATTGTGCCTTTTGTGATAAATTCGGAAGAAATTTCTGTGTTTCATCGTCAATAAGAAGGACCAAGGTATACAGTACACCTGAAGTGAAACATCGGAATCTAAAACTGGACTCACAGGAGGGGTTCAAATCATAGAATGTTAGAGTGTCAGTCCTCTTGTACTTATGTTGGCATTGTGCCTTTTGTATCAAATTCGGATGCTATATCTGTGTTTCATCGTCAATAAGATGGTCCAAGGGATACAGTAAACCTGAAGTGAAGCATCGGAAACTTAAACTGGTCTCTCAGGAGTGGTTCATATCATAGAAAGTTAGAGTGTCAGTCCTCTAGTACTTAAGTCGGCATTGTGCCTTTTGTATTAAATTCAGATGGAATTTCTGTGTTTCATCGTCAATAAGAAGGTCCAAGGGATACAGTAAACCTGAAGTGAAGCATCGGAATCGAAAACTGGACTCACAGGAGAGGTTCATATCATAGCAAGATAGCGTGTCTGTCCTCTTGTACTTAAGTCGGCATTGTGCCTTTTGTATTAAAATCAGATGGAATTTCTGAGTTTCATCGTCAATAAGAAGGTCCAAGGGATACAGTAAACCTGAAGAGAAGAATCGGAAACTAAAACTGGACTCACAGGAGTGGTTCAAATCATAGAAAGTTAGAGTGTCAGTCCTCTTGTATTTCAGTCGGCATTGTGCCTTTTGTATTAAATTCGGATGCAATTTCTGTGTTTCATCCTCAATAAGAAGGTCCAAGGGGTACAGTAAACCTGAAGAGAAGCATCGGAAACTAAAACTGGACTCACAGGAGAGGTAAAAATCAAAGAAAGTTAGAGTTTCAGTCCTCTTGTACTTAAGTCGGCATTGTGCCTTTTGTATAAACTTTGGATGCAATTTCTGTGTTTCATCGTCAATAAGAAGATCCAAGGTATACAGTAAACCTGAAGTGAAGCATCGGAAACTAAAACTTGACTCACAGGGGGGGTTCAAATCATAGAAAGTTAGAGTGTCAGTCCTCTTGTACTTAAGTCGGCTTTGTGCCTTTTGTATTAAATTCGGATGTAATTTCTGTGCTTCATCGTCAATAAGAAGGTCCAAGGTATACAGTAAAATTGAAGTGAAGCATCGGAAACTAAGACTGGACTCAGAGGAGTGGTTCAAATCATAGAAAGTTAGAGTGTCAGTCCTCTTGTACTTAAGTCGGCATTGTGCCTTTTGTGATAAATTCGTATGAAATTTCTGTGTTTCATCGTCAATAAGAAGGTCCAAGGGATACAGTAAACCTGAAGAGAAGAATCGGAAACTAAAACTGGACTCACTGGAGTGGTTCAAATCATAGAAAGTTAGAGTGTCTGTCCTCTTGTACTTATGTTGGAATTGTGCCTTTTGTATGAAGTTCGGATGCTATATCTGTGTTTCATCGTCAATAAGATGGTCCAAGGGATACAGTAAACCTGAAGTGAAGCTTCGGAAACTGAAACAGGAGATGTTCAAATCATAGAAAGTTTGAGTGTCAGTCCCCTTGTACTTAAGTCGGCATTGTGCCTTTTGTATCAAATTCGAATGAAATTTCTGTGTTTCATCGTCAAATACAAGGTCCAAGGTATACAGTACACCTGAAGTGAAGCATCGGAATCTAAAACACTACTCACAGGAGTGGTTCAAATCATAGAAAGTTAGAGTTTCAGTCCTCTTGTACTTAAGTCGGCATTGTGCCTCTTGTATTAACTTCGGATGCAATTTCTGTGTTTCATCGTCAATAAGAAGGTCCGAGGTATACAGTAAACGTGAAGTGAAGCATTGGAAACTAAAACTGGACTCACAGGAGAGGTTCAAATCATAGAAAGTTAGAGTGTCAGTCTTCCTGTACTTAAGTCGTCATTGTGCCTTTTGTATTAAATTCGGATGCAATTTCTGTGTTTCATCGTCAATAAGAAGGTCCAAGGTATACAGTAAACCTGAAGTGAAGCATCGAAAACTAAAACTGGACTCACAGGAGAGGTTCAAATCATAAAAAGTTAGAGTGTCAGTCCTCCTGTACATAAGACGGCATTGTGCCTTTTGTATTAAATTCGGATGAATTTTCTATGGTTCATCGTCAATAAGAAGGTCCAAGGTATACAGTACACCTGAAGTGAAGCATCGGAATCAGACACTGGACTCACAGGAGGGGTTCAAATCATAGAAAAATAGAGTGTCAGTCCTCTTGTACTTAAGTCGGCATTGTGCCCTTTGTATTAAATTCGGATGCAATTTCTGTGTTTCATCGTAAATAGGAAGGTCCAATGGATACAGTACACCTGAAGTGAAGCATCGGAATCTAAAACTGGGCTCACAGGAGGGTTTCAAATCATAGATAGTTAGAGTGTCAGACCTCTTGTACTTAAGTTGGCATTGTGCCTTTTGTATCAATTTGGGATGCAATTTCTGTGTTTAATCGTCAATAAGAAGGTCCAAGGGATACCGTAAACCTGAAGTGTAGCTTCGGAAACTAAAACTGGACTCACAGGAGTGGTTCAAATCATAGAAAGTTAGAGTGTCAGTCACTTAGTACTTAAGTCGGCATTGTGCCTTTTGTATTAATTTCAGATGGATAATCTGTGTTTCATCGTCAACAAGAAGGTCCAAGGGATACAGTAAACCTGAAGTGAAGCATCGGAATCGAAAACTGGACTCACAGGAGAGGTTCAAATCATAGAAATTAGAGTGTCAGTCCTCTGGTACTTAAGTCGGCATTGTGCCTTTTGTGATAAATTCGTATGAAATTTCTGTGTTTCACCGTCAATAAGAAGGTCCAAGGTATACAGTAAGCCTGAAGTGAAGCATCGGAAACTAAAACTGGAATCACAGGAGAGGTTCATATCTTAGAAATTTAAAGTGTCAGTCCTCTTGTACTTAAGTCGGCATTGTGCCTTTTGTGATAAATTCGGATGAAATTTCTGTGTTTCTTCGTCAATAAGAAGGACCAAGGTATACAGTACACCTGAAGTGAAACATCGGAATCTAAAACTGGACTCACAGGAGGGGTTCAAATCATAGAATGTTAAAGTGTCAGTCCTCTTGTATTTATGTTGGCATTGTGCCTTTTGTATCAAATTCGGATGCTATATCTGTGTTTCATCGTCAATAAGATGGGCCAAGGGATACAGTAAACCTGAAGTGAAGCATCAGAAACTTAAACTGGACTCTCAGGAGTGGTTCATATCATAGAAAGTTAGAGTGTCAGTCCTCTAGTACTTAAGTCGGCATTGTGCCTTTTGTATTAAATTCAGATGGAATTTCTGTGTTTCATCGTCAATAAGAAGGTCCAAGGGATACAGTAAACCTGAAGTGAAGCATCGGAATCGAAAACTGGACTCACAGAAGAGGTTCAAATCATAGCAAGATAGCGTGTCTCTCCTCTTGTACTTAAGTCGGCATTGTGCCTTTTGTATTAAAATCAGATGGAATTTCTGTGTTTCATCTTCAATAAGAAGGTCCAAGGGATACAGTAAACCTGAAGAGAAGAATCGGAAACTAAAACTGGACTCACAGGAGTGGTACAAATCATAGAAAGTTAGAGTGTCAGTCCTCTAGTACTTAAGTCGGCTTTGTGCCTTTTGTATTAAATTCGGATGCAATTTCTGTGCTTCATCGTCAATAAGAAGGTCCAAGGTATACAGTAAAATTGAAGTGAAGCATCGGAAACTAAAACTGGACTCACAGGAGAGGTTCAAATCATAGAAAGTTAGAGTGTCAGTCCTCTTGTACTTAAGTCGGCATTGTGCCTTTTGTGATAAATTCGTATGAAATTTCTGTGTTTCATCGTCAATAAGAAGGTCCAAGGGATAGAGTAAACCAGAAGAGAAGAATCGGAAACTAAAACTGGACTCACTGGAGTGGTTCAAATCATAGAAAGTTAGAGTGTCTGTCCTCTTGTACTTATGTTGGCATTGTGCCTTTTGTATCAAATTCGGATGCTATATCTGTGTTTCATCGTCAATAAGATGGTCCAAGGGATACAGTACACCTGAAGTGAAGCATCGGAAACTAAAACTGGACTCACAGGAGAGGTTCAAATCATAGAAAGTTAGAGTTTCAATCCTCTTGTACTTAAGTCGGCAGTGGGACTTTTGTATTAAATTCGGATGCAATTTCTGTGTTTCATCGTCAATAAGAAGGTCCAAGGGATACAGTAAACCTGAAGTAAAGCATCGGAATCGAAAACTGGACTCACAGGAGAGGTTCAAATCATAGAAAGTTAGAGTGTCAGTCCTCTTGTACTTCAGTCGGCATTGTGCCTTTTGTGAAAAATTCGGATGAAATTTCTGTGTTTCATCGTCAATAAGAAGGTCCAAGGGATACAGTAAACCTGAAGTGAAGAATCGGAAACTAAGACTGGACTCACAGGAGAGGTTCAAATCATAGAAAGTTAGAGTTTCAGTCCTCTAGTACTTAAGTCGGCATTGTGCCTTTTGTATTAATTTCGGATGCAATTTCTGTGTTTCATCGTGAATAAGAAGGTCCAAGGTATACAGTACACCTGAAGTGAAGCATCGGAATCTAAAACTGGGCTCACAGGAGGGGTTCAAATCATTGATAGTTAGAGTGTCAGTCCTCTTGTACTTAAGTTGGCATTGTGCCTTTTGTATCAATTTGGGATGCAATTTCTGTGCTTAATCGTCAATAAGAAGGTCCAAGGGATACAGTAAACCTGAAGTGAAGCTTCGGAAACTAAAACTGGACTCACAGGAGTGGTTCAAATCATAGAAAGTTAGAGTGTCAGTCACTTAGTACTTAAGTCGGCATTGTGCCTTTTGTATTAAATTCAAATGGATAATCTGTGTTTCATCGTCAACAAGAAGGTCCAAGGGATACAGTAAACCTGAAGTGAAGCATCGGAATCGAAAACTGGACTCACAGGAGAGGTTCAAATCATAGAAATTAGAGTGTCAGTCCTCTGGTACTTAAGTCGGCATTGTGCTTTTTGTGATAAATTCGTATGAAATTTCTGTGTTTCATCGTCAATAAGAAGGTCCAAGGTATACAGTAAGCCTGAAGTGAAGCATCGGAAACTAAAACTGGAATCACAGGAGAGGTTCAAATCTTAGAAATTTAAAGTGTCAGTCCTCTTGTACTTAAGTCGGCATTGTGCCTTTTGTGATAAATTCGGATGAAATTTCTGTGTTTCATCGTCAATAAGAAGGACCAAGGTATACAGTACACCTGAAGTGAAACATCGGAATCTAAAACTGGACTCACAGGAGGGGTTCAAATCATAGAATGTTAGAGTGTCAGTCCTCTTGTACTTATGTTGGCATTGTGCCTTTTGTATCAAATTCGGATGCAATTTCTGTGTTTCATCGTCAATAAGAAGGTCCAAGGGATACAGTAAACCTGAAGTAAAGCATCGGAATCGAAAACTGGACTCACAGGAGAGGTTCAAATCATAGAAAGATAGCGTGTCTTTCCTCTTGTACTTAAGTCGGCATTGTGCCTTTTGTATTAAATTCAGATGGAATTTCTGCGTTTCATCGTCAATAAGA
This sequence comes from Schistocerca americana, assembly GCF_021461395.2. Lineage (NCBI taxonomy): Eukaryota > Metazoa > Arthropoda > Insecta > Orthoptera > Acrididae > Schistocerca > Schistocerca americana. The sequence goes on from NC_060123.1 coordinate 695,200,978, forward strand.
AGGTCCAAGGGATACAGTAAACCTGAAGTGAAGCATCGGAATCGAAAACTGGACTCACAGAAGTGGTTCAAATCATAGCAAGATAGCGTGTCTCTCCTCTTGTACTTAAGTCGGCATTGTGCCTTTTGTATTTAAATCAGATGGAATTTCTGTGTTTCATCGTCAATAAGAAGGTCCAAGGGATACAGTAAACCTGAAGAGAAGAATCGGAAACTAAAACTGGACTCACAGGAGTGGTTCAAATCTTAGAAAGTTAGAGTGTCAGTCCTCTAGTACTTAAGTCGGCTTTGTGCCTTTTGTATTAAATTCGGATGCAATTTCTGTGCTTCATCGTCAATAAGAAGGTCCAAGGTATACAGTAAAATTGAAGTGAAGCATCGGAAACTAAAACTGGACTCACAGGAGAGGTTCAAATCACAGAAAGTTAGAGTGTCAGTCCTCTTGTACTTAAGTCGGCATTGTGCCTTTTGTGATAAATTCGTATGAAATTTCTGTGTTTCATCGTCAATAAGAAGGTCCAAGGGATACAGTAAACCTGAAGAGAAGAATCGGAAACTAAAACTGGACTCACTGGAGTGGTTCAAATCATAGAAAGTTAGAGTGTCTGTTCTCTTGTACTTATGTTGGCATTGTGCCTTTTGTATCAAATTCGGATGCTATATCTGTGTTTCATCGTCAATAAGATGGTCCAAGGGATACAGTACACCTGAAGTGAAGCATAGGAAACTAAAACTGAACTCACAGGAGAGGTTCAAATCATAGAAAGTTAGAGTTTCAATCCTCTTGTACTTAAGTCGGCAGTGGGACTTTTGTATTAAATTCGGATGCAATTTCTGTGTTTCATCGTCAATAAGAAGGTCCAAGGGATACAGTAAACCTGAAGTAAAGCATCGGAATCGAAGACTGGACTCACAGGAGAGGTTCAAATCATAGAAAGATAGCGTGTCTTTCCTCTTGTACTTAAGTCGGCATTGTGCCTTTTGTATTAAATTCAGATGGAATTTCTGCATTTCATCGTCAATAAGAAAGTCCAAGGGATACAGTAAACTTGAAGAGAAGAATCGGAAACTAAAACTGGACTCACAGGAGTGGATCAAATCATAGAAAGTTAGAGTGTCAGTCCTCTTGTATTTAAGTTGGCATTGTGCCATTTGTATTAAATTCGGATGCAATTTCTGTGTTTCATCCTCAATAAGAAGGTCCAAGGGGTACAGTAAACCTGAAGTGAAGCATCGGAAACTAAAACTGGACTTACAGGAGAGGTAAAAATCATAGAAAGTTAGAGTTTCAGTCCTCTTGTACTTAAGTCGGCATTGTGCATTTTGTATAAACCTCGGATGCAATTTCTGTGTTTCATCGTCAATAAGAAGATACAAGGTATACAGTAAACCTGAAGTGAAGCATCGGAAACTAAAACTGGACTCACAGGAGGGGTTCAAATCATAGAAAGTTAGAGTGTCAGTCGTCTTGTACTTAAGTCGTCATTGTGCCTTTTGTATTAAATTCGGATGCAATTTCTGTGTTTCATCGTCAATAAGAAGGTCCAAGGTATGCAGTAAAATTGAAGTGAAGCATCGGAAACTAAAAGTGGACTCACAGGAGAGGTTCAAATCATAGAAAATTAGAGTGTCAGTCCTCTAGTACTAAAGTCGGCATTGTGCCTTTTGTATTAAATTCGGATGCAATTTCTGTGTTTCGTCGTCAATAAGAAGGTCCAAGGGATACAGTAAACCTGAAGTGAAGCTTCGGAAACTGAAACAGGAGATGTTCAAATCATAGAAAGTTTGAGTGTCAGTCCTCTTGTACTTAAGTCGGCATTGTGCCTTTTGTATTAAATTCGAATGAAATTTCTGTGTTTCATCGTCAATTAGAAGGTCCAAGGTATACAGTACACCTGAAGTGAAGCATCGGAATCTAAAACAGGACTCACAGGAGTGGTTCAAATCATAGAAAGTTAGAGTTTCAGTCCTCTTGTACTTAAGTCGGCATTGTGCCTCTTGTATTAACTTCGGATGCAATTTCTGTGTTTCATCGTCAATAAGAAGGTCCGAGGTATACAGTAAACGTGAAGTGAAGCATTGGAAACTAAAACTGGACTCACAGGAGAGGTTCAAATTATAGAAAGTTAGAGTGTCAGTCTTCCTGTACTTAAGTCGTCATTGTGCCTTTTGTATTAAATTCGGATGCAATTTCTGTGTTTCATCGTCAATAAGAAGGTCCAAGGTATACAGTAAACCTGAAGTGAAGCATCGGAAACTAAAACTGGACTCACAGGAGAGGTTCAAATCATAAAAAGTTGGAGTGTCAGTCCTCCTGTACATAAGACGGCATTGTGCCTTTTGTATTAAATTCGGATGAATTTTCTGTGGTTCATCGTCAATAAGAAGGTCCAAGGTATACAGTACACCTGAAGTGAAGCATCGGAATCAGACACTGGACTCACAGGAGGGGTTCAAATCATAGAAAAATAGAGTGTCAGTCCTCTTGTACTTAAGTCGGCATTGTGCCCTTTGTATTAAATTCGGATGCAATTTCTGTGTTTCATCGTAAATAGGAAGGTCCAAGGGATACAGTAAACCTGAAGTGAAGAATCGGAAACTAAAACTGGACTCACAGGAGAGGTTCAAATCATAGAAAGTTAGAGTGTCAGTCCTCTTGTACTTAAGTCGGCATTGTGCCTTTTGTGAAAAATTCGGATTTAATTTCTGTGTTTCATCGTCAATAAGAAGGTCCAAGGGATACAGTAAACCTGAAGTGAAGAATCGGAAACTAAAACTGGACTCACAGGAGAGGTTCAAATCATAGAAAGTTAGAGTTTCAGTCCTCTTGTACTTAAGTCGGCATTGTGCCTTTTGTATTAATTTCGGATGCAATTTCTGTGTTTCATCGTGAATAAGAAGGTCCAAGGTATACAGTACACCTGAAGTGAAGCATCGGAATCTAAAACTGGGCTCACAGGAGGGGTTCAAATCATAGATAGTTAGAGTGTCAGTCCTCTTGTACTTAAGTTGGCATTGTGCCTTTTGTATCAATTTGGGATGCAATTTCTGTGTTTAATCGTCAATAAGAAGGTCCAAGGGATACAGTAAACCTGAAGTGAAGCTTCGGAAACTAAAACTGGGCTCACAGGAGTGGTTCAAATCATAGAAAGTTAGAGTGTCAGTCACTTAGTACTTAAGTCGGCATTGTGCCTTTTGTATTAAATTCAGATGGATAATCTGTGTTTCATCGTCAACAAGAAGGTCCAAGGGATACAGTAAACCTGAAGTGAAGCATCGGAATCGAAAACTGGACTCACAGGAGAGGTTCAAATCATAGAAATTAGAGTGTCAGTCCTCTGGTACTTAAGTCGGCATTGTGCCTTTTGTGATAAATTCGTATGAAATTTCTGTGTTTCATCGTCAATAAGAAGGTCCAAGATATACAGTAAGCCTGAAGTGAAGCATCGGAAACTAAAACTGGAATCACAGGAGAGGTTCAAATCTTAGAAATTTAAAGTGTCAGTCCTCTTGTACTTAAGTCGGCATTGTGCCTTTTGTGATAAATTCGGATGAAATTTCTGTGTTTCATCGTCAATAAGAAGGACCAAGTTATACAGTACACCTGAAGTGAAACATCGGAATCTAAAACTGGACTCACAGGAGGGGTTCAAATCATAGAATGTTAGAGTGTCAGTCCTCTTGTACTTATGTTGGCATTGTGCCTTTTGTATCAAATTCGGATGCTATATCTGTGTTTCATCGTCAATAAGATGGGCCAAGGGATACAGTAAACCTGAAGTGAAGCATCAGAAACTTAAACTGGACTCTCAGGAGTGGTTCATATCATAGAAAGTTAGAGTGTCAGTCCTCTAGTACTTAAGTCGGCATTGTGCCTTTTGTATTAACTTCAGATGGAATTTCTGTGTTTCATCGTCAATAAGAAGGTCCAAGGGATACAGTAAACCTGAAGTGAAGCATCGGAATCGAAAACTGGACTCACAGAAGAGGTTCAAATCATAGCAAGATAGCGTGACTCTCCTCTTGTACTTAAGTCGGCATTGTGCTTTTTGTATTAAAATCAGATGGAATTTCTGTGTTTCATCTTCAATAAGAAGGTCCAAGGGATACAGTAAACCTGAAGAGAAGAATCGGAAACTAAAACTGGACTCACAGGAGTGGTTCAAATCATAGAAAGTTAGAGTGTCAGTCCTCTAGTACTTAAGTCGGCTTTGTGCCTTTTGTATTAAATTCGGATGCAATTTCTGTGCTTCATCGTCAATAAGAAGGTCCAAGGTATTCAGTAAAATTGAAGTGAAGCATCGGAAACTAAAACTGGACTCACAGGAGAGGTTCAAATCATAGAAAGTTAGAGTGTCAGTCCCCTTGTACTTAAGTCGGCATTGTGCCTTTTGTGATAAATTCGTATGAAATTTCTGTGTTTCATCGTCAATAAGAAGGTCCAAGGGATACAGTAAACCTGAAGAGAAGAATCGGAAACTAAAACTGGACTCACTGGAGTGGTTCAAATCATAGAAAGTTAGAGTGTCTGTCCTCTTGCACTTATGTTGGCATTGTGCCTTTTGTATCAAATTCGGATGCTATATCTGTGTTTCATCGTCAATAAGATGGTCCAAGGGATACAGTACACCTGAAGTGAAGCATCGGAAACTAAAACTGGACTCACAGGAGAGGTTCAAATATAGAAAGTTAGAGTTTCAATCCTCTTGTACTTAAGTCGGCAGTGGGACTTTTGTATTAAATTCGGATGCAATTTCTGTGTTTCATCGTCAATAAGAAGGTCCAAGGGATACAGTAAACCTGAAGTAAAGCATCGGAATCGAAAACTGGACTCACAGGAGAGGTTCAAATCATAGAAAGATAGCGTGTCTTTCCTCTTGTACTTAAGTCGGCATTGTGCCTTTTGTATTAAATTCAGATGAAATTTCTGCGTTTCATCGTCAATAAGAAGGTCCAAGGGATACAGTGAACCTGAAGTGAAGCATCGGAATCGAAAACTGGACTCACAGAAGAGGTTCAAATCATAGCAAGATAGCGTGTCTCTCCTCTTATACTTAAGTCGGCATTGCGCCTTTTGTATTAGAATCAGATGGAATTTCTGTGTTTCATCGTCAATAAGAAGGTCCAAGGGATACAGTAAACCTGAAGAGAAGAATCGGAAACTAAAACTGGACTCACAGGAGTGGTTCAAATCATAGAAAGTTAGAGTGTCAGTCCTCTAGTACTTAAGTCGGCTTTGTGCCTTTTGTATTAAATTCGGATGCAATTTCTGTGCTTCATCGTCAATAAGAAGGTCCAAGGTATACAGTAAAATTGAAGTGAAGCATCGGAAACTAAAACTGGACTCACAGGAGAGGTTCAAATCATAGAAAGTTAGAGTGTCAGTCCTCTTGTACTTAAGTCGGCATTGTGCCTTTTGTGATTAATTCGTATGAAATTTCTGTGTTTCATCGTCAATAAGAAGGTCCAAGGGATACAGTAAACCTGAAGAGAAGAATCGGAAACTAAAACTGGACTCACTGGAGTGGTTCAAATCATAGAAAGTTAGAGTGTCCGTCCTCTTGTACTTATGTTGGCATTGTGCCTTTTGTATCAATTTCGGATGCTATATCTGTGGTTCATCGTCAATAAGATGGTCCAAGGGATACAGTACACCTGAAGTGAAGCATCGGAAACTAAAACTGGACTCACAGGAGAGGTTCAAATCATAGAAAGATAGCGTGTCTTTCCTCTTGTACTTAAGTCGGCATTGTGCCTTTTGTATTAAATTCAGATGGAATTTCAGCGTTTCATCGTCAATAAGAAGGTCCAAGGGATACAGTAAACTTGAAGAGAAGAATCGGAAACTAAAACTGGACTCACAGGAGTGGATCAAATCAAAGAAAGTTAGAGTGTCAGTCCTCTTGTATTTAAGTTGGCATTGTGCCATTTGTATTAAATTCGGATGCAATTTCTGTGTTTCATCCTCAATAAGAAGGTCCAAGGGGTACAGTAAACCTGAAGTGAAGCATCGGAAACTAAAACTGGACTTACAGGAGAGGTAAAAATCATAGAAAGTTATAGTTTCAGTCCTCTTGTCCTTAAGTCGGCATTGTGCCTTTTGTATAAACTTCGGATGCAATTTCTGTGTTTCATCGTCAATAAGAAGATCCAAGGTATACAGTAAACCTGAAGTGAAGCATCGGAAACCAAAACTGGACTCACAGGAGGGGTTCAAATCATAGAAAGTTAGAGTGTCAGTCGTCTTGTACTTAAGTCGTCATTGTGCCTTTTGTATTAAATTCGGATGCAATTTCTGTGTTTCATCGTCAATAAGAAGGTCCAAGGTATGCAGTAAAATTGAAGTGAAGCATCGGAAACTAAAAGTGGACTCACAGGAGAGGTTCAAATCATAGAAAGTTAGAGTGTCAGTCCTCTAGTACTAAAGTCGGCATTGTGCCTTTTGTATTAAATTCGGATGCAATTTCTGTGTTTCATCGTCAATTAGAAGGTCCGAGGTATACAGTAAACGTGAAGTGAAGCATTGGAAACTAAAACTGGACTCACAGGAGAGGTTCAAATCATAGAAAGTTAGAGTGTCAGTCTTCCTGTACTTAAGTCGTCATTGTGCCTTTTGTATTAAATTCGGATGCAATTTCTGTGTTTCATCGTCAATAAGAAGGTCCAAGGTATACAGTAAACCTGAAGTGAAGCATCGTAAACTAAAACTGGACTCACAAGAGAGGTTCAAATCATAAAAAGTTGGAGTGTCAGTTCTCCTGTACATAAGACGGCATTGTGCCTTTTGTATTAAATTCGGATGAATTTTCTATGGTTCATCGTCAATAAGAAGGTCCAAGGTATACAGTACACCTGAAGTGAAGCATCGGAATCAGACACTGGACTCACAGGAGGGGTTCAAATCATAGAAAAATAGAGTGTCAGTCCTCTTGTACTTAAGTCGGCATTGTGCCCTTTGTATTAAATTCGGATGCAATTTCTGTGTTTCATCGTAAATAGGAAGGTCCAAGGGATACAGTAAACCTGAAGTGAAGAATCGGAAACTAAAACTGGACTCACAGGAGAGGTTCAAATCATAGAAAGTTAGAGTGTCAGTCCTCTTGTACTTAAGTCGGCATTGTGCCTTTTGTGAAAAATTCGGATGAGATTTCTGTGTTTCATCGTCAATAAGAAGGTCCAAGGGATACAGTAAACCTGAAGTGAAGAATCGGAAACTAAAACTGGACTCACAGGAGAGATTCAAATCATAGAAAGTTAGAGTTTCAGTCCTCTTGTACTTAAGTCGGCATTGTGCCTTTTGTATTAATTTCGGATGCAATTTCTGTGTTTCATCGTGAATAAGAAGGTCCAAGGTATACAGTACACCTGAAGTGAAGCATCGGAATCTAAAACTGGGCTCACAGGAGGGGTTCAAATCATAGATAGTTAGAGTGTCAGTCCTCTTGTACTTAAGTTGGCATTGTGCCTTTTGTATCAATTTGGGATGCAATTTCTGTGTTTAATCGTCAATAAGAAGGTCCAAGGGATACAGTAAACCTGAAGTGAAGCTTCGGAAACTAAAACTGGGCTCACAGGAGTGGTTCAAATCATAGAAAGTTAGAGTGTCAGTCACTTAGTACTTAAGTCGGCATTGTGCCTTTTGTATTAAATTCAGATGGATAATCTGTGTTTCATCGTCAACAAGAAGGTCCAAGGGATACAGTAAACCTGAAGTGAAGCATCGGAATCGAAAACTGGACTCACAGGAGAGGTTCAAATCATAGAAATTAGAGTGTCAGTCCTCTGGTACTTAAGTCGGCATTGTGCCTTTTGTGATAAATTCGTATGAAATTTCTGTGTTTCATCGTCAATAAGAAGGTCCAAGGTATACAGTAAGCCTGAAGTGAAGCATCGGAAACTAAAACTGGAATCACAGGAGAGGTTCAAATCTTAGAAATTTAAAGTGTCAGTCCTCTTGTACTTAAGTCGGCATTGTGCCTTTTGTGATAAATTCGGATGAAATTTCTGTGTTTCATCGTCAATAAGAAGGACCAAGGTATACAGTACACCTGAAGTGAAACATCGGAATCTAAAACTGGACTCACAGGAGGGGTTCAAATCATAGAATGTTAGAGTGTCAGTCCTCTTGTACTTATGTTGGCATTGTGCCTTTTGTATCAAATTCGGATGCTATATCTGTGTTTCATCGTCAATAAGATGGGCCAAGGGATACAGTAAACCTGAAGTGAAGCATCAGAAACTTAAACTGGACTCTCAGGAGTGGTTCATATCATAGAAAGTTACAGTGTCAGTCCTCTAGTACTTAAGTCGGCATTGTGGATTTTGTATTAACTTCAGATGGAATTTATGTGTTTCATCGTCAATAAGAAGGTCCAAGGGATACAGTAAAGCTGAAGTGAAGCATCGGAATCGAAAACTGGACTCACAGAAGAGGTTCAAATCATAGCAAGATAGCGTGTCTCTCCTCTTGTACTTAAGTCGGCATTGTGCCTTTTGTATTAAAATCAGATGGAATTTCTGTGTTTCATCTTCAATAAGAAGGTCCAAGGGATACAGTAAACCTGAAGAGAAGAATCGGAAACTAAAACTGGACTCACAGGAGTGGTTCAAATCATAGAAAGTTAGAGTGTCAGTCCTCTAGTACTTAAGTCGGCTTTGTGCCTTTTGTATTAAATTCGGATGCAATTTCTGTGCTTCATCGTCAATAAGAAGGTCCAAGGTATACAGTAAAATTGAAGTGAAGCATCGGAAACTTAAACTGGACTCACAGGAGAGGTTCAAATCATAGAAAGTTAGAGTGTCAGTCCTCTTGTACTTAAGTCGGCATTGTGCCTTTTGTGATAAATTCGTATGAAATTTCTGTGTTTCATCGTCAATAAGAAGGTCCAAGGGATACAGTAAACCTGAAGAGAAGAATCGGAAACTAAAACTGGACTCACTGGAGTGGTTCAAATCATAGAAAGTTAGAGTGTCTGTCCTCTTGTACTTATGTTGGCATTGTGCCTTTTGTATCAAATTCGTATGCTATATCTGTGTTTCATCGTCAATAAGATGGTCCAAGGGATACAGTACACCTGACGTGAAGCATCGGAAACTAAAACTGGACTCACAGGAGAGGTTCAAATCATAGAAAGTTAGAGTTTCAATCCTCTTGTACTTAAGTCGGCAGTGGGACTTTTGTATTAAATTCGGGTGCAATTTCTGTGTTTCATCGTCAATAAGAAGGTCCAAGGGATACAGTAAACCTGAAGTAAAGCATCGGAATCGAAAACTGGACTCACAGGAGAGGTTCAAATCATAGAAAGATAGCGTGTCTTTCCTCTTGTACTTAAGTCGGCATTGTGCCTTTTGTATTAAATTGAAATGGAATTTCTGCGTTTCATCGTCAATAAGAAGGTCCAAGGGATACAGTAAACCTGAAGTGAAGCATCGGAATCGAAAAATGGACTCACAGAAGAGGTTCAAATCATAGCAAGATAGCGTGTCTCTCCTCTTGTACTTAAGTCGGCATTGCGCCTTTTGTATTAAAATCAGATGGAATTTCTGTGTTTCATCGTCAATAAGAAGGTCCAAGGGATACAGTAAACCTGAAGAGAAGAATCGGAAACTAAAACTGGACTCACAGGAGTGGTTCAAATCATAGAAAGTTAGAGTGTCAGTCCTCTAGTACTTAAGTCGGCTTTGTGCCTTTTGTATTAAATTCGGATGCAATTTCTGTGCTTCATCGTCAATAAGAAGGTCCAAGGTAAACAGTAAAATTGAAGTGAAGCATCGGAAACTAAAACTGGACTCACAGGAGAGGTTCAAATCATAGAAAGTTAGAGTGTCAGTCCTCTTGTACTTAAGTCGGCATTGTGCCTTTTGTGATAAATTCGTATGAAATTTCTGTGTTTCATCGTCAATAAGAAGGTCCAAGGGATACAGTAAACCTGAAGAGAAGGATCGGAAACTAAAACTGGACTCACTGGAGTGGTTCAAGTCATAGAAAGTTAGAGTGTCTGTCCTCTTGTACTTATGTTGGCATTGTGCCTTTTGTATCAAATTCGGATGCTATATCTGTGGTTCATCGTCAATAAGATGGTCCAAGGGATACAGTACACCTGAAGTGAAGCATCGGAAACTAAATCTGGACTCACAGGAGAGGTTCAAATCATAGAAAGATAGCGTGTCTTTCCTCTTGTACTTAAGTCGGCATTGTGCCTTTTGTATTAAATTCAGATGGAATTTCTGCGTTTCATCGTCAATAAGAAGGTCCAAGGGATACAGTAAACTTGAAGAGAAGAATCGGAAACTAAAACTGGACTCACAGGAGTGGATCAAATCATAGAAAGTTAGAGTGTCAGTCCTCTTGTATTTAAGTTGGCATTGTGCCATTTGTATTAAATTCGGATGCAATTTCTGTGTTTCATCCTCAATAAGAAGGTCCAAGGGGTACAGTAAACCTGAAGTGAAGCATCGGAAACTAAAACTGGACTTACAGGAGAGGTAAAAATCATAGAAAGTTATAGTTTCAGTCCTCTTGTCCTTAAGTCGGCATTGTGCCTTTTGTATAAACTTCGGATGCAATTTCTGTGTTTCATCGTCAATAAGAAGATCCAAGGTATACAGTATACCTGAAGTGAAGCATCGGAAACTAAAACTGGACTCACAGGAGGGGTTCAAATCATAGAAAGTTAGAGTGTCAGTCGTCTTGTACTTAGGTCGTCATTGTGCCTTTTGTATTAAATTCGGATGCAATTTCTGCATTTCATCGTCAATAAGAAGGTCCAAGGTATGCAGTAAAATTGAAGTGAAGCATCGGAAACTAAAAGTGGACTCACAGGAGAGGTTCAAATCATAGAAAGTTTGAGTGTCAGTCCTCTAGTACTAAAGTCGGCATTGTGCCTTTTGTATTAAATTCGGATGCAATTTCTGTGTTTCGTCGTCAATAAGAAGGTCCAAGGGATACAGTAAACCTGAAGTGAAGCTTCGGAAACTGAAACAGGAGATGTTCAAATCATAGAAAGTTTGAGTGTCAGTCCTCTTGTACTTAAGTCGGCACTGTGCCTTTTGTATTAAATTCGAATGAAATTTCTGTGTTTCATCGTCAATTAGAAGGTCCAAGGTATACAGTACACCTGAAGTGAAGCATCGGAATCTAAAACAGGACTCACAGGAGTGGTTCAAATCATAGAAAGTTAGAGTTTCAGTCCTCTTGTACTTAAGTCGGCATTGTGCCTCTTGTATTAACTTCGGATGCAATTTCTGTGTTTCATCGTCAATAAGAAGGTCCGAGGTATACAGTAAACGTGAAGTGAAGCATTGGAAACTAAAACTGGACTCACAGGAGAGGTTCAAATCATAGAAAGTTAGAGTGTCAGTCTTCCTGTACTTAAGTCGTCATTGTGCCTTTTGTATTAAATTCGGATGCAATTTCTGTGTTTCATCGTCAATAAGAAGGTCCAAGGTATACAGTAAACCTGAAGTGAAGCATCGGAAACTAAAACTGGACTCACAGGAGAGGTTCAAATCATAAAAAGTTGGAGTGTCAGTCCTCCTGTACATAAGACGGCATTGTGCCTTTTGTATTAAATTCGGATTAATTTTCTATGGTTCATCGTCAATAAGAAGGTCCAAGGTATACAGTACACCTGAAGTGAAGCATCGGAATCAGACACTGGACTCACAGGAGGGGTTCAAATCATAGAAAAATAGAGTGTCAGTCCTCTTGTACTTAAGTCGGCATTGTGCCCTTTGTATTAAATTCGGATGCAATTTCTGTGTTTCATCGTAAATAGGAAGGTCCAAGGGATACAGTAAACCTGAAGTGAAGAATCGGAAACTAAAACTGGACTCACAGGAGAGGTTCAAATCATAGAAAGTTAGAGTGTCAGTCCTCTTGTACTTAAGTCGGCATTGTGCCTTTTGTGAAAAATTCGGATTTAATTTCTGTGTTTCATCGTCAATAAGAAGGTCCAAGGGATACAGTAAACCTGTAGTGAAGAATCGGAAACTAAAACTGGACTCACAGGAGAGGTTCAAATCATAGAAAGTTAGAGTTTCAGTCCTCTTGTACTTAAGTCGGCATTGTGCCTTTTGTATTAATTTCGGATGCAATTTCTGTGTTTCATCGTGAATAAGAAGGTCCAAGGTATACAGTACACCTGAAGTGAAGCATCGGAATCTAAAACTGGGCTCACAGGAGGGGTTCAAATCATAGATAGTTAGAGTGTCAGTCCTCTTGTACTTAAGTTGGCATTGTGCCTTTTGTATCAATTTGGGATGCAATTTCTGTGTTTAATCGTCAATAAGAAGGTCCAAGGGATACAGTAAACCTGAAGTGAAGCTTCGGAAACTAAAACTGGACTCACAGGAGTGGTTCAAATCATAGAAAGTTAGAGTGTCGGTCACTTAGTACTTAAGTCGGCATTGTGCCTTTTGTATTAAATTCAGATGGATAATCTGTGTTTCATCGTCAACAAGAAGGTCCAAGGGATACAGTAAACCTGAAGTGAAGCATCGGAATCGAAAACTGGACTCACAGGAGAGGTTCAAATCATAGAAATTAGAGTGTCAGTCCTCTGGTACTTAAGTCGGCATTGTGCCTTTTGTGATAAATTCGTATGAAATTTCTGTGTTTCATCGTCAATAAGAAGGTCCAAGGTATACAGTAAGCCTGAAGTGAAGCATCGGAAACTAAAACTGGAATCACAGGAGAGGTTCAAATCTTAGAAATTTAAAGAGTCAGTCCTCTTGTACTTAAGTCGGCATTGTGCATTTTGTGATAAATTCGGATGAAATTTCTGTGTTTCATCGTCAATAAGAAGGTCCAAGGTATACAGTAAAATTGAAGTGAAGCATCGGAAACTAAAACTGGACTCACAGGAGAGGTTCAAATCATAGAAAGTTAGAGTGTCAGTCCTCTTGTACTTAAGTCGGCATTGTGCCTTTTATGATAAATTCGTATGAAATTTCTGTGTTTCATCGTCACTAAGAAGGTTCAAGGGATACAGTAAACCTGAAGAGAAGAATCGGAAACTAAAACTGGACTCACTGGAGTGGTTCAAATCATAGGAAGTTAGAGTGTCTGTCCTCTTGTACTTATGTTGGCATTGTGCCTTTTGTATCAAATTCGGATGCTATATCTGTGTTTCATCGGCAATAAGATGGTCCAAGGGATACAGTACACCTGAAGTGAAGCATCGGAAACTATAACTGGACTCACAGGAGAGGTTCAAATCATAGAAAGTTAGAGGTTCAATCCTCTTGTACTTAAGTCGGCAGTGGGACTTTTGTATTAAATTCGGATGCAATTTCTGTGTTTCATCGTCAATAAGAAGGTCCAAGGGATACAGTAAACCTGAAGTAAAGCATCGGAATCGAAAACTGGACTCACAGGAGAGGTTCAAATCATAGAAAGATAGCGTGTCTTTCCTCTTGTACTTAAGTCGGCATTGTGCCTTTTGTATTAAATTCAGATGGAATTTCTGCGTTTCATCGTCAATAAGAAGGTCCAAGGGATACAGTAAACTTGAAGAGAAGAATCGGAAACTAAAACTGGACTCACAGGAGTGGATCAAATCATAGAAAGTTAGAGTGTCAGTCCTCTTGTATTTAAGTTGGCATTGTGCCATTTGTATTAAATTCGGATGCAATTTCTGTGTTTCATCGTCAATAAGAAGGTCCAAGGTATGCAGTACACCTGAAGTGAAGCATCGGAATCTAAAACTGGACTTACAGGAGAGGTAAAAATCATAGAAAGTTATAGTTTCAGTCCTCTTGTCCTTAAGTCGGCATTGTGCCTTTTGTATAAACTTCGGATGCAATTTCTGTGTTTCATCGTCAATAAGAAGATCCAAGGTATACAGTATACCTGAAGTGAAGCATCGGAAACTAAAACTGGACTCACAGGAGGGGTTCAAATCATAGAAAGTTAGAGTGTCAGTCGTCTTGTACTTAGGTCGTCATTGTGCCTTTTGTATTAAATTCGGATGCAATTTCTGCATTTCATCGTCAATAAGAAGGTCCAAGGTATGCAGTAAAATTGAAGTGAAGCATCGGAAACTAAAAGTGGACTCACAGGAGAGGTTCAAATCATAGAAAGTTTGAGTGTCAGTCCTCTAGTACTAAAGTCGGCATTGTGCCTTTTGTATTAAATTCGGATGCAATTTCTGTGTTTCGTCGTCAATAAGAAGGTCCAAGGGATACAGTAAACCTGAAGTGAAGCTTCGGAAACTGAAACAGGAGATGTTCAAATCATAGAAAGTTTGAGTGTCAGTCCTCTTGTACTTAAGTCGGCACTGTGCCTTTTGTATTAAATTCGAATGAAATTTCTGTGTTTCATCGTCAATTAGAAGGTCCAAGGTATACAGTACACCTGAAGTGAAGCATCGGAATCTAAAACAGGACTCACAGGAGTGGTTCAAATCATAGAAAGTTAGAGTTTCAGTCCTCTTGTACTTAAGTCGGCATTGTGCCTCTTGTATTAACTTCGGATGCAATTTCTGTGTTTCATCGTCAATAAGAAGGTCCGAGGTATACAGTAAACGTGAAGTGAAGCATTGGAAACTAAAACTGGACTCACAGGAGAGGTTCAAATCATAGAAAGTTAGAGTGTCAGTCTTCCTGTACTTAAGTCGTCATTGTGCCTTTTGTATTAAATTCGGATGCAATTTCTGTGTTTCATCGTCAATAAGAAGGTCCAAGGTATACAGTAAACCTGAAGTGAAGCATCGGAAACTAAAACTGGACTCACAGGAGAGGTTCAAATCATAAAAAGTTGGAGTGTCAGTCCTCCTGTACATAAGACGGCATTGTGCCTTTTGTATTAAATTCGGATTAATTTTCTATGGTTCATCGTCAATAAGAAGGTCCAAGGTATACAGTACACCTGAAGTGAAGCATCGGAATCAGACACTGGACTCACAGGAGGGGTTCAAATCATAGAAAAATAGAGTGTCAGTCCTCTTGTACTTAAGTCGGCATTGTGCCCTTTGTATTAAATTCGGATGCAATTTCTGTGTTTCATCGTAAATAGGAAGGTCCAAGGGATACAGTAAACCTGAAGTGAAGAATCGGAAACTAAAACTGGACTCACAGGAGAGGTTCAAATCATAGAAAGTTAGAGTGTCAGTCCTCTTGTACTTAAGTCGGCATTGTGCCTTTTGTGAAAAATTCGGATTTAATTTCTGTGTTTCATCGTCAATAAGAAGGTCCAAGGGATACAGTAAACCTGTAGTGAAGAATCGGAAACTAAAACTGGACTCACAGGAGAGGTTCAAATCATAGAAAGTTAGAGTTTCAGTCCTCTTGTACTTAAGTCGGCATTGTGCCTTTTGTATTAATTTCGGATGCAATTTCTGTGTTTCATCGTGAATAAGAAGGTCCAAGGTATACAGTACACCTGAAGTGAAGCATCGGAATCTAAAACTGGGCTCACAGGAGGGGTTCAAATCATAGATAGTTAGAGTGTCAGTCCTCTTGTACTTAAGTTGGCATTGTGCCTTTTGTATCAATTTGGGATGCAATTTCTGTGTTTAATCGTCAATAAGAAGGTCCAAGGGATACAGTAAACCTGAAGTGAAGCTTCGGAAACTAAAACTGGACTCACAGGAGTGGTTCAAATCATAGAAAGTTAGAGTGTCGGTCACTTAGTACTTAAGTCGGCATTGTGCCTTTTGTATTAAATTCAGATGGATAATCTGTGTTTCATCGTCAACAAGAAGGTCCAAGGGATACAGTAAACCTGAAGTGAAGCATCGGAATCGAAAACTGGACTCACAGGAGAGGTTCAAATCATAGAAATTAGAGTGTCAGTCCTCTGGTACTTAAGTCGGCATTGTGCCTTTTGTGATAAATTCGTATGAAATTTCTGTGTTTCATCGTCAATAAGAAGGTCCAAGGTATACAGTAAGCCTGAAGTGAAGCATCGGAAACTAAAACTGGAATCACAGGAGAGGTTCAAATCTTAGAAATTTAAAGAGTCAGTCCTCTTGTACTTAAGTCGGCATTGTGCATTTTGTGATAAATTCGGATGAAATTTCTGTGTTTCATCGTCAATAAGAAGGTCCAAGGTATACAGTAAAATTGAAGTGAAGCATCGGAAACTAAAACTGGACTCACAGGAGAGGTTCAAATCATAGAAAGTTAGAGTGTCAGTCCTCTTGTACTTAAGTCGGCATTGTGCCTTTTATGATAAATTCGTATGAAATTTCTGTGTTTCATCGTCACTAAGAAGGTTCAAGGGATACAGTAAACCTGAAGAGAAGAATCGGAAACTAAAACTGGACTCACTGGAGTGGTTCAAATCATAGGAAGTTAGAGTGTCTGTCCTCTTGTACTTATGTTGGCATTGTGCCTTTTGTATCAAATTCGGATGCTATATCTGTGTTTCATCGGCAATAAGATGGTCCAAGGGATACAGTACACCTGAAGTGAAGCATCGGAAACTATAACTGGACTCACAGGAGAGGTTCAAATCATAGAAAGTTAGAGGTTCAATCCTCTTGTACTTAAGTCGGCAGTGGGACATTTGTATTAAATTCGGATGCAATTTCTGTGTTTCATCGTCAATAAGAAGGTCCAAGGGATACAGTAAACCTGAAGTAAAGCATCGGAATCGAAAACTGGACTCACAGGAGAGGTTCAAATCATAGAAAGATAGCGTGTCTTTCCTCTTGTACTTAAGTCGGCATTGTGCCTTTTGTATTAAATTCAGATGGAATTTCTGCGTTTCATCGTCAATAAGAAGGTCCAAGGGATACAGTAAACTTGAAGAGAAGAATCGGAAACTAAAACTGGACTCACAGGAGTGGATCAAATCATAGAAAGTTAGAGTGTCAGTCCTCTTGTATTTAAGTTGGCATTGTGCCATTTGTATTAAATTCGGATGCAATTTCTGTGTTTCATCGTCAATAAGAAGGTCCAAGGTATGCAGTAAAATTGAAGTGAAGCATCGGAAACTAAAACTGGACTCACAGGATAGGTTCAAATCATAGAAAGTTAGAGTGTCAGTCCTCTTGTACTTAAGTCGGCATTGTGCCTTTTGTGATAAATTCGTATGAAATTTCTGTGTTTCATCGACAATAAGAAGGTGCAAGAGATACAGTAAACCTGAAGAGAAGAATCGGAAACTAAAACTGGACTCACTGGAGTGGTCCAAATCATAGGAAGGTAGAGTGTCAGTATTCTTGTACTTAAGTCGGCATTGTGCCTTTTGTATTAAATTCGGATGCAATTTCTGTGTTTCATCGTCAATAAGAAGGTCCCAGGGATACAGTAGACCTGAAGTGAAGCATCGGAAACTGATACTGGACTCACAGGAGAGGTTCAAATCATAGAAAGTTAGAGTGTCAGTCCTCTAGTACTTAAGTCGGCATTGTGAATTTTGTATTAAATTCGGATGCAATTTCTGTGTTGCATCATCAATAAGAAGGTCCAAGGGATACAGTAAACCTGAAGTGAAGCATCGGAAACTGAAACTGGACTCACGGGAGAGGTTCAAATCATAGAAAGTTAGTGTGTCAGTCCTCTTGTACTTAAGTCGGCATTGTGCCTTTTGTGATAAATCCGTATGAAATTTCTGTGTTTCATCGTCAATAAGAAGGTCCAAGGGATACAGTACACCTGAAGTGAAGCATCGGAATCTAAAACTGGACTCACAGGAGGGGTTCAAATCATAAAAAGTTAGAGTCTCAGTCCTCTTGTACATAATATGGCATTGTGCCTTTTGCATCAAATTCGGATGCTATTTCTGTGTTTCATCGTCAATAAGAAGGTTCAATAGATACAGTAAACCTGAAGTGAAGCATCGGAAACTAAAACTGGACTCACAGGAGAGGTTCAAATCATAGAAAGTTAGAGTTTCAGTCCTCTTGTACTTAAGTCGCGCATTGTGCCTTTTGTATTAAATTCGGATGCAATTTCTGTGTTTCATCGCCAATAAGAAGGTCTAAGGGATACAGTAACTCCGCCATTGCCGGTCCCAAGCCCGGATGAGAAAGGAGGAGGGTTAGAGGATGGGCCAACCCCCCATCCTCTGTAAAAAAAGATTCTGGTTAAAGAAAAAGACAAAAGGAAAAACTGGACGGATCAAAATGGTGACGAAACTGGATACGTAAATGGATTTTCTGGATTTAGAATTGGAACATGGAATGTAAGGTCAATCATGACGGGGGGAATGAAACAACTTGGAGGAGAACTGAGTAAATATCAATGCATAGTGGCAGCAATTCAAGAAACAAGACTTCCTCAGGGTGTTATGAAGATTGGAGATACTCACACGCTCTTTAACAGCAATGAGCTAAGCCCAGCCTGGACTTCTGGAGTTGGTTTTGCTGTACACAATAAAATGATATCGGCTGTCAACAAATGGTCTCCTGTAAACGACCGAATCTGTTGGATGATTTTACACGCTAAACCATATAAGATCTGCCTAGTCAACTGTCATGCCCCATCAGAGGATGCCGATGAAGAAACAAAGAATAACTTCTATCTAGAACTAGAGAATGTAGTAGACAAACTCCCAAGACACTCAATTCAGTTGATAATGGGAGACTTCAATGCCCAAGTGGGAAGAGAAGTGCAGTATCGTCCAACGATAGGGCCTGATAGTATCCATGAAACAAGCAACGAGAATGGTATCAAATTAATTAACCTTGCCGATACAAGGAGAATGATCGTTAGAAGCACATACTTCCCCCGCAAAGCAGTGCATAAAGTAACCTGGATATCCCCAGATGGAAGTACGATGAACCAGATCGATCACGTTCTTGTTGACCGAAGACATCATTGTAGTGTCGAGCATGTAAGATCCTTTCGCGGGGCAGATATGAATTCAGACCATTTCTTAGTGGTAGTCAAACTACGTCTGAAACTTTCAACCATGTGGAGAAGAAATTCTGAAATGATGGTCCGCTTCGACAAGAATAAGTTGAAAGATGTAGAAGTGAGACAGCGCTATCAAGGAAAAATTGCAGAACATCTCACAATAACAGAGAACCCTACCAGTGTGGAGAACGCATGGATGCTGCTGAGGAATGCAGTGTTAGAAAGTGCAAATGAAGAACTAGTTTGCGATGCAAAACGAAGAAGTAAACCTTGGTTCGATGAACAATGTCGAGAATCTGTTGAGATTAGATCAGCGAAGAGGATAAAATGGCTACAGCAACTCTCGGAAGAAGCAAGGGTAGCTTACTACGAAGCGAGGCGTAACACGGACCAACTCATGAGAAAGAAGAAACGGGACCACCACAAAAGTCTGTTGATTGCAGTCGAAGAAGCAAAGTCGTCACGCTCGTTTTTCCAGGCCTCAAGATTCGCCAGAGGCGCATACAGACAACGTACATTGGTCCTAACGAATGAGACGGGTGAAGTTGTACCGCCAGAAGAGCAAGCAACCCTATTTAAAAAACATTTTGAAAACCTATTGAATCCCGACAACCCACCAGTAGGGACAACACAGACGGATGCCCGTTTTGACAGAGTTGAAGTCCCTGAACCATCTGAGGAAGAAATCAGTGTTGCCCTAAAAGCACTCAAGAACAACAAGGCTCCAGGAGGTAGTGGTATCACAGCTGAGATGCTTCGCTTGGGAGGGGAAACACTGGTGGGTGCTTTGAAACGATTAATTTCTACCATCTGGGAAGCAGAAGTTATTCCTGAGGAATGGAAGGGAGCAATCATATGTCCCATATTCAAGAAGGGAGATGCTACTCATGTATCCAACTACCGAGGGATTTCGTTACTTGAAATTGGCTACAAAGTTTTTACAACACTGCTACTAAACCGCATGAAACCACTGGCTGAAGGAATTGTAGGGACCTATCAATGTGGGTTCGTTGCTGGACGATCGACAATTGAACACATATTTACTCTGAGGCAGTTGATAGAAAAATTCTACGAATTCAATAAGGATCTACACCTCATCTTCATCGATTTTCGACAAGCTTATGACAGCATTGACCGCGCCACGTTATGGGAAACGTTAGAGGAACTTGGTATCCCATCAAAATACATCCGCTTAATTGCTGCTTGCTACTCTCAGTCTACGGCCCAAGTGCGGTTTGGTAATCAACTATCACCATCATTCAGTATACAAAATGGATTGAGACAAGGAGATCCATTGGAGCCAATATTATTCAATTTGGCCCTGGAAAAAGTAAGCCGTGACACTTGTCGAACCAGAGAGATGGAGATGGTGGGAGCAGACACAATCTTGGCATTTGCTGATGATGTTGTGATCCTTGGCGACACTCTAGAGCAAGTACGCAGGGATACTTCCCGATTCCTCCACAATGCAGAGAAAATTGGGCTGGTGGTGAACGAGGAAAAAACTAAATATCTTGTTGTATCACGCCGCCGAGATCTCCCTCCTTCCATTGATGTCGACAGGCATACCTTCGAACGAGTTGAAGAGTTCAAGTACCTGGGCTCCATACTAACAAATAGAAGTGAAGTAACGAAAGAAGTACAGCAACGTATAACAAATGCTAATCGCATGTTCTTTAGCCTGAACAATCTTTTCAGATCTCGGCTGATATCGCAGAAGAACAAGATCCACCTATACACGACACTGGTGAGACCAGTACTTTTATACGGCTGTGAAACTTGGGCAACATCAGCAACAGCAGAAGAAGCAATATGTGCATTTGAAAGGAAGGTACTTCGGAAGATATATGGACCCATCTACAATGCCATGGAAGGTAAATGGGAACGAAGAAAAAAAGAAGATTTATACCAGCGGTATGGAAAGCCACACATTGGACGAATATTGGCGCAGAAGAGACTCCAATGGTTTGGCCACATCCTACGGGCAGACGGATCCCTTCCAAACAGAGTCCTCCACTCTCAACCCACAGGAAAACGCCCTAGAGGACGCCCAAGAACTCGATGGAAGGATAGGATAACAACGATCCTGAAAGAAGTGGAACCAGCAGCCGTGGAGGAGGACGCCAACGACCGGATGAGATGGACTGCCATCTGCAACAGCTCCCTCCTCTCGTGTAATTGACAGACACTGCGTGTGTGTTTTTTTTTTTGTTTTTTTGTTTCTGTAATGTATCCCTCTTGCCTTTTAAACCTTTGATTGAATGCCCTGTTTATTTTTTCGTTTTTCTTTAAGCTGTAATGTACATATGTAACTTTTACTACTGTATAGAGTACTTTTGTAAGTCTTTTTGTCTTTACTTTTCCTTTTGTTCTTCTTGCTGTAGGCCTTAAAGGCCCGATAAGGCAATAAATGATGATGATGATGATGATGAAGGGATACAGTAAACCAGAAGTGAAGCCTTGGAATTTAAAACTGGACTTACAGGACAGGTTCAAATCATAGAAGCTTACAGTGTCAGTCCTCTTGTACATAAGTCGGCATTGTGCATTTTGTATCAAATTCGGATGCAATTCCTGTGTTTCATCGTCAATATGAAGGTCCAAGGTATACAGTAAATCGTAAATGAAGCATCGGAATGTAAAACTGGACTCACAGGAGGGGTTCAAATCATAGAGAGTTAGAGTGTCAGGCCTCTTGTACTGAGGTCGGCATTGTGCTTTTTGAATTCAATTCGGATGCTATTTCTGTGTTTCATCGTCACTAAGAAGGTCCAAGGTATACAGTAAACCTGAAGTGAAGCATCGGAAACTAAAACTAGTCTCACAGGAGATGTTCAAATCATAGAAAGTTAGAGTGTCAGTCCTCTTGTACTGAAGTCGGCATTGTGCCTTTTGTATTAAATTCGGATGCAATTTCTGTTCTTCATCGTCAGTAAGAAGGTCCATGGTATACAGTAAACCTGAAGTGAAGCATCGGAATCGAAAACTGGACTCACAGGAGAGGTTTAAATCATAGAAATTTAGGGTGTGAGGCCTCTTGTGCTTAAGTCGGCACTGTGCCTTTTGTATTAAATTCGGATGCAATTTCTGTGTTTCATCGTCAATAAGAAGGTACAAGTTATACAGTAAACCTGAAGTGAAGCATCGGAATCTAAAACTGGACTCACAGGGTAGGTTCAAATCATAGAAAGTTAGAGTGTCAGTCCTCTTGTACTTAAGTCGGCATTGTGACTTTTGTATTAAATTCGGATGCAAGGAGAGGTTCAAATCATAGAAAGTTAGAGTGTCAGTCCTCTTGTACTCAAGTCGGCATTGTGCCTTTTGTATTACATTCGGATGCTTTTTCTGCGCTACATCGTCAATAAGAAGGTCCAAGGGATACAGTAAACCTGAAATGAAGCATCGGAAACTAAAACTGGACTCACAGGAGAGGTTCAAATCATAGAAAATTAGAGTGTCAGTCCTCTTGTACTTGTGTCGGCATTGTGCCTTTTGTATTAAATTCGGATGTTATTTCTGCGTTTCATCGTCAATAAGAAGGTCCAAGGTATACAGTAAACCTGAAGTGAAGCATCGGAATCTAAATCGGGACTCACAGGGAGGGTTCAAATCATAGAAAGTTGGAGTGTCAGTCCTCTTGTACTTAAGTCGGCATTGTGCCTTTTGTATTAAATTCAGATGGAATTTCTGTGTTTCATTGTCAATAAGAAGATCCAAGGGATACAGTAAACCTGAAGTGAAGCGTCGCAATCGAAAACTGGACTCACAGGAGAGGTTCAAATCAAAGAAAGTTAGAGTGTCATCCTCTTGTACTCAAGTCGGTTTGTTCCTTTTGTATTAAATTCCGATGCAATATCTGTGTTTTATCGTCAATAAGAAGGTCCAAGGGATACAGTAAACCTGGAATGAAGAATCGGAATCGAAATCTAGACTCACAGGAGCGGTTCAAATCATAGAAAGTTAGAGTGTCAGGCCTCTTGTCCTTAAGTCGGCATTGTGCATTTTGTATTACATACAGATGGAATTTCAGTCTTTCATTGTCAATGAGAAGGTCCAAGGGATACAGTAAACCTGAAGTGAAGCATCGGAATCGAAAACTGGACTCACAGGAGAGGTTCAAAGAATAGAAAGCTAGAGTGACAGTCCCCTTGTACTTAAGTCGGCATTGTGCCTTTTGTATTAAATTCAGATGGAATTACTGTGTTTCATCGCCAATAAGCAGGTCCAAGGGATACAGTAAACCTGAAGTCAAGCATCGGAATCTAAAACTGGACTCACAGGAGAGGTTCAAATCATAGAAAGTAAGAGTGTCAGTCCTCTTCTACTTAAGTCGGCATTGTGCCTTTTGTATTAAATTCAGAAGCAATTTCTGTTTTTCATTGACAATAAGAAGGTCCAAGGGATACAGTAAACCTGAAGTGAAGCATCGGAATCTAAAACAGGACTCAATGGAGTGGTTCAAATCATAGAAAGTTAGAGTGTCAGTCCTCTTGTACTTAAGTCGGCATTGTCCCTTTTGTATTAAATTCGGATGCAATTCCTGTGTTTCATCGTCAATAAGAAGGTCCAAGGGATATAGTAAACCTGAAGTGAAGCATCAGAATCTAAAAGTGGACTCACAGGAGAGGTTCAAATCATAGAAAGTTAGAGTGTCAGTCCTCTTGTACTTAAGTGGGCATTGTGCCTTTCGTATTAAATTCGGTTGCTATTTCTGTGTTTCATCGTCAATAAGAAGGTCCGAGGGATACAGTAAACCTGAAGATAAGCATCGGAATCGAAAACTGGACCCACAGGAGAGGTTCAAATCATAGATAGTTAGACTGTCAGTCCTCTTGTACATAAGTCGCCATTGTGCCTTTTGTATTAAATTCGCATGCAATTTCTATGTTTCATCGTCAATGAGAAGGTTCAAGAGATACAGTAAACCTGAAGTGAAGCATCGGAATCTAAAACTGGACTCACAGGAGAGGTTCAAATCATGGAAAGTTAGTGTGCCAGTCCTCCTGTACTTAAGTCGGCGTTGTGCCTTTTGCATTAAATTCGGATACAATTTCTGTGTTTCATCGTCAATAAGAAGGTCCAAGGTATACAGTAAACCCTAAGTGAAGCATCGGAATCTAAAACTGGACTCACGGGAGGGGTTCAAATCATAGAAAGTTAGAGTGACAGTCCTCTTGTACCTATGTCGGCATTGTGCCTTTTGTATTAAATTCGGATGCAATTTCTGTGTTTCATCGTCACTAAGAAGGTCCAAGGGAAACAGTAAACCTGAAGTGAAGCGTCGGAATCGAAAACTGGACTCACAGGAGAGGTTCAAATCAAAGAAAGTTAGAGTGTCATCCTCTTGTACTCAAGTCGGTATTGTTCCTTTTGTATTAAATTCCGATGCAATATCTGTGTTTTATCGTCAAAAAGAAGGTCCAAGGGATGCAGTAAACCTGGAATGAAGAATCGGAATCGAAATCAAGACTCACAGGAGCGGTTCAAATCATAGAAAGTTAGAGTGTCAGGCCTCTTGTCCTTAAGTCGGCATTGTGCATTTTGTATTACATTCAGATGGAATTTCAGTCTTTCATTGTCAATGAGAAGGTCCAAGGGATACAGTAAACCTGAAGTGAAGCACCGGAATCGAAAACTGGACTCACAGGAGAGGTTCAAAGCATAGAAAGTTAGAGTGACAGTCCCCTTGTACTTAAGTCGGCATTGTGCCTTTTGTATTAAATTTAGATGTAAATACTGTGTTTCATCGTCAATAAGAAGGTCCAAGGGATACAGTAAACCTGAAGTGAAGCATCGGAATCGAAAACTGGACTCACAGGAGTGGTTCAAATCATAGAAAGTAAGAGTGTCAGTCCTCTTGTACTTAAGTCGGCATTCTGCCTTTTGTATTAAATTCGGATGCAATTCCTGTGTTTCATCGTCAATAAGAAGGTCCAAGGGATATAGTAGACCTGAAGTGAAGCATCGGAATCTAAAAGTGGACTCACAGGAGAGGTTCAAGTCATAGAAAGTTAGAGTGTCAGTCCTCTTGTACTTAAGTCGGCATTGTGCCTTTCGTATTAAATTCGGTTGCAATTTCTGTGTTTCATCGTCAATAAGAAGGTCCAAGGGATACAGTAAACTTGAAGAGAAGAATCGGAAACTAAAACTGGACTCACAGGAGTGGATCAAATCATAGAAAGTTAGAGTGTCAGTCCTCTTGTATTTAAGTTGGCATTGTGCCATTTGTATTAAATTCGGATGCAATTTCTGTGTTTCATCCTCAATAAGAAGGTCCAAGGGGTACAGTAAACCTGAAGTGAAGCATCGGAAACTAAAACTGGACTTACAGGAGAGGTAAAAAACATAGAAAGTTAGAGTTTCAGTCCTCTTGTACTTAAGTCGGCATTGTGCTTTTTGTATAAACTTCGGATGCAATTTCTGTGTTTCATCGTCAATAAGAAGATCCAAGGTATACAGTAAACCTGAAGTGAAGCATCGGAAACTAAAACTGGACTCACAGGAGGGGCTCAAATCATAGAAAGTTAGAGTGTCAGTCGTCTTGTACTTAAGTCGTCATTGTGCATTTTGTATTAAATTCGGATACAATTTCTGTGTTTCATCGTCAATAAGAAGGTCCAAGGTATGCAGTAAAATTGAAGTGAAGCATCGGAAACTAAAACTGGACTCACAGGATAGGTTCAAATCATAGAAAGTTAGAGTGTCAGTCCTCTTGTACTTAAGTCGGCATTGTGCCTTTTGTGATAAATTCGTATGAAATTTCTGTGTTTCATCGTCAATAAGAAGGTCCAAGGGATACAGTAAACCTGAAGAGAAGAATCGGAAACTAAAACTGGACTCACTGGAGTGGTCCAAATCATAGGAAAGTAGAGTGTCAGTATTCTTGTACTTAAGTCGGCATTGTGCCTTTTGTATTAACTTCGGATGCAATTTCTGTGTTTCATCGTCAATAAGAAGGTCCCAGGGATACAGTAGACCTGAAGTGAAGCATCGGAAACTGATACTGGACTCACAGGAGAGGTTCAAATCATAGAAAGTTAGTGTGTCAGTCCTCTTGTACTTAAGTCGGCATTGTGCCTTTTGTGATAAATCCGTATGAAATTTCTGTGTTTCATCGTCAATAAGAAGGTCCAAGGGATACAGTACACCTGAAGTGAAGCATCGGAATCTAAAACTGGACTCACAGGAGGGGTTCAAATCATAGAAAGTTAGAGTGTCAGTCCTCTTGTAC
This sequence comes from Schistocerca americana, assembly GCF_021461395.2. Lineage (NCBI taxonomy): Eukaryota > Metazoa > Arthropoda > Insecta > Orthoptera > Acrididae > Schistocerca > Schistocerca americana. The sequence goes on from NC_060123.1 coordinate 695,227,015, forward strand.
ATAATGTGGCATTGTGCCTTTTGCATCAAATTCGGATGCTATTTCTGTGTTTCATCGTCAATAAGAAGGTTTAATAGATACAGTAAACCTGAAGTGAAGCATCGGAAACTAAAACTGGACTCACAGGAGAGGTTCAAATCATAGAAAGTTAGAGTTTCAGTCCTCTTGTACTTAAGTCGCGCATTGTGCCTTTTGTATTAAATTCGGATGCAATTTCTGTGTTTCATCGCCAATAAGAAGGTCTAAGGGATACAGTAAACCAGAAGTGAAGCCTTGGAATTTAAAACTGGACTTACAGGACAGTTTCAAATCATAGAAGCTTACAGTGTCAGTCCTTTTGTACATAAGTCGGCATTGTGCCTTTTGTATCAAATTCGGATGCAATTCCTGTGTTTCATCGTCAATATGAAGGTCCAAGGTATACAGTAAATCGTAAATGAAGCATCGGAATGTAAAACTGGACTCACAGGAGGGGTTCAAATCATAGAGAGTTAGAGTGTCAGGCCTCTTGTACTGAGGTCGGCATTGTGCCTTTTGAATTCAATTCGGATGCTATTTCTGTGTTTCATCGTCAATAAGAAGGTACAAGTTATACAGTAAACCTGAAGTGAAGCATCTCAATCTAAAACTGGACTCACAGGGTAGGTTCAAATCATAGAAAGTTAGAGTGTCAGTCCTCTTGTACTTAAGTCGGCATTGTGACTTTTGTATTAAATTCGGATGCAATTTCTGTGTTTCATCGTCAATAAGAAGGTACAAGGTATACAGTAAACCTGAAGTGAAGCATCTGAATCTAAAACTGGACTCACAGGAGAGGTTCAAATCATAGAAAGTTAGAGTGTCAGTCCTCTTGTACTCAAGTCGGCATTGTGCCTCTTGTATTACATTCGGATGCTTTTTCTGCGCTACATCGTCAATAAGAAGGTCCAAGGGATACAGTAAACCTGAAATGAAGCATCGGAAACTAAAACTGGACTCACAGGATAGGTTCAAATCATAGAAAATTAGAGTGTCAGTCCTCTTGTACTTGTGTCGGCATTGTGCCTTTTGTATTAAATTCGGATGTTATTTCTGAGTTTCATCGTCAATAAGAAGGTCCAAGGTATACAGTAAACCTGAAGTGAAGCATCGGAATCTAAAACGGGACTCACAGGGAGGGTTCAAATCATAGAAAGTTGGAGTGTCAGTCCTCTTGTACTTAAGTCGGCATTGTGCCTTTTGTATTAAATTCAGATGGAATTTCTGTGTTTCATTGTCAATAAGAAGATCCAAGGGATACAGTAAACCTGAAGTGAAGCGTCGCAATCGAAAACTGGACTCACAGGAGAGGTTCAAATCAAAGAAAGTTAGAGTGTCATCCTCTTGTACTCAAGCCGGTTTGTTCCTTTTGTATTAAATTCCGATGCAATATCTGTGTTTTATCGTCAATAAGAAGGTCCAAGGGATACAGTAAACCTGGAATGAAGAATCGGAATCGAAATCTAGACTCACAGGAGCGGTTCAAATCATAGAAAGTTAGAGTGTCAGGCCTCTTGTCCTTAAGTCAGCATTGTGCATTTTGTATTACATACAGATGGAATTTCAGTCTTTCATTGTCAATGAGAAGGTCCAAGGGATACAGTAAACCTGAAGTGAAGCATCGGAATCGAAAACTGGACTCACAGGAGAGGTTCAAAGAATAGAAAGCTAGAGTGACAGTCCCCTTGTACTTAAGTCGGCATTGTGCCTTTTGTATTAAATTCAGATGGAATTACTGTGTTTCATCGTCAATAAGCAGGTCCAAGGGATACAGTAAACCTGAAGTCAAGCATCGGAATCGAAAACTGGACCCACAGGAGAGGTTCAAATCATAGATAGTTAGACTGTCAGTCCTCTTGTACATAAGTCGTTATTGTGCCTTTTGTATTAAATTCGCATGCAATTTCTGTGTTTCATCGTCAGTGAGAAGGTTCAAGAGATACAGTAAACCTGAAGTGAAGCATCGGAATCTAAAACTGGACTCACAGGAGAGGTTCAAATCATGGAAAGTTTGTGTGTCAGTCCTCCTGTACTTAAGTCGGCGTTGTGCCTTTTGCATTTAATTCGGATACAATTTCTGTGTTTCATCGTCAATAAGAAGGTCCAAGGTATACAGTAAACCCTAAGTGAAGCATCGGAATCTAAAACTGGACTCACGGGAGGGGTTCAAATCATAGAAAGTTAGAGTGACAGTCCTCTTGTACCTATGTCGGCATTGTGCCTTTTGTATTATATTCGGATGCAATTTCTGTGTTTCATCGTCACTAAGAAGGTCCAAGGGATACAGTAAACCTGAAGTGATGCGTCGGAATCGAAAACTGGACTCACAGGAGAGGTTCAAATCAAAGAAAGTTAGAGTGTCATCCTCTTGTACTCAAGTCGGTATTGTTCCTTTTGTATTAAATTCCGATGCAATATCTGTGTTTTATCGTCAATAAGAAGGCCCAAGGGATACAGTAAACCTGGAATGAAGAATCGGAATCGAAATCAAGACGCACAGGAGCGGTTCAAATCATAGAAAGTTAGAGTGTCAGGCCTCTTGTCCTTAAGTCGGCATTGTGCATTTTGTATTACATTCAGATGGAATTTCAGTCTTTCATTGTCAATGAGAAGGTCCAAGGGATACAGTAAACCTGAAGTGAAGCACCGGAATCGAAAACTGGACTCACAGGAGAGGTTCAAAGCATAGAAAGTTAGAGTGACAGTCCCCTTGTACTTAAGTCGGCATTGTGCCTTTTGTATTAAATTTAGATGTAATTACTGTGTTTCATCGTCAATAAGAAGGTCCAAGGGATACAGTAAACCTGAAGTGAAGCATCGGAATCGAAAACTGGACTCACAGGAGAGGTTCAAATCATAGAAAGTAAGAGTGTCAGTCCTCTTGTACTTAAGTCGGCATTCTGCCTTTTGTATTAAATTCGGATGCAATTCCTGTGTTTCATCGTCAATAAGAAGGTCCAAGGGATATAGTAAACCTGAAGTGAAGCATCGGAATCTAAAAGTGGACTCACAGGAGAGGTTCAAGTCATAGAAAGTTAGAGTGTCAGTCCTCTTGTACTTAAGTCGGCATTGTGCCTTTCGTATTAAATTCGGTTGCAATTTCTGTGTTTCATCGTCAATAAGAAGGTTCGAGGGATACAGTAAACCTGAAGATAAGCATCGGAATCGAAAACTTGACCCACAGGAGAGGTTCAAATCATAGAAAGTTAGAGTGACAGTCCTCTTGTACCAATGTCGGCATTGTGCCTTTTGTATTAAATTCGGATGCAATTTCTGTGCTTCGTCGTCACTAAGAAGGTCCAAGGTATACGGTAAACCCTAAGTGTAGCATCGGAATCTAAAACTGGACTCACGGGAGGGGTTCAAATCATAGAAAGTTAGAGTTACAGTCCTCTTGTACCTATGTCGGCATTGTGCCTTTTGTATTAAATTCGGTTGCAATTTCTGTGTTTCATCGTCACTAAGAGGGTCCAAGGGATACAATGAACCTTAAGTGAAGCGTCGGAAACTAAAACTGGGCTCACAGGAGAGGTTAAAATCATAGAAAATTAGAGTGTCAGTCCTCTTGTACGTAAGTCGGCATTGAGCCTTTTGTATTAAATTCGGATGCAATTTCTGTGTATCATCGTCAATAAGAAGGTCCAAGGGATACAGTAAACCTGAAGTGAAGCATCGGAATCGAAAACTGGACTCACAGGAGAGGTTCAAATAATAGAAAGTTAGAGTGTCAGTCCTCTTGTACATAAGTCGCCATTGTGCCTTTGTATTAAATTCGCATGCAATTTCTGTGTTTCATCGTCAATGAGAAGGTCCAAGGTATACAGGAAACCTGAAGTGAAGAATCTTAATCGAAAACTGGACTCACAGGAGTGGTTCAAAACATAGAAAGTTAGAGGGTCAGTCCTCTTGTACATAAGTCGTCATTGAGCCTTTTGTATAAAAATTGGGAGGCAATTACTGTGTATCATCGTCAATAAGAAGGTCCAAGGGATACAGTAAAACTGAAGTGAAGCATCGGAATCGATACTGGACTCACAGGAGTGGTTCATATCATAGAAAGTTAGAGTGTCAGTCCTCTTGTACTTAAGTCGGCATTGTGCCTTTTGTATTAAATTCGGATGCAATTTCTGTGGGTCATCGTCAATAAGAAGGTCCAAGGGATACAGTAAACCTGAAGTGAAGCATCGGAAACTAAAACTGGACTCACAGGAGAGGTTCAAATTATAGAATGAAAGAGTGTCAGTCGTCTTGTACTTATGTCGGCATTGTGCCTTTTGTATTAAATTTGCATGCAATTTCTGTGTTTCATCGTCAATAAGAAGGTCCAAGGGATACAGTAAATCTGAAGTGAAGCATCGGAATCTAAAACTGGACTCACAGGAGAGGTTCAAATCATAGAAAGTTAGAGTGTCGGGCCTCTTGTCCTTAAGACGGCATTGTGCTTTTGTATTAAATTCGGATGCAATTTCTGTGTTTCATCGTCAATAAGAAGGTCCAAGGTATACAGTAAACCCCAAGCGAAGCATCGGAATCTAAAACTGTTCTCACAGGAGAGGTTCAAATCATAGAAAGTTAGAGTATTAGTCCTCTTGTACTTAAGTCGGCATTGTGCCTTTTGTATTAAATTCGGATGCAATTTCGGTGATTCATCGAGACTAAGTAGGTCCAAGGGATACAGTAAACCTGAAGTGAAGCATCGGAATCTAAAACTGGACTCACAGGAGAGGTTCAAATCATAGAAAGTTAGAGTGTCAGTCCTCTAGTACTTAAGTTGGCATTGTGCCTTTTGAATTACATTCAGATGGAATTGCTGTGATTCATCGTCAATTAGTAGGTCCAAGGGATACAGCAAACCTGAAGTGAAGCATCGGAATCGAAAACTTGAATCACAGGAGAGGTTCAAATCATAGAAAGATAGAGTGTCAGTCCTCTTGTACATAAGTCGGCATTGTGTATTTTGTATCAAATTCGGATGCAATTTCTGTGTTTCATCGTCACTAAGAAGGTCCAAGGGATACAATGAACCTGAAGTGAAGCGTCGGACACTAAAACTGGACTCACAGGAGAGGTTAAAATCATAGAAAATTAGAGTGTCATTTCTCTTGTACGTAAGTCGGCATTGAGCCTTTTGTATTAAATTCGGATGCAATATCTGTGTATCATCGTCAATAAGAAGGTCCAAGGGATACAGTAAACCTGAAGTGAAGCATCGGAATCGAAAACTGGACTCACAGGAGAGGTTCAAATCATAGATAGTTAGAGTGTCAGTCCTCTTGTACATAAGTCGCCATTGTGCCTTTGTATAAAATTCGCATGCAATTTCTGTGTTTTATCGTGAATGAGAAGTTTCAAGGGATACAGTAAAACTGAAGTGAAGAATCTTAATCGAAAACTGGACACACAGGAGAGGTTCAAATCATAGAAAGATAAAGTGTCAGTCCACTTGTACATGAGTCGTCATTGAGCCTTTTGTATAAAGATTGGGAGGCAATTTCTGTGTATCATCGTCAATAAGAAGGTCCAATGGATACAGCAAACCTGAAGTGAAGCATCGGAATCTAAAACTGGACTCACAGGAATTGTGCAAATCATAGAAACTTAGAGTGTCAGTCCTCTTGCACTGAAGTCGGCTTTGTGCCTTATGTATTAAATTCAGATGGAATTTCTGTGTTTCATCGTCAATAAGGAGGTCCAAGGAATACACTAAACCTGAAGTGAAGCATCGGAATCGATACTGGACTCACAGGAGTGGTTCAAATTATAGAAAGTAAGAGTGTCAGTCCTCTTGTACTTAAGTCGGCATTGTGCCTTTCGTATTAAATTAGGATGCAATTTCTGTTTTTCATCGACAATAAGAAGGTCCAAGGGATACACTAAACCTGATGTGAAGCATCGGAATCTAAAACTGGACTCACTGGAGAGGTTCAAATCTTTGAAAGTTAGAGTGTCAGTCCTCTTGTACTTAAGTCGGCATTGTGATTTTTGTATTAAATTCAGATGGAATTTCTGTGTTTCATTGTCAATAAGGAGATCCAAGGGATACAGTAAAACTGAAGTGAAGAATCGGAATCGATACTGGACTCACAGGAGTGGTTCAAATCATAGAAAGTTAGAGTGTCAGTCCTCTTGTACTTAAGTCGGCATTGTGCCTTTTGTATTAAATTCGGATGCAATTTCTGTGGGTCATCGTCAATAAGAAGGTCCAAGGGATACAGTAAACCTGAAGTGAAGCACCGGAAACTAAAACAGGACTCACAGGAGAGGTTCAAATTATAGAATGAAAGAGTGTCAGTCGTCTTGTACTTATGTCGGCATTGTGCCTTTTGTATTAAATTTGCATGCAATTTCTGTGTTTCATCGTCAATAAGAAGGTCCAAGGGATACAGTAAATCTGAAGTGAAGCATCGGAATCTAAAACTGGACTCACAGGAGAGGTTCAAATCATAGAAAGTTAGAGTGTCGGGCCTCTTGTCCTTAAGACGGCATTGTGCTTTTGTATTAAATTCGGATGCAATTTCTGTGTTTCATCGTCAATAAGAAGGTCCAAGGTATACAGTAAACCCTAAGCAAAGCATCGGAATCTAAAACTGTTCTCACAGGAGAGGTTCAAATCATAGAAAGTTAGAGTATTAGTCCTCTTGTACTTAAGTCGGCATTCTGCCTTTTGTATTAAATTCGGATGCAATTTCGGTGATTCATCGAGACTAAGTAGGTCCAAGGGATACAGTAAACCTGATGTAAAGCATCGGAATCTAAAACTGGACTCACAGGAGAGGTTCAAATCATAGAAAGTTAGAGTGTCAGTCCTCTAGTACTTAAGTTGGCATTGTGCCTTTTGAATTACATTCAGATGGAATTGCTGTGATTCATCGTCAATTAGTAGGTCCAAGGGATACAGCAAACCTGAAGTGAAGCATCGGAATCGAAAACTTGAATCACAGGAGAGGTTCAAATCATAGAAAGATAGAGTGTCAGTCCTCTTGTACATAAGTCGGCATTGTGTATTTTGTATCAAATTCGGATGCAATTTCTGTGTTTCATCGTCACTAAGAAGGTCCAAGGGATACAATGAACCTGAAGTGAAGCGTCGGAAACTAAAACTGGACTCACAGGAGAGGTTAAAATCATAGAAAATTAGAGTGTCATTCCTCTTGTACGTAAGTCGGCATTGAGCCTTTTGTATTAAATTCGGATGCAATATCTGTGTATCATCGTCAATAAGAAGGTCCAAGGGATACAGTAAACCTGAAGTGAAGCATCGGAATCGAAAACTGGACTCACAGGAGAGGTTCAAATCATAGATAGTTAGAGTGTCAGTCCTCTTGTACATAAGTCGCCATTGTGCCTTTGTATAAAATTCGCATGCAATTTCTGTGTTTTATCGTGAATGAGAAGTTTCAAGGGATACAGTAAAACTGAAGTGAAGAATCTTAATCGAAAACTGGACTCACAGGAGAGGTTCAAATCATAGAAAGATAAAGTGTCAGTCCACTTGTACATGAGTCGTCATTGAGCCTTTTGTATAAAGATTGGGAGGCAATTTCTGTGTATCATCGTCAATAAGAAGGTCCAATGGATACAGCAAACCTGAAGTGAAGCATCGGAATCTAAAACTGGACTCACAAGAATTGTGCAAATCATAGAAACTTAGAGTGTCAGTCCTCTTGCACTGAAGTCGGCTTTGTGCCTTATGTATTAAATTCAGATGGAATTTCTGTGTTTCATCGTCAATAAGGAGGTCCAAGGAATACACTAAACCTGAAGTGAAGCATCGGAATCGATACTGGACTCACAGGAGTGGTTCAAATTATAGAAAGTAAGAGTGTCAGTCCTCTTGTACTTAAGTCGGCATTGTGCCTTTCGTATTAAATTAGGATGCAATTTCTGTTTTTCATCGACAATAAGAAGGTCCAAGGGATACACTAAACCTGATGTGAAGCATCGGAATCTAAAACTGGACTCACTGGAGAGGTTCAAATCTTTGAAAGTTAGAGTGTCAGTCCTCTTGTACTTAAGTCGGCATTGTGCCTTTTGTATTAAATTCAGATGGAATTTCTGTGTTTCATCGTCAATAAGAATGTCCAAGGGATATAGTAAAGCTGAAGTGAAACATAGGAACCTAAAACTGGACTCACAGGAGATATTCAAATCATAGAAAGTTAGAGTGTCAGTCCTCTTGTACTTATGTCGGCATTGTGCCCTTTGTATTAATTTCGGATGCAATTTCTGTAGTTCATCGTCAATAAGAAGGTCCAAGGGATACAGTAAACCTGAAGTGAAGCATCGGAATCTAAAACTGGACTCACAGGAGAGGTTCAAATCATAGAAAGTTAGAGGGTCAGTCCTCTTGTACTTAAGTCGGCATTGTGCATTTTGTATTAAATTCGGATGCAATTTCTGTGTTGCATCCTCAATAAGAAGGTCCAAGGTATACAGTACACCTGAAGTGAAGCATCGGATTCTAAAACTGGACTCACAGCAGGGGTTCAAATCATAGAAAGTTAGAGTGTCAGTCCTCATGTACTTAATTTGGCTTTGTGCCTTTTGTATCAAATTCGGATGCTATTTCTGTGTTTCATCGACACTAAGAAGGTCCAAGGGATACAGTAAATCTGAAGTGAAGCATCGGAATCTAAAACTGGACTCGCAGGAGAGGTTCAAATCATAGAAAGTTAGAGAGTCAGTCCTCTTGTACTAAAGTCGGCATTGTGCCTTTCGTATTAAATTCGGATGCAATTTCTGTGTTTCATCGTCAAAAAGAAGGTCCAAGGGATACAGTAAACCTGAAGTGAAGCATCGGAATCGATACTGGACTCACAGGAGTGGTTCAAATCATAGAAAGTAAGCGTGTCAGTCCTCTTGTACTTAAGTCGGCATTGTGCCTTTCGTATTAAATTCTAATGCAATTTCTGTTTTTCATCGACAATAAGAAGGTCCAAGGGATACACTAAACCTGATGTGAAGCATCGGAATCTAAAACTGGACTCACTGGAGAGGTTCAAATCATAGAAAGTTAGAGTGTCAGTCCTCTTGTACTTATGTCGGCATTGTGCCCTTTGTATTAAATTCGGATGCAATTTCTGTGGTTCATCGTCAATAAGAAGGTCCAAGGGATACAGTAAACCTGAAGTGAAGCATCGGAATCTAAAACTGGGCTCAGAGGAGAGGTTCAAATCATAGAAAGTTAGAGGGTCAGTCCTCTTGTACTAAAGTCGGCATTGTGCCTTACGTATTAAATTCGGATGCAATTTCTGTGTTTCATCGTCAATAAGAATGTCCAAGGGATATAGTAAAGCTGAAGTGAAACATAGGAACCTAAAACTGGACTCACAGGAGATGTTCAAATCATAGAAAGTTAGAGTGTCAGTCCTCTTGTACTTATGTCGGCATTGTGCCCTTTGTATTAATTTCGGATGCAATTTCTGTAGTTCATCGTCAAAAAGAAGGTCCAAGGGATACAGTAAACATGAAGTGAAGCATCGGAATCTAAAATTGGACTCACAGGAGAGGTTCAAATTATAGAAAGAAAGAGTGTCAGTCCTCTTGTACTTAAGTCGTCATTGTGCCTTTTGTTTTAGATTTGGATGCAATTTCTGTGTTTCATTGTCAATAAGAAGGTCCAAGGGATACAGTAAATCTGAAGTGAAGCATCGGAATCTAAAACTGGACTCACAGGAAAGGTTCATATCATAGAATGTTAGAGTGTCGGGCCTCTTGTCCTTAAGACGGCATTGTGCCTTTTGTATTAAATTCGGATGCTATTTCGGTGATTCATCGACACTAAGTAGGTCCAAGGGATACAGTAAACCTGAAGTGAAGCTTCGGAATCTAAAACTGGACTCACAGGAGAGGTTCAAAACATAGTAGGAAAGAGTGTCAGTCCTCTTGTACTTAAGTCGGCATTGTGCCTTTTGTATTAAATTCGGATGCAATTTCTGTGTTTCATCGTCAATAAGAAGGTCCAAGGGATACAGTAAACCTGAAGTGAAGCATCGGAATCTAAAACTGGACTCACAGGAGAGGCTCAAATCATAGAATGTTAGAGTGTCAGTGCTCTTGTATTTATGTCGGCATTGCGCCTTTTGTATTAAATTCGGATGCAATTTCTGTTTTTCATCGACAATTAGAAAGTCCAAGGGATACAGTTAACCTGAAGTAAAACATCGGAATCTAAAACTGGACTCACAGGAGAGGATCAAATCATAGAAAGTTAGAGTGTCAGTCCTCTAGTACTAAAGTCGGCATTGTGCCTTTTGTATTAAATTCGGATGCAATTTATGTGTTGCATCGTCAATAAGAAGGTCCAAGGGATACAGTAAACCTGAAGTGAAGCATCGGAAACTAAAACTGGACTCACAGGAGAGGTTCAAATCATAGAAACTTAGAGTGTCAGTCCGCATGTACTTAATTTGGCATTGTGCCTTTTGTATCAAATTCGGATGCTATTTCTGTGTTTCATCGTCAATAAGAAGCTCCAAGGGATACAGTAAACCTGAAGTGAAGCATCGGAAACTAAAACTGGACTCACAGGAGAGGTTCAAATCATAGAAAGTTAGAGTGTCAGTCCTCTAGTACTTAAGTCGGCATTGTGCCTTTTGAATTACATTCAGATGGAATTTCTGTGTTTTATCGTCAATAAGAAGGCCCAAGGAATACAGTAAACCTGAAGTGAAGCATCGGAATCGAAAACTGGAATCACAGGAGAGGTTCAAATCATAGAAAGTTAGCGTGTCTGTCCTCTTGTACTTAAGTCGGCATTGTGAATTTTTGTATTAAATTCAGATGGAATTTCTGTGTTTCATCGTAAATAAGAAGGTCCAAGGGATACGGAAAACCTAAAGTGATTCATCGGAATCGAAAACTGGACTCACAGGAGAGGTTCAAATCATAGAATGTTAGAGTGTCCGTCCTCTTGTACTTAAGTCGGCATTGTGCCTTTTGTATTAAATTCGGATGCAACTTCTGTTTTTCATCGACAATTAGAAGGTCCAAGGGATACAGTAGACCTGAATTGAAACATCGGAATCTAAAACTGGAATCACAGGAGTAGTTGAAATAATAGAAAGTTAGAGTGTCAGTCCTCTTGTACTTAAGTCGGCATTGTGCCTTTTGTATTAAATTCGGATGCAATTTCTGTGTATTATCGTCAATAAGAAGGTCCAAGGTATACAGTAAACCTAAAGTGAAGCATCGGAAACTAAAACTGGCCTCACAGGAGAGGTTCAAATCATTGAAAGTTAGAGTGTCAGTCCTCTTGTACTTAAGTCGGCATTGTGCCTTTTGTATTAAATTCGGATGAAATTTCTATGTTTCATCGTCAATAAGAAGGTCCAAGGTATACAGTACACCTGAAGTGAAGCATCGGAATCTGAAACTGGACTCACAGGAGGGGTTCAAATCATAGAAAGATAGAGTGTCAGTCCTTTTGTACATAAGTCGGCATTGTGCCTTTTATATTAAATTCGGATGCAATTTCAGTGTTTCATCGTCAATAAGAAGGTCCAAGGGATACAGTAAACCTGAAGTGAAGCATCAGAAACTGAAACCGGACTCACAGGGGAGGTTCAATTCATAGAAAGTTAGAGTGTCAGTCCTCTAGTACTTAAGTCGGCATTGTGCTTTTGTATTAAATTCGAATGCAATTTCTGTGTTGCATCGTCAATAAGAAGGTCCAAGGGATACAGTAAACCTGAAGTGAAGCATCGGAAACTAAAACTGGACTCACAGGAGAGGTTCAAATCATAGAAACTTAGAGTGTCAGACCTCTTCTACTTAAGTCGCCATTGTGCCTTCTGTGATAAATTCGGATGAAATATCTGTGTTTCATCGTCAATAAGAAGGTCCAAGGTATACAGTACACCTGAAGTGAAGCATCAGATTCTAAAACTGGACTCACTGGAGGGGTTCAAGTCATAGAAAGTTAGAGTGTCAGTCCTCATGTACTTAATTTGGCATTGTGAATTTTGTATCAAATTCGGATGCTATTTCTGCGTTTCATCGTCAATAACAAGGTCCAAGGGATACAGTAAACCTGAAGTGAAGCATCGGAAACTAAAACTGGACTCACAGGAGAGGTTCAAATCATAGATAGTTAGAGTGTCAGTCCTCTTGTACATAAGTCGCCATTGTGCCTTTGTATAAAATCCGCATGCAATTTCTGTGTTTTATCGTCAATGAGAAGGTCCAAGGGATACAATAAAACTGAAGTGAAGAATCTTAATCGAAAACTGGACTCACAGGAGAGGTTTAAATCCTAGAAAGTTAAAGAGTTAGTCCTCTTGTACTTAAGTCGGCATTGTGCCTTTTGTATTAAATTCGGATGCTATTTCGGTGATTCATCGACACTAAGTAGGTCCAAGGGATACAGTAAACCTGAAGTGAAGCTTCGGAATCTAAAACTGGACTCACAGGAGAGGTTCAAAACATAGAAGGAAAGAGTGTCAGTCCTCTTGTACTTAAATCGGCATTGTGCCTTTTGTATTAAATTCGGATGCAATTTCTGTGTTTCATCGTCAATAAGAAGGTGCATGGGATACAGTAAAACTGAAGTGAAGCATCGGAATCTAAAACTGGACTCACAGGAGAGGTTCAAATCATAGAAAGTTAGAGTGTCAGTGCTCTTGTATTTATGTCGGCATTGTGCCTTTTGTATTAAATTCGGATGCAATTTCTGTTTTTCATCGACAATTACAAGGTCCGAGGTATACAGTTAACCTGAAGTAAAACATCGGAATCTAAAACTGAACTCACAGGAGAGGATCAAATCATAGAAAGTTAGAGTGTCGGTCCTCTAGTATTTAAGTCGGCATTGTGCCTTTTGTATTAAATTCGGATGCAATTTATGTGTTGCATCGTCAATAAGAAGGTCCAAGGGATACAGTAAACCTGAAGTGAAGCATCGGAAACTAAAACTGGACTCACAGGAGAGGTTCAAATCATAGAAACTTAGAGTGTCAGTCCGCATGTACTTAATTTGGCATTGTGCCTTTTGTATCAAATTCGGATGCTATTTCTGTGTTTCATCGTCAATAAGAAGGTCCAAGGGATACAGTAAACCTGAAGTGAAGCATCGGAAACTAAAACTGGGCTCACAGGAGAGGTTCAAATCATAGAAAGTTAGAGTGTCAGTCCTCTAGTACTTAAGTCGGTATTGTGCCTTTTGAATTACATTCAGATGGAATTTCTGTGTTTCATCGTCAATAAGAAGGTCCAAGGGATACAGTAAACCTGAAGTGAAGCATCAGAATCGAAAACTGGAATCACAGGAGAGGTTCAAATCATAGAAAGTTAGCGTGTCTGTCCTCTATTACTTAAGTCGGCATTGTGCCTTTTGTATTAAATTCAGATGGAATTTCTGTGTTTCATCGTCAATAAGAAGGTCCAAGGGATACAGTAAACCTGAAGTGAAGCATCGGAAACTAAAACTGGACTCACAGGAGAGGTTCAAATCATAGAAAGTTAGAGTGTCAGTCCTCTAGTACTTAAGTCGGCATTGTACCTTTTGAATTACATTCAGATGGAATTTCTGTGTTTCATCGTCAATAAGAAGGTCCAAGGGATACAGTAAACCTGAAGTGAAGCATCGGAATCGAAAACTGGAATCACAGGAGAGGTTCAAATCATAGAATGTTAGAGTGTCCGTCCTCTTGTACTTAAGTCGGCATTGTGCCTTTTGTATTAAATTCGGATGCAATTTCTGTTTTTCATCGACAATTAGGAGGTCCAAGGGATACAGTAAACCTGATGTGAAACATCGGAATCTAAAACTGGACTCACAGGAGTAGTTCAAATAATAGAAAGTTAGAGTATCAGTCCTCTTGTACTTAAGTCGGCATTGTGCCTTTTGTATTAAATTCGGATGCAATTTCTGTGTATTATCGTCAATAAGACGGTCCAAGGTATACAGTAAACCTAAAGTGAAGCATCGGAAACTAAAACTGGCCTCACAGGAGAGGTTCAAATCACTGAAAGTTAGAGTGTCAGTCCTCTTGTACTTAAGTCGACATTGTGCCTTTTGTATTAAATTCGGATGAAATTTCTATGTTTCATCGTCAATAAGAAGGTCCAAGGTACACAGTACACCTGAAGTGAAGCATCGGAATCTGAAACTGGACTCACAGGAGGGGTTCAAATCATAGAAAGATAGAGTGTCAGTCCTCTTGTACATAAGTCGGCATTGTGCCTTTTGTATTAAATTCGGATGCAATTTCAGTGTTTCATCGTCAATAAGAAGGTCCAAGGGATACAGTAAACCTGAAGTGAAGCATCGGAAACTGAAACTGGACTCACAGGAGAGGTTCAATTCATAGAAAGTTAGAGTGTCAGTCCTCTAGTACTTAAGTCGGCATTGTGCTTTTGTATTAAATTCGAATGCAATTTCTGTGTTGCATCGTCAATAAGAAGGTCCAAGGGATACAGCAAACCTGAATTGAAGCATCGGAATCTAAAACTGGACTCACAGGAATTGTGCAAATCATAGAAAGTTAGAGTGTCAGTCCTCTTGCACTTAAGTCGGCTTTGTGCCTTTTGTATTAAATTCAGATGGGATTTCTGTGTTTCATCGTCAATAAGGAGGTCCAAGGAATACACTAAACCTGAAGTGAAGCATCGGAATCGATACTGGACTCACAGGAGTGGTTCAAATTATAGAAAGTAAGAGTGTCAGTCCTCTTGTACTTAAGTTGGCATTGTGCCTTTCGTATTAAATTAGGATGCAATTTCTGTTTTTCATCGACAATAAGAAGGTCCAAGGGATACACTAAACGAGATGTGAAGCATCGGAATCTAAAACTGAACTCACTGGAGAGGTTCAAATCATTGAAAGTTAGAGTGTCAGTCCTCATGTACTTAATTTGGCTTTGTGTCTTTTGTATCAAATTCGATGCTATTTCTGTGTTTCATCGACACTAAGAAGGTCCATGGGATACAGTAAAGCTGAAGTGAAGCATCGGAATTTAAAACTGGACTCACAGGAGAGGTTCAAATCACAGACAGTTAGAGGGTCAGTCCTCTTGTACTAAAGTCGGCATTGTGCCTTTCGTATTAAATTCGGATGCAATTTCTGTGTTTCATCGTCAAAAAGAAGGTCCAAGGGATACAGTAAACCTAAAGGGAAGCATTGGAATCTAAAACTGGACTCACAGGGGAGGTTCAAATCATAGAAAGTTAGAGTGTCAGTCCTCTTGTACTTAAGTCGGCATTGTGCCTTTTGTATTAAATTCGGATGGAATTTCTGTTTTTCATCGACAATTAGAAGGTCCAAGGGATACAGTAAACCTGAAGTAAAACATCGGAATCTAAAACTGGACTCACAGGAGAGGTTCAAATCATAGAAAGTTAGAGTGTCAGTCCTCTAGTACTTAAGTCGGCGATGTGCCTTTCGTATTAAATTGGGATTCAATTTCTGTGTTGCATCGTCAATAGGAAGGTCCAAGGGATACAGTAAACCTGAAGTGAAGCATCGGAAACTAAAAACGGACTCACAGGAGAGGTTCAAATCATAGAAACTTAGAGTGTCAGTCCTCTTGTACTTAAGTCGGCATTGTGCGTTTTGTGAAAATTCGAATGAAATTTCTGTGTTTCGTCGTCAATAAAAAGGTCCAAGGTGTTCAGTACACCTGAAGTGAAGCTTCGGATTCTAAAACTGGACTCACAGGAGGGGTTCAAATCATAGAAAGTTAGAGTGTCTGTCCTCTTGTACTTAAGTCGGCATTGTGCCTTCTGTATTAAATTCAGATGGAATTTCTGTGTTTCATCGTCAATAAGGAGGTCCAAGGAATACAGTAAACCTGAAGTGAAGCATCGGAATCGATACTGGACTCACAGGAGTGGTTCAAATTATAGAAAGTAAGAGTGTCAGTCCTCTTGTACTTAAGTTGGCATTGTGCCTTTCGTATTAAATTAGGATGCAATTTCTGTTTTTCATCGACAATAAGAAGGTCCAAGGGATACACTAAACCTCATGTGAAGCATCGGAATCTAAAACTGGACTCACTGGTGAGGTTCAAATCATTGAAAGTTAGAGTGTCAGTCCTCTTGTACTTAAGTCGGCATTGTGCCTTTTGTATTAAATTCAGATGGAATTTCTGTGTTTCATCGTCAATAAGAATGTCCAAGGGATATAGTAAAGCTGAAGTGAAACATAGGAACCTTAAACTGGACTCACAGGAGATGTTCAAATCATAGAAAGTTTGAGTGTCAGTCCTCTTGTACTTATGTCGGCATTGTGCCCTTTGTATTAATTACGGATGCAATTTCTGTAGTTCATCGTCAATAAGAAGGTCCAAGGGATACAGTAAACCTGAAGTGAAGCATCGGAATCTAAAACTGGACTCACAGGAGAGGTTCAAATCATAGAAAGTTAGAGTGTCAGTCCTCATGTACTTAAGTCGGCATTGTGCCTTTTGTATTAAATTCAGATGGAATTTCTGTGTTTCATCGTCAATAAGGAGGTCCAAGGAATACAGTAAATCTGAAGTGAAGCATCGGAATCTAAAACTGGACTCACAGGAGAGGTTCAAATCATAGAAAGTTAGAGTGTTAGTCCTCTTGTACTTAAGACGGCATTGTACCTTTTGTATTAAATTCGGATGCAATTTCGGTGATTCATCGACACTAAGTAGGTCCAAGGGATACAGTAAACCTGAAGTGAAGCATCGGAATCTAAAACTGGACTCACAGGAGAGGTTCAAATCACAGAAGGAAAGAGTGTCAGTCCTCTTGTACTTAAGTCGGCATTGTGCCTTTTGTATTAAATTCGGATGCAATTTCTGTGTTGCATCGTCAATACGAATGTCCAAGGTATACAGTAAACCTAAAGGGAAACATTGGAATCTAAAACTGGACTCACAGGAGAGGTTCAAATCATAGAAAGTTAGAGTGTCATTCCTCTTGTACTTAAGTCGGCATTGTGCCTTTTGTATTAAATTCGGATGGAATTTCTGTTTTTCATCGACAATTAGAAGGTCCAAGGGATACAGTAAACCTGAAGTAAAACATCGGAATCTAAAACTGGACTCACAGGAGAGGTTCAAATCATAGAAAGTTAGAGTGTCAGTGCTCTAGTACTTAAGTCGGCGTTGTGCCTTTTGTATTAAATTGGGATTCAATTTCTGTGGTGCATCGTCAATAGGAAGGTCCAAGGGATACAGTAAACCTGAAGTGAAGCATCGGAAACTAAAAATGGACTCACAGGAGAGGTTCAAATCATAGAAACTTAGAGTGTCAGTCCTCTTGTACTTAAGTTGGCATTGTGCGTTTTGTGAAAACTTCGGATGAAATTTCTGTGTTTCATCGTCAATAAGAAGGTCCAAGGTGTACAGTACACCTGAAGTGAAGCATCGGATTCTAAAACTGGACTCACAGGAGGGGTTCAAATCATAGAAAGTTAGAGTGTCAGTCCTCATGTACTTAATTTGGCTTTGTGCCTTTTGTATCAAATTCGATGCTATTTCTGTGTTTCATCGACACTAAGAAGGTCCATGGGATACAGTAAAGCTGAAGTGAAGCATCGAAATTTAAAACTGGACTCACAGGAGAGGTTCAAATCTCAGACAGTTAGAGGGTCAGTCCTCTTGTACTAAAGTCGGCATTGTGCCTTTCGTATTACATTCGGATGCAATTTCTGTGTTTCATCGTCAAAAAGAAGGTCCAAGGGATACAGTAAACCTAAAGGGAAGCATTGGAATCTAAAACTGGACTCACAGGAGAGGTTCAAATCATAGAAAGTTAGAGTGTCAGTCCTCTTGTACTTAAGTCGGCATTGTGCCTTTTGTATTAAATTCGGATGGAATTTCTGTTTTTCATCGACAATTAGAAGGTCCAAGGGATACAGTAAACCTGAAGTAAAACATCGGAATCTAAAACTGGACTCACAGGAGAGGTTCAAATCATAGAAAGTTAGAGTGTCAGTCCTCTAGTACTTAAGTCGGCGTTGTGCCTTTTGTATTAAATTGGGATTCAATTTCTGTGTTGCATCGTCAATAGGAAGGTCCAAGGGATACAGTAAACCTGAAGTGAAGCATCGGAAACTAAAAATGGACTCACAGGAGAGGTTCAAATCATAGAAACTTAGAGTGTCAGTCCTCTTGTACTTAAGTCGGCATTGTGCGTTTTGTGAAAAATTCGAATGAAATTTCTGTGTTTCGTCGTCAATAAAAAGGTCCAAGGTGTTCAGTACACCTGAAGTGAAGCTTCGGATTCTAAAACTGGACTCACAGGAGGGGTTCAAATCATAGAAAGTTAGAGTGTCAGTCCTCTTGTACTTAAGTCGGCATTGTGCCTTCTGTATTAAATTCAGATGGAATTTCTGTGTTTCATCGTCAATAAGGAGGTCCAAGGAATACAGTAAACCTGAAGTGAAGCATCGGAATCGATACTGGACTCACAGGAGTGGTTCAAATTATAGAAAGTAAGAGTGTCAGTCCTCTTGTACTTAAGTTGGCATTGTGCCTTTCGTATTAAATTAGGATGCAATTTCTGTTTTTCATCGACAATAAGAAGGTCCAAGGGATACACTAAACCTCATGTGAAGCATCGGAATCTAAAACTGGACTCACTGGAGAGGTTCAAATCATTGAAAGTTAGAGTGTCAGTCCTCTTGTACTTAAGTCGGCATTGTGCCTTTTGTATTAAATTCCGATGGAATTTCTGTGTTTCATCGTCAATAAGGAGGTCCAAGGAATACAGTAAATCTGAAGTGAAGCATCGGAATCTAAAACTGGACTCACAGGAGAGGTTCAAATCATAGAAAATTAGAGTGTTAGTCCTCTTGTACTTAAGACGGCATTGTACCTTTTGTATTAAATTCGGATGCAATTTCGGTGATTCATCGACACTAAGTAGGTCCAAGGGATACAGTAAACCTGAAGTGAAGCATCGGAATCTAAAACTGGACTCACAGGAGAGGTTCAAATCACAGAAGGAAGGAGTGTCAGTCCTCTTGTACTTAAGTTGGCATTGTGCCTTTTGTATTAAATTCGGATGCAATTTCTGTGTTGCATCGTCAATACGAAGGTCCAAGGTATACAGTAAACCTAAAGGGAAGCATTGGAATCTAAAACTGGACTCACAGGAGAGGTTCAAATCATAGAAAGTTAGAGTGTCAGTCCTCTTGTACTTAAGTCGGCATTGTGCCTTTTGTATTAAATTCGGATGGAATTTCTGTTTTTCATCGACAATTAGAAGGTCCAAGGGATACAGTAAACCTGAAGTAAAACATCGGAATCTAAAACTGGACTCACAGGAGAGGTTCAAATCATAGAAAGTTAGAGTGTCAGTGCTCTAGTACTTAAGTCGGCGTTGTGCCTTTTGTATTAAATTGGGATTCAATTTCTGTGGTGCATCGTCAATAGGAAGGTCCAAGGGATACAGTAAACCTGAAGTGAAGCATCGGAAACTAAAAATGGACTCACAGGAGAGGTTCAAATCATAGAAACTTAGAGTGTCAGTCCTCTTGTACTTAAGTTGGCATTGTGCGTTTTGTGAAAAATTCGGATGAAATTTCTGTGTTTCATCGTCAATAAGAAGGTCCAAGGTGTACAGTACACCTGAAGTGAAGCATCGGATTCTAAAACTGGACTCACAGGAGGGGTTCAAATCATAGAAAGTTAGAGTGTCAGTCCTCATGTACTTAATTTGGCTTTGTGCCTTTTGTATCAAATTCGATGCTATTTCTGTGTTTCATCGACACTAAGAAGGTCCATGGGATACAGTAAAGCTGAAGTGAAGCATCGGAATTTAAAACTGGACTCACAGGAGAGGTTCAAATCACAGACAGTTAGAGGGTCAGTCCTCTTGTACTAAAGTCGGCATTGTGCCTTTCGTATTACATTCGGATGCAATTTCTGTGTTTCATCGTCAAAAAGAAGGTCCAAGGGATACAGTAAACCTAAAGGGAAGCATTGGAATCTAAAACTGGACTCACAGGAGAGGTTCAAATCATAGAAAGTTAGAGTGTCAGTCCTCTTGTACTTAAGTCGGCATTGTGCCTTTTGTATTAAATTCGGATGGAATTTCTGTTTTTCATCGACAATTAGAAGGTCCAAGGGATACAGTAAACCTGAAGTAAAACATCGGAATCTAAAACTGGACTCACAGGAGAGGTTCAAATCATAGAAAGTTAGAGTGTCAGTCCTCTAGTACTTAAGTCGGCGTTGTGCCTTATGTATTAAATTGGGATTCAATTTCTGTGTTGCATCGTCAATAGGAAGGTCCAAGGGATACAGTAAACCTGAAGTGAAGCATCGGAAACTAAAAATGGACTCACAGGAGAGGTTCAAATCATAGAAACTTAGAGTGTCAGTCCTCTTGTACTTAAGTCGGCATTGTGCGTTTTGTGAAAAATTCGAATGAAATTTCTGTGTTTCGTCGTCAATAAAAAGGTCCAAGGTGTTCAGTACACCTGAAGTGAAGCTTCGGATTCTAAAACTGGACTCACAGGAGGGGTTCAAATCATAGAAAGTTAGAGTGTCAGTCCTCTTGTACTTAAGTCGGCATTGTGCCTTCTGTATTAAATTCAGATGGAATTTCTGTGTTTCATCGTCAATAAGGAGGTCCAAGGAATACAGTAAACCTGAAGTGAAGCATCGGAATCGATACTGGACTCACAGGAGTGGTTCAAATTATAGAAAGTAAGAGTGTCAGTCCTCTTGTACTTAAGTTTTCATTGTGCCTTTCGTATTAAATTCAGATGGAATTTCTGTGTTTCATCGTCAATAAGAATGTCCAAGGGATATAGTAAAGCTGAAGTGAAACATAGGAACCTTAAACTGGACTCACAGGAGATGTTCAAATCATAGAAAGTTTGAGTGTCATTCCTCTTGTACTTATGTCGGCATTGTGCCCTTTGTATTAATTACGGATGCAATTTCTGTAGTTCATCGTCAATAAGAATGTCCAAGGGATACAGTAAACCTGAAGTGAAGCATCGGAATCTAAAACTGGACTCACAGGAGAGGTTCGAATCATAGAAAGTTAGAGTGTCAGTCCTCATGTACTTAAGTCGGCATTGTGCCTTTTGTATTAAATTCAGATGGAATTTCTGTGTTTCATCGTCAATAAGGAGGTCCAAGGAATACAGTAAATCTGAAGTGAAGCATCGGAATCTAAAACTGGACTCACAGGAGAGGTTCAAATCATAGAAAGTTAGAGTGTTAGTCCTCTTGTACTTAAGACGGCATTGTACCTTTTGTATTAAATTCGGATGCAATTTCGGTGATTCATCGACACTAAGTAGGTCCAAGGGATACAGTAAACCTGAAGTGAAGCATCAGAATCTAAAACTGGACTCACAGGAGAGGTTCAAATCACAGAAGGAAAGAGTGTCAGTCCTCTTGTACTTAAGTCGGCATTGTGCCTTTTGTATTAAATTCGGATGCAATTTCTGTGTTGCATCGTCAATACGAAGGTCCAAGGTATACAGTAAACCTAAAGGGAAGCATTGGAATCTAAAACTGGACTCACAGGAGAGGTTCAAATCATAGAAAGTTAGAGTGTCAGTCCTCTTGTACTTAAGTCGGCATTGTGCCTTTTGTATTAACTCCGGATGGAATTTCTGTTTTTCATCGACAATTAGAAGGTCCAAGGGATACAGTAAACCTGAAGTAAAACATCGGAATCTAAAACTGGACTCACAGGAGAGGTTCAAATCATAGAAAGTTAGAGTGTCAGTCCTCTAGTACTTAAGTCGGCGTTGTGCCTTTTGTATTAAATTGGGATTCATTTTCTGTGGTGCATCGTCAATAGGAAGGTCCAAGGGATACAGTAAACCTGAAGTGAAGCATCGGAAACTAAAAATGGACTCACAGGAGAGGTTCAAATCATAGAAACTTAGAGTGTCAGTCCTCTTGTACTTAAGTTGGCATTGTGCGTTTTGTGAAAAATTCGGATGAAATTTCTGTGTTTCATCGTCAATAAGAAGGTCCAAGGTGTACAGTACACCTGAAGTGAAGCATCGGATTCTAAAACTGGACTCACAGGAGGGGTTCAAATCATAGAAAGTTAGAGTGTCAGTCCTCATGTACTTAATTTGGCTTCGTGCCTTTTGTATCAAATTCGATGCTATTTCTGTGTTTCATCGACACTAAGAAGGTCCATGGGATACAGTAAAGCTGAAGTGAAGCATCGGAATTTAAAACTGGACTCACAGGAGAGGTTCAAATCACAGACAGTTAGAGGGTCAGGCCTATTGTACTAAAGTCGGCATTGTGCCTTTCGTATTAAATTCGGATGCAATTTCTGTGTTTCATCGTCAAAAAGAAGGTCCTAGGGATACAGTAAACCTAAAGGGAAGCATTGGAATCTAAAACTGGACTCACAGGAGAGGTTCAAATCATAGAAAGTTAGAGTGTCGGTCCTCTTGTACTTAAGTCGGCATTGTGCCTTTTGTATTAAATTCGGATGGAATTTCTGTTTTTCATCGACAATTAGAAGGTCCAAGGGATACAGTAAACCTGAAGTAAAACATCGGAATCTAAAACTGGACTCACAGGAGAGGTTCAAATCATAGAAAGTTAGAGTGTCAGTCCTCTAGTACTTAAGTCGGCGTTGTGCCTTTTGTATTAAATTGGGATTCAATTTCTGTGTTGCATCGTCAATAGGAAGGTCCAAGGGATACAGTAAACCTGAAGTGAAGCATCGGAAACTAAAAATGGACTCACAGGAGAGGTTCAAATCATAGAAACTTAGAGTGTCAGTCCTCTTGTACTTAAGTCGGCATTGTGCGTTTTGTGAAAAATTCGAATGAAATTTCTGTGTTTCGTCGTCAATAAAAAGGTCCAAGGTGTTCAGTACACCTGAAGTGAAGCTTCGGATTCTAAAACTGGACTCACAGGAGGGGTTCAAATCATAGAAAGTTAGAGTGTCAGTCCTCTTGTACTTAAGTCGGCATTGTGCCTTCTGTATTAAATTCAGATGGAATTTCTGTGTTTCATCGTCAATAAGGAGGTCCAAGGAATACAGTA
The DNA here is from genome assembly GCF_021461395.2 of Schistocerca americana. Taxonomy (NCBI): domain Eukaryota; kingdom Metazoa; phylum Arthropoda; class Insecta; order Orthoptera; family Acrididae; genus Schistocerca; species Schistocerca americana. Next base: position 695,249,994 of record NC_060123.1, read on the forward strand.
AACCTGAAGTGAAGCATCGGAATCGATACTGGACTCACAGGAGTGGTTCAAATTATAGAAAGTAAGAGTGTCAGTCCTCTTGTACTTAAGTTGGCATTGTGCCTTTCGTATTAAATTCAGATGGAATTTCTGTGTTTCATCGTCAATAAGAATGTCCAAGGGATATAGTAAAGCTGAAGTGAAACATAGGAACCTTAAACTGGACTCACAGGAGATGTTCAAATCATAGAAAGTTTGAGTGTCATTCCTCTTGTACTTATGTCGGCATTGTGCCCTTTGTATTAATTACGGATGCAATTTCTGTAGTTCATCGTCAATAAGAATGTCCAAGGGATACAGTAAACCTGAAGTGAAGCATCGGAATCTAAAACTGGACTCACAGGAGAGGTTCAAATCATAGAAAGTTAGAGTGTCAGTCCTCATGTACTTAAGTCGGCATTGTGCCTTTTGTATTAAATTCAGATGGAATTTCTGTGTTTCATCGTCAATAAGGAGGTCCAAGGAATACAGTAAATCTGAAGTGAAGCATCGGAATCTAAAACTGGACTCACAGGAGAGGTTCAAATCATAGAAAGTTAGAGTGTTAGTCCTCTTGTACTTAAGACGGCATTGTACCTTTTGTATTAAATTCGGATGCAATTTCGGTGATTCATCGACACTAAGTAGGTCCAAGGGATACAGTAAACCTGAAGTGAAGCATCAGAATCTAAAACTGGACTCACAGGTGAGGTTCAAATCACAGAAGGAAAGAGTGTCAGTCCTCTTGTACTTAAGTCGGCATTGTGCCTTTTGTATTAAATTCGGATGCAATTTCTGTGTTGCATCGTCAATACGAAGGTCCAAGGTATACAGTAAACCTAAAGGGAAGCATTGGAATCTAAAACTGGACTCACAGGAGAGGTTCAAATCATAGAAAGTTAGAGTGTCAGTCCTCTTGTACTTAAGTCGGCATTGTGCCTTTTGTATTAACTCCGCATGGAATTTCTGTTTTTCATCGACAATTAGAAGGTCCAAGGGATACAGTAAACCTGAAGTAAAACATCGGAATCTAAAACTGGACTCACAGGAGAGGTTCAAATCATAGAAAGTTAGAGTGTCAGTCCTCTAGTACTTAAGTCGGCGTTGTGCCTTTTGTATTAAATTGGGATTCAATTTCTGTGGTGCATCGTCAATAGGAAGGTCCAAGGGATACAGTAAACCTGAAGTGAAGCATCGGAAACTAAAAATGGACTCACAGGAGAGGTTCAAATCATAGAAACTTAGAGTGTCAGTCCTCTTGTACTTAAGTTGGCATTGTGCGTTTTGTGAAAAATTCGGATGAAATTTCTGTGTTTCATCGTCAATAAGAAGGTCCAAGGTGTACAGTACACCTGAAGTGAAGCATCGGATTCTAAAACTGGACTCACAGGAGGGGTTCAAATCATAGAAAGTTAGAGTGTCAGTCCTCATGTACTTAATTTGGCTTCGTGCCTTTTGTATCAAATTCGATGCTATTTCTGTGTTTCATCGACACTAAGAAGGTCCATGGGATACAGTAAAGCTGAAGTGAAGCATCGGAATTTAAAACTGGACTCACAGGAGAGGTTCAAATCACAGACAGTTAGAGGGTCAGTCCTCTTGTACTAAAGTCGGCATTGTGGATTTCGTATTAAATTCGGATGCAATTTCTGTGTTTCATCGTCAAAAAGAAGGTCCTAGGGATACAGTAAACCTAAAGGGAAGCATTGGAATCTAAAACTGGACTCACAGGAGAGGTTCAAATCATAGAAAGTTAGAGTGTCAGTCCTCTTGTACTTAAGTCGGCATTGTGCCTTTTGTATTAAATTCGGATGGAATTTCAGTTTTTCATCGACAATTAGAAGGTCCAAGGGATACAGTAAACCTGAAGTAAAACATCGGAATCTAAAACTGGACTCACAGGAGAGGTTCAAATCATAGAAAGTTAGAGTGTCAGTCCTCTAGTACTTAAGTCGGCGTTGTGCCTTTTGTATTAAATTGGGATTCAATTTCTGTGTTGCATCGTCAATAGGAAGGTCCAAGGGATACAGTAAACCTGAAGTGAAGCATCGGAAACTAAAAATGGACTCACAGGAGAGGTTCAAATCATAGAAACTTAGAGTGTCAGTCCTCTTGTACTTAAGTCGGCATTGTGCGTTTTGTGAAAAATTCGAATGAAATTTCTGTGTTTCGTCGTCAATAAAAAGGTCCAAGGTGTTCAGTACACCTGAAGTGAAGCTTCGGATTCTAAAACTGGACTCACAGGAGGGGTTCAAATCATAGAAAGTTAGAGTGTCAGTCCTCTTGTACTTAAGTCGGCGTTGTGCCTTCTGTATTAAATTCAGATGGAATTTCTGTGTTTCATCGTCAATAAGGAGGTCCAAGGAATACAGTAAACCTGAAGTGAAGCATCGGAATCGATACTGGACTCACAGGAGTGGTTCAAATTATAGAAAGTAAGAGTGTCAGTCCTCTTGTACTTAAGTTGGCATTGTGCCTTTCGTATTAAATTATAATGCAATTTCTGTTTTTCATCGACAATAAGAAGGTCCAAGGGATACACTAAACCTCATGTGAAGCATCGGAATCTAAAACTGGACTCACTGGAGAGGTTCAAATCATTGAAAGTTAGAGTGTCAGTCCTCTTGTACTTAAGTCGGCATTGTGCCTTTTGTATTAAATTCAGATGGAATTTCTGTGTTTCATCGTCAATAAGAATGTCCAAGGGATATAGTAAAGCTGAAGTGAAACATAGGAACCTTAAACTGGACTCACAGGAGATGTTCAAATCATAGAAAGTTTGAGTGTCAGTCCTCTTGTACTTATGTCGGCATTGTGCCCTTTGTATTAATTACGGATGCAATTTCTGTAGTTCATCGTCAATAAGAAGGTCCAAGGGATACAGTAAACCTGAAGTGAAGCATCGGAATCTAAAACTGGACTCACAGGAGAGGTTCAAATCATAGAAAGTTAGAGTGTCAGTCCTCATGTACTTAAGTCGGCATTGTGCCTTTTGTATTAAATTCAGATGGAATTTCTGTGTTTCATCGTCAATAAGGAGGTCCAAGGAATACAGTAAATCTGAAGTGAAGCATCGGAATCTAAAACTGGACTCACAGGAGAGGTTCAAATCATAGAAAGTTAGAGTGTTAGTCCTCTTGTACTTAAGACGGCATTGTACTTTTTGTATTAAATTCGGATGCAATTTCGGTGATTCATCGACACTAAGTAGGTCCAAGGGATACAGTAAACCTGAAGTGAAGCATCGGAATCTAAAACTGGACTCACAGGAGAGGTTCAAATCACAGAAGGAAAGAGTGTCAGTCCTCTTGTACTTAAGGCGGCATTGTGCCTTTTGTATTAAATTCGGATGCAATTTCTGTGTTGCATCGTCAATACGAAGGTCCAAGGTATACAGTAAACCTGAAGTGAAGCATCGGAAACTAAAACTGGACTCACAGGAGAGGTTCAAATCATAGAAACTTAGAGTGTCAGTCCTCTTGTACTTAAGTCGGCATTGTGCGTTTTGTGAAAAATTCGGATGAAATTTCTGTGTTTCATCGTCAATAAGAAGGTCCAAGGTGTACAGTACACCTGAAGTGAAGCATCGGATTCTAAAACTGGACTCACAGGAGGGGTTCAAATCATAGAAAGTTAGAGTGTCAGTCCTCATGTACTTAAGTCGGCATTGTGCCTTTTGTATTAAATTCAGATGGAATTTCTGTGTTTCATCGTCAATAAGGAGGTCCAAGGAATACAGTAAATCTGAAGTGAAGCATCGGAATCTAAAACTGGACTCACAGGAGAGGTTCAAATCATAGAAAGTTAGAGTGTTAGTCCTCTTGTACTTAAGACGGCATTGTACCTTTTGTATTAAATTCGGATGCAATTTCGGTGATTCATCGACACTAAGTAGGTCCAAGGGATACAGTAAACCTGAAGTGAATCATCGGAATCTAAAACTGGACTCACAGGAGAGGTTCAAATCATAGAAGGAAAGAGTGTCAGTCCTCTTGTACTTAAGTCGGCATTGTGCGTTTTGTGAAATATTCGGATGAAATTTCTGTGTTTCGTCGTCAATAAGAAGGTCCAAGGTGTTCAGTACACCTGAAGTGAAGCTTCGGATTCTAAAACTGGACTCACAGGAGGGGTTCAAATCATAGAAAGTTAGAGTGTCAGTCCTCTTGTACTTAAGTCGGCATTGTGCCTTTTGTATTAAATTCAGATGGAATTTCTGTGTTTCATCGTCAATAAGGAGGTCCAAGGAATACAGTAAACCTGAAGTGAAGCATCGGAATCGATACTGGACTCACAGGAGTGGTTCAAATTATAGAAAGTAAGAGTGTCAGTCCTCTTGTACTTAAGTTGGCATTGTGCCTTTCGTATTAAGGTAGGATGCAATTTCTGTTTTTCATCGACAATAAGAAGGTCCAAGGGATACACTAAACCTGATGTGAAGCATCGGAATCTAAAACTGGACTCACTGGAGAGGTTCAAATCATTGAAAGTTAGAGTGTCAGTCCTCTTGTACTTAAGTCGGCATTGTGCCTTTTGTATTAAATTCAGATGGAATTTTAGTGTTTCATCGTCAATAAGAATGTCCAAGGGATATAGTAAAGCTGAAGTGAAGCATCGGAATCTAAAACTGGACTCACAGGAGAGGTTCAAATCATAGAAAGTAAGAGGGTCAGTCCTCTTGTACTTAAGTCGGCATTGTGCCTTTCGTATAGAATTCGGATGCAATTTCTGTGTTTCATCGTCAAAAAGAAGGTCAAGGGATACAGTAAACCTGAAGTGAAGCATCGGAATCTAAAACTGGACTCACAGGAGTGGTTCAAATAATAGAAAGAAAGAGTGTCAGTCCTCTTGTACTTAAGTCGGCATTGTGCCCTTTGTATTAATTTCGGATGCAATTTCTGTAGTTCATCGTCAATAAGAAGGTCCAAGGGATACAGTAAACCTGAAGTGAAGCATCGGAATCTAAAACTGGACTCACAGGAGAGGTTCAAATCATAGAAAGTAAGAGGGTCAGTCCTCTTGCACTTAAGTCGGCATTGTGCCTTTCGTATAGAATTCGGATGCAATTTCTGTGTTTCATCGTCAAAAAGAAGGTCAAGGGATACAGTAAACCTGAAGTGAAGCATCGGAATCTAAAACTGGACTCACAGGAGTGGTTCAAATAATAGAAAGAAAGAGTGTCAGTCCTCTTGTACTTAAGTCGGCATTGTGCCTTTTGTGTTAAATTTGGGTGCAATTTCTGTGTTTCATCGTCAATAAGAAGGTCCAAGGAATACAGTAAATCTGAAGTGAAGCATCGGAATCTAAAACTGGACTCACAGGAGAGGTTCAAATCATAGAAAGTTAGAGTGTTAGTCCTCTTGTACTTAAGACGGCATTGTACCTTTTGTATTAAATTCGGATGCAATTTCGGTGATTCATCGACACTAAGTAGGTCCAAGGGATACAGTAAACCTGAAGTGAAGCATCGGAATCTAAAACTGGACTCACGGGAGAGGTTCAAATCATAGAAGGAAAGAGTGTCAGTCCTCTTGTACTTAAGTCGGCATTGTGCCTTTTGTATTAAATTCGGATGCAATTTCTGTGTTGCATCGTCAATACGAAGGTCCAAGGTATACAGTAAACCTGAAGTGAAGCATTGGAAACTAAAACTATACTCACAGGAGAGGTTCAAATCATAGAAACTTAGAGTGTCAGTCCTCTTGTACTTAAGTCGTCATTGTGCGTTTTGTGAAAAATTCGGATGAAATTTCTGTGTTTCATCGTCAATAAGAAGGTCCAAGGTGTACAGTACACCTGAAGTGAAGCATCGGATTCTAAAACTGGACTCACAGGAGGGGTTCAAATCATAGAAAGTTAGAGTGTCAGTCCTCATGTACTTAATTTGGCTTTGTGCCTTTTGTATCAAATTCGATGCTATTTCTGTGTTTCATCGACACTAAGAAGGTCCAAGGGATACAGTAAAGCTGAAGTGAAGCATCGGAATCTAAAACTGGACTCACAGGAGAGGTTCAAATCAATGACAGTTAGAGGGTCAGTCCTCTCGTACTAAAGTCGGCATTGTGCCTTTCGTATAAAATTCGGATGCAATTTCTGTGTTTCATCGTCAAAAAGAAGGTCCAAGGGATACAGTAAACCTGAAGTGAAGCATCGGAATCTAAAACTGGACCCACAGGAGAGGTTCAAATCATAGAAAATTAGAGTGTCAGTCCTCTTATACTTAAGTCGGCATTGTGCCTTTTGTATTAAATTCGGATGGAATTTCTGTTTTTCATCGACAATTAGAAGGTCCAAGGGATACAGTAAACCTGAAGTAAAACATCGGAATCTAAAACTGGACTCACAGGAGAGGTTCAAATCATAGAAAGTTAGAGTGTCAGTCCTCTAATACTTAAGTCGGCGTTGTGCCTTTTGTATTAAATTCGGATTCAATTTCTGTGTTGCATCGTCAATAGGAAGGTCAAAGGGATACAGTAAACCTGAAGTGAAGCATCGGAAACTAAAAATGGACTCACAGGAGAGGTTCAAATCATAGAATCTTAGAGTGTCAGTCCGCTTGTACTTAAGTCGGCATTGTGCGTTTTGTGAAAAATTCGGATGAAATTTCTGTGTTTCGTCGTCAATAAGAAGGACCAAGGTGTTCAGTACACCTGAAGTGAAGCTTCGGATTCTGAAACTGGACTCACAGGAGGGGTTCAAATCATAGAAAGTTAGAGTGTCAGTCCTCTTGTACTTAAGTCGGCATTGTGCCATTTGTATTAAATTCAGATGGAATTTCTGTGTTTCATCGTCAATAAGGAGGTCCAAGGAATACAGTAAACCTGAAGTGAAGCATCGGAATCTAAAACTGGACTCACAGGAGAGGTTCAAATCATAGAAAGTTAGAGGGTCAGTCCTCTTGTACTAAAGTCGGCATTGTGCCTTTCGTATTAAATTCGGATGCAATTTCTGTGTTTCATCGTCAATAAGAAGGTCCAAGGGATACAGTAAATCTAAAGTGAAGCATCGGAATCTAAAACTGGACTGACAGGAGAGGTACATATCATAGAAAGTTAGAGTGTCGGGCCTCTTGTCCTTAAGACGGCATTGTGCCTTTTCTATTAAATTCGGATGCAATTTCTGTGTTTCATCGTCAATAAGAAGGTCCAAGGTATACAGTAAACCCTAAGCGAAGCATCGGAAACTAAAACTGTTCTCACAGGAGAGGTTCAAATCATAGAAAGTTAAAGTGTTAGTCCTCTTGTACTTAAGTCGGCATTGTGCCTTTTGTATTAAATTCGGATGCTATTTCGGTGATTCATCGACACTAAGTAGGTCCAAGGGATACAGTAAACGTGAAGTGAAGCTTCGGAATCTAAAACTGGACTCACAGGAGGGGTTCAAAACATAGAAGGAAAGAGAGTCAGTCCTCTTGTACTTAAGTCGGCATTGTGCCTTTTGTATTAAATTCTGATGCAATTTCTGTGTTTCATCGTCAATAAGAAGGTCCAAGGGATACAGTAAACCTGAAGTGAAGGATCGGAATCTAAAACTGGACTCACACGAGAGGTTCAAATCATAGAAAGTTAGAGTGTCAGTGCTCTTGTGTTTATGTCGGCATTGTGCCTTTTGTATTAAATTCGGATGCAATTTCTGTTTTTAATCGACAATTAGAAGGTCCCAGGGATACAGTTAACCTGAAGTAAAACATCGGAATCTAAAACTGGACTCACAGGAGAGGATCAAATCATAGAAAGTTAGAGTGTCAGTCCTCTAGTACTTAAGTCGGCATTGTGCCTTTTGTATAAAATTCGGATGCAATTTATGTGTTGCATCGTCAATAAGAAGGTCCAAGGGATACAGTAAACCTGAAGTGAAGCATCGGAAACTAAAACTGGACTCACAGGAGAGGTTCAAATCATAGAAACTTAGAGTGTCAGTCCTCTTGTACTTAAGTCGGCATTGTGCGTTTTGTGAAAAATTCGGATGAATTTTCTGTGTTTCATCGTCAATAAGAAGGTCCAAGGTGTACAGTACACCTGAAGTGAAGCATCGGATTCTAAAACTGGACTCACAGGAGGGGTTCAAATCATAGAAAGTTAGAGTGTCGTTCCGCATGTACTTAATTTGGCATTGTGCCTTTTGTATCAAATTCGGATGCTATTTCTGTGTTTCATCGTCAATAAGAAGGTCCAAGGGATACAGTAAACATGAAGTGAAGCATCGGAAACTAAAACTGGACTCACAGGAGAGGTTCAAATCATAGAAAGTTAGAGTGTCAGTCCTCTAGTACTTAAGTCGGCACTGTGCCTTTTGAATTACATGCAGATGGAATTTCTGTGTTTCATCGTCAATAAGGAGGTCCAAGGGATACAGTAAACCTGAAGTGGAGCATCGGAATCGAAAACTGGAATCACAGGAGAGGTTCAAATCATAGAAAGTTAGCGTGTCTGTCCTCTTGTACTTAAGTCGGCATTGTGCCTTTTGTATTACATTCGGATGAAATTTCTGTTTTTCATCGACAATTAGAAGGTCCAAGGGATACAGTAAACCTGAAGTGAAACATCGGAATCTAAAACTGGACTCACAGGAGTGGTTCAAATAACAGAAAGTTAGAGTGTCAGTCCTCTTGTACTTAAGTCGGCATTGTGCCTTTTGTATTAAATTCGGATGCAATTTCTGTGTTTTATCGTCAATAAGAAGGTCCAAGGTATACAGTAAACTTAAAGTGAAGCATCGGAAACTAAAACTGGCCTCACATTAGAGGTTCAAATCATTGAAAGTTAGAGTGTCAGTCCTCTTGTACTTAAGTCGGCATTGTGCCTTTTGTATTAAATTCGGATGAAATTTCTATGTTTCATCGTCAATAAGAAGGTCCAAGGTATACAGTACACCTGAAGTGAAGCATCGGAATCTGAAACTGGACTCACAGGAGGGGTTCATATCATAGAAAGATAGAGTGTCAGTCCTCTTGTACATAAGTCGGCATTGTGCCTTTTGTACTAAATTCGGATGCAATTTCAGTGTTTCATCGTCAATAAGACGGTCCAAGGGATACAGTAAACCTGAAGTGAAGCGTCGGATACTGAAACTGGACTCACAGGAGAGATTCAATTCATAGAAAGTTAGAGTGTCAGTCCTCTAGTACTTAAGTCGGCATTGTGCTTTTGTATTAAATTCGAATGCAATTTCTGTGTTGCATCGTCAATAAGAAGGTCCAAGGGATACAGTAAACCTGAAGTGAAGCATCGGAAACTAAAACTGGACTCACAGGAGAGGTTCAAATCACAGAAACTTAGAGTGTCAGTTCTCTTGTACTTAAGTCGGCATTGTGCCTTCTGTGATAAATTCGGATGAAATTTCTGTGTTTCATCGTCAATAAGAAGGTCCAAGGTATACAGTACACCTGAAGTGAAGCATCGGATTCTAAAACTGGACTCACAGGAGGGGTTCAAGTCATAGAAAGTTAGAGTGTCAGTCCTATGTACTTAATTTGGCATTGTGCCTTTTGTATCAAATTCGGATGTTATTTCTGCGTTTCATCGTCAATAAAAAGGTCCAAGGGATACAGTAAACCTGAAGTGAAGCATCGGAAACTAATACTGGACTCACAGGAGAGGTTCAAATCATAGAAAGTTAGAGTGTCAGTCCTCTAGTACTTAAGTCGGCATTGTGCTTTTGAATTAAATTCAGATGGAATTTCTGTGTGTCATCGTCAATAAGAAGGTCCAAGGGATACAGTAAACCTGAAGTGAAGCATCGGAATCGAAAACTGGACTCACAGGAGAGGTTCAAATCATAGAAAGGTAGCGTGTCTGTCCTCTCGTACTTAAGTCGGCATTGTGCCTTTTGTATTAAATTCAGATGGAATTTGTGTGTTTCATCGTCAATAAGAAGGTCCAAGGGATACAGAAAACCTGAAGTGAAGCATCGGAATCGAAAACTGGACTCACAGGAGAGGTTCAAATCATAGAATGTTAGAGTGTCAGTCCTCTTGTACTTAAGTCGGCATTGTGCCTTTTGTATTAAATTCGGATGCAATTTCTGTGTTTATCGTCAATAAGAAGGTCCAAGGGATACAGTAATCCAGCAGTGAAGCATCGGAACCTAAAACTGGACTCACAGGAGAGGTTCAAATCATAGAAAGTTAGACTGTCAGTCCTCTTGCACTTAAGTGGGCATTGTGCCTTTTGAATTAAATTCAGATGCAGTTTCTGTGTTTCATCGTCAATAAGAAGGTCCAAGGGATACAGTAAACCTGAGGTGAAGCATCGGAATCGAAAACTGGACTCACAGGAGAGGTTCAAATCATAGAAAGTTAGGGTGTCAGTCCTCTTGTACATAAGTCGGCATTGAGCCTTTTGTATTAAATTCGGAGGCAATTTCTGTTTTTCATCATCAATGAGAAGGTCCATGGGAAACAGTAAACCTGAAGTGAAGCATCGGAATCGAAAACTGGACTCACAGGAGAGGTTCAAATCATAGATAGTTAGAGTGTCAGTCCTCTTGTACATATATCGCCATTGTGCCTTTGTATTAAATTCGCATGCAATTTCTGTGTTTCATCGTCAATGAGAAGGTCCAAGGGATACAGTAAACCTGTAGTGAAGCATCGGAATCTAAAACTGGACTCACAGGAAGAGTTCTAAACATAGAAAGTTAGAGTGTCAGTCCTCTAGTACTTAAGTCGGCATTGTGCCTTTTGTATTAAATTCAGATGGAATTTCTGTGTTTCATCGTCAATAAGGAGGTCCAAGGGATACAGTAAACCTGAAGTGAAGCATCGGAATCGATACTGGACTCACAGGAGTGGTTCAAATCATAGAAAGTAAGAGTGTCAGTCCTCTTGTACTTAAGTCGGCATTGTGCCTTTCGTATTGAATTAGGATGCAATTTCTGTTTTTCATCGACAATAAGAAGGTCCAAGGGATACAGTAAATCTGAAGTGAAGCATCGGAATCTAAAACTGGACTCACTGGAGAGGTTCAAATCATAGAAAGTTAGAGTGTCGGCCTCTTGTCCTTACGACGGCATTGTGCCTTTTGTATTAAATTCGGATGCAATTTCTGTGTTTCATCGTCAATAAGAAGGTCCAAGGTATACAGTAAACCCTAAGCGAAGCATCGGAATCTAAAACTGGACTCACAGGAGAGGTTCAAATCATAGAAGGTTAGAGTGTCAGTCCTCTTGTATTTATTTCGGCATTGTGCCTTTTGTATTAAATTCGGATGCAAATTCTGTTTTTCATCGACAATTAGAAGGTCCAAGGGATACAGTAAACCTGAAGTGAAACATCGGAATCTAAAACTGGACTCACAGGAGGGATTCAAATCATAGAAATTTAGAGTGCCAGTCCTCTAGTACTCCAGTCGGCATTGTGCCTTTTGTATTAAATTCGGATGCAATTTCTGTGTTGCATCGTCAATAAGAAGGTCCAAGGGATACAGTAAACCTGAAGTGAAGCATCGGAAACTAAAACTGGACTCACAGGAGAGGTTCAAATCATTGAAACTAAGAGTGTCAGTCCTCTTGTATTTAAGTCGGCATTGTGCCTTTTGTGAAAAATTCGGATGAAATTACTGTGTTTCATCGTCAATAAGAAGGTCCAAGGTGTACAGTACACCTGAAGTGAAGCATCGGATTCTAAAACGGGACTCACAGGAGCGGTTCAAATCATAGAAAGTTAGAGTGTCAGTCCTCATGTACTTAAGTCGGCACTGTGCCTTTTGTATCACATTCGGATGCTGTTTCTGTGTTGCATCGTCAATAAGAAGGTGAAAGGGATACAGTAAACCTGAAGTGAAGCATCGAAATCGAAAACTGGAATCACAGGAGAGGTTCAAATCATAGAAAGATAGCGTGTCTGTCCTCTTGTACTTCAGTCGGCATTGTGCCTTTTGTATTAAATTCAGATGGAATTTCTGTGTTTCATCGTCAATAAGAAGGTCCAAGGGATACAGAAAATCTGAAGTGGTGCATAGGAATCGAAAACTGGACTCCCAGGAGAGGTTCAAATCATAGAAAGTTAGAGTGTCCGTCCTCTTGTACTTAAGTCGGCATTGTGCCTTTTGTATTAAATTCGGATGCATTTTCTGTGTTTTATCGTCAATAAGAAGGTCCAAGGGATACAGTAAACCAGAAGTGAAGCATCGGAATCTAAAACTGGACACACAGGAGAGGTTCAAATCATAGAGGGAAAGAGTGTTAGTCCTCTTGTGCTTAAGTCGGCATTGTGCCTTTTGTATTAAATTCGGATGCAATTTCTGTGTTTCATCGTCAATAAGAAGGTCCAAGGGATACAGTAAACCTGAAGTGAAGCATCGGAATCTAAAACTGGACTCACAGGAGAGGTTCAAATCATAGAAAGTTAGAGTGTCAGTCCTCTTGTATTTATGTCGGCATTGTGCCTTTTGAATTAAATTCGGATGCAATTTCTGTTTTTCATCGACGATTAGAAGGTCCAAGGGATACAGCAAACCTGAAGTGAAGCATCGGAATCTAAAACTGGACTCACAGGAAGGGTTCAAATCATAGAAAGTTAGAGTGTCAGTCCTCTTGCACTTAAGTCGGCATTGTGCCTTTTGTATTAAATTCAGAATTAATTTCTGTGTTTCATCGTCAATTAGAAGGTCCAAGGGATACAGTAAACCTGAAGTGAAACATCGGAATCTAAAACTGGACTCACAGGAGAGGTTCAAATCATAGAAAGTTAGAGTGTCAGTCCTCTAGTACTCAAGTCGGCATTGTGCCTTTTGTATTAAATTCGGATGCAATTTCTGTGTTGCATCGTCAATAAGAAGGTCCAAGGGATACAGTAAACCTTAAGTGAAGCATCGGAAACTGAAACTGGACTCACAGGAGAGGTTCAAATCATGGAAACTAAGAGTGTCAGTCCTCATGTACTTAAGACGGCATTGTGCCTTTTGTATCAAATTCGGATGCTATTTCTGTGTTGCATCGTCAATAAGAAGGTCCAAGGGATACAGAAAACCTGAAGTGATGCATCGGAATCGAAAACTGGATTCACAGGAGAGGTTCAAATCATAGAATGTTAGAGTGTCCGTCCTCTTGTACTTAAGTCGGCTGTGTGCCTTTTGTATTAAATTCGGATGCAATTTATGTGTTTTGTCGTCAATAAGATGGACCAAGGGATACAGTAAACCAGAAGTGAAGCATCGGAATCTAAAACTGGACACACAGGAGATGTTCAAATCATAGAAAGTTAGAGTGTCAGTCCTCTTGTACTTAAGTCGGCATTGTGCCTTTTGTATTAAATTCGTATGCAATTTCTGTGTTTCATCGTCAAAAAGAAGGTCCAATGGATACACTAAACCTGATGTGAAGCATCGGAATCTAAAACTGGACTCACTGGTGAAGTTCAAATCATAGAAAGTTAGAGTGTCAGTCCTCTTGTTCTTAATTCGGCATTGTGCCTTTTGTATTAAATTCAGATTCTGTGTTGCATCGTCAATAAGAAGGTCCAAGGGATACGGAAAACCTGAAGTGATGCATCGGAATCGAAAACTGGATTCACAGGAGAGGTTCAAATCATAGAATGTTAGAGTGTCCGTCCTCTTGTACTTAAGTCGGCTGTGTGCCTTTTGTATTAAATTCGGATGCAATTTATGTGTTTTGTCGTCAATAAGATGGACCAAGGGATACAGTAAACCAGAAGTGAAGCATCGGAATCTAAAACTGGACACACAGGAGATGTTCAAATCATAGAAAGTTAGAGTGTCAGTCCTCTTGTACTTAAGTCGGCATTGTGCTTTTTGTATTAAATTCGTATGCAATTTCTGTGTTTCATCGTCAATAAGAAGGTCCAAGGGATACAGTAAACCTGAAGTGAAGCATCGGAATCTAAAGCTGGACTCACAGGAGAGTTTCAAATCATAGAGGGAAAGTGTGTTAGTCCTCTTGTACTTAAGTCGGCATTGTGCCTTTTGTATTAAATTCGGATGCAATTTCTGTGTTTCATCGTCAATAAGAAGGTCCAAGGGATACAGTAAACCTGAAGTGAAGCATCGGAATCTAAAACTGGACTCACAGGAGAGGTTCAAATCATAGAAAGTTAGAGTGTCAGTCCTCTTGTTTTATGTCCGCATTGTGCCTCTTGTATTAAATTCGGATGCAATTTCCGTTTTTCATCGACAATTAGTAGGTCCAAGGGATACAGTAAACCTGAAGTGAAACATCGGAATCAAAAACTGGACTCACAGGAGAGGTTCAAATAATAGAAAGTTAGAGTTTCAGTCCACTTGTACTTAAGTCGTCACTGTGCCTTTTGTATTAAATTCGGATGCAATTTCTGTGTTTTATCGTCAATAAGAAGGTCCAAGGTATACAGTAAACCTAAAGTGAAGCTTCGGAAACAAAAACTGGACTCACAGGAGAGGTTCAAATCATAGAAACTTAGAGTGTCAGTCCTCTTGTACTTAAGTCGGCATTGTGCCTTCTGTGATAAATTCGGATGAAATTTCTGTGTTTCATCGTCAATAAGAAGGTCCAAGGTATACAGTACACCTGAAGTGAAGCATCGGATTCTAAAACTGGACTCACAGGAGGGGTTCAAGTCATAGAAAGTTAGAGTGTCAGTCCTCTTGCACTTAAGTCGGCATTGTGCCTTTTGTATTAAATTTGGATGCAATTTCTGTGTTGCATCGTCAATAAGAAGGTCCAAGAGATACAGTAAACCTAAAGTGAAGCATCGGAAAGTAAAACCGGACTCTTAGGAGAGGTTCAAATCATAGAATCTTAGAGTGTCAGTCCTCTTGTACTTAAGTCGGCATTGTGCCTTCTGTGATAAATTCGGATGAAATTTCTGTGTTTCATCGTCAATAAGAAGGTCCAAGGTATACAGTACACCTGAAGTGAAGCATCGGATTCTAAAACTGGACTCACAGGAGGGGTTCCAGTCATAGAAAGTTAGAGTGTCAGTCCTCATGTACTTAATTTGGCATTGTGCCTTTTGTATCAAATTCGGATGCTATTTCTGCGTTTCATCGTCAATAAGAAGGTCCAAGGGATACAGTAAACCTGAAGTGAAGCATTGGAAACTAGAACTGGACTCACAGGAGAGGTTCAAATCATAGAAAGTTAGGGTGTCAGTCCTCTTGTACATAAGTCGGCATTGAGCCTTTTGTATTAAATTCGGATGCAATTTCTGTTTTTCATCATCAATGAGAAGGTCCATGGGATACAGTAAGCCTGAAGTGAAGCATTGGAATCGAAAACAGGACTCACAGGAGAGGTTCAAATCATAGAATGTTAGAGTGTCAGTCCTCTTGTACTTAAGTCGGCATTGTGCCTTTTGTATTAAATTCGGATGCAATTTCTGTGTTTATCGTCAATAAGAAGGTCCAAGGGATACAGTAAACCATAAGTGAAGCATCGGAATCTAAAACTGGACTCACAGGAAAGGTTCAAATCATAGAAAGTTAGAGTGTCAGTCCTCTTGTACTTAAGTCGGCATTGTGCCTTTTGTATTAAATTCGGATGCAACTTCTGTGTTTCATCGTCAATGAGAAGGTCCAAGGGATACAGTAAACCTGAAGTGAAGCATCGGAATCTAAAACTGGACTCACAGGAGTGGTTCAAATAATAGAAAGAAAGAGTGTCAGTCCTCTTGTACTTAAGTCGGCATTGTGCCTTTTGTGTTAAATTTGGATGCAATTTCTGTGTTTCATCGTCAATAAGAAGGTCCAAGGAATACAGTAAATCTGAAGTGAAGCATCGGAATCTAAAACTGGACTCACAGGAGAGGTTCAAATCATAGAAAGTTAGAGTGTTAGTCCTCTTGTACTTAAGACGGCATTGTGCCTTTTGTATTGAATTCGGATGCAATTTCGGTGATTCATCGACACTAAGTAGGTCCAAGGGATACAGTAAACCTGAAGTGAAGCATCGGAATCTTAAACTGGACTCACAGGAGAGGTTCAAATCATAGAAGGAAAGAGTGTCAGTCCTCTTGTACTTAAGTCGGCATTGTGCCCTTTGTATTAAATTCGGATGCAATTTCTGTGTTTCATCGTCAATAAGAAGGTCCAAGGGATACAGTAAACCTGAAGTAAAACATCGGAATCTAAAACTGGACTTACAGGAGAGGTTCAAATCTTAGAAAGTTAGAGTGTCAGTCCTCTAGTACTTAAGTCGGCATTGTGCATTTTGTATTAAATTCGGATGCAATTTCTGTGTTGCATCGTCAATACGAAGGTCCGAGGTATACAGTAAACCTGAAGTGAAGCATCGGAAACTAAAACTGGACTCACAGGAGAGGTTCAAATCATAGAAACTTAGAGTGTCAGTCCTCTTGTACTTAAGTCGGCATTGTGCGTTTTGTGAAAAATTCGGATGAAATTTCTGTGTTTCATCGTCAATAAGAAGGTCCAAGGTGTACAGTACACCTGAAGTGAAGCATCGGATTCTAAAACTGGACACACAGGAGGGGTTCAAATCATAGAAAGTTAGAGTGTCAGTCCTCATGTACTTAATTTGGCTTTGTGCCTTTTGTATCAAATTCGGATGCTATTTCTGTGTTTCATCGACACTAAGAAGGTCCAAGGGATACAGTAAACCCTAAGCGAAGCATCGGAATCTAAAACTGGACTCACAGGAGAGGTTCAAATCATAGAAGGTTAGAGTGTCAGTCCTCTTGTATTTATTTCGGCATTGTGCCTTTTGTATTAAATTCGGATGCAATTTCTGTTTTTCATCGACAATTAGAAGGTCCAAGGGATACAGTAAACCTGAAGTGAAACATCGGAATCTAAAACTGGACTCACAGGAGAGGTTCAAATCCTAGAAAGTTAGAGTGTCTGTCCTCTAGTACTCAAGTCGGCATTGTGCCTTTTGTATTGAAATCGGATGCAATTTCTGTGTTGCATCGTCAATAAGAAGGTCCACGGGATACAGTAAACCTGAAGTGAAGCATCGGAAACTAAAACTGGACTCACAGGAGAGGTTCAAAACATTGAAACTAAGAGTGTCAGTCCTCTTGTATTTAAGTCGGCATTGTGCCTTTTGTGAAAAATCCGGATGAAATTTCTGTGTTTCATCGTCAATAAGAAGGTCCAAGGTGTACAGTACACCTGAAGTGAAGCATCGGATTCTAAAACTGGACTCACAGGAGGGGTTCAAATCATAAAATGTTAGAGTGTCAGTCCTCATGTACTTAAGTCGGCATTGTGCCTTTTGTATCACATTCGGATGCTATTTCTGTGTTGCATCGTCAATAAGAAGGTGAAAGGGATACAGTAAACCTGAAGTGAAGCATCGAAATCGAAAACTCCAATCACAGGAGAGGTTCAAATCATAGAAAGATAGCGTGTCTGTCCTCTTGTACTTAGGTCGGCATTGTGCCTTTTGTATTAAATTCAGATGGAATTTCTGTGTTTCATCGTCAATAAGAGTGTCCAAGGGATACAGAAAATCTGAAGTGGTGCATCGGAATCGAAAACTGGACTCCCAGGAGAGGTTCAAATCATAGAAAGTTAGAGTGTCCGTCCTCTTGTACTTAAGTCGGCATTGTGCCTTTTGTATTAAATTCGGATGCATTTTCTGTGTTTTATCGTCAATAAGAAGGTCCAAGGGATACAGTAAACCAGAAGTGAAGCATCGGAATCTAAAACTGGACACACAGGAGAGGTTCAAATCATAGAGGGAAAGAGTGTTAGTCCTCTTGTGCTTAACTCGGTATTGTGCCTTTTGTATCAAATTCGGATGCAATTTCTGTGTTTCATCGTCAATAGGAAGGTCCAAGGGATACAGTAAACCTGAAGTGAAGCATCGGAATCTAAAACTGGACTCACAGGAGAGGTTCAAATCATAGAAAGTTAGAGTGTCAGTCCTCTTGTATTTATGTCGGCATTGTGCCCTTTGTATTAAATTCGGATGCAATTTCTGTTTTTCATCGACAATTAGAAGGTCCAAGGGATACAGCAAACCTGAAGTGAAGCATCGGAATCTAAAACTGGACGCACAGGAAGGGTTCAAATCATAGAAAGAGTGTCAGTCCTCTTGCACTTAAGTCGGCATTGTGCCTTTTGTATTAAATTCAGATGGAATTTCTGTGTTTCATCGTCAATAAGGAGGTCCAAGGGATACAGTAAACCTGAAGTGAAGCATCGGAATCGATACTGGACTCACAGGAGTGGTTCAAATCATAGAAAGTAAGAGTGTCAGTCCTCTTGTACTTAAGTCGGCATTGTGCCTTTCGTATTGAATTCGGATGCAATTTCTGTTTTTCATCGACAATAAGAAGGTCCAAGGGATACACTAAACATGATGTGAATCATCGGAATCTAAAACTGGACTCACTGGTGAGGTTCAAATCATAGAAAGTTAGAGTGTCAGTCCTCTTGTTCTTAATTCGGCATTGTGCCTTTTGTATTAAATTCAGATGGAATTTCTGATAGGTCCAAGGGATATAGTAAAGCTGAAGTGAAACATCGGAATCTAAAACTGGACTCACAGGAGATGTTCAAATCATAGAAAGTTAAAGTGTCAGTCCTCTTGTACTTATGTCGGCATTGTGCCTCTTGTATTAAATTCGGATGCAATTTCTGTGGTTCATCGTCAATAAGACGGTCCAAGGGATACAGTAAACCTGAAGTGAAGCATCGGAATCTAAAACAGGACTCACAGGAGAGGTTCAAATCATAGAAGGAGAGAGTGTCAGTCCCCTTGTACTTAAGTCGGCATTGTGCATTTGGATTAAATTCGGATGCAATTTCTGTGTTTCATCGTCAATAACAAGGTCCAAGGGATACAGTAAACCTGAAGTGATGCATCGGAAACTGAAACTGGACTCACAGGAGAGGTTCAAATCATAGAAACTAAGAGTGTCAGTCCTCATGTACTTAAGACGGCATTGTGCCTTTTGTATTAAGTTTGGATGCAATTTCTGTGATTCATGGTCAATAAGAAAGTCCAAGGGATACAGTAAATCTGAAGTGAAGCATCGGAAACTAAAACTGGACTCACAGTAGAGGTTCCAATCATAGAAAGTTAGAGTGTCGGGCCTCTTGTCCATAAGACGGCATAGTGCCTTTTGTATTAATTTCGGATGCAATTTCTGTGTTTCATCGTCAATAAGAAGGTCCAAGGGATACAGTAAACCCTAAGCGAAGCATCGGAATCTAAAACTGTTCTCACAGGAGAGGTTCAAATCATAGAAAGTTAGAGTGTTAGTCCTCTTGTACTTAAGTCTGCATTGTGCCTTTTGTATTAAAATCGGATGCAATTTCGGTGATTCATCGACACTAAGTAGGTCCAAGGGATACAGTAAACCTGAAGTGAAGCATCGGAATCTAAAACAGGACTCACAGGAGAGGTTCAAATCATAGAAGGAGAGAGTGTCAGTCCCCTTGTACTTAAGTCGGCATTGTGCCTTTTGTATTAAATTCGGATGCAATTTCTGTGTTTCATCGTCAATAAGAAGGTCCAAGGGATACAGTAAACCTGAAGTGAAGCATCGGAATCTAAAACTGGACTCACAGGAGAGGTTCAAATCATAGAAAGTTAGAGTGTCAGTCCTCTTGTGTTTATGTCGGCATTGTGCCTTTTGTATTAAATTCGGATGCAATTTCTGTTTTTCATCGACAATTAGAAGGTCCAAGGGATACAGCAAACCTGAAGTGAAGCATCGGAATCTAAAACTGGACTCACAGGAAGGGTTCAAATCATAGAAAGTTAGAGTGTCAGTCCTCTTGCACTTAAGTCGGCATTGTGCCTTTTGTATTAAATTCAGATGGAATTTCTGTGTTTCATCGTCAATAAGGAGGTCCAAGGGATACAGTAAACCTGAAGTGAAGCATCGGAATCGATACTGGACACACAGGAGTGGTTCAAATCATAGAAAGTTAGAGTGTCTGTCCTCTAGTACTCAAGTCGGCATTGTGCCTTTTGTATTGAAATCGGATGCAATTTCTGTGTTGCATCGTCAATAAGAAGGTCCACGGGATACAGTAAACCTGAAGTGAAGCATCGGAAACTAAAACTGGACTCACAGGAGAGGTTCAAAACATTGAATCTAAGAGTGTCAGTCCTCTTGTATTTAAGTCGGCATTGTGCCTTTTGTGAAAAATCCGGATGAAATTTCTGTGTTTCATCGTCAATAAGAAGGTCCAAGGTGTACAGTACACCTGAAGTGAAGCATCGGATTCTAAAACTGGACTCACAGGAGGGGTTCAAATCATAAAATGTTAGAGTGTCAGTCCTCATGTACTTAAGTCGGCATTGTGCCTTTTGTATCACATTCGGATGCTATTTCTGTGTTGCATCGTCAATAAGAAGGTGAAAGGGATACAGTAAACCTGAAGTGAAGCATCGAAATCGAAAACTCCAATCACAGGAGAGGTTCAAATCATAGAAAGATAGCGTGTCTGTCCTCTTGTACTTAGGTCGGCATTGTGCCTTTTGTATTAAATTCAGATGGAATTTCTGTGTTTCATCGTCAATAAGAGTGTCCAAGGGATACAGAAAATCTGAAGTGGTGCATCGGAATCGAAAACTGGACTCCCAGGAGAGGTTCAAATCATAGAAAGTTAGAGTGTCCGTCCTCTTGTACTTAAGTCGGCATTGTGCCTTTTGTATTAAATTCGGATGCATTTTCTGTGTTTTATCGTCAATAAGAAGGTCCAAGGGATACAGTAAACCAGAAGTGAAGCATCGGAATCTAAAACTGGACACACAGGAGAGGTTCAAATCATAGAGGGAAAGAGTGTTAGTCCTCTTGTGCTTAACTCGGTATTGTGCCTTTTGTATCAAATTCGGATGCAATTTCTGTGTTTCATCGTCAATAGGAAGGTCCAAGGGATACAGTAAACCTGAAGTGAAGCATCGGAATCTAAAACTGGACTCACAGGAGAGGTTCAAATCATAGAAAGTTAGAGTGTCAGTCCTCTTGTATTTATGTCGGCATTGTGCCCTTTGTATTAAATTCGGATGCAATTTCTGTTTTTCATCGACAATTAGAAGGTCCAAGGGATACAGCAAACCTGAAGTGAAGCATCGGAATCTAAAACTGGACGCACAGGAAGGGTTCAAATCATAGAAAGAGTGTCAGTCCTCTTGCACTTAAGTCGGCATTGTGCCTTTTGTATTAAATTCAGATGGAATTTCTGTGTTTCATCGTCAATAAGGAGGTCCAAGGGATACAGTAAACCTGAAGTGAAGCATCGGAATCGATACTGGACTCACAGGAGTGGTTCAAATCATAGAAAGTAAGAGTGTCAGTCCTCTTGTACTTAAGTCGGCATTGTGCCTTTCGTATTGAATTCGGATGCAATTTCTGTTTTTCATCGACAATAAGAAGGTCCAAGGGATACACTAAACATGATGTGAATCATCGGAATCTAAAACTGGACTCACTGGTGAGGTTCAAATCATAGAAAGTTAGAGTGTCAGTCCTCTTGTTCTTAATTCGGCATTGTGCCTTTTGTATTAAATTCAGATGGAATTTCTGATAGGTCCAAGGGATATAGTAAAGCTGAAGTGAAACATCGGAATCTAAAACTGGACTCACAGGAGATGTTCAAATCATAGAAAGTTAAAGTGTCAGTCCTCTTGTACTTATGTCGGCATTGTGCCTTTTGTATTAAATTCGGATGCAATTTCTGTGGTTCATCGTCAATAAGACGGTCCAAGGGATACAGTAAACCTGAAGTGAAGCATCGGAATCTAAAACAGGACTCACAGGAGAGGTTCAAATCATAGAAGGAGAGAGTGTCAGTCCCCTTGTACTTAAGTCGGCATTGTGCCTTTTGTATTAAATTCGGATGCAATTTCTGTGTTTCATCGTCAATAAGAAGGTCCAAGGGATACAGTAAACCTGAAGTGATGCATCGGAAACTGAAACTGGACTCACAGGAGAGGTTCAAATCATAGAAACTAAGAGTGTCAGTCCTCATGTACTTAAGACGGCATTGTGCCTTTTGTATTAAGTTTGGATGCAATTTCTGTGATTCATGGTCAATAAGAAAGTCCAAGGGATACAGTAAATCTGAAGTGAAGCATCGGAAACTAAAACTGGACTCACAGTAGAGGTTCCAATCATAGAAAGTTAGAGTGTCGGGCCTCTTGTCCATAAGACGGCATAGTGCCTTTTGTATTAATTTCGGATGCAATTTCTGTGTTTCATCGTCAATAAGAAGGTCCAAGGGATACAGTAAACCCTAAGCGAAGCATCGGAATCTAAAACTGTTCTCACAGGAGAGGTTCAAATCATAGAAAGTTAGAGTGTTAGTCCTCTTGTACTTAAGTCTGCATTGTGCCTTTTGTATTAAAATCGGATGCAATTTCGGTGATTCATCGACACTAAGTAGGTCCAAGGGATACAGTAAACCTGAAGTGAAGCATCGGAATCTAAAACAGGACTCACAGGAGAGGTTCAAATCATAGAAGGAGAGAGTGTCAGTCCCCTTGTACTTAAGTCGGCATTGTGCCTTTTGTATTAAATTCGGATGCAATTTCTGTGTTTCATCGTCAATAAGAAGGTCCAAGGGATACAGTAAACCTGAAGTGAAGCATCGGAATCTAAAACTGGACTCACAGGAGAGGTTCAAATCATAGAAAGTTAGAGTGTCAGTCCTCTTGTGTTTATGTCGGCATTGTGCCTTTTGTATTAAATTCGGATGCAATTTCTGTTTTTCATCGACAATTAGAAGGTCCAAGGGATACAGCAAACCTGAAGTGAAGCATCGGAATCTAAAACTGGACTCACAGGAAGGGTTCAAATCATAGAAAGTTAGAGTGTCAGTCCTCTTGCACTTAAGTCGGCATTGTGCCTTTTGTATTAAATTCAGATGGAATTTCTGTGTTTCATCGTCAATAAGGAGGTCCAAGGGATACAGTAAACCTGAAGTGAAGCATCGGAATCGATACTGGACTCACAGGAGTGGTTCAAATCATAGAAAGTAAGAGTGTCAGTCCCCTTGTACTTAAGTCGGCATTGTGCCTTTCGTTTTGAATTCGGATGCAATTTCTGTTTTTCATCGACAATAAGAAGGTCCAAGGGATACACTAAACCTGATGTGAAGCATCGGAATCTAAAACTGGACTCACTGGTGAGGTTCAAATCATAGAAAGTTAGAGTGTCAGTCCTCTTGTTCTTAATTCGGCATTGTGCCTTTCGTATTAAATTCAGATGGAATTTCTGATAGGTCCGAGGGATATAGTAAAGCTTAAGTGAAACATCGGAATCCAAAACTGGACTCACAGGAGATGTTCAAATCATAGAAAGTTAGAGTGTCAGTCCTCTTGTACTTATGTCGGCATTGTGCCTTTTGTATTAAATTCGGATGCAATTTCTGTGGTTCATCGTCAATAAGAAGGTCCAAGGGATACAGTAAACCTGAAGTGAAGCATCGGAATCTAAAACAGGACTCACAGGAGAGGTTCAAATCATAGAAGGAGAGAGTGTCAGTCCCCTTGTACTTAAGTCGGCATTGTGCCTTTTGTTTTAAATTCGGATGCAATTTCTGTGTTTCATCGTCAATAAGAAGGTCCAAGGGATACAGTAAACCTGAAGTGAAGCATCGCAAACTGAAACTGGACTCACAGGAGAGGTTCAAATCATAGAAACTACGAGTGTCAGTCCTCATGTACTTAAGACGGCATTGTGCCTTTTGTATTAAGTTTGGATGCAATGTCTGTGATTCATGGTCAATAAGAAGGTCCAAGGGATACAGTAAATCTGAAGTGAAGCATCGGAATCTAAAACTGGACTCACAGTAGAGGTTCCAATCATAGAAAGTTAGAGTGTCGGGCCTCTTGTCCATAAGACGGCATAGTGCCTTTTGTATTAATTTCGGATGCAATTTCTGTGTTTCATCGTCAATAAGAAGGTCCAAGGTATACAGTAAACCCTAAGCGAAGCATCGGAATCTAAAACTGTTCTCACAGGCGAGGTTCAAATCATAGAAAGTTAGAGTGTTAGTCCTCTTGTACTTAAGTCTGCATTGTGCCTTTTGTATTAAAATCGGATGCAATTTCGGTGATTCATCGACACTAAGTAGGTCCAAGGGATACAGTAAACCTGAAGTGAAGCATCGGAATCTAAAACAGGACTCACAGGAGAGGTTCAAATCATAGAAGGAGAGAGTGTCAGTCCCCTTGTACTTAAGTCGGCATTGTGATTTTTGTATTAAATTCGGATGCAATTTCTGTGTTTCATCGTCAATAAGAAGGTCCAAGGGATACAGTAAACCTGAAGTGAAGCATCGGAATCTAAAACTGGACTCACAGGAGAGGTTCAAATCATAGAAAGTTAGAGTGTCAGTCCTCTTGTGTTTATGTCGGCATTGTGCCTTTTGTATTAAATTCGGATGCAATTTCTGTTTTTCATCGACAATTAGAAGGTCCAAGGGATACAGCAAACCTGAAGTGATACATCGGAATCTAAAACTGGACTCACAGGAGAGGTTCAAATCATAGAAAGTTAGAGTGTCAGTCCTCTAGTACTCAAGTCGGCATTGTGCCTTTTGTATTACATTTGGATGCAATTTCTGTGTTGCATCGTCAATAAGAAGGTCCAAGGGATACAGTAAACCTGAAGTGAAGCATCGGAAACTGAAACTGGACTCACAGGAGAGGTTCAAATCATAGAAACTAAGAGTGTCAGTCCTCATGTACTTAAGACGGCATTGTGCCTTTTGTGAAAAATTCGGATGAAATTTCTGTGTTTCATCGTCAATAAGAAGGTCCAAGGTGTACAGTACACCTGAAGTGAAGCATCGGAATCTAAAACTGGACTCACAGGAGGGGTTCAAATCATAGAAAGTTAGAGTGTCAGTCCTCATGTACTTCAGTCAGCATTGTGCCTTTTGTATCAAATTCGGATGCTATTTCTGTGTTGCATCATCAATAAGAAGGTCCAAGGGATACAGAAAACCTGAAGTGATGCATCGGAATCGAAAACTGGACTCACAGGAGAGGTTCAAATCATAGAATGTTAGAGTGTCCGTCCTCTTGTACTTAAGTCGGCATTGTGCCTTTTGTATTAAATTCAGATGGAATTTCTGTGTTTCATCGTCAATAAGGAGGTCCAAGGGATACAGT
This sequence comes from Schistocerca americana, assembly GCF_021461395.2. Taxonomy (NCBI): domain Eukaryota; kingdom Metazoa; phylum Arthropoda; class Insecta; order Orthoptera; family Acrididae; genus Schistocerca; species Schistocerca americana. The sequence continues at coordinate 695,275,044 of NC_060123.1, forward strand.
AAACCTGAAGTGAAGCATCGGAATCGATACTGGACTCACAGGAGTGGTTCAAATCATAGAAAGTAAGAGTGTCAGTCCTCTTGTACTTAAGTCGGCATTGTGCCTTTCGTATTGAATTCGGATGCAATTTCTGTTTTTCATCGACAATAAGAAGGTCCAAGGGATACACTAAACCTGATGTGAAGCATCGGAATCTAAAACTCGACTCACTGGTGAGGTTCAAATCATAGAAAGTTAGAGTGTCAGTCCTCTTGTTCTTAATTCGGCATTGTGCCTTTTGTATTAAATTCGGATGCAATTTTTGTGTTTTATCGTCAATAAGATGGACCAAGGGATACAGTAAACCAGAGGTGAAGCATCGGAATCTAAAACTGGACACACAGGAGATGTTCAAATCATAGAAAGTTAGAGTGTCAGTCCTCTTGTACTTAAGTCGGCATTGTGCCTTTTGTATTAAATTCGTATGTAATTTCTGTGTTTCATCGTCAATAAGAAGGTCCAAGGGATACAGTAAACCTGAAGTGAAGCATCAGAATCTAAAGCTGGACTCACAGGAGAGGTTCGCATCATAGAGGGAATGTGTGTTAGTCCTCTTGTACTTAAGTCGGCATTGTGCCTTTTGTATTAAATTCGGATGCAATTTCTGTGTTTCAACGTCGATAAGAAGGTCCAAGGGATACAGTAAACCTGAAGTGAAGCATCGGAATCTAAAACTGGACTCACAGGAGAGGTTCAAATCATAGAAAGTTAGAGTGTCAGTCATCTTGTATTTATGTCGGCATTGTGCCTTTTGTATTACATTCGGATGCAATTTCTGTTTTTCATCGACAATTAGAAGGTCCAAGGGATAAAGTAAACCTGAAGTGAAACATCGGAATCAAAAACTGGACTCACAGGAGAGGTTCAAATAATAGAAAGTTAGAGTGTCAGTCCACTTGTACTTAAGTCGCCACTTTGCCTTTTGTATTAAATTCGGATGCAATTTCTGTGTTTTATCGTCAATAAGAAGGTCCAAGGTATACAGTAAACCTAAAGTGAAGCATCGGAAACAAAAACTGGACTCACAGGAGAGGTTCAAATCATAGAAACTTAGAGTGTCAGTCCTCTTGCACTTAAGTCGGCATTGTGCCTTTTGTATTAAATTCAGATGGAATTTCTGTGTTTCATCGTCAATAAGGAGGTCCAAGGGATACAGTAAACCTGAAGTGAAGCATCGGAATCGATACTGGACTCACAGGAGTGGTTCAAATCACAGAAAGTAAGAGTGTCAGTCCTCTTGTACTTAAGTCGGCATTGTGCCTTTCGTATTGAATTCGGATGCAATTTCTGTTTTTCATCGACAATAAGAAGGTCCAAGGGATACACTAAACCTGATGTGAAGCATCGGAATCTAAAACTCGACTCACTGGTGAGGTTCAAATCATAGAAAGTTAGAGTGTCAGTCCTCTTGTTCTTAATTCGGCATTGTGCCTTTTGCATTAAATTCAGATGGAATTTCTGATAGGTCCGAGGGATATAGTAAAGCTGAAGTGAAACATCGGAATCTAAAACTGGACTCACAGGAGATGTTCAAATCATAGAAAGTTAGAGTGTCAGTCCTCTTGTACTTATGTCGGCATTGTGCCTTTTGTATTAAATTCGGATGTAATTTCTGTGGTTCATCGTCAATAAGAAGGTCCAAGGGATACAGTAAACCTGAAGTGAAGCATCGGAATCTAAAACAGGACTCACAGGAGAGGTTCAAATCATAGAAGGAGAGAGTGTCAGTCCCCTTGTACTTAAGTCGGCATTGTGCCTTTTGTATTAAATTCGGATGCAATTTCTGTGTTTCATCGTCAATAAGAAGGTCCAAGGGATACAGTAAACCTGAAGGAAGCATCGCAAACTGAAACTGGACTCACAGGAGAGGTTCAAATCATAGAAACTAAGAGTGTCAGTCTTCATGTACTTAAGACGGCATTGTGCCTTTTGTATTAAGTTTGGATGCAATGTCTGTGATTCATGGTCAATAAGAAGGTCCAAGGGATACAGTAAATCTGAAGTGAAGCATCGGAATCTAAAACTTGACTCACAGTAGAGGTTCCAATCATAGAAAGTTAGTGTGTCGGGCCTCTTGTCCATAAGACGGCATAGTGCCTTTTGTATTAATTTCGGATGCAATTTCTGTGTTTCATCGTCAATAAGAAGGTCCAAGGTATACAGTAAACCCTAAGCGAAGCATCGGAATCTAAAACTGTTCTCACAGGCGAGGTTCAAATCATAGAAAGTTAGAGTGTTAGTCCTCTTGTACTTAAGTCTGCATTGTGCCTTTTGTATTAAAATCGGATGCAATTTCGGTGATTCATCGACACTAAGTAGGTCCAAGGGATACAGTAAACCTGAAGTGAAGCATCGGAATCTAAAACAGGACTCACAGGAGAGGTTCAAATCATAGAAGGAGAGAGTGTCAGTCCCCTTGTACTTAAGTCGGCATTGTGCCTTTTGTATTAAATTCGGATGCAATTTCTGTGTTTCATCGTCAATAAGAAGGTCCAAGGGATACAGTAAACCTGAAGTGAAGCATCGGAATCTAAAACCGGACTCACAGGAGAGGTTCAAATCATAGAAAGATAGAGTGTCAGTCCTCTTGTGTTTATGTCGGCATTGTGCCTTTTGTATTAAATTCGGATGCAATTTCTGTTTTTCATCGACAATTAGAAGGTCCAAGGGATACAGCAAACCTGAAGTGATACATCGGAATCTAAAACTGGACTCACAGGAGAGGTTCAAATCATAGAAAGTTAGAGTGTCAGTCCTCTAGTACTCAAGTCGGCATTGTGCCTTTTGTATTAAATTCGGATGCAATTTCTGTGTTGCATCGTCAATAAGAAGGTCCAAGGGATTCAGTAAACCTGAAGTGAAGCATCGGAAACTGAAACTGGACTCACAGGAGAGGTTCAAATCATAGAAACTAAGAGTGTCAGTTTTCATGTACTTAAGACGGCATTGTGCCTTTTGTGAAAAATTCGGATGAAATTTCTGTGTTTCATCGTCAATAAGAAGGTCCAAGGTGTTCAGTACACCTGAAGTGAAGCATCGGAATCTAAAACTGGACTCACAGGAGGGGTTCAAATCATAGAAAGTTAGAGTGTCAGTCCTCATGTACTTCAGTCAGCATTGTGCCTTTTGTATCAAATTCGGATGCTATTTCTGTGTTGCATCATCAATAAGAAGGTCCAAGGGATACAGAAAACCTGAAGTGATGCATCGGAATCGAAAACTGGACACACAGGAGAGGTTCAAATCATAGAATGTTAGAGTGTCCGTCCTCTTGTACTTAAGTCGGCTGTGTGCCTTTTGTATTAAATTCGGATGCAATTTTTGTGTTTTATCGTCAATAAGATGGACCAAGGGATACAGTAAACCAGAAGTGAAGCATCGGAATCTAAAACTGGACACACAGGAGATGTTCAAATCATAGAAAGTTAGAGTGTCAGTCCTCTTGTACTTAAGTCGGCATTGTGCCTTTTGTATTAAATTCGTATGCAATTTCTGTGTTTCATCGTCAATAAGAAGGTCCAAGGGATACAGTAAACCTGAAGTGAAGCATCAGAATCTAAAGCTGGACTCACAGGAGAGGTTCAAATCATAGAGGGAAAGTGTGTTAGTCCTCTTGTACTTAAGTCGGCATTGTGCCTTTTGTATTAAATTCGGATGCAATTTCTGTGTTTCAACGTCGATAAGAAGGTCCAAGGGATACAGTAAACCTGAAGTGAAGCATCGGAATCTAAAACTGGACTCACAGGAGAGGTTCAAATCATAGAAAGTTAGAGTGTCAGTCATCTTGTATTTATGTCGGCATTGTGCCTTTTGTATTAAATTCGGATGCAATTTCTGTTTTTCATCGACAATTAGAAGATCCAAGGGATAAAGTAAACCTGAAGTGAAACATCGGAATCAAAAACTGGACTCACAGGAGAGGTTCAAATAATAGAAAGTTAGAGTGTCAGTCCACTTGTACTTAAGTCGCCACTGTGCCTTTTGTATTAAATTCGGATGCAATTTCTGTGTTTTATCGTCAATAAGAAGGTCCAAGGTATACAGTAAACCTAAAGTGAAGCATCGGAAACAAAAACTGGACTCACAGGAGAGGTTCAAATCATAGAAACTTAGAGTGTCAGTTCTCCTGTACTTAAGTCGGCATTGTGCCTGTTGTATTAAATTCGGATGAAATTTCTATGTTTCATCGTCAATAAGAAGGTCCAAGGTATACAGTACACCTGAAGTGAAGCATCGGAATCTGAAACTGGACTCACAGGAGGGGTTCAAATCATAGAAAGATAGAGTGTCAGTCCTCTTGCACTTAAGTCGGCATTGTGCCTTTTGTATTAAATTCGGATGCAATTTCTGTGTTTCATCGTCAATAAGAAGGTCCAAGGGATACAGTAAACCTGAAGTGAAGCATCGGAATCTAAAACTGGACTCACAGGAGTGGTTCAAATAATAGAAAGAAAGAGTGTCAGTCCTCTTGTACTTAAGTCGGCATTGTGCCTTTTGTGTTAAATTTGGATGCAATTTCTGTGTTTCATCGTCAATAAGAAGGTCCAAGGAATACAGTAAATCTGAAGTGAAGCATCGGAATCTAAAACTGGACTCACAGGTGAGGTTCAAATCATAGAAACTTAGAGTGTTAGTCCTCTTGTACTTAAGACGGCATTGTGCCTTTTGTATTAAATTCGGATGCAATTTCGGTGATTCATCGACACTAAGTAGGTCCAAGGGATACAGTAAACCTGAAGGGAAGCATCGGAATCTAAAACTGGACTCACAGGAGAGGTTCAAATCATAGAAGGAAAGAGTGTCAGTCCTCTTGTACTTAAGTCGGCATAGTGCCTTTTGTGTTAAATTCGGATGCAATTTCTGTCTTTCATCGTCAATAAGAAGGTCCAAGGCATACAGTAAACCTGAAGTAAAACATCGGAATCTAAAACTAGACTTACAGGAGAGGTTCAAATCATAGAAAGTTAGAGTGTCAGTCCTCTAGTACTTAAGTCGGCATTGTGCATTTTGTATTAAATTCGGATGCAATTTCTGTGTTGCATCGTCAATACGAAGGTCCAGGGTATACAGTAAACCTGAAGTGAAGCATCGGAAACTAAAACTGGACTCACAGGAGAGGTTCAAATCATAGAAACTTAGAGTGTCAGTCCTCTTGTACTTAAGTCGGCATTGTGCGTTTTGTGAAAAATTCGGATGAAATTTCTGTGTTTCATCGTCAATAAGAAGGTCCAAGGTGTACAGTACACCTGAAGTGAAGCATCGGATTCTAAAACTGGACTCACAGGAGGGGTTCAAATCATAGAAAGTTAGAGTGTCAGTCCTCATGTACTTAATTTGGCTTTGTGCCTTTTGTATCAAATTCGGATGCTATTTCTGTGTTTCATCGACACTAAGAAGGTCCAAGGGATACAGGAAAAGATGAAGTGAAGCATCGGAATCTAAAACTGGACTCACAGGAGAGGTTCAAATCATAGAAAGTTAGAGTGTCAGTCCTCTAGTACTTAAGTCGGCGTTGTGCCTTTTGTATTAAATTCGGATTCAATTTCTGTGTTGCATCGTCAATAGGAAGGTCCAAGGTACACAGTAAACCTGAAGTGAAGCATCGCAAACTAAAACTGGACTCACAGGAGAGGTTCAAATCATAGAAACTTAGAGTGTCAGTCCTCTTGTACTTAAGTCGGCATTGTGCGTTTTGTGAAAAATTCGGATGAAATTTCTGTGTTTCGTCGTCAATAAGAAGGTCCAAGGTGTTCAGTACACCTGAAGTGAAGCATCGGATTCTAAAACTGGACTCACAGGAGGGGTTCAAATCATAGAAAGTTAGAGTGTCAGTCCTCTTGTACTTAAGTCGGCATTGTGCCTTTTGTATTAAATTCAGGTGGAATTCCTGTGTTTCATCGTCAATAAGGAGGTCCAAGGAATTCAGTAAACCTGAGGTGAAGCATCGGAATCGATACTGGACTCACAGGAGAGGTTCAAATCATAGAAAGTTAGAGTGTCAGTCCTCTTGTACTAAAGTCGGCATTGTGCCTTTCGTATTAAATTCGGATGCAATTTCTGTTTTTCATCGACAATAAGAAGGTCCAAGGGATACACTAAACCTGATGTGAAGCATCGGAATCTAAAACTGGACTCACTGGAGAGGTTCAAATCATAGAAAGTTAGAGTGTCAGTCCTCTTGTACTTATGTCGGCATTGTGCCCTTTGTATTAAATTCGGATGCAATTCCTGTGGTTCATCGTCAATAAGAAGGTCCAAGGGATACAGTAAACCTGAAGTGAAGCATCGGAATCTAAACTGGACTCACAGGAGAGGTTCAAATCACAGAAAGTTAGAGGGTCAGTCCTCTTGTACTAAAGTCGGCATTGTGCCTTTCGTATTAAATTCGGATGCAATTTCTGTGTTTCATCGTCAAAAAGAAGGTCCAAGGGATACAGTAAACCTGAAGTGAAGCATCGGAATCTAAAACTGGACTCACAGGAGAGGTTCAAATTATAGAAAGAAAGAGTGTCAGTCCTCTTGTACTTAAGTCGTCATTGTGCCTTTTGTTTTAGATTTGGATGCAATTTCTGTGTTTCATCGTCAATAAGAAGGTCCAAGGGATACAGTAAATCTGAAGTGAAGCATTGGAATCTAAAACTCGACTCACAGGAGAGGTTCATATCATAGAAAGTTAGAGTGTCAGTCCTCATGTACTTAAGTCAGCATTGTGCCTTTTGTATCAAATTCGGATGCTATTTCTGTATTGCATCGTCAATAATAAGGTCCAAGGGATACAGAAAACCTGGAGTGATGCATCGGAATCGAAAACTGGACTCACAGGAGAGGTTCAAATCATAGAATGTTAGAGTGTCCGTCCTCTTGTACTTAAGTCGGCTGTGTGCCTTTTGTATTAAATTCGGATGCAGTTTTTGTGTTTTATCGGCAATAAGATGGACCAAGGGATACAGTAAACCAGAAGTGAAGCATCGGAATCTAAAACTGGACACACAGGAGATGTTCAAATCATAGAAAGTTAGAGTGTCAGTCCTCTTGTACTTAAGTCGGCATTGTGCCTTTTGTATTAAATTCGTATGCAATTTCTGTGTTTCATCGTCAATAAGAAGGTCCAAGGGAGACAGTAAACCGGAAGTGAATCATCGGAATCTAAAGCTGGACTCACAGCAGAGGTTCAAACCATAGAGGGAAAGGGTGTTAGTCCTCTTGTACTTAAGTCAGCATTGTGCCTTTTGTATTAAATTCGGATGCAATTTCTGTTTCTCATCGACAATTAGAAGGTCCAAGGGATACAGTAAACCTGAAGTGAAACATCGGAATCAAAAACTGGACTCACAGGAGAGGTTCAAATAATAGAAAGTTAGAGTGTCAGTCCACTTGTACTTAAGTCGTCACTGTGCCTTTTGTATTAAATTCGGATGCAATTTCTGTGTTTTATCGTCAATACGAAGGTCCAAGGTATACAGTAAACCTAAAGTGAAGCATCGGAAACAAAAACTGGACTCACAGGAGAGGTTCAAATCATAGAAACTTAGAGTGTCAGTCCTCCTGTACTTAAGTCGGCATTGTGCCTGTTGTATTAAATTCGGATGAAATTTCTATGTTTCTTCCTCAATAAGAAGGTCCAAGGTATACAGTACACCTGAAGTGAAGCATCGGAATCTGAAATTTAACTCACAGGAGGGGTTCAAATCATAGAAAGATAGAATGTCAGTCCTCTTGCACTTAAGTCGGCATTGTGCCTTTTGTATAAAATTCGGATGCAATTTCTGTGTTGCATCGTCAATAAGAAGGTCCAAGGGATACAGTAAACCTAAAGTGAAGCATCGGAAACTAAAACTGGACTCACAGGAGAGGTTCAAATCATAGAAACTTAGAGTGTCAGTCCTCTTGTACGTAAGTCGGCATTGTGCCTTCTGTGATAAATTCGGATGAAATTTCTGTGTTTCATCGTCAATAAGAAGGTCCAAGGTATACAGTACACCTGAAGTGAAGCATCGGATTCTAAAACTGGACTCGCAGGAGGGGTTCAAGTCATAGAAAGTTAGAGTGTCAGTCCTCATGTACTTAATTTGGCATTGTGCCTTTTGTATCAAATTCGGATGCTATTTCTGCGTTTCATCGTCAATAAGAAGGTCCAAGGGATACAGTAAACCTGAAGTGAAGCATTGGAAACTAGAACTGGACTCACAGGAGAGGTTCAAATCATAGAAAGTTAGGGTGTCAGTCCTCTTGTACATAAGTCGGCATTGAGCCTTTTGTACTAAATTCGGATGCAATTTCTGTGTTTATCGTCAATAAGAAGGTCCAAGGGATACAGTAAACCAGAAGTGAAGCATCGGAATCTAAAACTGGACTCACAGGAAAGGTTCAAATCATAGAAAGTTAGAGTGTCAGTCCTCTTGTACTTAAGTCGGCATTGTGCCTTTTGTATTAAATTCGGATGCAATTTCTGTGTTACATCGTCAATAAGATGGTCCAAGGGATACAGTAAACCTGAAGTGAAGCATCTGAATCTAAAACTGGACTCACAGGAGTGGTTCAAATAATAGAAAGAAAGAGTGTCAGTCCTCTTGTACTTAAGTCGGCATTGTGCCTTTTGTGTTAATTTTGGATGCAATTTTTGTGTTTCATCGTCAATAAGAAGGTCCAAGGAATACAGTAAATCTGAAGTGAAGCATCGGAATCTAAAACTGGACTCACAGGAGTGGTTCAAATCATAGAAAGTTAGAGTGTTAGTCCTCTTGTACTTAAGACGGCATTGTGCCTTTTGTATTAAATTCGGATGCCATTTCGGTGATTCATCGACACTAAGTAGGTCCAAGGGATACAGTAAACCTGAAGTGAAGCATCGGAATCTAAAACTGGACTCACAGGAGAGGTTCAAATCGTAGAAGGAAAGAGTGTCAGTCCTCTTGTACTTAAGTCGGCATTGTGCCTTTTGTATTAAATTCGGATGCAATATCTGTGTTTCATCGTCAATAAGAAGGTCCAAGGGATACAGTAAACCTGAAGTAAAACATCGGAATCTAAAACTGGACTTACAGAAGAGGTTCAAATCATAGAAAGTTAGAGTGTCTGTCCTCTAGTACTGATGTCGGCATTGTGCATTTTGTATTAAATTCGGATGCAATTTCTGTGTTTCATCGTCAATACGAAGGTCCAAGGTATACAGTAAACCTGAAGTAAAGCATCGGAAACTAAAACTGGACTCACAGGAGAGGTTCAAATCATAGAAACTTAGAGTGTCAGTCCTCTTGTACTTAAGTCGGCATTGTGCGTTTTGTGAAAAATTCGGATGAAATTTCTGTGTTTCATCGTCAATAAGAAGGTCCAAGGTGTAGAGTACACCTGAAGTGAAGCATCGGATTCTAAAACTGGACTCACAGGAGGGGTTCAAATCATAGAAAGTTAGAGTGTCAGTCCTCATGTACTTAATTTGGCTTTGTGCCTTTTGTATCAAATTCGGATGCTATTTCTGTGTTTCATCGACACTAAGAAGGTCCAAGGGATACAGTAAAGCTGAAGTGAAGCATCGGAATCTAAAACTGGACTCACAGGAGAGGTTCAAATCATAGACAGTTAGAGGGTCAGTCCTCTTGTACTAAAGTCGGCATTGTGCTTTTCTTATTAAATTCGGATGCAATTTCTGTGTTTCATCGTCAAAAAGATGGTTAAAGGGATACAGTAAACCTGAAGTGAAGCATCGGAATCTAAATCTGGACTCACAGGAGAGGTTCAAATTATAGACAGAAAGAGTGTCAGTCCTCTTGTACTTAAGTCGGCATTGTGCCTTTTGTATAAAATTTGGATGCAATTTCTGTGTTTCATGGTCAATAAGAAGGTCCAAGGGATACAGTAAATCTGAAGTGAAGCTTCGGAATCTAAAACTGGACTCACTGGAGAGATTCATACCATAGAAAGTTAGAGTGTCGGGCATCTTGTCCTTAAGACGGCATTGTGCCTTTTGTATTAAATTCGGATGCAATTTCTGTGTTTCATCGTCAATAAGAAGGTCCAAGGTATACAGTAAACCCTAAGCGAAGCATCGGAATCTAAAACTGGACTCACAGGAGAGGTTCAAATCATAGAAGGTTAGAGTGTCAGTCCTCTTGTATTTATTTCGGGATTGTGCCTTTTGTATTAAATTCGAATGCAATTTCTGTTCTTCATCGACAATTAGAAGGTCCAAGGGATACAGTAAACCTGAAGTGAAACATCGGAATCTAAAACTGGACTCACAGGAGAGGTTCAAATCATAGAAAGTTAGAGTGTCAGTCCTCTAGTACTCAAGTCGGCATTGTGCCTTTTGTATTAAATTCGGATGCAATTTATGTGTTGCATCGTCAATAAGAAGGTCCAAGGGATGCAGTAAACCTGAAGTGAAGCATCGGAAACTAAAACTGGACTCACAGGAGAGGTTCAAATCGTTGAAACTACGAGTGTCAGTCCTCTTGTATTTAAGTCGGCATTGTGCCTTTTGTGAAAAATTCGGATGAAATTTCTGTGTTTCATCGTCAATAAGAAGGTCCAAGGTGTACAGTACACCTGAAGTGAAGCATCGGATTCTAAAACTGGACTCACAGGAGGGGTTCAAATCATAGAAAGTTAGAGTGTCAGTCCTCATGTACTTAAGTCGGCATTGTGCCTTTTGTATCACATTCAGATGCTATTTCTGTGTTGCATCGTCAATAAGAAGGTGAAAGGGATACAGTAAACCTGAAGTGAAGCAACGAAATCGAAAACTGGAATCACAGGAGAGGTTCAAATCATAGAAAGATAGCGTGTCTGTTCTCTTGTACTTAAGTCGGCATTGTGCCTTTTGTATTAAATTCAGATGGAATTTCTGTGTTTCATCGTCAATAAGAAGGTCCAAGGGATACAGAAATTCTGAAGTGGTGCATCGGAATCGAAAACTGGACACACAGGAGAGGTTCAAATCATAGAGGGAAAGAGTGTTAGTCCTCTTGTGCTTAAGTCGGCATTGTGCCTTTTGTATTAAATTCGGATGCAATTTCTGTGGTTCATCGTCAATAAGAAGGTCCAAGGGATACAGTAAACCTGAAGTGAAGCATCGGAATCTAAAACTGGACTCACAGGAGAGGTTCAAATCATAGAAAGTTAGAGGGTCAGTCCTCATGTACTTAAGTCGGCATTCTGCCTTTCGTATTAAATTCGGGTGCAATTTCTGTGTTCCATCATCAAAAAGAAGGTCCAAGGGATACAGTAAACCTGAAGTGAAGCATCGGAATCTAAAACTGGACTCACAGGAGAGGTTCAAATCGTAGAAGGAAAGAGTGTCAGTCCTCTTGTACTTAAGTCGGCATTGTGCCTTTTGTATTAAATTCGGATGCAATTTCTGTGTTTCATCGTCAATAAGAAGGTCCAAGGGATACAGTAAACCTGAAGTAAAACATCGGAATCTAAAACTGGACTTACAGAAGAGGTTCAAATCATAGAAAGTTAGAGTGTCTGTCCTCTAGTACTGATGTCGGCATTGTGCATTTTGTATTAAATTCGGATGCAATTTCTGTGTTTCATCGTCAATACGAAGGTCCAAGGTATACAGTAAACCTGAAGTAAAGCATCGGAAACTAAAACTGGACTCACAGGAGAGGTTCAAATCATAGAAACTTAGAGTGTCAGTCCTCTTGTACTTAAGTCGGCATTGTGCGTTTTGTGAAAAATTCGGATGAAATTTCTGTGTTTCATCGTCAATAAGAAGGTCCAAGGTGTAGAGTACACCTGAAGTGAAGCATCGGATTCTAAAACTGGACTCACAGGAGGGGTTCAAATCATAGAAAGTTAGAGTGTCAGTCCTCATGTACTTAATTTGGCTTTGTGCCTTTTGTATCAAATTCGGATGCTATTTCTGTGTTTCATCGACACTAAGAAGGTCCAAGGGATACAGTAAAGCTGAAGTGAAGCATCGGAATCTAAAACTGGACTCACAGGAGAGGTTCAAATCATAGACAGTTAGAGGGTCAGTCCTCTTGTACTAAAGTCGGCATTGTGCTTTTCTTATTAAATTCGGATGCAATTTCTGTGTTTCATCGTCAAAAAGATGGTTAAAGGGATACAGTAAACCTGAAGTGAAGCATCGGAATCTAAATCTGGACTCACAGGAGAGGTTCAAATTATAGAAAGAAAGAGTGTCAGTCCTCTTGTACTTAAGTCGGCATTGTGCCTTTTGTATAAAATTTGGATGCAATTTCTGTGTTTCATGGTCAATAAGAAGGTCCAAGGGATACAGTAAATCTGAAGTGAAGCTTCGGAATCTAAAACTGGACTCACTGGAGAGATTCATACCATAGAAAGTTAGAGTGTCGGGCATCTTGTCCTTAAGACGGCATTGTGCCTTTTGTATTAAATTCGGATGCAATTTCTGTGTTTCATCGTCAATAAGAAGGTCCAAGGTATACAGTAAACCCTAAGCGAAGCATCGGAATCTAAAACTGGACTCACAGGAGAGGTTCAAATCATAGAAGGTTAGAGTGTCAGTCCTCTTGTATTTATTTCGGGATTGTGCCTTTTGTATTAAATTCGAATGCAATTTCTGTTCTTCATCGACAATTAGAAGGTCCAAGGGATACAGTAAACCTGAAGTGAAACATCGGAATCTAAAACTGGACTCACAGGAGAGGTTCAAATCATAGAAAGTTAGAGTGTCAGTCCTCTAGTACTCAAGTCGGCATTGTGCCTTTTGTATTAAATTCGGATGCAATTTATGTGTTGCATCGTCAATAAGAAGGTCCAAGGGATGCAGTAAACCTGAAGTGAAGCATCGGAAACTAAAACTGGACTCACAGGAGAGGTTCAAATCGTTGAAACTACGAGTGTCAGTCCTCTTGTATTTAAGTCGGCATTGTGCCTTTTGTGAAAAATTCGGATGAAATTTCTGTGTTTCATCGTCAATAAGAAGGTCCAAGGTGTACAGTACACCTGAAGTGAAGCATCGGATTCTAAAACTGGACTCACAGGAGGGGTTCAAATCATAGAAAGTTAGAGTGTCAGTCCTCATGTACTTAAGTCGGCATTGTGCCTTTTGTATCACATTCAGATGCTATTTCTGTGTTGCATCGTCAATAAGAAGGTGAAAGGGATACAGTAAACCTGAAGTGAAGCATCGAAATCGAAAACTGGAATCACAGGAGAGGTTCAAATCATAGAAAGATAGCGTGTCTGTTCTCTTGTACTTAAGTCGGCATTGTGCCTTTTGTATTAAATTCAGATGGAATTTCTGTGTTTCATCGTCAATAAGAAGGTCCAAGGGATACAGAAATTCTGAAGTGGTGCATCGGAATCGAAAACTGGACACACAGGAGAGGTTCAAATCATAGAGGGAAAGAGTGTTAGTCCTCTTGTGCTTAAGTCGGCATTGTGCCTTTTGTATTAAATTCGGATGCAATTTCTGTGGTTCATCGTCAATAAGAAGGTCCAAGGGATACAGTAAACCTGAAGTGAAGCATCGGAATCTAAAACTGGACTCACAGGAGAGGTTCAAATCATAGAAAGTTAGAGGGTCAGTCCTCATGTACTTAAGTCGGCATTCTGCCTTTCGTATTAAATTCGGGTGCAATTTCTGTGTTCCATCATCAAAAAGAAGGTCCAAGGGATACAGTAAACCTGAAGTGAAGCATCGGAATCTAAATCTGGACTCACAGGAGAGGTTCAAATTATAGAAAGAAAGAGTGTCAGTCCTCTTGTACTTAAGTCGGCATTGTGCCTTTTGTATAAATTTGGATGCAATTTCTGTGTTTCATGGTCAATAAGAAGGTCCAAGGGATACAGTAAATCTGAAGTGAAGCATCGGAATCTAAAACTGGACTCACAGTAGAGATTCAAATCATAGAAAGTTAGAGTGTCAGTCCTCTTGTACTTATGTCGGCATTGTGCCTTTTGTATTAAATTCGGATGCAATTTCTGTGGTTCATCGTCAATAAGAAGGTCCAAGGGATACAGTAAACCTGAAGTGAAGCATCGGAATCTAAAACTGGACTCACAGGAGAGGTTCAAATCATAGATAATTAGAGTGTCAGTCCTCTTGTTCTTAATTCGGCATTGTGCCTTTTGTATTAAATTCAGATGGAATTTCTGTATTTCATCGTCAATAAGAAGGTCCAAGGGATATAGTAAAGCTGAAGTGAAACATCGGAATCTAAAACTGGACTCACAGGAGATGTTCAAATCATGGAAAGTTAGAGTGTCAGTCCTCTTGTACTTATGTCGGCATTGTGCCTTTTGTATTAAATTCGGATGCAATTTCTGTGGTTCATCGTCAATAAGAAGGTCCAAGGGATACAGTAAACCTGAAGTGAAGCATCGGAATCTAAAACTGGACTCACAGGAGAGGTTCAAATCATAGAAAGTTAGAGGGTCAGTCCTCATGTACTTAAGTCGGCATTCTGCCTTTCGTATTAAATTCGGGTGCAATTTCTGTGTTCCATCGTCAAAAAGAAGGTCCAAGGGATACAGTAAACCTGAAGTGAAGCATCGGAATCTAAATCTGGACTCACAGGAGAGGTTCAAATTATAGAAAGGAAGAGTGTCAGTCCTCTTGTACTTAAGTCGGCATTGTGCCTTTTGTATAAATTTGGATGCAATTTCTGTGTTTCATGGTCAATAAGAAGGTCCAAGGGATACAGTAAATCTGAAGTGAAGCATCGGAATCTAAAACTGGACTCACAGTAGAGGTTCAAATCATAGAAAGTTAGAGTGTCGGGCCTCTTGTCCATAAGACAGCACTGTGCCTTTTGTATTAAATTCGGATGCAATTTCTGTGTTTCATCGTCAATAAGAAGGTCCAAGGTATACAGTAAACCCTAAGCGAAGCATCGGAATCTAAAACTGTTCTCACAGGAGAGGTTCAAATCATAGAAAGTTAGAGTGTTAGTCCTCTTGTACTTAAGTCTGCATTGTGCCTTTTGTATTAAAATCGGATGCAATTTCGGTGATTCATCGACACTAAGTAGGTCCAAGGGATACAGTAAACCTGAAGTGAAGCATCGGAATCTAAAACAGGACTCACAGGAGAGGTTCAAATCATAGAAGGAGAGAGTGTCAGTCCCCTTGTACTTAAGTCGGCATTGTGCCTTTTGTATTAAATTCGGATGCAATTTCTGTGTTTCATCGTCAATAAGAAGGTCCATGGGATACAGTAAACCTTAAGTGAAGCATCGGAATCGAAAACTGGACTCACAGGAGAGGTTCAAATCATAGAAAGTTAGAGTGTCCGTCCTCTTAGACTTAAGTTGGCTGTGTGCCTTTTGTATTAAATTCGGATGCAATTTTTGTGTTTTATCGTCAATAAGATGGACCAAGGGATACAGTAAACTAGAAGTGAAGCATCGGAATCTAAAACTGGACACACAGGAGATGTTCAAATCATAGAAAGTTAGAGTGTCAGTCCTCTTGTACTTAAGTCGGCATTGTGCCTTTTGTATTAAATTCGTATGCAATTTCTGTGTTTCATCGTCAATAAGAAGGTCCAAGGGATACAGTAAACCTGATGTGAAGCATCGGAATCTAAAGCTGGACTCACAGGAGAGGTTCAAATCATAGAGGGAAAGTGTGTTAGTCCTCTTGTACTTAAGTCGGCATTGTGAATTTTGTATTAAACTCGGATGCAATTTCTGTGTTTCATCGTCAATAAGAAGGTCCAAGGGATACAGTAAACCTGAAGTGAAGCATCGAAATGTAAAACCGGACTCACAGGAGAGGTTCAAATCATAGAAAGTTAGAGTGTCAGTATTCTTGCATTTATGTCGGCATTGTGCCTTTTGTATTAAATTCGGATGCAATTTCTGTTTTTCATCGACAATTAGAAGGTCCAAGGGATACAGTAAACCTGAAGTGAAACATCGGAATCAAAAACTAGACTCACAGGAGAGGTTCAAATAATAGAAAGTTAGAGTGTCAGTCCACTTGTACTTAAGTCGTCACTGTGCCTTTTGTATTAAATTCGGATGCAATTTCTGTGTTTTATCGTCAATAAGAAGGTCCAAGGTATACAGTAAACCTAAAGTCAAGCATCGGAAACAAAATCTGGACTCACAGGAGGGGTTCAAGTCATAGAAAGTTAGAGTGTCAGTCCTCATGTACTTAATTTGGCATTGTGCCTTTTGTATCAAAGTCGGATGCTATTTCTGCGTTTCATCGTCAATAAGAAGGTCCAAGGGATACAGTAAACCTGAAGTGAAGCATTGGAGACTAGAACTGGACTCACAGGAGAGGTTCAAATCATAGAAAGTTAGGGTGTCAACCTCTTGTACATAAGTCGGCATTGAGCCTTTTGTATTAAATTCGGATGCAATTTCTGTTTTTCATCATCAATGAGAAGGTCCATGGGATACAGTAAACCTGAAGTGAAGCATTGGAATCAAAAACAGGACTCACAGGAGAGGTTCAAATCATAGAATGTTAGAATGTTAGTCCTCTTGTACTTGAGTCGGCATTGTGCCTTTTGTATTAAATTCGTATGCAATTTCTGTGTTTCATCGTCCATAAGAAGGTCCAATGTATAAAGTAAACCTGAAGTGAAGCATCGGAATGTAAAACTGGACTCACAGGAGAGGTTTAAATTATAGCAAGTTAGAGTGTGAGTCATCTTGTACTTAAGTCGGCATTGTGCCTTTTGCATTAAATTCGGATGCAATTTCTGTGTTTCATCGTCAATATGGAGGTCCAAGGGATACAGTAAACCTGAAGTGAAGCATCGTAATCTAAAACTGGACTCACAGGAGCGGTTCAAATCATAGAAAGTTAGATTGTCAGTCCTCTAGTACTTAAGTCGGCATTGTGCCTTTTGTATTACATTCGGATGCAATTTCTGTGTTTCATCGTCAATAAGAAGGTCTAAGGGATACAGTAATTCAGAAGTGAAGCATCGGAATCTAAAACTGGACTCACAGGAGAGGTTCAAATCATAGAAAGTTAGAGTGTCATTCCTCTTGTACTTACGTCGGCATTGTGCCTTTTGTATTAAATTCGGATGCAATTTCTGTGTTTCATCGTCACCAAGAAGGTCCAAGGGATACAGTAAACCTGAAGTGAAGCATCGGAATCTAAAACTGGACCCACAGGAGAGGTTTAAATCATAGAAAGTTAGGGTGTGAGTCCTCTTGTATGTAAGTCGGCATTGTGCCTTTTGTATTGAATTCGGATGCAATTTCTGTGTTTCATCGTCAATAAGAAGGTCCAAGGTATACAGTAAACCAGAAATGAAGCATTGGAATCGAAAACAGGACTCACAGGAGAGGTTCAAATCATAGAGTGTTAGAGTGTCAGTCCTCTTGTACTTAAGTCGGCATTGTGCCTTTTGTATTAAATTCGGATGCAATTTCTGTGTTTATCGTCAATAAGAAGGTCCAAGGGATACAGTAAACCAGAAGTGAAGCATCGGAATCTAAAACTGGACTCACAGGAAAGGTTCAAATCATAGAAAGTTAGAGGGTCAATCCTCCTGTACTTAAGTCGGCATTGTGCCTTATGTATTAAATTCGGATGCAATTTCTGTGCTTCATCGTCAATACGAAGGTCCAAGGTATACAGTAAACCTGAAGTGAAGCATCGGAATCTAAAACTGGACCCACAGGAGAGGTTTAAATCATAGAAAGTTAGGGTGTGAGTCCTCTTGTATGTAAGTCGGCATTGTGCCTTTTGTATTGAATTCGGATGCAATTTCTGTGTTTCATCGTCAATAAGAAGGTCCAAGGTATACAGTAAACCTGAAATGAAGCATTGGAATCGAAAACAGGACTCACAGGAGAGGTTCAAATCATAGAGTGTTAGAGTGTCAGTCCTCTTGTACTTAAGTCGGCATTGTGCCTTATGTATTAAATTCGGATGCAATTTCTGTGCTTCATCGTCAATACGAAGGTCCAAGGTATACAGTAAACCTGAAGTGAAGCATCGGAATCCAGAACTGGACTCACAGGAGAGGTTTAAATCATAGAAAGTTATAGTGTGAGTCATCTTCTACTTAAGTCGCCATTGTGCCTTTTGTATTAATTACGGATGCAATTTCTGTGTTTGATCGTCAATATGAAGGTCCAAGGGATACAGTAAACCTGAAGTGAAGCATCGTAATCTAAAACTGGACTCACAGGAGCGGTTCAAATCATAGAAAGTTAGAGTGTCTGTCCTCTAGTACTTAAGTCGGCATTGTGCCTTTTGTTTTAAATTCGGATACAAATTCTGTGTTTCATCGGCAATAAGAAGGTCCAAGGGATACAGTAAACCAGAAGTGAAGCATCGGAATCTAAAACTGGACTCACAGGACAGGTTTAAATGATAGAAGGTTAGAGTGTCAGTCCTCTTTTACATAAGTCGGCCTTGTGCCTTTTGTATCAAATTCGGATGCAATTCCTGTGTTTCATCGTCAATAAAATGGTCCAAGGTATACAGTAAATCCTAAGTGAAGCATCGGAATCTAAAACTGGGCTCACAGTAGAGGTTCAAATCATAGAAAGTTAGAGTGTCAGTTCTCTTGTACTTAGGTCGGCATTGTGCCTTTTGTATTAAATTCGGATGCAATTTCTGTGTTTCATCGTCACTAAGAAGTTCCAAGGGATACAGTAAACCTGAAGTGAAGCATCGGAAACTAAAACTGGACTCACAGGAGAGGTTCAAATCATAGAAAGTTAGAGGGTCAATCCTCCTGTACTTAAGTCGGCATTGTGCCTTATGTATTAAATTCGGATGATATTTCTGTGCTACATCGTCAATACGAAGGTCCAAGGTATACAGTAAACCTGAAGTGAAGCATCGGAATCTAAAACTGGACTCACAGGAGAGGTGTAAATCATAGAAAGTTAGGGTGTGAGTCCTCTTGTACGTAAGTCGGCATTGTGCCTTTTGTATTGAATTCGGATGCAATTTCTGTGTTTCATCGTCAATAAGAAGGTCCACGGTATACAGTAAACCTGAAGTGAAGCATTGGAATCGAAAACAGGACTCACAGGAGAGGTTCAAATCATAGAATGTTAGAGTGTCAGTCCTCTTGTACTTAAGTCGGCATTGTGCCTTTTGTAATAAATTCGGATGCAATTTCTGTGTTTATCGTCAATAAGAAGGTCCAAGGGTTACAGTAAACCAGAAGTGAAGCATCGGAATCTAAAACTGGACTCACAGGAAAGGTTCAAATCTTAGAAAGTTAGAGTGTCAGTCCTCTTGTACTTAAGTCGGCATTGTGCCTCTAGTATTAAATTCGGATGCAATTTCTGTGTTTCATCGTCAATAAGAAGGTCCAAGGTATAAAGTAAACCTGAAGTGAAGCATCGGAATCCAGAACTCTACTCACAGGAGAGGTTTAAATCATAGAAAGTTATAGTGTGAGTCATCTTCTACTTAAGTCACCATTGTGCCATTTGTATTAATTTCGGATGCAATTTCTGTGTTTCATCGTCAATATGAAGGTCCAAGGGATACAGTAAACCTGAAGTGAAGCATCGTAATCTAAAACTGGACTCACAGGAGCGGTTCAAATCATAGAAAGTTAGAGTGTCTGTCCTCTAGTACTTAAGTCGGCATTGTGCCTTTTGTTTCAAATTCGGATACAATTTCTGTGTTTCATCGGCAATAAGAAGGTCCAAGAGATACAGTAAACCAGAAGTGAAGCATCGGAATCTAAAACTGGACTCACAGGACAGGTTTAAATGATAGAAGGTTAGAGTGTCAGTCCTCTTTTACATAAGTCGGCCTTGTGCCTTTTGTATCAAATTCGGATGCAATTCCTGTGTTTCATCGTCAATAAAAAGGTCCAAGGTATACAGTAAATCCTAAGTGAAGCATCGGAATCTAAAACTGGGCTCACAGTAGAGGTTCAAATCATAGAAAGTTAGAGTGTCAGTTCTCTTGTACTTAGGTCGGCATTGTGCCTTTTGTATTAAATTCGGATGCAATTTCTGTGTTTCATCGTCACTAAGAAGTTCCAAGGGATACAGTAAACCTGAAGTGAAGCATCGGAAACTAAAACTGGACTCACAGGAGAGGTTCAAATCATAGAAAGTTAGAGTGTCAGTCCTCTTGTATCTAAGTTGGCATTGTGCTTTTTGTACTAAATTTCGTTGCAATTTCTGTGTTTCATCGTCAATAAGAAGGTCCAAGGGATACAGTAAACCTGAAGTGAAGCATCGGAACCTAAAACTGGACTCAAAGGAGAGGTTCAAATCATAGAAAGTTAGAGTGTCAGTCCTCTTGTACTTAAGTCGGCATTGTGCCTTTTGTATTACATTTAGATGCAATTTCTGTGTTTCATCGTCAATAAGAAGGTCCAAGGGATACAGTAAACCTGAAGAGAAGCATCGGAAACTAAAACTGCACTCACAGGAGAGGTTCAAATCATAGGAAGTTAGAGTGCCAGTCCTCTTGTGCATAAGTCGGCATTGTGCCTTTTGAATTAAATTCGGATGCAATTTCTGTGTTTCATCGTCAATAAGAAGGTCCAAGGGATACAGTAAACCTGAAGTGAAGCATCGGAAACTAAAACTGGACTCACAGGAGAGGTTCAAATCATAGAATGTTAGAATGTTAGTCCTCTTGTACTTGAGTCGGCATTGTGCCTTTTGTATTAAATTCGGATGCAATTTCTGTGTTTCATCGTCAATAAGAAGGACCAATGTATAAAGTAAACCTGAAGTGAAGCATTGGAATCGAAAACAGGACTCACAGGAGAGGTTCAAATCATAGAATGTTAGAGTGTCAGTCCTCTTGTACTTAAGTCGGCATTGTGCCTTTTGTTTTAAATTCGGATACAATTTCTGTGTTTCATCGACAATTAGATGCTCCAAGGGATACAGTAAACCTGAAGTGAAACATCGGAATCAAAAACAGGACTCACAGGAGAGGTTCAAATAATAGAAAGTTAGAGTGTCAGTCCACTTGTACTTAAGTCGTCACTGTGCCTTTTGTATTAAATTCGGATGCAATTTCTGTGTTTTATCGTCAATAAGAAGGTCCAAGGTATACAGTAAACCTAAAGTCAAGCATCGGAAACAAAAACTGGACTCACAGGAGGGGTTCAAGTCATAGAAAGTTAGAGTGTCAGTCCTCATGTACTTAATTTGGCATTGTGCCTTTTGTATCAAAGTCGGATGCTATTTCTGCGTTTCATCGTCAATAAGAAGGTCCAAGGGATACAGTAAACCTGAAGTGAAGCATTGGAAACTAGAACTGGACTCACAGGAGAGGTTCAAATCATAGAAAGTTAGGGTGTCAACCTCTTGTACATAAGTCGGCATTGAGCCTTTTGTATTAAATTCGGATGCAATTTCTGTTTTTCATCATCAATGAGAAGGTCCATGGGATACAGTAAACCTGAAGTGAAGCATTGGAATCAAAAACAGGACTCACAGGAGAGGTTCAAATCATAGAATGTTAGAATGTTAGTCCTCTTGTACTTGAGTCGGCATTGTGCCTTTTGTATTAAATTCGTATGCAATTTCTGTGTTTCATCGTCAATAAGAAGGTCCAATGTATAAAGTAAACCAGAAGTGAAGCATCGGAAAGTAAAACTGGACTCACAGGAGAGGTTTAAATTATAGCAAGTTAGAGTGTGAGTCATCTTGTACTTAAGTCGGCATTGTGCCTTTTGTATTAAATTCGGATGCAATTTCTGTGTTTCATCGTCAATATGGAGGTCCAAGGGATACAGTAAACCTGAAGTGAAGCATCGTAATCTAAAACTGGACTCACAGGAGCGGTTCAAATCATAGAAAGTTAGATTGTCAGTCCTCTAGTACTTAAGTCGGCATTGTGCCTTTTGTATTACATTCGGATGCAATTTCTGTGTTTCATCGTCAATAAGAAGGTCTAAGGGATACAGTAATTCAGAAGTGAAGCATCGGAATCTAAAACTGGACTCACAGGAGAGGTTCAAATCATAGAAAGTTAGAGTGTCATTCCTCTTGTACTTACGTCGGCATTGTGCCTTTTGTATTAAATTCGGATGCAATTTCTGTGTTTCATCGTCAAATAGAAGGTCCAAGGTATAAAGTAAACCTGAAGTGAAGCATCGGAATCCAGAACTGGACTCACAGGAGAGGTTTAAATCATAGAAAGTTATAGTGTGAGTCATCTTCTACTTAAGTCGCCATTGTGCCTTTTGTATTAATTTCGGATGCAATTTCTGTGTTTCATCGTCAATATGAAGGTCCAAGGGATACAGTAAACCTGAAGTGAAGCATCGTAATCTAAAACTGGACTCACAGGAACGGTTCAAATCATAGAAAGTTAGGGTGTCTGTCCTCTAGTACTTAAGGCGGCATTGTGCCTTTTGTTTTAAATTCGGATACAATTTCTGTGTTTCATCGGCAATAAGAAGGTCCAAGGGATACAGTAAACCAGAAGTGAAGCATCGGAATCGAAAACTGGACTCACAGGACAGGTTTAAATGATAGAAGGTTAGAGTGTCAGTCCTCTTTTACATAAGTCGGCCTTGTGCCTTTTGTATCAAATTCGGATGCAATTCCTGTGTTTCATCGTCAATAAAAAGGTCCAAGGTATACAGTAAATCCTAAGTGAAGCATCGGAATCTAAAACTGGGCTCACAGTAGAGGTTCAAATCATAGAAAGTTAGAGTGTCAGTTCTCTTGTACTTAGGTCGGCATTGTGCCTTTTGTATTAAATTCGGATGCAATTTCTGTGTTTCATCGTCACTAAGAAGTTCCAAGGGATACAGTAAACCTGAAGTGAAGCATCGGAAACTAAAACTGGACTCACAGGAGAGGTTCAAATCATAGAAAGTTAGAGTGTCAGTCCTCTTGTATCTAAGTTGGCATTGTGCTTTTTGTACTAAATTCCGTTGCAATTTCTGTGTTTCATCGTCAATAAGAAGGTCCAAGGGATACAGTAAACCTGAAGTGAAGTATCGGAACCTAAAACTGGACTCAAAGGAGAGGTTCAAATCATAGAAAGTTAGAGTGTCAGTCCTCTTGTACTTAAGTCGGCATTGTGCCTTTTGTATTACATTTAGATGCAATTTCTGTGTTTCATCGTCAATAAGAAGGTCCCAGGTATACAGTAAACCTGAAGTGAAGCATCGAAATCTAAAACTGGACTCACTGGAGAGGTTCAAATCATAGAAAGTTAGAGTGTCAGTCCTCTAGTACTTAAGTCGTCACTGTGCCTTTTGTATTAAATTCGGATGCAATTTCTGTGTTTTATCGTCAATAAGAAGGTCCAAGTTATACAGTAAACCTAAAGTCAAGCATCGGAAACAAAAACTGGACTCACAGGAGGGGTTCAAGTCATAGAAAGTTAGAGTGTCAGTCCTCATGTACTTAATTTGGCATTGTGCCTTTTGTATCAAAGTCGGATGCTATTTCTGCGTTTCATCGTCAATAAGAAGGTCCAAGGGATACAGTAAACCGGAAGTGAAGCATTGGAAACTAGAACTGGACTCACAGGAGAGGTTCAAATCATAGAAAGTTAGGGTGTCAACCTCTTGTACATAAGTCGGCATTGAGCCTTTTGTATTAAATTCAGATGCAATTTCTGTTTTTCATCATCAATGAGAAGGTCCATGGCATACAGTAAACCTGAAGTGAAGCATTGGAATCAAAAACAGGACTCACAGGAGAGGTTCAAATCATAGAATGTTAGAATGTTAGTCCTCTTGTACTTGAGTCGGCATTGTGCCTTTTGTATTAAATTCGTATGCAATTTCTGTGTTTCATCGTCAATAAGAAGGTCCAATGTATAAAGTAAACCTGAAGTGAAGCATCGGAAAGTAAAACTGGACTCACAGGAGAGGTTTAAATTATAGCAAGTTAGAGTGTGAGTCATCTTGTACTTAAGTCGGCATTGTGCCTTTTGTATTAAATTCGGATGCAATTTCTGTGTTTCATCGTCAATATGGAGGTCCAAGGGATACATTAAACCTGAAGTGAAGCATCGTAATCTAAAACTGGACTCACAGGAGCGGTTCAAATCATAGAAAGTTAGATTGTCAGTCCTCTAGTACTTAAGTCGGCATTGTGCCTTTTGTATTACATTCGGATGCAATTTCTGTGTTTCATCGTCAATAAGAAGGTCTAAGGGATACAGTAATTCAGAAGTGAAGCATCGGAATCTAAAACTGGACTCACAGGAGAGGTTCAAATCATAGAAAGTTAGAGTGTCATTCCTCTTGTACTTACGTCGGCATTGTGCCTTTTGTATTAAATTCGGATGCAATTTCTGTGTTTCATCGTCAAATAGAAGGTCCAAGGTATAAAGTAAACCTGAGGTGAAGCATCGGAATCCAGAACTGGACTCACAGGAGAGGTTTAAATCATAGAAAGTTATAGTGTGAGTCATCTTCTACTTAAGTCGCCATTGTGCCTTTTGTATTAATTTCGGATGCAATTTCTGTGTTTCATCGTCAATATGAAGGTCCAAGGGATACAGTAAACCTGAAGTGAAGCATCGTAATCTAAAACTGGACTCACAGGAGCGGTTCAAATCATAGAAAGTTAGGGTGTCTGTCCTCTAGTACTTAAGGCGGCATTGTGCCTTTTGTTTTAAATTCGGATACAATTTCTGTGTTTCATCGGCAATAAGAAGGTCCAAGGGATACAGTAAACCAGAAGTGAAGCATCGGAATCTAAAACTGGACTCACAGGACAGGTTTAAATGATAGAAAGTTAGAGTGTCAGTCCTCTTTTACATAAGTCGGCCTTGTGCCTTTTGTATCAAATTCGGATGCAATTCCTGTGTTTCATCGTCAATAAAAAGGTCCAAGGTATACAGTAAATCCTAAGTGAAGCATCGGAATCTAAAACTGGGCTCACAGTAGAGGTTCAAATCATAGAAAGTTAGAGTGTCAGTTCTCTTGTACTTAGGTCGGCATTGTGGCTTTTGTATTAAATTCGGATGCAATTTCTGTGTTTCATCGTCACTAAGAAGTTCCAAGGGATACAGTAAACCTGAAGTGAAGCATCGGAAACTAAAACTGGACTCACAGGAGAGGTTCAAATCATAGAAAGTTAGTGTGTCAGTCCTCTTGTATCTAAGTTGGCATTGTGCTTTTTGTACTAAATTCCGTTGCAATTTCTGTGTTTCATCGTCAATAAGACGGTCCAAGGGATTCAGTAAACCTGAAGTTAAGCATCGGAACCTACAACTGGACTCAAAGGAGAGGTTCAAATCATAGAAAGTTAGAGTGTCAGTCCTCTTGTACTTAAGTCGGCATTGTGCCTTTTGTATTACATTTAGATGCAATTTCTGTGTTTCATCGTCAATAAGAAGGTCCCAGGTATACAGTAAACCTGAAGTGAAGCATCGAAATCTAAAACTGGACTCACTGGAGAGGTTCAAATCATAGAAAGTTAGAGTGTCAGTCCTCTAGTACTTAAGTCGGCATTGTGCCTTTTGTATTAAATTCGGATGCAATTTCTGTGTTTCATCGTCAATAAGAAGGTCCAAGGGATACAGTAAACCTGAAGAGAAGCATCGGAAACTAAAACTGGACTCACAGGAGAGGTTCAAATCATAGGAAGTTAGAGGCCAGTCCTCTTGTGCTTAAGTCGGCATTGTGCCTTTTGAATTAAATTCGGATGCAAAATCTGTGTTTCATCGTCACTAACAAGGTCCAAGGGATACAGTAAACCTGAAGTGAAGCATCGGAAACTAAAACTGGACTCACAGGAGAGGTTCAAATCATAGAATGTTAGAATGTTAGTCCTCTTGTACTTGAGTCGGCATTGTGCCTTTTGTATTAAATTCGGATGCAATTTCTGTGTTTCATCGTCAATAAGAAGGTCCAATGTATAAAGTAAACCTGAACGAAGCATTGGAATCGAAAACAGGACTCACAGGAGAGGTTCAAATCATAGAATGTTAGAGTGTCAGTCCTCTTGTACTTAAGTCGACACTGTGCCTTTTGTTTTAAATTCGGATACAATTTCTGTGTTTCATCGACAATTAGAAGGTCCAAGGGATACAGTAAACCTGAAGTGAAACATCGGAAGCAAAAACTGGACTCACAGGAGAGGTTCAAATAATAGAAAGTTAGAGTGTCAGTCCACTTGTACTTAAGTCATCACTGTGCCTTTTGTATTAAATTCGGATGCAATTTCTGTGTTTTATCGTCAATAAGAAGGTCCAAGGTATACAGTAAACCTAAAGTCAAGCATCGGAAACAAAAACTGGACTCACAGGAGGGGTTCAAGTCATAGAAAGTTAGAGTGTCAGTCCTCATGTACTTAATTTGGCATTGTGCCTTTTGTATCAAAGTCGGATGCTATTTCTGCGTTTCATCGTCAATAAGAAGGTCCAAGGGATACAGTAAACCTGAAGTGAAGCATTGGAAACTAGAACTGGACTCACAGGAGAGGTTCAAATCATAGAAAGTTAGGGTGTCAACCTCTTGTACATAAGTCGGCATTGTGCCTTTTGTATTACATTCGGATGCAATTTCTGTGTTTCATCGTCAATAAGAAGGTCTAAGGGATACAGTAATTCAGAAGTGAAGCATCGGAATCTAAAACTGGACTCACAGGAGAGGTTCAAATCATAGAAAGTTAGAGTGTCATTCCTCTTGTACTTACGTCGGCATTGTGCCTTTTGTATTAAATTCGGATGCAATTTCTGTGTTTCATCGTCAAATAGAAGGTCCAAGGTATAAAGTAAACCTGAAGTGAAGCATCGGAATCCAGAACTGGACTGACAGGAGAGGTTTAAATCATAGAAAGTTAGAGTGTGAGTCATGTTCTACTTAAGTCGCCATTGTGCCTTTTGTATTAATTTCGGATGCAATTCCTGTGTTTCATCGTCAATATGAAGGTCCAAGGGATACAGTAAACCTGAAGTGAAGCATCGTAATCTAAAACTGGACTCACAAGAGCGGTTCAAATCATAGAAAGTTAGAGTGTCTGTCCTCTAGTACTTAAGTCGGCATTGTGCCTTTTGTTTTAAATTCGAATACAATTTCTGTGTTTCATCGGCAATAAGAAGGTCCAAGGGATACAGTAAACCAGAAGTGAAGCATCGGAATCTAAAACTGGACTCACAGGACAGGTTTAAATGATAGAAGGTTAGAGTGTCAGTCCTCTTTTACATAAGTCGGCCTTGTGCCTCTTGTATCAAATTCGAATGCAATTCCTGTGTTTCATCGTCAATAAAAAGGTCCAAGGTATACAGTAAATCCTAAGTGAAGCATCGGAATCTAAAACTGGGCTCACAGTAGAGGTTCAAATCATAGAAAGTTAGAGTGTCAGTTCTCTTGTACTTAGGTCGGCATTGTGCCTTTTGTATTAAATTCGGATGCAATTTCTGTGTTTCATCGTCACCAAGAAGGTCCAAGGGATACAGTAATCCTGAAGTGAAGCATCGGAAACTAAAACTGGACTCACAGGAGAGGTTCAAATCATAGAAAGTTAGAGGGTCAATCCTCCTGTACTTAAGTCGGCATTGTGCCTTATGTATTAAATTCGGATGCAATTTCTGTGCTTCATCGTCAATACGAAGGTCCAAGGTATACAGTAAACCTGAAGTGAAGCATCGGAATCTAAAACTGGACTCACAGGAGAGGTTTAAATCATAGAAAGTTAGGGTGTGAGTCCTCTTGTACGTAAGTCGGCATTGTGCCTTTTGTATTGAATTCGGATGCAATTTCTGTGTTTCATCGTCAATAAGAAGGTCCAAGGTATACAGTAATCCTGAAGTGAAGCATTGGAATCGAAAACAGGACTCACAGGAGAGGTTCAAATCATAGAATGTTAGAGTGTCAGTCCTCTTGTACTTAAGTCGGCATTGTGCCTTTTGTATTAAATTCGGACGCAATTTCTGTGTTTATCGTCAATAAGAAGGTCCAAGGGATACAGTAAACCAGAAGTGAAGCATCGGAATCTAAAACTGGACTCACAGGAAAGGTTCAAATCTTAGATAGTTAGAGTGTCAGTCCTCTAGTACTTAAGTCGGCATTGTGCCTTTTGTATTACATTCGGATGCAATTTCTGTGTTTCATCGTCAATAAGAAGGTCTAAGGGATACAGTAATTCAGAAGTGAAGCATCGGAATCCAGAACTGGACTCACAGGAGAGGTTTAAATCATAGAAAGTTATAGTGTGAGTCATCTTCTACTTAAGTCGCCATTGTGCCTTTTGTATTAATTTCGGATGCAATTTCTGTGTTTGATCGTCAATATGAAGGTCCAAGGGATACAGTAAACCTGAAGTGAAGCATCGTAATCTAAAACTGGACTCACAGGAGCGGTTCAAATCATAGAAAGTTAGAGTGTCTGTCCTCTAGTACTTAAGTCGGCATTGTGCCTTTTGTTTTAAATTCGGATACAATTTCTGTGTTTCATCGGCAATAAGAAGGTCCAAGGGATACAGTAAACCAGAAGTGAAGCATCGGAATCTAAAACTGGACTCACAGGACAGGTTTAAATGATAGAAGGTTAGAGTGTCAGTCCTCTTTTACATAAGTCGGCCTTGTGCCTTTTGTATCAAATTCGGATGCAATTCCTGTGTTTCATCGTCAATAAAAAGGACCAAGGTATACAGTAAATCCTAAGTGAAGCATCGGAATCTAAAACTGGGCTCACAGTAGAGGTTCAAATCATAGAAAGTTAGAGTGTCAGTTCTCTTGTACTTAGGTCGGCATTGTGCCTTTTGTATTAAATTCGGATGCAATTTCTGTGTTTCATCGTCACTAAGAAGTTCCAAGGGATACAGTAAACCTGAAGTGAAGCATCGGAAACTAAAACTGGACTCACAGGAGAGGTTCAAATCATAGAAAGTTAGAGGGTCAATCCTCCTGTACTTAAGTCGGCATTGTGCCTTATGTATTAAATTCGGATGATATTTCTGTGCTTCATCGTCAATACGAAGGTCCAAGATATACAGTAAACCTGAAGTGAAGCATCGGAATCTAAAACTGGACTCACAGGAGAGGTGTAAATAATAGAAAGTTAGGGTGTGAGTCCTCTTGTACGTAAGTCGGCATTGTGCCTTTTGTATTGAATTCGGATGCAATTTCTGTGTTTCATCGTCAATAAGAAGGTCCAAGGTATACAGTAAACCTGAAGTGAAGCATTGGAATCGAAAACAGGACTATCAGGAGAGGTTCAAATCATAGAATGTTAGAGTGTCAGTCCTCTTGTACTTAAGTCGGCATTGTGCCTTTTGTATTAAATTCGGATGCAATTTCTGTGTTTATCGTCAATAAGAAGGTCCAAGGGATACAGTAAACCAGAAGTGAAGCATCGGAATCTAAAACTGGACTCACAGGACAGGTTCAAATCTTAGAAAGTTAGAGTGTCAGTCCTCTTGTACTTAAGTCGGCATTGTGCCTCTTGTATTAAATTCGGATGCAATTTCTGTGTTTCATCGTCAATAAGAAGGTCCAAGGTATAAAGTAAACCTGAAGTGAAGCATCGGAATCCAGAACTGGACTCACAGGAGAGGTTTAAATCATAGAAAGTTATAGTGTGAGTCATCTTCTACTTAAGTCGCCATTGTGCCTTTTGTATTAATTTCGGATGCAATTTCTGTGTTTCATCGTCAATATGAAGGTCCAAGGGATACAGTAAACCTGAAGTGAAGCATCGTTATCTAAAACTGGACTCACAGGAGCGGTTCAAATCATAGAAAGTTAGAGTGTCAGTCCTCTTGTATCTAAGTTGGCATTGTGCTTTTTGTACTAAATTCCGTTGCAATTTCTGTGTTTCATCGTCAATAAGAAGGTCCAAGGGATACAGTAAACCTGAAGTGAAGCATCGGAACCTAAAACTGGACTCAAAGGAGAGGTTCAAATCATAGAAAGTTAGAGTGTCAGTCCTCTTGTACTTAAGTCGGCATTGTGCCTTTTGTATTACATTTAGATGCAATTTCTGTGTTTCATCGTCAATAAGAAGGTCCCAGGTATACAGTAAACCTGAAGTGAAGCATCGAAATCTAAAACTGGACTCACTGGAGAGGTTCAAATCATAGAAAGTTAGAGTGTCAGTCCTCTAGTACTTAAGTCGGCATTGTGCCTTTTGTATTAAATTCGGATGCAATTTCTGTGTTTCATCGTCAATAAGAAGGTCCAAGGGATACAGTAAACCTGAAGAGAAGCATCGGAAACTAAAACTGGACTCACAGGAGAGGTTCAAATCATAGGAAGTTAGAGTGCCAGTCCTCTTGTGCTTAAGTCGGCATTGTGCCTTTTGAATTAAATTCGGATGCAATTTCTGTGTTTCATCGTCACTAAGAAGGTCCAAGGGATACAGTAAACCTGAAGTGAAGCATCGGAAACTAAAACTGGACTCACAGGACAGGTTTAAATGATAGAAAGTTAGAGTGTCAGTCCTCTTTTACATAAGTCGGCCTTGTGCCTTTTGTATCAAATTCGGATGCAATTCCTGTGTTTCATCGTCAATAAAAAGGTCCAAGGTATACAGTAAATCCTAAGTGAAGCATCGGAATCTAAAACTGGGCTCACAGTAGAGGTTCAAATCATAGAAAGTTAGTGTGTCAGTCCTCTTGTACTTAGGTCGGCATTGTGCCTTTTGTATTAAATTCGGATGCAATTTCTGTGTTTCATCGTCACTAAGAAGGTCCAAGGGATACAGTAAACCTGAAGTGAAGCATCGGAAACTAAAACTGGACTCACAGGAGAGGTTCAAATCATAGAAAGTTAGAGGGTCAATCCTCCTGTACTTAAGTCGGCATTGTGCCTTTTGTATTAAATTCGGATGCAATTTCTGTGCTTCATCGTCAATACGAAGGTCCAAGGTATACAATAAACCTGAAGTGAAGCATCGGAATCTGAAACTGGACTCACAGGAGAGGTTTAAATCATAGAAAGTTAGGGTGTGGGTCCTCTTGTACGTAAGTCGGCATTGTGCCTTTTGTATTGAATTCGGATGCAATTTCTGTGTTTCATCGTCAATAAGAAGGTCCAAGGTATACAGTAAACCTGAAGTGTAGCATCGGAAACTAAAACTGGACTCACAGGGGAGGTCCAAATCATAGAAAGTTAGAGTGTCAGTCCTCTAGTACTTAAGTCGGCATTGTGACTTTTGTATTAAATTCGGATGCAATTTCTGTGTTTCATCGTCAGTTAGAAGGTCCAAGGTATACAGTAAATTTGAAGTGAAGCATCGGAATCTAAAACTGGGCTCACAGTAGAGGTTCAAATCATAGAAAGTTAGTGTGTCAGTCCTCTTGTACTTAGGTCGGCATTGTGCCTTTTGTATTAAATTCGGATGCAATTTCTGTGTTTCATCGTCACTAAGAAGGTCCAAGGGATACAGTAAACCTGAAGTGAAGCATCGGAAACTAAAACTGGACTCACAGGAGAGGTTCAAATCATAGAAAGTTAGAGGGTCAATCCTCCTGTACTTAAGTCGGCATTGTGCCTTTTGTATTAAATTCGGATGCAATTTCTGTGTTTCATCGTCAATAAGAAGGTCCAAGGGATACAGTAAACCTGAAGAGAAGCATCGGAAACTAAAACTGGACTCACAGGAGAGGTTCAAATCATAGGAAGTTAGAGTGCCAGTCCTCTTGTGCTTAAGTCGGCATTGTGCCATTTGAATTAAATTCGGATGCAATTTCTGTGTTTCATCGTCACTAAGAAGGTCCAAGGGATACAGTAAACCTGTTGTGAAGCATCGGAAACTAAAACTGGACTCACAGGAGAGGTTCAAATCATAGAATGTTAGAATGTTAGTCCTCTTGTACTTGAGTCGGCATTGTGCCTTTTGTATTAAATTCGGATGCAATTTCTGTGTTTCATCGTCAATAAGAAGGTCCAATGTATAAAGTAAACCTGAAGTGAAGCATTGGAATCGAAAACAGGACTCACAGGAGAGGTTCAAATCATAGAATGTTAGAGTGTCAGTCCTCTTGTACTTAAGTCGGCATTGTGCCTTTTGTTTTAAATTCGGATACAATTTCTGTGTTTCATCGGCAATAAGAAGGTCCAAGGGATACAGTAAACCAGAAGTGAAGCATCGGAATCTAAAACTGGACTCACAGGACAGGTTTAAATGATAGAATGTTAGAGTGTCAGTCCTCTTGTACTTAAGTCGGCATTGTGCCTTTTGTATTAAATTCGGATGCAATTTCTGTGTTTATCGTCAATAAGAAGGTCCAAGGGATACAGTAAACCAGAAGTGAAGCATCGGAATCTAAAACTGGACTCACAGGAAAGGTTCAAATCTTAGAAAGTTAGAGTGTCAGTCCTCTTGTACTTAAGTCGGCATTGTGCCTCTTGTATTAAATTCGGATGCAATTTCTGTGTTTCATCGTCAATAAGAAGGTCCAAGGTATAAAGTAAACCTGAAGTGAAGCATCGGAATCCAGAACTGGACTCACAGGAGAGGTTTAAATCATAGAAAGTTATAGTGTGAGTCATCTTCTACTTAAGTCGCCATTGTGCCTTTTGTATTAATTTCGGACGCAATTTCTGTGTTTCATCGTCAATATGAAGGTCCAAGGGATACAGTAAACCTGAAGTGAAGCATCGTAATCTAAAACTGGACTCACAGGAGCGGTTCAAATCATAGAAAGTTAGAGTGTCTGTCCTCTAGTACTTAAGTCGGCATTGTGCCTTTTGTTTTAAATTCGGATACAATTTCTGTGTTTCATCGGCAATAAGAAGGTCCAAGGGATACAGTAAACCAGAAGTGAAGCATCGGAATCTAAAACTGGACTCACAGGACAGGTTTAAATGATAGAAGGTTAGAGTGTCAGTCCTATTTTACATAAGTCGGCCTTGTGTATTTTGTATCAAATTCGGATGCAATTCCTGTGTTTCATCGTCAATAAAAAGGTCCAAGGTATACAGTAAATCCTAATTGAAGCATCGGAATCTAAAACTGGGCTCACAGTAGAGGTTCAAATCATAGAAAGTTAGAGTGTCAGTTCTCTTGTACTTAGGTCGGCATTGTGCCTTTTGTATTAAATTCGGATGCAACTTCTGTGTTTCATCGTCACTAAGAAGTTCCAAGGGATACAGTAAACCTGAAGTGAAGCATCGGAAACTAAAACTGGACTCACAGGAGAGGTTCAAATCATAGAAAGTTAGAGTGTCAGTCCTCTTGTATCTAAGTTGGCATTGTGCTTTTTGTACTAAATTCCGTTGCAATTTCTGTGTTTCATCGTCAATAAGAAGGTCCAAGGGATACAGTAAACCTGAAGAGAAGCATCGGAAACTAAAACTGGACTCACAGGAGAGGTTCAAATCATAGGAAGTTAGAGTGCCAGTCCTCTTGTGCTTAAGTCGGCATTGTGCCTTTTGAATTAAATTCGGATGCAATTTCTGTGTTTCATCGTCACTAAGAAGGTCCAAGGGATACAGTAAACCTAAAGTGAAGCATCGGAATCTAAAACTGGACTCACAGGACAGGTTTAAATGATAGAAGGTTAGAGTGTCAGTCCTCTTTTACATAAGTCGGCATTGTGCCTTTTGTATTAAATTCGGATGCAATTTCTGTGTTTATCGTCAATAAGAAGGTCCAAGGGATACAGTAAACCAGAAGTGAAGCATCGGAATCTAAAACTGGACTCACAGGAAAGGTTCAAATCTTAGAAAGTTAGAGTGTCAGTCCTCTTGTACTTAAGTCGGCATTGTGCCTCTTGTATTAAATTCGGATGCAATTTCTGTGTTTCATCGTCAATAAGAAGGTCCAAGGTATAAAGTAAACCTGAAGTGAAGCATCGGAATCCAGAACTGGACTCACAGGAGAGGTTTAAATCATAGAAAGTTATAGTGTGAGTCATCTTCTACTTAAGTCGCCATTGTGCCTTTTGTATTAATTTCGGATGCAATTTCTGTGTTTCATCGTCAATATGAAGGTCCAAGGGATACAGTAAACCTGAAGTGAAGCATTGTAATCTAAAACTGGACTCACAGGAGCGGTTCAAATCATAGAAAGTTAGAGTGTCAGTCCTCTAGTACTTAAGTCGGCATTGTGCCTTTTGTATTAAATTCGGATGCAATTTCTGTGTTTCATCGTCAATAAGAAGGTCCAAGGGATACAGTAAACCTGAAGAGAAGCATCGGAAACTAAAACTGGACTCACAGGAGAGGTTCAAATCATAGGAAGTTAGAGTGCCAGTCCTCTTGTGCTTAAGTCGGCATTGTGCCTTTTGAATTAAATTCGGATGCAATTTCTGTGTTTCATCGTCACTAAGAAGGTCCAAGGGATACAGTAAACCTAAAGTGAAGCATCGGAATCTAAAACTGGACTCACAGGACAGGTTTAAATGATAGAAGGTTAGAGTGTCAGTCCTCTTTTACATAAGTCGGCCTTGTGCCTTTTGTATCAAATTCGGATGCAATTCCTGTGTTTCATCGTCAATAAAAAGGTCCAAGGTATACAGTAAATCCTAAGTGAAGCATCGGAATCTAAAACTGGGCTCACAGTAGAGGTTCAAATCATAGAAAGTTAGTGTGTCAGTCCTCTTGTACTTAGGTCGGCATTGTGCCTTTTGTATTAAATTCGGATGCAATTTCTGTGTTTCATCGTCACTAAGAAGGTCCAAGGGATACAGTAAACCTGAAGTGAAGCATCGGAAACTAAAACTGGACTCACAGGAGAGGTTCAAATCATAGAAAGTTAGAGGGTCAATCCTCCTGTACTTAAGTCGGCATTGTGCCTTTTGTATTAAATTCGGATGCAATTTCTGTGCTTCATCGTCAATACGAAGGTCCAAGGTATACAGTAAACCTGAAGTGAAGCATCGGAATCTGAAACTGGACTCACAGGAGAGGTTTAAATCATAGAAAGTTAGGGTGTGGGTCCTCTTGTACGTAAGTCGGCATTGTGCCTTTTGTATTGAATTCGGATGCAATTTCTGTGTTTCATCGTCAATAAGAAGGTCCAAGGTATACAGTAAACCTGAAGTGTAGCATTCGAAACTAAAACTGGACTCACAGGGGAGGTCCAAATCATAGAAAGTTAGAGTGTCAGTCCTCTTGTACTTAAGTCGGCATTGTGACTTTTGTATTAAATTCGGATGCAATTTCTGTGTTTCATCGTCAATTAGAAGGTCCAAGGTATACAGTAAATTTGAAGTGAAGCATCGGAATCAAAAACTGGACTCACAGGAGAGGTTCAAATCATAGACAGTTAGAGTGTCAGTCCTCTTGTACTTAAGTCGGCATTGTGCCTTTTGTACTAAATTCGTATGCAATTTCTGTGTTTCATCGTCAATAAGAAGGTCCAAGGGATACAGTAAACCTGAAGTGAAGCATCGGAATCTAAAGCTGGACTCACAGGAGAGGTTCAAATCATAGAGGGAAAGTGTGTTAGTCCTCTTGTACTTAAGTCGGCATTGTGCCTTTTGTATTAAACTCGGATGCAATTTCTGTGTTTCATCGTCAATAAGAAAGTCCAAGGGATACAGTAAACCTGAAGTGAAGCATCGGAATGTAAAACTGGACTCACCGGAGAGGTTCAAATCGTGGAAAGTTAGAGTGTCAGTCCTCTTGCATTTATGTCGGCATTGTGCCTTTTGTATTAAATTCGGATGCAATTTCTGTTTTTCATCGACAATTAGAAGGTCCAAGGGATACAGTAGACCTGAAGTGAAACATCGGAATCAAAAACTGGACTCACAGGAGAGGTTCAAATAATAGAAAGTTAGAGTGTCAGTCCACTTGTACTTAAGACGTCACTGTGCCTTTTGTATTAAATTCGGATGCAATTTCTGTGTTTTATCGTCAATAAGAAGGTCCAAGGTATACAGTAAACCTAAAGTGAAGCATCGGAAACAAAAACTGGACTCACAGGAGGGGTTCAAGTCATAGAAAGTTAGAGTGTCAGTCCTCATGTACTTAATTTGGCATTGTGCCTTTTGTATCAAAGTCGGATGCTATTTCTGCGTTTCATCGTCAATAAGAAGGTCCAAGGGATACAGTAAACCTGAAGTGAAGCATTGGAAACTAGAACTGGACTCACAGGAGAGGTTCAAATCATAGAAAGTTAGGGTGTTAACCTCTTGTACATAAGTCGGCATTGAGCCTTTTGTATTAAATTCGGATGCAATTCCTGTGTTTCATCGTCAATAAAAAGGTCCAAGGTATACAGTAAATCCTAAGTGAAGCATCGGAATCTAAAACTGGGCTCACAGTAGAGGTTCAAATCATAGAAAGTTAGAGTGTCAGTTCTCTTGTACTTAGGTCGGCATTGTGCCTTTTGTATTAAATTCGGATGCAATTTCTGTGTTTCATCGTCACAAAGAAGGTCCAAGGGATACAGTAAACCTGAAGTGAAGCATCGGAAACTAAAACTGGACTCACAGGAGAGGTTCAAATCATAGAAAGTTAGAGGGTCAATCCTCCTGTACTTAAGTCGGCATTGTGCCTTTTGTATTAAATTCGGATGCAATTTCTGTGCTTCATCGTCAATACGAAGGTCCAAGGTATACAGTAAACCTGAAGTGAAGCATCGGAATCTAAAACTGGACTCACAGGAGAGGTTTAAATCATAGAAAGTTAGGGTGTGAGTCCTCTTGTACGTAAGTCGGCATTGTGCCTTTTGTATTGAATTCGGATGCAATTTCTGTGTTTCATCGTCAATAAGAAGGTCCAAGGTATACAGTAAACCTGAAGTGAAGCATTGGAATCGAAAACAGGACTCACAGGAGAGGTTCAAATCATAGAATGTTGGAGTGTCAGTCCTCTTGCACTTAAGTCGGCATTGTGCCTTTTGTATTAAATTCGGATGCAATTTCTGTGTTTATCGTCAATGAGAAGGTCCAAGGGATACAGTAAACCAGAAGTGAAGCATCGGAATCTAAAACTGGACTCACAGGAGAGGTTCAAATCATAGAAAGATAGGGTGTCAGTCCTCTTGTACATAAGTCGGCATTGAGCCCTTTGTATTAAATTCGGATGCAATTTCTGTTTTTCATCATCAATGAGAAGGTCCATGGGATACAGTAAACCTGAAGTGAAGCATTGGAATCGAAAACTGGACTCACAGGAGAGGTTCAAATCATAGAAAGTTAGAGTGTCAGTCCTCTTGTATCTAAGTTGGCATTGTGCTTTTTGTACTAAATTCCGTTGCTATTTCTGTGTTTCATCGTCAATAAGAAGGTCCAAGGGATACAGTAAACCTGAAGTGAAGCATCGGAACCTAAAACTGGACTCAAAGGAAAGGTTCAAATCATAGAAAGTTAGAGTGTCAGTCCTCTTGTACTTAAGTCGGCATTGTGCCTTTTGTATTACATTTAGATGCAATTTCTGTGTTTCATCGTCAATAAGAAGGTCCCAGGTATACAGTAAACCTGAAGTGAAGCATCGAAATCTAAAACTGGACTCACTGGAGAGGTTCAAATCATAGAAAGTTAGAGTGTCAGTCCTCTAGTACATAAGTCGGCATTGTGCCTTTTGTATTAAATTCGGATGCAATTTCTGTGTTTCATCGTCAATAAGAAGGTCCAAGGGATACAGTAAACCTGAAGAGAAGCATCGGAATCTAAAACTGGACTCACAGGAGAGGTTCAAATCATAGGAAGTTAGAGTGCCAGTCCTCTTGTGCTTAAGTCGGCATTGTGCCTTTTGAATTAAATTCGGATGCAATTTCTGTGTTTCATCGTCACTAAGAAGGTCCAAGGGATACAGTACACCTGAAGTGAAGCATCGGAAACTAAAACTGGACTCACAGGAGAGGTTCAAATCATAGAATGTTAGAATGTTAGTCCTCTTGTACTTGAGTCGGAATTGTGCCTTTTGTATTAAATTCGGATGCAATTTCTGTGTTTCATCGTCAATAAGAAGGTCCAATGTATAAAGTAAACCTGAAGTGAAGCATCGGAATGTAAAACTGGACTCACAGGAGAGGTTTAAATTATAGCAAGTTTGAGTGTGAGTCATCTTGTACTTAAGTCGGCATTGTGCCTTTTGTATTAAATTCGGATGCAATTTCTGTGTTTCATCGTCAATATGGAGGTCCAAGGGATACAGTAAACCTGAAGTGAAGCATCGTAATCTAAAACTGGACTCACAGGAGCGGTACAAATCATAGAAAGTTAGATAGTCAGTCCTCTAGTACTTAAGTCGGCATTGTGCCTTTTGTATTACATTCGGATGCAATTTCTGTCTTTCATCGTCAATAAGAAGGTCCAAGGGATACAGTAATTCAGAAGTGAAGCATCGGAATCTAAAACTGGACTCACAGGAGAGGTTCAAATCATAGAAAGTTAGAGTGTCATTCCTCTTGTACTTACGTCGGCATTGTGCCTTTTGTATTAAATTCGGATGCAATTTCTGTGTTTCATCGTCAATAAGAAGGTCCAAGGTATAAAGTAAACCTGAAGTGAAGCATCGGAATCCAGAACTGGACTCACAGGAGAGGTTTAAATCATAGAAAGTTAGAGTGTGAGTCATCTTCTACCTAAGTCGCCATTGAGCCTTTTGTATTAATTTCGGATGCAATTTCTGTGTTTCATCGTCAATATGAAGGTCCAAGGGATACAGTGAACCTAAAGGGAAGCATCGTAATCTAAAACTGGACTCACAGGAGCGGTTCAAATCATAGAAAGTTAGAGTGTCAGTCCTCTAGTACTTAAGTCGGCATTGTGCCTTTTGTATTATATTCGGATACAATTTCTGTGTTTCATCGGCAATAAGAAGGTCCAAGGGATACAGTAAACCAGAAGTGAATCATCGGAATCTAAAACTGGACTCACAGGACAGGTTTAAATGATAGAAGGTTAGAGTGTCAGTCCTCTTTTACATAAGTCGGCCTTGTGCCTTTTGTATCAAATTCGGATGCAATTCCTGTGTTTCATCGTCAATAAAAAGGTCCAAGGTATACAGTAAATCCTAAGTGAAGCATCGGAATCTAAAAATGGGCTCACAGTTGGGGTTCAAATCATAGAAAGTTAGAGTGTCAGTCCTCTTGTACTTAGGTCGGCATTGTGCCTTTTGTATTAAATTCGGATGCAATTTCTGTGTATCATCGTCACTAAGAAGGTCCAAGGGATACAGTAAACCTGAAGTGAAGCATCGGAAACTAAAACTGGACTCACAGGAGAGGTTCAAATCATAGAAAGTTAGAGGGTCAATCCTCCTGTACTTAAGTCGGCATTGTGCCTTTTGTATTAAATTCGGATGCAATTTCTGTGCTTCATCGTCAATACGAAGGTCCAAGGTATACAGTAAACCTGAAGTGAAGCATCGGAATCTGAAACTGGACTCACAGGAGAGGTTTAAATCATAGAAAGTTAGGGTGTGGGTCCTCTTGTACGTAAGTCGGCATTGTGCCTTTTGTATTGAATTCGGATGCAATTTCTGTGTTTCATCGTCAATAAGAAGGTCCAAGGTATACAGTAAACCTGAAGTGTAGCATCGGAAACTAAAACTGGACTCACAGGGGAGGTCCAAATCATAGAAAGTTAGAGTGTCAGTCCTCTTGTACTTAAGTCGGCATTGTGACTTTTGTATTAAATTCGGATGCAATTTCTGTGTTTCATCGTCAATTAGAAGGTCCAAGGTATACAGTAAATTTGAAGTGAAGCATCGGAATCTAAAACTGGACTCACAGGAGAGGTTCAAATCATAGACAGCTAGAGTGTCAGTCCTCTTGTACTTAAGTCGGCATTGTGCCTTTTGTATTACATTCGGATTCAATTTCTGTGCTTCATCGTCAATAAGAAGGGCAAGGGATACTGTAAACCTGAAGTGAAATATCGGAATCTAAAACTGGACTCACAGGAGAAGTTCAAATCATAGAAACTTAGAGTGTCAGTCCTCTTGTACTTGAGTCGGCATTGTTCCTTTTGTATTAAATTCGGATGCAATGTCTGTGTTTCATCGTCAATAAGAAGGTCCAAAGTATACAGTAAACCTGAAGTGAAGCATCGGATTCTAAAACTGGACGCACAGGGAGGGTTCAATTCATTGAAAGTTAGAGTGTCACTCCTCTTGTACTTAAGTCGGCATTGTGCCTTTTGTATTAAATTCGGATGCATTTTCTGTGTTTCATCGCCACTAAGAAGGTCCGAGGATTACAGTAAACCTGAAGTTAAGCATCGGAATCGAAAACTGGACTCACAGGAGAGGTTCAAATCATAGATAGTTAGAGTGTCAGTCCTCTTGTACATAACTCGCCATTGTGCTTTTTGTATTAATTTCACATGCATTTTCTGTGTTTCATCGTCAATAAGAAGGTCCAAGGGATACAGTAAACCTGAAGTGGAGCATCGGAATCTAAAACTGGACTCACAGGAGAGGTTCAAATCATAGAAAGAAAGAGTGTCAGTCCTCTTGTACTTAAGTCGGCATTGTGCCTATTGTATTAATTTTGGATGTAATTTCTGTATTTCATCGTCAATATGAAAGTCCAAGGGACACAGTAAATCTGAAGTGAAGCATCGCAATCTAAAACTGGACTCACAGGAGAGGTTCAAATCATAGAAAGATAGAGTGTCGGGCCTCTTGCCCTTAAGACGGCATTGTGCCTTTTGTAGTATATTCGGCTGCAATTTCTGTGTTTCATCGTCTATAAGAAGGTCCAAGGTATACAGTAAACCCTACGTGAAGCATCGGAATCTAAAACTGGATTCACAAGAGAGGTTCAAATCATAGAAAGTTAGAGTGTTAGTCCTCTTGTACTTAAGTCGGCATTGTGCCTTTTGTATTAAATTCGGATGCAATTTCTGTGATTCATCGACACTAAGTAGGTCAAAGGGATATAGTAAACCTGAAGTGAAGCACCGGAATCTAAAACTGGACTCACAGAGAGGATTCAAATCATAGAAAGGAAGAGTGTCAGTCCTCTTGTACTTAAGTCGGCATTGTGCCTTTTGTATTAAATTCAGCTGGAATTTCTGTGTTTCATCGTCAATAAGAAGGTCCAAGGGATTCAGTAAACCTGAAGTGAAGCGTCTGAATATAAAACTGGACTCACAGGGGAGGTTCAAATAATAGAAAGTTATAGTGTCAGACCTCTTGTACTTAAGTCGGCATTGTGCCTTTTGTATTAAATGCGGATGCAATTTCTGTGTTTCATCATCAATAAGAAGGTCCAAATGATACAGTAAACCTGAAGTGAAGAATCGGAATCTAAAACTGGATTCACAAGAGAGGTTCAAATCATAGAAAGTTAGAGTGTTAGTCCTCTTGTACTTAAGTCGGCATTGTGCCTTTTGTATTAAATTCGGATGCAATTTCTGTGATTCATCGACACTAAGTAGGTCAAAGGGATATAGTAAACCTGAAGTGAAGCACCGGAATCTAAAACTGGACTCACAGAGAGGATTCAAATCATAGAAAGGGAGAGTGTCAGTCCTCTTGTACTTAAGTCGGCATTGTGCCTTTTGTATTAAATTCAGCTGGAATTTCTGTGTTTCATCGTCAATAAGAAGGTCCAAGGGATTCAGTAAACCTGAAGTGAAGCGTCTGAATATAAAACTGGACTCACAGGGGAGGTTCAAATAATAGAAAGTTAGAGTGTCAGTCCTCTTGTACTTAAGTCGGCATTGTGCCTTTTGTATTAAATTCGGATGCAATTTCTGTGTTTCATCGTCAATAAGAAGGTCCAAGGGATACAGTAAACCTGTCGTGAAGCATCGTAATCTAAAACTGGACTCACTGGAGAGGTTCAAATCATAGAAAGTTAGAGTGTCAGTTCTCTTGTATTTAAGTCAGCATTGTGCCTTTTGTATGAAATTCGGATGCAATTTCTCTTTTTCATCGACAATTAGAAGGTCCAAGGGATACAGTAAACCTGAAGCGAAACATGGGAATCTAAAACTGGACTCACAGGAGAGGTTCAAATAATAGAAATTTAGAGTGTCAGTCCTCTTGTACTTACGTCGGCATTGTGCGTTTTGTATTAAATTCGGATGCAATTTCTGTGTTTCATCGTCAATAAGAAGGTCCAAGGGATACAGTAAAGCTGAAGTGAAGCATCGGAATCTAAAACTGGACTCACTGGAGAGGTTCAAACATAGAAAGTTAGAGTGTCAGTCCTCTTGTAC
The DNA here is from genome assembly GCF_021461395.2 of Schistocerca americana. Classification (NCBI taxonomy): domain Eukaryota; kingdom Metazoa; phylum Arthropoda; class Insecta; order Orthoptera; family Acrididae; genus Schistocerca; species Schistocerca americana. The sequence continues at coordinate 695,316,986 of NC_060123.1, forward strand.
TTAAGTCGGCATTGTGCATTTTGTATTAAATTCGGATGCAATTTCTGTGTTTCATCATCAATAAGAAGGTCCAAATGATACAGTAAACCTGAAGTGAAGCATCGGAATCGAAAACTGGACTCACAGGAGAGGTTCACATCAAAGAAGGAAAGAGTGTCAGTCCTCTTGTACTTAAGTCGGCATTGTGCCTTTTGTATTAAATTCGGATGCAATTTCTGTGTTTCATCGTCAATAAGAAGGTCCAAGGGATACAGTAAACCTGACGTGAAGCATCGTAATCTAAAACTGGACTCACTGGAGAGGTTCAAATCATAGAAAGTTAGAGTGTCAGTTCTCTTGTATTTAAGTCAGCATTGTGCCTTTTGTATGAAATTCGGATGCAATTTCTCTTTTTCATCGACAATTAGAAGGTCCAAGGTATACAGTAAACCTGAAGTGAAGCATCGGAAACTAAAACTGGACTCACAGGGGAGGTCCAAATCATAGAAAGTTAGAGTGTCAGTCCTCTTGTACTTAAGTCGGCATTGTGACTTTTGTATTAAATTCGGATGCAATTTTTGTGTTTCATCGTCAATTAGAAGGTCCAAGGTATACAGTAAATTTGAGGTGAAGCATCGGAATCTAAAACTGGACTCACAGGAGAGGTTCAAATCATAGACAGTTAGAGTGTCAGTCCTCTTGTACTTAAGTCGGCATTGTGCCTTTTGTATTACATTCGGATGCAATTTCTGTGCTACATCGTCAATAAGAAGGTCCAAGGTATAAAGTAAACCTGAAGTGAAGCATCGGAATCTGAAACTGGACTCACAGGAGAGGTTTAAATCATAGAAAGTAAGAGTGTCAGTCCTCTTGTACTTAAGTCGGCATTGTGCCTTTATTATTAAATTCAGATGGAATTTCTGTGTTTCATCGTCAATACAAAGATCCAAGGGATTCAGTAAACCTGAAGTGAAGCGTCGGAATCGAAAACTGGACTCACAGGAGAGGTTCAAATCATAGAATGTTAGAGTGTCAGTCCTCTTGTACTCAAGTCAGCATTGTGCCTTTTGTAGTAAATTCCGATGCAATTTCTGTGTTTTTATCGTCAATAACAAAGTCCAAGAGATACCGTAAACCTGAAGTGAAGAATCGGAATCGAAAACTGGACTCACAGGAGGGGTTCAAATCATAGAAATTTAGAGGGTCAGTCCTCTTTTACATAAGTCGGCATTGTGCCTTTTGTATTAAATTCGGATGCTTTTTCTGTGTTTCATCGTCAATAAGAAGGTCCAAGGTATACAGTAAACCCTAAGTGAAGCATCGGAATCTAAAACTGGACTCACGGGAGAGGTTCAAATCATAGAAAGTTAGAGTGTCAGTCCTCTTGTACTTAAGTCGGCATTGTGCCTTTTGTATTAAATTCGAATGCATTTTCTGTGTTTCATCGCCACTAAGAAGGTCCAAGGGATACAGTAAACCTGAAGTGAAGCATCAGAAACTAAAACTGGACTCACAGGCGAGGTTCAAATCATAGAAAATTAGAGTGTCAGTCCTCTTGTACTTAAGTCGGCATTGTGCCTTTTGTATTAAATTCGGATGCAATTTCTGTGTTTCATCGACAATAAGAAGGTCCAAGGTATACTGTAAACCTGAATTGAAGCATCGTAATCTAAAACTGGACTCACAGGGAGGGTTCAAATCATAGTAAGTTAGAGTGTCAGTCCTCTTGTACTTAAGTCGGCATTGAGCCGTTTGTATAAAATTCAGATGGAATTTCTGTGTTTTGCCGTCAATAAGAAGGTCCAAGGGATATAGTAAACCTGAAGTGAGGCATCGGAATCTAAAACTGGACTCATCGGAGAGGTTCAAATCATATAAAGTTAGTGTGTCAGGCCTCTTTTCCTTTAGTCGGCATTGTGCATTTTGTATATATTCAGATGGAATTTCAGTCTTTCATCGTCAATAAGAAGGTCCAAGGCATACAGTAAACCTGAAGTGAAGCATCAGAATCAAAAACTAGACTCACAGGTGAGGTTCATATCATAGAAAGTTAGAGTGTCAGTCCTCTTGTATTAAAGTCGGCATTGTGACTTTTGTAATACATTCAGATGCAATTTCGGTGTTTCATCGTGAATAAGAAGGTCCAAGGGATATAGTAAACCTGAAGTGAAACATCGGAATCTAAAACTGGACTCACAGGAGATGTTCGAATCATAGAAAGTTAGAGTGTCAGTCCTCTTGTACTTAAGTCGGCAAACTGATTTTTGTATTATATTCGGATGCAATTTCTATGGTTCATCGTCAATAAGAAGGTCCAAGGGATACAGTAAACCTGAAGTGAAGCATCTGAATCTAAAAGTGGACTCACAGGAGAGGTTCAAATCACAGAAAGTTAGAGTGTCAGTCCTCTTTCTACTTAAGTCGGCATTGTGCCTTTCGTATTAAATTCGGATGCAATTTCTGTGTTTCATCGTCAAAAAGAAGGTCCGAGGATTACAGTAAACCTGAAGTTAAGCATCGGAATCGAAAACTGGACTCACAGGAGAGGTTCAAATCATAGATAGTTAGAGTGTCAGTCCTCTTGTACATAACTCGCCATTGTGCTTTTTGTATTAATTTCGCATGCATTTTCTGTGTTTCATCGTCAATAAGAAGGTCCAAGGGATACAGCAAACCTGAAGTGAAGCATCGGAATCGAAAACTGGACGTACAGGAGAGGTTCAAATCATAGATAGAGTGTCAGTCCTCTTGTACATTAGTCGCCATTGTGCCTTTTGTATTAAATTCGGATGCGATTTCTGTGTTTTATCGTCAACAAGAAGGTCCAAGGGATACAGTAAACCTGAAGTGAAGCATCGGAATCTAAAACTGGTCTCACTGGAGAGGTTCAAACCATAGAAAGAAAGCGTGTCAGTCTTCTTGTAACTAAGTCGGCATTGTGCCTTTTGTACTAAATTCGGTTGCATTTTCTGTGTTTCATCGTCAATAACAAGGTCAAATGGATACAGTAAACCTGAAGTGAAGCATCGGAAACTAAAACTGGACTCACAGAAGAGGTTCAAATCATAGAAATTTAAAGTGTCAGTCCTCTTGCACTTAAGTCGGCATTGTGCCTTTAGTATTAAATTCGAATGCAATTTCTGTGTTTCATCGTCAATAAGAAGGTCCAATGGATACAGTAAACCTGAAGTGAAGCATCGGAAACTAAAACTGAACACACAGGAGGGGTTCAAATCATAGAACGTTAGAGTGTCAGTCCTCTTGTACATAGGTCGGCATTGTGCCTTTTGTATTAAATTCGGATGCAATTTCTGTGATTCATCGACACTAAGTAGGTCCAAGGGATACAGTTAACCTAAAGTGAAGCATCGGAATCTAAAACTGGACTCACAGAGAGGATTCAAATCTTAGATAGGGAGAGTGTCAGTCCTCTTGTACTTAAGTCGGCATTGTGCCTTTTGTATTAAATGCAGCTGGAATTACTGTGTTTCATCGTCAATAAGAAGGTCAAAGGGATTCAGTAAACCTGAAGTGAAGCGTCGGAACCGAAAACTGGACTCACAGGAGAGGTTCAAATCATAGAAAGTTAGAGTGTCAGTCCTCTAGTACTTAAGTCGGCATTGTGCCTTTTGTATTATACTCGGATGCAATTTCTGTGTTTCATCGTCAATAAGATGGTCCAAATGATACAGTAAACCTGAAGTGAAGCATCGGAAACGAAAACTGGACTCACAGGAGAGGTTCAAATCATAGAAAGTTAGAGTGTCAGTCCTCTTGTACATAAGTCGGCATTGAGACTTTTGTATTAAATTCGGATGCAATTTCTTTGTTTCATCGTCAATAAGAAAGTCCAAGGAATACAGTAAACCTGAAGTGAAGCATCGCAATCTAAAACTGGACTCACATGAGAGGTTCAAATCATAGAAGGAAAGAGTATCAGTCCTCTTGTACTTAAGTCGGCATTGTGCCTTTTGTATTAAATTCGGATGCAATTTCTGTGTTTCTTCGTCAATAAGAAGGTCCAAGGGATACAGTAAACCTGAAGTGAACCATCGGAATCTAAAACTGGACTCACTGGAGAGGTTCAAATCATAGAAAGATAGAGTGTCAGTCCTCTTGTATTTAAGTCAGCATTGTGCCTTTTGTATTAAATTCGGATGCAATTTCTGTTTTTCATCAAGAATTAGAAGGTCCAAGGGATACAGTAATCCTGAATTGAAACATCGGAATCTAAAACTGGACTCACAGGAGAGGTTCAAATAATAGAAAGTTAGAGTGTCAGTCCTCTTGTACTTAAGTCGGCATTGTGCCTTTTGTATTAAATTCGGATGCAATTTCTGTGTTTCATCTTCAATAAGAAGGTCCAAGGGATACAGTAAAGCTGATGTGAAGCATCCGAATCTAAAACTGGACTCACAGGAGTGATTCAAATCATAGAAAGTTAGAGTGTCAGTCCTTTTGTACTCAAGTCGGCACTCTTCCTTTTGTATTAAATTCGGATTCATTTTCTGTGTTTCATCGTCACTACGAAGGTCCAAGGGATACAGTAAACCTGAAGTGAAGCATCGGAAACTAAAACTGGACTCACAGGAGAGTTTCAAATCATAGAAAATTAGAGTGTCAGTCCTCATGTACTTAAGGCGGCATTGTGCCTTTTGTATTAAATTCGGATGCATTTTCTGTGTTTCATCGTCACTAAGAAGGTCCAAGGGATACAGTAAACCTGAAGTGAAGCATCGGAAACTAAAACTGGACTCACAGGAGAGGTTCAAATCATAGAAAATTAGAGTGTCAGTCCTCTTGTACTTAAGTCGGAATTGTGCCTTTTGTATTAAATTCGGAGTCAATTTCTGTGTTTCATCGACAATAAGAAGGTCCAAGGGATACAGTAAAGCTGAAGTGAAGCATTGGAATCTAAAACTGGACTCACGGGAGAGGTTCAAATCATAGAAAGTTAGAGTGTCAGTCCTCTTGTACTTAACTCGGCATTGTGCCATTTGTATTAAATTCGGATGCATTGTCTGTGTTTCATAGTCACTAAGAAGGTCCAAGGCATACAGTAAACCTGAAGTGAAGCATCGGAAACTAAAACTGGACTCACAGGAGAGGTTCAAATCATAGAAAATTAGAGTGTCAGTCCTTATGTACTTAAGTCGGCATTGTGCCTTTTGTATTAAATTCAGATGGAATTTCAGTCTTTCATCGTCAATAAGAAGGTCCGAGGGAAACAGTAAACCTGAAGTGAGGCATCGGAATCTAAAACTGGACTCATCGGAGAGGTTCAAATCATATAAAGTTAGAGTGTCAGGCCTCTTATCCTTAAGTCGGCATTGTGCATTTTGTATTAAATTCAGATGGAATTTCAGTCTTTCATCGTCAATAAGAAGGTCCAAGGGATACAGTAAAGCCGAAGTGAAACATTGGAATCTAAAACTGGACTCACAGGAGATGTTCAAATCATAGAAAGTTAGAGTGTTAGTCCTCTTGTACTTAAGTCGGCATTGTGCCTTTTGTATTAAATTCGGATGCAATTTCTGTGATTCATCGACACTAAGTGGGTCCTAGGGATATAGTAAACCTGAAGTGAAGCACCAGAATCTAAAACTGGACTCACAGAGAGGGTTCAAATCATAGAAAGGGAGAGTGTCAGTCCTCTTGTACTTAAGTCGGCATTGTGCCTTTTGTACTAAATTCAGCTGGAATTTCTGTGTTTCATCGTCAATAAGAAGGTCCAAGGGATTCAGTAAACCTGAAGTGAAGCGTCTGGATATAAATCTGGACTCACAGGGGAGGTTCAAATAATAGAAAGTTAGAGTGTCAGTCCTCTTGTACTTAAGTCGGCATTGTGCCTTTTGTATTAAATGCGGATGCAATTTCTGTGTTTCATCATCAATAAGAAGGTCCAAATGATACAGTCAACCTGAAGTGAAGCATCGGAATCGAAAACAGGACTCACAGGAGAGGTTCACATCAAAGAAGGAAAGAGTGTCAGTCCTCTTGTACTTAAGTCGGCATTGTGCCTTTTGTATTAAATTCGGATGCAATTTCTGTGTTTCATCGTCAATATGAAGGTCCAAGGGATACAGTAAACCTGACGTGAAGCATCGTAATCTAAAACTGGACTCACTGGAGAGGTTCAAATCATAGAAAGTTAGAGTGTCAGTTCTCTTGTATTTAAGTCAGCATTGTGCCTTTTGTATGAAATTCGGATGCTATTTCTCTTTTTCATCGACAATTAGAAGGTCCAAGGGATACAGTGAACCTGAAGTGAATCATCGGAATCTAAAACTGGACTCACAGGAGAGGTTCAAATAATAGAAATTTAGAGTGTCAGTTCTCTTGTACTTAAGTCGGCATTGTGCCTTTTGTATTAAATTCGGATGCAATTTCTGTGTTTCATCGTCAATAAGAAGGTCCAAGGGATACAGTAAAGCTGAAGTGAAGCATCGGAATCTAAAACTGGACTCACTGGAGAGGTTCCAACATAGAAAGTTAGAGTGTCAGTCCTCTTGTACTTAAGTCGGCATTGTGCCTTTTGTATTAAATTCGGATGCAATTTCTGTGTTTCATCCTCAACAAGAAGGTCCAAGGGATACAGCAAACCTGAAGTGAAGCATCGGAATCGAAAACTGGACGTACAGGAGAGGTTCAAATCATAGATAGTTAGAGTGTCAGTCCTCTTGTACATTAGTCGCCATTGTGCCTTTTGTATTAAATTCGGATGCGATTTCTGTGTTTTATCGTCAACAAGAAGGTCCAAGGGATACAGTAAACCTGAAGTGAAGCATCGGAATCCAAAACTGGTCTCACTGGAGAGGTTCAAACCATAGAAAGAAAGCGTGTCAGTCTTCTTGTAACTAAGTCGGCATTGTGCCTTTTGTACTAAATTCGGTTGCATTTTCCGTGTTTCATCGTCAATAACAAGGTCAAATGGATACAGTAAACCTGAAGTGAGGCATCGGAAACTAAAACTGGACTCACAGAAGCGGTTCAAATCATAGAAATTTAGAGTGTCAGTCCTCTTGCACTTAAGTCGGCATTGTGCCTTTAGTATCAAATTCGAATGCAATTTCTGTGTTTCATCGTCAATAAGAAGGTCCAATGGATACAGTAAACCTGAAGTGAAGCATCGGAAACTAAAACTGAACTCACACGAGGGGTTCAAATCATAGAACGTTAGAGTGTCAGTCCTCTTGTACATAAGTCGGCATTGTGCCTTTTGTATTAAATTCGGATGCAATTTCTGTGATTCATCGACACTAAGTAGGTCCAAGGGATACAGTTAACCTAAAGTGAAGCATCGGAATCTAAAACTGGACTCACAGAGAGGGTTCAAATCTTAGAAAGGGAGAGTGTCAGTCCTCTTGTACTTAAGTCGGTATTGTGACACTTGTATTAAATTCAGCTGGAATTACTGTGTTTCATCGTCAATAAGAAGGTCTAAGGGATTCCGTAAACCTGAAGTGAAGCGTCGGAACCGAAAACTGGACTCACAGGAGAGGTTCAAATCATAGAAAGTTAGAGTGTCAGTCCTCTAGTACTTAAGTCGGCATTGTGCCTTTTGTATTATATTCGGATGCAATTTCTGTGTTTCATCGTCAATAAGAAGGTCCAAATGATACAGTAAACCTGAAGTGAAGCATCGGAAACGAAAACTGGACTCACAGGAGAGGTTCAAGTCATAGAAAGTTAGAGTGTCAGTCCTCTTGTACATAAGTCGGCATTGAGACTTTTGTATTAAATTCGGATGCAATTTCTTTGTTTCATCGTCAATAAGAAGGTCCAAGGAATACAGTAAACCTGAAGTGAAGCATCGCATTCTAAAACTGGACTCACATGAGAGGTTCAAATCATAGAAGGAAAGGGTATCAGTCCTCTTGTACTTAAGTCGGCATTGTGCCTCTTGTATTAAATTCGGATGCAATTTCTGTGTTTCTTCGTCAATAAGAAGGTCCAAGGGATACAGTAAACCTGAAGTGAACCATCGGAATCTAAAACTGGACTCACTGGAGAGGTTCAAATCATAGAAAGATAGAGTGTCATTCCTCTTGTATTTAAGTCAGCATTGTGCCTTTTGTATTAAATTCGGATGCAATTTCTGTTTTTCATCAACAATTAGAAGGTCCAAGGGATACAGTAAACCTGAATTCAAAACATCGGAATCTAAAACTGGACTCACAGGAGAGGTTCAAATAATAGAAAGTTAGAGTGTCAGTCCACTTGTACTCAAGTCGGCACTGTTCCTTTTGTATTAAATTCGGATTCATTTTCTGTGTTTCATCGTCACTAAGAAGGTCCAAGGGATACAGTAAACCTGAAGTGAAGCATCGGAAACTAAAACTGGACTCACAGGAGAGTTTCAAATCATAGAAAATTAGAGTGTCAGTCCTCATGTACTTAAGTCGGCTTTGTGCCTTTTGTATTAAATTCGGATGCATTTTCTGTGTTTCATCGTCACTAAGAAGGTCCAAGGGATACAGTAAACCTGAAGTGAAGCATCGGAAACTAAAACTGGACTCACAGGAGAGGTTCAAATCATAGAAAATTCGAGTGTCAGTCCTCTTGTACTTAAGTCGGCATTGTGCCTTTTGTATTAAATTCAGATGGAATTTCAGTCTTTCATCGTCAATAAGAAGGTCCGAGGGAAACAGTAAACCTGAAGTGAGGCATCGGAATCTAAAACTGGACTCATCGGAAAGGTTCAAATCATATAAAGTTAGAGTGTCAGGCCTCTTATCCTTAAGTCGGCATTGTGCATTTTGTATTAAATTCAGATGGAATTTCAGTCTTTCATCGTCAATAAGAAGGTCCAAGGGATACAGTAAAGCTGAAGTGAAACATCGGAATCTAAAACTGGACTCACAGGAGATGTTCAAATCATAGAAAGTTAGAGTGTTAGTCCTCTTGTACTTAAGTCGGCATTGTGCCTTTTGTATTAAATTCGGATGCAATTTCAGTGATTCATCGACACTAAGTAGGTCCAAGGGATATAGTAAACCTGAAGTGAAGCACCAGATTCTAAAACTGGACTCACAGAGAAGGTTCAAATCATAGAAAGGGAGAGTGTCAGTCCTCTTGTACTTAAGTCGGCATTGTGCCTTTTGTATTAAATTCAGCTGGAATTTCTGTGTTTCATCGTCAATAAGAAGGTCCAAGGGATTCAGTAAACCTGAAGTGAAGCGTCTGAATATAAATCTGGACTCACAGGGGAGGTTCAAATAATAGAAAGTTAGAGTGTCAGTCCTCTTGTACTTATGTCGGCATTGTGCCTTTTGTATTAAATGCGGATGCAATTTCTGTGTTTCATCTTCAATAAGAAGGTCCAAATGATACAGTAAACCTGAAGTGAAGCATCGGAATCGAAAACTGGACTCACAGGAGAGGTTCACATCAAAGAAGGAAAGAGTGTCAGTCCTCTTGTACTTAAGTCGGCATTGTGCCTTTTGTATTAAATTAGGATGCAATTTCTGTGTTTCATCGTCAATATGAAGGACCAAGGGATACAGTAATCCTGAAGTGAAGCATCGGAAACTAAAACTGGACTCACAGGAGAGGTTCAAATCATAGAAAGTTAGAGTGTCTGTCCTCTTGGAGTTAAGTCGGCATTGTGCATTTGTATTAAATTCGGATGAAATTTCTGTGTTTCATCGCCAATAAGAAGGTCCAAGGTATACAGTACACCTGAAGTGAAGCATCGGAATCTAAAACTGGACTCGCAGGAGGGGTTCAAATCACAGAAAGTTAGAGTGTCAGTCCCCTTCTACTTAAGTCGTCATTGTGCCTTTTGTATTAAATTCAGGTGCAATTTCTTTGTTTCATCGTCAATAAGAAGGTCCAAGGGATACAGTAAACCTGAAGTGAAGCATCGGAAACTAAAACTGGACTCACATTTGTGGTTCAAATCATAGAAAGTTAGAGTGTCAGTCCTCTAGTACTTCAGTCGGCATTGTGCCTTTTGTATTAAATTCGGATGCAATTTCTGTGTTTCATCGTCAATAAGAAGGTCCAAGGGATACAGTAAACCTGAAGTGAAGCATCGGAATCTAAAACTGGACTCACAGGAGGGGTACAAATCATAGAAAGTTAGAGTTTTAGTACTCTAGCACTTAAGTCGGCATTGTGCCTTTTGTATTAAATTCGGATGCAATTTCTGTGTTTCATCGTGAATAAGCAGGTCCAAGGTATACAGTAAACCTGAAGTGAAGCATCGGAAACTAAAACTGGACTCACTGGAGGGGTTCAAATCATAGAAAGTTAGTGTGTCAGTCCGCTTGTACTTAAGTCGGCATCGTGCCTTTTGTATTAAATTCGGATGCATTTTTGTGTTTCATCGTCAATAAGAAGGTGCAAGGGATACAGAAAACCTGAAGTGTAGCATCGGAAACTAAAACTGGACTCACAGGAGAGCTTCAAATCATAGAAAGTTAGAGTGTCAGTCCCCTAGTACTTAAGTCGGCATTGTGCTTATTGTATTAAATTCGGATGCAATTTCTGTGTTTCATCGTTAATAAGAAGGTCCAAGGGATACAGTAAACCTGAAGTGAAGCATCTGAAACTAAAACTGGACTCACAGGAGAGGTTCAAATCATAGAAAGTTAGAGTGTCAGTCCTCTAGTACTTAAGTCGACATTGTGCCTTTTGTATTAAATTCGGATGCAATTTCTGTGTTTCATCGTCAATAAGGAGGTGCAAGGGATACAGTAAACCTGAAGTGAAGCATCGGAATCTAAAACTGGACTAACAGGAGGGGTTCAAATCATAGAAAGTTAGAGTATCAGTCCTCTAGTACTTAAGTCGGCATTGTGCCTTTAGTATTAAATCGGATGCAATCTCGGTGTTTCATCGTCAATAAGAAGGTCCAAAGGATACAGTAAACCTGAAGTGAAGCATCGGAAACTAAAACTGTACTAATAGGAGAGGTTCAAATCATAGAAAGTTAGTGTGTTAGTCCTCTAGTACTTAAGTTGGCATTGTGCCTTTTGTTTTAAATTCGGATGCAATTTCTGTGTTTCTTCGTCAATAAGAAGGTCCAAGGGATACAGTAAACATGATGTGAAGCATCGGAAACTAAAACTGGTCTCACAGGAGAGGTTCAAATCATAGAAAGTTAGAGTGTCAGTCCTCTAGTACTTAAGTTGGCATTGTGCCTTTTGTATTAAATTCGGATTCAATTTCTGTGCTTGATCGTCAATAAGAAGGTCCAATCGATACAGTAAACCTGAAGTGAAGCATCGGAATATAAAACTGGACTCAAAGGAGGGGTTCAAATCACAGAAAGTTAGAGTGTCAGTCCTCTTGTACTTAAGTAAGCATTGTGCCTATTGTATTTAATTCGGATGCAATTTCTGTGTTTCATCGTCAATAAGAAAGACCAAGGGATACAGTAAACCTGAAGTGAAGCATCGGAATCTAAAACTGGACTCACATGAGAGGTTCAAATCATAGAGAGTTAGAGTGTCAGTCCTCTTGTACTTAAGTCGGCATTGTGCCTTTTGTATTAAATTCGGATGCAATTTCTGTGTTTCATCGTCAACAAGAAGGTCCAAGGGATACAGTAAACCTGAAGTGAAGCATCGGAATCTAAAATTGGACTCACAGGAGAGGTTCAAATCATAGAGATTTAGAGTGTTTTTTCCTCTTGTACTTAAGTCGGCATTGTGCCTTTTGTATTTAATTCGGATGCAATTTCTGTGTTTCATCGTCAATAAGATGGTCCAAGGGTTACAGTAAACCTTAAGTGAAGCATCGGAATCTAAAACTCGGCTCACAGTAAAAGCTCAAATCATAGAAAGCTAGAGTGTCAGTCCTCTTGTACTTAAGTCGGCATTGTGCCTTTTGTATTAAATTCGGATGCAATTTCTGTGTTTCATCGTTAATAAGAAGGTCCAAGAAAGTTAGAGTGTCAGTCCTCTAGTACTTAAGTCGGCATTGTGCCTTTTGTATTAAATTCGGATTCAATTTCTGTGCTTGATCGTCAATAAGAAGGTCCAATCGATACAGTAAACCTGAAGTGAAGCATCGGAATATAAAACTGGACTCAAAGCAGGGGTTCAAATCACAGAAAGTTAGAGTGTCAGTCCTCTTGTACTTAAGTAAGCATTGTGCCTATTGTATTTAATTCGGATGCAATTTCTGTGTTTCATCGTCAATAAGAAAGACCAAGGGATACAGTAAACCTGAAGTGAAGCATCGGAATCTAAAACTGGACTCACATGAGAGGTTCAAATCATAGATAGAGTGTCAGTCCTCTTGTACTTAAGTCGGCATTGTGCCTTTTGTATTAAATTCGGATGCAATTTCTGTGTTTCATCGTCAACAAGAAGGTCCAAGGGATACAGTAAACCTGAAGTGAAGCATCGGAATCTAAAATTGGACTCACAGGAGAGGTTCAAATCATAGAGATTTAGAGTGTCTTTTCCTCTTGTACTTAGGTCGGCATTGTGCCTTTTGTATTTAATTCGGATGCAATTTCTGTGCTTCATCGTCAATAAGAAGGTCCAAGGGATACAGTAAACCTGAAGTGAAGCACCGGAATCTAAAACTGGACTCACAGGAGGGGTTCAAATCATAGAGAGTTAGAGTGTCAGTCATCTCGTACTTAAGTCGGCATTGTGCTGTTTGTATTAAATTTGGATGCAATTTCTGTGTTTCATCGTCAATAAGAAGGTCCAAAGGATACAGTAAACCTGAAGTGAAGCATCGGAATCTAAAACTGGACTCACAGGAGAGGTTCAAATCATAGAAAGTGAGAGTGTCAGTCCTCTTTTACTTAAGTCGGCATTGTGCCTTTTGTATTAAGTTCGGATGCAATTTTTGTGTTTCATCGTCAATACGAAGGTCCAAGGTATACAGTAAACCTGAAGTGAAGCACCGGAATCTAAAACTGGACTCACAGGAGAGGTTCAAATCAGAGACAGTGAGAGTGTCAGTCCTCTTGTACTTAAGTCGGCATTGTGCCTTTTGTATTAAATTCCAATGCAATGTCTGTGATTCATCGTCAATAAGAAGGTGCAAGGTATATAGTAAACCTGAAGTGAAGCATCGGAAACTAAAACTCGACTCACAGGAGAGGTTCAAATCATTGAAAGTTAGAGTGTCACTCCTCCAGTACTTAAGTCGGCATTGTGCCTTTTGTATTAAATTCGGATGCAATTTCTGTGTTTCATCGTCAATATGAAGGACCAAGGGATACAGTAATCCTGAAGTGAAGCATCGGAAACTAAAACTGGACTCACAGGAGAGGTTCAAATCATAGAAAAATAGAGTGTCTGTCCTCTTGGAGTTAAGTCGGCATTGTGCATTTGTATTAAATTCGTGTGAAATTTCTGTGTTTCATCGCCAATAAGAAGGTCCAAGGGATACAGTAAACCTGAAGTGAAGCATCGGAATCTAAAACTGGACTCACAGGAGGGGTACAAATCATAGAAAGTTAGAGTTTTAGTACTCTAGCACTTAAGTCGGCATTGTGCCTTTTGTATTAAATTCGGATGCAATTTCTGTGTTTCATCGTGAATAAGCAGGTCCAAGGTATACAGTAAACCTGAAGTGAAGCATCGGAAACTAAAACTGGACTCACTGGAGGGGTTCAAATCATAGAAAGTTAGTGTGTCAGTCCGCTTGTACTTAAGTCGGCATCGTGCCTTTTGTATTAAATTCGGATGCATTTTTGTGTTTCATCGTCATTAAGAAGGTGCAAGGGATACAGAAAACCTGAAGTGTAGCATCGGAAACTAAAACTGGACTCACAGGAGAGGTTCAAATCATAGAAAGTTAGAGTGTTAGTCCTCTTGTACTTAAGTCGGCATTGTGCCTTTTGTATTAAATTCGGATGCAATTTCTGTGATTCATCGACACTAAGTAGGTCCAAGGGATATAGTAAACCTGAAGTGAAGCACCAGATTCTAAAACTGGACTCACAGAGAGGGTTCAAATCATAGAAAGGGAGAGTGTCAGTCCTCTTGTACTTAAGTCGGCATTGTGCTTTTTGTATTAAATTCAGCTGGTATTTCTGTGTTTCATCGTCAATAAGAAGGTCCAAGGGATTCAGTAAACCTGAAGTGAAGCGTCTGAATATAAATCTGGACTCACAGGGGAGGTTCAAATAATAGAAAGTTAGAGTGTCAGTCCTCTTGTACTTAAGTCGGCATTGTGCCTTTTGTATTAAATGCGGATGCAATTTCTGTGTTTCATCATCAATAAGAAGGTCCAAATGATACAGTAAACCTGAAGTGAAGCATCGGAATCGAAAACTGGACTCACAGGAGAGGTTCACATCAAAGAAGGAAAGAGTGTCAGTCCTCTTGTACTTAAGTCGGCATTGTGCCTTTTGTATTAAATTAGGATGCAATTTCTGTGTTTCATCGTCAATATGAAGGACCAAGGGATACAGTAATCCTGAAGTGAAGCATCGGAAACTAAAACTGGACTCACAGGAGAGGTTCAAATCATAGAAAGTTAGAGTGTCTGTCCTCTTGGAGTTAAGTCGGCATTGTGCATTTGTATTAAATTCGGATGAAATTTCTGTGTTTCATCGCCAATAAGAAGGTCCAAGGTATACAGTACACCTGAAGTGAAGCATCGGAATCTAAAACTGGACTCGCAGGAGGGGTTCAAATCACAGAAAGTTAGAGTGTCAGTCCCCTTCTACTTAAGTCGTCATTGTGCCTTTTGTATTAAATTCGGGTGCAATTTCTTTGTTTCATCGTCAATAAGAAGGTCCAAGGGATACAGTAAACCTGAAGTGAAGCATCGGAAACTAAAACTGGACTCACATTTGTGGTTCAAATCATAGAAAGTTAGAGTGTCAGTCCTCTAGTACTTCAGTCGGCATTGTGCCTTTTGTATTAAATTCGGATGCAATTTCTGTGTTTCATCGTCAATAAGAAGGTCCAAGGGATACAGTAAACCTGAAGTGAAGCATCGGAATCTAAAACTGGACTCACAGGAGGGGTAAAAATCATAGAAAGTGAGAGCTTTAGTACTCTAGCACTTAAGTCGGCATTGTGCCTTTTGTATTAAATTCGGATGCAATTTCTGTGTTTCATCGTGAATAAGCAGGTCCAAGGTATACAGTAAACCTGAAGTGAAGCATCGGAAACTAAAACTGGACTCACTGGAGGGGTTCAAATCATAGAAAGTTAGAGTGTCAGTCCGCTTGTACTTAAGTCGCCATCGTGCCTTTTGTATTAAATTCGGATGCATTTTTGTGTTTCATCGTCAATAAGAAGGTGCAAGGGATACAGAAAACCTGAAGTGTAGCATCGGAAACTAAAACTGGACTCACAGGAGAGGTTCAAATCATAGAAAGTTAGAGTGTCAGTCCTCTAGTACTTAAGTCGGCATTGTGCTTATTGTATTAAATTCGGATGCAATTTCTGTGTTTCATCGTTAATAAGAAGGTCCAAGGGATACAGTAAACCTGAAGTGAAGCATCTGAAACTAAAACTGGACTCACAGGAGAGGTTCAAATCATAGAAAGTTAGAGTGTCAGTCCTCTAGTACTTAAGTCGGCATTGTGCCTTTTGTATTAAATTCGGATGCAATTTCTGTGTTTCATCGTCAATAAGGAGGTGCAAGGGATACAGTAAACCTGAAGTGAAGCATCGGAATCTAAAACTGGACTCACAGGAGGGGTTCAAATCATAGAAAGTTAGAGTATCAGTCCTCTAGTACTTAAGTCGGCATTGTGCCTTTAGTATTAAATCGGATGCAATCTCGGTGTTTCATTGTCAATAAGAAGGTCCAAAGGATACAGTAAACCTGAAGTGAAGCATCGGAAACTAAAACTGTACTAATAGGAGAGGTTCAAATCATAGAAAGTTAGTGTGTTAGTCCTCTAGTACTTAAGTCGGCATTGTGCCTTTTGTTTTAAATTCGGATGCAATTTCTGTGTTTCATCGTCAATAAGAAGGTCCAAGGGATACAGTAAACCTGAAGTGAAGCATCGGAATATAAAACTGGACTCAAAGGAGGGGTTCAAATCACAGAAAGTTAGAGTGTCAGTCCTCTTGTACTTAAGTAAGCATTGTGCCTATTGTATTTAATTCGGATGCAATTTCTGTGTTTCATCGTCAATAAGAAAGACCAAGGGATACAGTAAACCTGAAGTGAAGCATCGGAATCTATAACTGGACTCACATGAGAGGTTCAAATCATAGAGAGTTAGAGTGTCAGTCCTCTTGTACTTAAGTCGGCATTGTGCCTTTTGTATTAAATTCGGATGCAATTTCTGTGTTTCATCGTCACTAAGAAGGTCCAAGGGATACAGTAAACCTGAAGTGAAGCATCGGAATCTAAAATTGGACTCACAGGAGAGGTTCAAATCATAGAGATTTAGAGTGTCTTTTCCTCTTGTACTTAAGTCGGCATTGTGCCTTTTGTATTTAATTCGGATGCAATTTCTGTGTTTCATCGTCAATAAGATGGTCCAAGGGTTACAGTAAACCTTAAGTGAAGCATCGGAATCTAAAACTGGGCTCACAGTAAAAGCTCAAATCATAGAAAGCTAGAGTGTCAGTCCTCTTGTACTTAAGTCGGCATTGTGCCTTTTGTATTAAATTCGGATGCAATTTCTGTGTTTCATCGTTAATAAGAAGGCCCAAGGGATACAGTAAACCTGAAGTGAAGCATCGGAATCTAAAATTGGACTCACAGGAGAGGTTCAAATCATAGAGATTTAGAGCGTCTTTTCCTCTTGTACTTAAGTCGGCATTGTGCCTTTTGTATTTAATTCGGATGCAATTTCTGTGCTTCATCGTCAATAAGAAGGTCCAAGGGGATAGAGTAAACCTGAAGTGAAGCACCGGAATCTAAAACTGGACTCACGGGAGGGGTTCAAATCATAGAGAGTTAGAGTGTCAGTCATCTCGTACTTAAGTCGGCATTGTGCTGTTTGTATTAAATTTGGATGCAATTTCTGTGTTTCATCGTCAATAAGAAGGTCCAAAGGATACAGTAAACCTGAAGTGAAGCACCGGAATCTAAAACTGGACTCACAGGAGAGGTTCAAATCATAGAAAGTGAGAGTGTCAGTCCTCTTGTACTTAAGTCGGCATTGTGCCTTTTGTATTAAATTCCAATGCAATGTCTGTGATTCATCGTCAATAAGAAGGTGCAAGGTATATAGTAAACCTGAAGTGAAGCATCGGAAACTAAAACTCGACTCACAGGAGAGGTTCAAATCATTGAAAGTTAGAGTGTCAACCCTCCAGTACTTAAGTCGGCATTGTGCCTTTTGTATTAAATTCGGATGCAATTTCTGTGTTTCATCGTCAATATGAAGGACCAAGGGATACAGTAATCCTGAAGTGAAGCATCGGAAACTAAAACTGGACTCACAGGAGAGGTTCAAATCATAGAAAGTTAGAGTGGTTGTCCTCTTGGAGTTAAGTCGGCATTGTGCATTTGTATTAAATTCGGATGAAATTTCTGTGTTTCATCGCCAATAAGAAGGTGCAAGGTATATAGTAAACCTGAAGTGAAGCATCGGAAACTAAAACTCGACTCACAGGAGAGGTTCAAATCATTGAAAGTTAGAGTGTCACTCCTCCAGTACTTAAGTCGGCATTGTGCCTTTTGTATTAAATTCGGATGCAATTTCTGTGTTTCATCGTCAATATGAAGGACCAAGGGATACAGTACACCTGAAGTGAAGCATCGGAATCTAAAACTGGACTCGCAGGAGGGGTTCAAATCACAGATAGTTAGAGTGTCAGTCCCCTTCTACTTAAGTCGTCATTGTGCCTTTTGTATTAAATTCGGGTGCAATTTCTTTGTTTCATCGTCAATAAGAAGGTCCAAGGGATACAGTAAACCTGAAGTGAAGCATCGGAAACTAAAACTGGACTCACATTTGTGGTTCAAATCATAGAAAGTTAGAGTGTCAGTCCTCTAGTACTTCAGTCGGCATTGTGCCTTTTGTATTAAATTCGGATGCAATTTCTGTGTTTCATCGTCAATAAGAAGGTCCAAGGGATACAGTAAACCTGAAGTGAAGCATCGGAATCTAAAACTGGACTCACAGGAGGGGTACAAATCAGAGAAAGTTAGAGTTTTAGTACTCTAGCACTTAAGTCGGCATTGTGCCTTTTGTATTAAATTCGGATGCAATTTCTGTGTTTCATCGTGAATAAGCAGGTCCAAGGTATACAGTAAACCTGAAGTGAAGCATCGGAAACTAAAACTGGACTCACAGGAGAGGTTCAAATCATAGAAAGTTAGAGTGTCAGTCCTCTAGTACTTAAGTCGGCATTGTGCTTATTGTATTAAATTCGGATGCAATTTCTGTGTTTCATCGTTAATAAGAAGGTCCAAGGGATACAGTAAACCTGAAGTGAAGCATCTGAAACTAAAACTGGACTCACAGGAGAGGTTCAAATCATAGAAAGTTAGAGTGTCAGTCCTCTAGTACTTAAGTCGGCATTGTGCCTTTTGTATTAAATTCGGATGCAATTTCTGTGTTTCATCGTCAATAAGGAGGTGCAAGGGATACAGTAAACCTGAAGTGAAGCATCGGAATCTAAAACTGGACTCACAGGAGGGGTTCAAATCATAGAAAGTTAGAGTATCAGTCCTCTAGTACTTAAGTCGGCATTGTGCCTTTAGTATTAAATCGGATGCAATCTCGGTGTTTCATTGTCAATAAGAAGGTCCAAAGGATACAGTAAACCTGAAGTGAAGCATCGGAAACTAAAACTGTACTAATAGGAGAGGTTCAAATCATAGAAAGTTAGTGTGTTAGTCCTCTAGTACTTAAGTCGGCATTGTGCCTTTTGTTTTAAATTCGGATGCAATTTCTGTGTTTCATCGTCAATAAGAAGGTCCAAGGGATACAGTAAACCTGAAGTGAAGCATCGGAATATAAAACTGGACTCAAAGGAGGGGTTCAAATCACAGAAAGTTAGAGTGTCAGTCCTCTTGTACTTAAGTAAGCATTGTGCCTATTGTATTTAATTCGGATGCAATTTCTGTGTTTCATCGTCAATAAGAAAGACCAAGGGATACAGTAAACCTGAAGTGAAGCATCGGAATCTAAAACTGGACTCACATGAGAGGTTCAAATCATAGAGAGTTAGAGTGTCAGTCCTCTTGTACTTAAGTCGGCATTGTGCCTTTTGTATTAAATTCGGATGCAATTTCTGTGTTTCATCGTCAACAAGAAGGTCCAAGGGATACAGTAAACCTGAAGTGAAGCATCGGAATCTAAAATTGGACTCACAGGAGAGGTTCAAATCATAGAGATTTAGAGTGTCTTTTCCTCTTGTACTTAAGTCGGCATTGTGCCTTTTGTATTTAATTCGGATGCAATTTCTGTGTTTCATCGTCAATAAGATGGTCCAAGGGTTACAGTAAACCTTAAGTGAAGCATCGGAATCTAAAACTGGGCTCACAGTAAAAGCTCAAATCATAGAAAGCTAGAGTGTCAGTCCTCTTGTACTTAAGTCGGCATTGTGCCTTTTGTATTAAATTCGGATGCAATTTCTGTGTTTCATCGTTAATAAGAAGGTCCAAGGGATACAGTAAACCTGAAGTGAAGCATCGGAATCTAAAATTGGACTCACAGGAGAGGTTCAAATCATAGAGATTTAGAGTGTCTTTTCCTCTTGTACTTAAGTCGGCATTGTGCCTTTTGTATTTAATTCGGATGCAATTTCTGTGCTTCATCGTCAATAAGAAGGTCCAAGGGGATAGAGTAAACCTGAAGTGAAGCACCGGAATCTAAAACTGGACTCACGGGAGGGGTTCAAATCATAGAGAGTTAGAGTGTCAGTCATCTCGTACTTAAGTCGGCATTGTGCTGTTTGTATTAAATTTGGATGCAATTTCTGTGTTTCATCGTCAATAAGAAGGTCCAAAGGATACAGTAAACCTGAAGTGAAGCACCGGAATCTAAAACTGGACTCACAGGAGAGGTTCAAATCATAGAAAGTGAGAGTGTCAGTCCTCTTGTACTTAAGTCGGCATTGTGCCTTTTGTATTAAATTCCAATGCAATGTCTGTGATTCATCGTCAATAAGAAGGTGCAAGGTATATAGTAAACCTGAAGTGAAGCATCGGAAACTAAAACTCGACTCACAGGAGAGGTTCAAATCATTGAAAGTTAGAGTGTCACTCCTCCAGTACTTAAGTCGGCATTGTGCCTTTTGTATTAAATTCGGATGCAATTTCTGTGTTTCATCGTCAATATGAAGGACCAAGGGATACAGTAATCCTGAAGTGAAGCATCGGAAACTAAAACTGGACTCACAGGAGAGGTTCAAATCATAGAAAGTTAGAGTGTCTGTCCTCTTGGAGTTAAGTCGGCGTTGTGCATTTGTATTAAATTCGGATGAAATTTCTGTGTTTCATCGCCAATAAGAAGGTGCAAGGTATATAGTAAACCTGAAGTGAAGCATCGGAAACTAAAACTCGACTCACAGGAGAGGTTCAAATCATTGAAAGTTAGAGTGTCACTCCTCCAGTACTTAAGTCGGCATTGTGCCTTTTGTATTAAATTCGGATGCAATTTCTGTGTTTCATCGTCAATATGAAGGACCAAGGGATACAGTACACCTGAAGTGAAGCATCGGAATCTAAAACTGGACTCGCAGGAGGGGTTCAAATCACAGATAGTTAGAGTGTCAGTCCCCTTCTACTTAAGTCGTCATTGTGCCTTTTGTATCAAATTCGGGTGCAATTTCTTTGTTTCATCGTCAATAAGAAGGTCCAAGGGATACAGTAAACCTTAAGTGAAGCATCGGAAACTAAAACTGGACTCACATTTGTGGTTCAAATCATAGAAAGTTAGAGTGTCAGTCCTCTAGTACTTCAGTCGGCATTGTGCCTTTTGTATTAAATTCGGATGCAATTTCTGTGTTTCATCGTCAATAAGAAGGTCCAAGGGATACAGTAAACCTGAAGTGAAGCATCGGAATCTAAAACTGGACTCACAGGAGGGGTACAAATCATAGAAAGTTAGAGTTTTAGTACTCTAGCACTTAAGTCGGCATTGTGCCTTTTGTATTAAATTCGGATGCAATTTCTGTGTTTCATCGTGAATAAGCAGGTCCAAGGTATACAGTAAACCTGAAGTGAAGCATCGGAAACTAAAACTGGACTCACTGGAGGGGTTCAAATCATAGAAAGTTAGTGTGTCAGTCCGCTTGTACTTAAGTCGGCATCGTGCCTTTTGTATTAAATTCGGATGCATTTTTGTGTTTCATCGTCAATAAGAAGGTGCAAGGGATACAGAAAACCTGAAGTGTAGCATCGGAAACTAAAACTGGACTCACAGGAGAGGTTCAAATCATAGAAAGTTAGAGTGTCAGTCCTGTAGTACTTAAGTCGGCATTGTGCTTATTGTATTAAATTCGGATGCAATTTCTGTGTTTCATCGTTAATAAGAAGGTCCAAGGGATACAGTAAACCTGAAGTGAAGCATCTGAAACTAAAACTGGACTCACAGGAGAGGTTCAAATCATAGAAAGTTAGAGTGTCAGTCCTCTGGTACTTAAGTCGGCATTGTGCCTTTTGTATTAAATTCGGATGCAATTTCTGTGTCTCATCGTCAATAAGGAGGTGCAAGGGATACAGTAAACCTGAAGTGAAGCATCGGAATCTAAAACTGGACTCACAGGAGGGGTTCAAATCATAGAAAGTTAGTGTATCAGTCCTCTAGTACTTAAGTCGGCATTGTGCCATTAGTATTAAATCGGATGCAATCTCGGTGTTTCATCGTCAATAAGAAGGTCCAAAGGATACAGTAAACCTGAAGTGAAGCATCGGAAACTAAAACTGTACTAATAGGAGAGGTTCAAATCATAGAAAGTTAGAGTATCAGTCCTCTGGTACTTAAGTCGGCATTGTGCCTTTTGTATTAAATTCGGATGAAATTTCTGTGTTTCATCGTCAATAAGAAGGTCCAAGGGATACAGTAAACCTGAAGTGAAGCATCGGAAGCTAAAACTGGACTCACAGGAGAGGTTCAAATCATTGAAAGTTAGAGTGTCAGTCCTCCAGTACTTAAGTCGGCATTGTGCCTTTTGTATTAAATTCGGATGCTATTTCTGTGTTTCATCGTCAATAAGAAGGTCCAAGGGATACAGTAAACCTGAAGTGAAGCATCGGAAACTAAAACTGGACTCACAGGAGAGGTTCAAATCATTGAAAGTTAGAGTGTCAGTCCTCCAGTACTTAAGTCGGCATTGTGCATTTGTATTAAATTCGGATGCTATTTCTGTGTTTCATCGTCAATAAGAAGGTCCATGGTATACAGTACACCTGAATTGAAGGATCGGAATCTAAAACTGGACTCACAGAGGGGTTCAAATCATAGAACGTTAGAGTAACAGTCCTCTTGTATTTAAGTCGGCTTTGTGCCTTTTGTATTAAACTCGGATGTAATTTCTGTGTTTCATCGTCAATAGGAAGGTCCAAGGTATACAGTAAACCTGAAGGGAAGCATCGGAATCTAAGACTGGACTCACAGGAGAGGTTCAAATCATAGAAAGATAGCGTGTCTGTCCTCTTGTACTTAAGTCGGCATTGTGCCTTTTGTATTAAATTCGGATGCAATTTCTGTGTTTCATCGTCAATAAGAAGGTCCAAGGGATTCAGTAAACCTGAAGTGAAGCATCGGAATCTAAAACTGGACTCACAGGAGAGTTTCAAATCATAGAACGTTAGAGTGTCAGTCCTCTTGTACATAAGTCGGCATTGAGAATTTGGTATTAAATTCGGATGCAATTTCTGTGCTTCATCATCAATGAGAAGGTCCAAGTGATACAGGATACCCTAAGTGAAGCATCGGAATCTAAAACTGGACTCACTGGAGAGGTTCAAATCATAGAAAGTTAGAGTTTCAGTCCTCTAGTACTTAAGTCGGCATTGTGCCTTTTGTATTAAATTCGGATGCAATTTCTGTGTTTCATCGTCAATAAGAAGGTCCAAGGGATACAGTAAACCTGAAGTGAAGCATCGGAAACTAAAACTCGACTCACAGGAGGGGTTCAAATCATAGAAAGTTAGAGTGTCAGTCTTCTAGTACTTAAGTTGGCATTGTGCCTTTTGTATTAAATTCGGGTGAAATTTCTTTGTTTCATCGTCAATAAGAAGGTCCAAGGTATACAGTACACCTGAAGTGAAGCATCGGAATCTAAAACTGGACTCACAGGAGGAGTTCAAATCATAGAAAGTTAGAGTAACCGTCCTCTCTTATTTAAGTCGGCATTGTGCCTTTTGTATTAAATTCGGATGCAATATCTGTGTTTCATCGTCAATAAGAAGGTCCAAGGGATACAGTAAACATGAAGTGAAGCATCGTAATCTGAAACTGGACTCACAGGAGGGGTTCAAATCATAGAAAGTTAGAGTGTCAGTCCTCTTGTACTTAAGTCGGCATTGTGCCTTTTGTATTAAATTCGGATGTAATTTCTGTGTTTCATCGTCAATAAGAAGGTCCAAGGGATACAGTAAACCTGAAGTGAAGCATCGGAAACTAAAACTGGACTCACAGGAGAGGTTCAACCCATAGAAAGTTAGAGTGTCAGTCCTCTCTTATTTAAGTCGGCATTGTGCATTTGTATTAAATTCGGATGAAATTTCTTTGTTTCATCGTCAATAAGAAGGTCCAAGGTATACAGTACACCTGAAGTGAAGCATCGGAATCTAAAACTGGACTCACAGGAGGAGTTCAAATCATAGAAAGCTAGAGTAACAGTCCTCTCTTATTTAAGTCGGCATTGTGCCTTTTGTATCAAATTCGGATGCAATTTCTATGTTTCATCGTCAATAAGAAGGTCCAAGTGATACAGTAAACCTGAAGTGAAGCATTGGAAACTAAAACTGGACTCACAGGAGAGGTTCAAAGCATAGAAAATTAGAGTATCAGACCTCTTGTACGTAAGTCGGCCTTGTGCCTTTTGTATTAAATTCGGATGCAATTTCTGTGTTTCATCGTCAATAAGAAGGTGCAAGGGATACAGTACACCTGAAGTGAAGCATCGGAATCTAAAACTGGACTCACAGGAGGCGTTCAAATCATAGAAAATTAGAGTATCAGTCCTCTAGTACTTAAGACGACATTGTGCCTTTTGTATTAAATTCGGATGAAATCTCTGTGTTTCATGGTCAATAAGAAGGTCCAAGGGATACAGTAAACCTGAAGTGAAGCATCGGAAACTAAAACAGGACTCACAGGAGAGGTTCAAATCATAGAAAGTTCGAGTGTCAGTCCTCTAGTACTTAAGTCGGCATTGTGGCTTTTGTATTAAATTCGGATGCAATTTCTGTGTTTCATCGTCAATAAGAAGGTCCAAGGGATACAGTAAACCTGAAGTGAAGCATCGGAAACTAAAACTGGACTCACAGGAGAGGTTCAACCCATAGAAAGTTAGAGTGTCAGTCCTCTAGTAGTTAAGTCGGCATTGTGCCTTTTGTATTAAATTCGGATGCAATTTCTGTGCTTCATCGTCAATAAGAAGGTCCAAGGGATACAGTAAACCTGAAGTAAAGCATCGGAATTTAAAACTGGACTCACAGGAGTTGTTCAAATCATAGAAAGTTAGAGTATCAGTCCTCTTGTACTTAAGTCGGCATTGTGCCTTTTATATTAAATTCGGATGAAATTTCTGTGTTTCATCGTGAATAAGAAGGTCCAAGGGATACAGTAAACCTGAAGTGAAGCATCGGAAACTAAAACTGGACTCACAGGAGAGGTTCAAATCATTGAAAGTTAAAGTTCCAGTCCTCCAGTACTTAAGTCGGCATTGTGCCTTTTGTATTAAATTCGGATGCAATTTCTGTGTTTCATCGTCAATAAGAAGGTCCAAGGGATACAGTAAACCTGAAGTGAAGCATCGGAAACTAAAACTGGACTCACAGGAGAGGTTCAAATCATAGAAAGTTAGAGTGTCAGTCCTCTTGGACTTAAGTCGGGATTGTGCATTTGTATTAAATTCGGATGAAATTTCTGTGTTTCATCGTCAATAAGAAGGTCCAAGGTATACAACACACCTGAAGTGAAGCATCGGAATCTGAAACTGGACTCGCAGGAGGGGTTCAAATCACAGAAAGTTAGAGTGTCAGTCCTCATCTACTTAAGTCGTCATTGTGCCTTTTGTATTAAATTCGGATGCAATTTCTGTGTTTCATCGTCAATAAGAAGGTCCAAGGGATTCAGTAAACCTGAAGTGAAGCATCGGAATCTAAAACTGGACTCACAGGAGAGATTCAAATCATAGAACGTTAGAGTGTCAGTCCTCTTGTACATAAGTCGGCATTGAGAATTTGGTATTAAATTCGGATGCAATTTCTGTGCTACATCATCAATGAGAAGGTCCAAGTGATACAGCATACCCTAAGTGAAGCATCGGAATCTAAAACTGGACTCACAGGAGAGGTTCAAATCATAGAAAGTTAGAGTTACAGTCCTCTCTTATTTAAGTCGGCATTGTGCATTTGTATTAAATTCGGATGAAATTTCTGTGTTTCATCGTCAATAAGAAGGTCCAAGGTATACAGTACACCTGAATTGAAGCATCGGAATCTAAAACTGGACTCACAGAGGGGTTCAAATCATAGAAAGTTAGAGTAACAGTCCACTTGTATTTAAGTCGGCATTGTGCCTTTTGTTTTAAACTCGGATGTAATTTCTGTGTTTCATCGTCAATAGGAACGTCCAAGGTATACAGTACACCTGAAGTGAAGCATCGGAATCTAAAACTGGACTCACAGGAGGAGTTCAAATCATAGAAAGTTAGAGTAACAGTCCTCTCTTATTTAAGTCGGCATTGTGCCTTTTGTATTAAATTCGCATGCAATTTCTGTGTTTCATCGTCAGTAAGAAGGTCCAAGGGA
This sequence comes from Schistocerca americana, assembly GCF_021461395.2. Lineage (NCBI taxonomy): Eukaryota > Metazoa > Arthropoda > Insecta > Orthoptera > Acrididae > Schistocerca > Schistocerca americana. The sequence goes on from NC_060123.1 coordinate 695,342,798, forward strand.
CACAGTAAACCTGAAGTCAAGCATCGGAAACTAAAACTGGACTCACAGGAGAGGTTCAAATCATAGAAAGTTCGAGTGTCAGTCCTCTAGTACTTAAGTCGGCATTGTGCCTTTTGTATTAAATTCGGATGAAATTTCTTTGTTTCATCGTCAATAAGAAGGTCCAAGGTATACAGTACACCTGAAGTGTAGCATCGGATTCTAAAACTGGACTCGCAGGAGGGGTTCAAATCACAGAAAGTTAGAGTGTCAGTCCTCTTCTACTTAAGTCGTCATTGTGCCTTTTGTATTAAATTCGGATGAAATTTCTTTGTTTCATCGTCAATAAGAAGGTCCAAGGTATACAGTACACCTGAATTGAAGGATCGGAATCTAAAACTGGACTCACAGAGGGGTTCAAATCATAGAACGTTAGAGTAACAGTCCTCTTGTATTTAAGTCGGCATTGTGCCTTTTGTATTAAACTCGGATGTAATTTCTGTGTTTCATCGTCAATAGGAAGGTCCAAGGTATACAGTAAACCTGAAGGGAAGCATCGGAATCTAAGACTGGACTCACAGGAGAGGTTCAAATCATAGAAAGATAGCGTGTCTGTCCTCTTGTACTTAAGTCGGCATTGTGCCTTTTGTATTAAATTCGGATGCAATTTCTGTGTTTCATCGTCAATAAGAAGGTCCAAGGGATTCAGTAAACCTGAAGTGAAGCATTGGAATCTAAAACTGGACTCACAGGAGAGTTTCAAATCATAGAACGTTAGAGTGTCAGTCCTCTTGTACATAAGTCGGCATTGAGAATTTGGTATTAAATTCGGATGCAATTTCTGTGCTTCATCATCAATGAGAAGGTCCAAGTGATACAGCATACCCTAAGTGAAGCATCGGAATCTAAAACTGGACTCACTGGAGAGGTTCAAATCATAGAAAGTTAGAGTTTCAGTCCTCTAGTACTTAAGTCGGCATTGTGCCTTTTGTCTTAAATTCGGATGCAATTTCTGTGTTTCATCGTCAATACGAAGGTCCAAGGGATACAGTAAACCTGAAGTGAAGCATCGGAAACTAAAACTCGACTCACAGGAGGGGTTCAAATCATAGAAAGTTAGAGTGTCAGTCCTCTAGTACTTAAGTCGGCATTGTGCCTTTTGTATTAAATTCGGGTGAAATTTCTTTGTTTCATCGTCAATAAGAAGGTCCAAGGTATACAGTACACCTGAAGTGAAGCATCGGAATCTAAAACTGGTCTCACAGGAGGAGTTCAAATCATAGAAAGTTAGAGTAACAGTCCTCTCTTATTTAAGTCGGCATTGTGCCTTTTGTATTAAATTCGGATGCAATATCTGTGTTTCATCGTCAATATGAAGGTCCAAGGGATACAGTAAACATGAAGTGAAGCATCGTAATCTGAAACTGGACTCACAGGAGGGGTTCAAATCATAGAAAGTTAGAGTGTCAGTCCTCTTGTACTTAAGTCGGCATTGTGCCTTTTGTATTAAATTCGGATGTAATTTCTGTGTTTCATCGTCAATAAGAAGGTCCAAGGGATACAGTAAAACTGAAGTGAAGCATCGGAAACTAAAACTGGACTCACAAGAGATGTTCATATCATAGAAAGTTCGAGTGTCAGTCCTCTAGTACTTAAGTCGGCATTGTGCATTTTGTATTAAATTCGGATGAAATTTCTTTGTTTCATCGTCAATAAGAAGGTCCAAGGTATACAGTACACCTGAAGTGAAGCATCGGAATCTAAAACTGGACTCACAGGAGGAGTTCAAATCATAGAAAGTTAGAGTAACAGTCCTCTCTTATTTAAGTCGGCATTGTGCCTTTTGTATCAAATTCGGATGCAATTTCTATGTTTCATCGTCAATAAGAAGGTCCAAGTGATACAGTAAACCTGAAGTGAAGCATTGGAAACTAAAACTGGACTCACAGGAGAGGTTCAAAGCATAGAAAATTAGAGTATCAGTCCTCTTGTACGTAAGTCGGCATTGTGCCTTTTGTATTAAATTCGGATGCAATTTCTGTGATTAATCGTCAATAAGAAGGTGCAAGGGATACAGTACACCTGAAGTGAAGCATCGGAATCTAAAACTGGACTCACAGGAGGCGTTCAAATCATAGAAAGTTAGAGTATCAGTCCACTAGTACTTAAGACGACATTGTGCCTTTTGTATTAAATTCGGATGAAATCTCTGTGTTTCATGGTCAATAAGAAGGTCCAAGGGATACAGTAAACCTGAAGTGAAGCATCGGAAACTAAAACAGGACTCACAGGAGAGGTTCAAATCATAGAAAGTTCGAGTGTCAGTCCTCTAGTACTTAAGTCGGCATTGTGGCTTTTGTATTAAATTCGGATGCAATTTCTGTGTTTCATCGTCAATAAGAAGGTCCAAGGGATACAGTAAACCTGAAGTGAAGCATCGGAAACTAAAACTGGACTCACAGGAGAGGTTCAAATCATTGAAAGTTAGAGTGCCAGTCCTCCAGTACTTAAGTCGGCATTGTGCCTTTTGTATTAAATTCGGATGCAATTTCTGTGTTTCATCGTCAATAAGAAGGTCCAAGGGATACAGTAAACCTGAAGTGAAGCATCGGAAACTAAAACTGGACTCACAGGAGAGGTTCAAATCATAGAAAGTCAGAGTGTCAGTCCTCTTGGACTTAAGTCGGGATTGTGCATTTGTATTAAATTCGGATGAAATTTCTGTGTTTCTTCGTCAATAAGAAGGTCCAAGGTATACAGTACACCTGAAGTGAAGCATCGGAATCTAAAACTGGACTCGCAGGAGGGGTTCAAATCACAGAAAGTTAGAGTGTCAGTCCTCATCTACTTAAGTCGTCATTGTTCCTTTTGTATTAAATTCGGATGCAATTTCTGTGTTTCATCGTCAATAAGAAGGTCCAAGGGATTCAGTAAACCTGAAGTGAAGCATCGGAATCTAAAACTGGACTCACAGGAGAGATTCAAATCATAGAACGTTAGAGTGTCAGTCCTCTTGTACATAAGTCGCCATTGAGAATTTGGTATTAAATTCGGATGCAATTTCTGTGCTTCATCATCAATGAGATGGTCCAAGTGATACAGCATACCCTAAGTGAAGCATCGGAATCTAAAACTGGACTCACAGGAGAGGTTCAAATCATAGAAAGTTAGAGTAACGGTCCTCTCTTATTTAAGTCGGCATTGTGCATTTGTTTTAAATTCGGATGAAATTTCTGTGTTTCATCGCCAATAAGAAGGTCCAAGGTATACAGTACACCTGAATTGAAGCATCGGAATCTAAAACTGGACTCACAGAGGGGTTCAAATCATAGAAAGTTAGAGTAACAGTCCACTTGTATTTAAGTCGGCACTGTGCCTTTTGTATTAAACTCGGATGTAATTTCTGTGTTTCATCGTCAATAGGAAGGTCCAAGGTATACAGTACACCTGAAGTGAAGCATCGGAATCTAAAACTGGACTCACAGGAGGAGTTCAAATCATAGAAAGTTAGAGTAACAGTCCTCTCTTATTTAAGTCGGCATTGTGCCTTTTGTATTAAATTCGCATGCAATTTCTGTGTTTCATCGTCAGTAAGAAGGTCCAAGGGATACAGTAAACCTGAAGTCAAGCATCGGAAACTAAAACTGGACTCACAGGAGAGGTTCGAATCATAGAAAGTTCGAGTGTCAGTCCTCTAGTACTTAAGTCGGCATTGTGCCTTTTGTATTAAATTCGGATGAAATTTCTTTGTTTCATCGTCAATAAGAAGGTCCAAGGTACACAGTACACCTGAAGTGAAGCATCGGAATCTAAAACAGGACTCACAGGAGGAGTTCAAATCATAGAAAGTTAGAGTAACAGTCTTCTCTTATTTAAGTCGGCATTGTGCCTTTTGTATCAAATTCGGATGCAATCTCTATGTTTCATCGTCAATAAGAAGGTCCAAGTGATACAGTAAACCTGAAGTGAAGCATCGGAAACTAAAACTGGACTCACAGGAGAGGTTCAAAGCATAGAAAATTAGAGTATCAGTCCTCTTGTACTTAAGTCGGCATTGTGCCGTTTGTATTAAATTTGGATGAAATTTCTGAATTTCATCGTCAATAAGAATGTTCAAGGTATACAGTAAACCTGAAGTGAAGCACCGGAAACTAAGACTGGACTCACAGGAGAGGTTCAAATCATAGAAAGTTAGTGTGTCAGTCCGCTTGTACTTAAGTCGGCATTGTGCCTTTTGTATTAAATTGGATTTAATTTCTGTGTTTCATCGACAATAAGAAGGTCCAAGGGATACAGTAAACCTGAAGTGAGGCATCGGAATCTAAAACTGGACTCACAGGAGGGGTTCAAATCGTAGAAAGTAAGAGTATCAGTCCTCTTGTAATTAAGTCGGCATTGTGCCTTTTGTATTAAATTCGGATGCAATTTCTGTGTTTCATCGTCAATAAGAAGGTGCAAGGGATACAGTTCACCTGAAGTGAAGCATCGGAATCTAAAACTGGACTCACAGGAGGCGTTGAAATCATAGAAAGTTAGAGTATCAGTCCTCTAGTACTTAAGACGACATTGTGCCTTTTGTATTAAATTCGGATGCAATCTCTGTGTTTCATGGTCAATGAGAAGGTCCAAGGGATACAGTAAACCTGAAGTGAAGCATCGGAAAGTAAAACAGGACTCACAGGAGAGGTTCAAATCATAGAAAGTTCGAGTGTCAGTCCTCTAGTACTTAAGTCGGCATTGTGGCTTTTGTATTAAATTCGGATGCAATTTCTGTGTTTCATCGTCAATAAGAAGGTCCAAGGGATACAGTAAACCTGAAGTGAAGCATCGGAAACTAAAACTGGACTCACAGGAGAGGTTCAAATCATAGAAAGTTAGAGTGTCAGTCCTCTAGTAGTTAAGTCGGCATTGTGCCTTTTGTATTAAATTCGGATGCAATTTCTGTGCTTCATCGTCAATAAGAAGGTCCAAGGTATACAGTAAACCTGAAGTAAAGCATCGGAATCTAAAACTGGACTCACAGGAGGGGTTCAAATCATAGAAAGTTATAGTATCAGTCCTCTTGTACTTAAGTCGGCATTGTGCCCTTTGTATTAAATTCGGATGAAATTTCTGTGTTTCATCGTCAATAAGAAGGTCCAAGGGATACAGTAAACCTGAAGTGAAGCATCGGAAACTAAAACTGGACTCACAGGAGAGTTTCAAATCATAGAAATTTAGAGTGTCAGTCCTCTTGGACTTAAGTCGGCATTGTGCATTTGTATTAAATTCGGATGAAATTTCTGTGTTTCATCGTCAATAAGAAGGTCCAAGGTATACAGTACACCTGAAGTGAAGCATCGGAATCTAAAACTGGACTCGCAGGAGGGGTTCAAATCACAGAAAGTTAGAGTAACAGTCCTCTTGTATTTATGTCGGCATTGTGCCTTTTGTATTAAACTCGGATGTAATTTCTGTGTTTCATCGTCAATAGGAAGGTCCAAAGTATACAGTAAACCTGAAGGGAAGCATCGGAATCTAAAACTGGACTCACAGGAGAGGTTCAAATCATAGAACTTTAGAGTGTCAGTCCTCTCGTACATAAGTCGGCATTGAGAATTTGGTATTAAATTCGGATGAAATTTCTGTGTTTCATCGTCAATAAAAAGGTCCAAGGGATTCAGTAAACCTGAAGTGAAGCATCGGAATCTAAAACTGGACTCACAGGAGAGGTTCAAATCATAGAACGTTAGAGTGTCAGTCCTCTCGTACATAAGTCGGCATTGAGAATTTGGTATTAAATTCGGATGAAATTTCTGTGTTTCATCGTCAATAAGAAGGTCCAAGGTATACAGTACACCTGTAGTGAAGCATCGGAATCTAAAACTGGACTCACAGGAGAGGTTCAAATCATAGAAAGTTAGAGTTTCAGTCCTCTAGTACTTAAGTCGGCATTGTGCCTTTTGTATTAAATTCGGATGCATTTTCTGTGTTTCATCGTCAATAAGAAGGTTAAAGGGATACAGTAAGCCTGAAGTGAAGCATCGGAATCTAAAACTGGACTCACTGGAGGGGTTCAAATCATAGAAAGTTAGAGTATCAGTCCTATTGTACTTAAGTCGGCATTGTGCCTTTTGTATTAAATTCGGATGCAATTTCTGTGTTTCATCGTCAATAAGAAGGTGCAAGTGATACAGAAAACCTGAAGTGCAGCATCGGAAACTAAAAGTGGACTCACAGGAGAGGTTCAAATCATAGAAAGATAGAGTGTCTGTCCACTAGTACTTAAGTCGGCATTGTGCCTTTTGTATTAAATTCAGATGCAATTTCTGTGTTTCATCGTCAATAAGGAGGTGCAAGGGATACAGTAAACCTGAAGTGAAGCATCGGAATCTAAAACTGGACTCACAGGAGGGGTTCAAATTATAGAAAGTTAGAGTATTAGTCCTCTAGTACTTAAGTCGGCATTGTGCCTTTTGTATTAAATTCGGATGCAATCTCTGTGTTTCATCGTCAATAAGAAGGTCCAAGGGATACAGTAAACCTGAAGTGAAGCATCGGAAACTAAAACTGGACTCACTGGTGAGGTTCAAATCATAGAATGTTAGAGTGTCAGTCCTCTAGTACTTAAGTCAGCATTGTGCCTTTTGTATTAAATTCGGATGCAATTTCTGTGTTTCATCGTCAATAAGAAGAACCAAGGGATACAGTAAACCTGAAGTGAAGCATCGGAAACTAAAACTGGACTCACAGGAGAGGTTCATATCATAGAAAGTTAGAGTGTCAGTCCTCTAGTACTTAAGTCGGAATTGTGCCCTTTTTATTAAATTCAGATGCAATTTCTGTGCTTCATCGTCAATAAGAAAGTCCAAGGGATACAGTAAACCTGAAGTGAAGCATCGGAATCTAAAACTGGACTCACAGGAGGGGTTCAAATCATAGAATGTTAGAGTATCAGTCCTCTTGTACTTAAGTCGGCATTGTGCCTTTTGTATCAAATTCGGATGAAATTTCTGTGTTTCATCGTCAATAAGAAGGTCCAGGGGATACAGTAAACCTGAAGTGAAGCATCGGAATCGAAACTGGACTCACAGGAGGGGTTCAAATCATAGAAAGTTAGAGTTTCAGTCCTCTAGCACTTATGTCGGCTTTCTGCCTTTTGCATTAAATTTGGATGCAATTTCTGTGTTTCATCGTGAATAAGCAGGTTTAAGGTATACAGTAAACCTGAAGTGAAGCATCGGAAACTAAAACTGGACTCACAGGAGAGGTTCAAATCATAGAAAGATAGCGTGTCTGTCCTCTTGTACTTAAGTCGGAATTGTGCCTTTTGCATTAAATTCGGATGCAATTTCTGTGTTTCATCGTCAATAAGAAGGTCAAACGGATACAGTAAACCTGAAGTGAAGCATCGGAAACTAAAACTGGACTCACAGGAGAGGTTCAATCATAGAAAGTTAGAGTGTCTGTCCTCTAGTACTTAAGTCGGCATTGTGCCTTTTGTATTAAATTCGGATGCAATTTCTGTGTTTCATCGTCAATAAGGAGGTGCAAGGGATACAGTAAACCTGAAGTGAAGCATCGGAGTCTAAAACTGGGCTCACAGGAGGGGTTCAAATCATAGAAAGTTAGAGTATTAGTCCTCTAGTACTTAAGACGGCATTGTGCCTTTTGTATTAAATTCGGATGCAATCTCTGTGTTTCATCGTCAATAAGAAGGTCCAAGGGATACAGTAAACCTGAAGTGAAGCATCGGAAACTAAAACTGGACTCACTGGAGAGGTTCAAATCATAGAAAGTTAGAGTGTCAGTCCTCTAGTACTTAAGTCGGCATTGTGCCTTTTGTATTAAATTCGGATGCAATTTCTGTGTTTCATCGTCAATAAGAAGGTCCAAGGGATACAGTAAACCTGAAGTGAAGCATCGGAATCTAAAACTGGACTCACAGGAGGGGTTCAAATCATAGAAAGTTAGAGTATCAGTCCTCTTGTACTTAAGTCGGCATTGTGCCTTTTGTATTAAATTCGGATGAAATTTCTGTGTTTCATCGTCAATAAGAAGGTCCAAGGTATACAGTAAACCTGAACTGAAGCATCGGAATATAAAACTGGACACACAGGAGAGGATCAAATCATTGAAAGGTAGAGTGTCAGTCCACTTGTACTTAAGTAAGCATTGTGACTTTTGTATTGAATTCGGATGCAATCTCTGTGTTTCATCGTCAATAAGAAGGTCCAAGGTATACAGTAAACCTGAAATGAAGCATCGGAATCTAAAACTGGACTCACTGGAGAGGTTCAAATCATAGAAAGTTAGAGTGTCAGTCCTCTAGTACTTAAGTCGGCATTGTCCCTTTTGTATTAAATTCGGACGCAATTTCTGTGTTTCATCGTCAGTAAGACGGTCCAAGGTTTACAGTAAACCAGACGTGAAGCATCGGAATCTAAAACTGGACTCACAGGAGAGGTTCAAATCATATAAAGTTAGAGTGTATGTCCTCTTGTACATAAGTCGGCATTGTGCCTTTTGTATTAAATTCGGATGCAATTTCTGTGTTTCATCGTCAATAAGAAGGTCCAAGGGATACAGTAAACCTGAAATGAGGCATCGGAATCTAAAACTGGACTCATAGGAGAGGTTCAAATCATTGAAAGTTAGAGTGTCAGTCCTCATGTACTTAAGTTGGCATTGTGCCTTTCGTATTAAATTCGGATGCAATTTCTGTGTTTCATCTTCAATAACAAGGTCCAAGGGATACAGTAAACCTGAACTGAAGCATCGGAATCTAAAACTGGACTCACTGGAGAGGTTCAAATCATTGAGAGTCAGAGTGTCAGTCCTCTCTTACTTAAGTCGGCATTGTGCCTTTTGTATTGAATTCGGATGCAATTTCTGTGTTTCATCGTCAATAAGAAGGTCCAAGGTATGCAGTAAACCTGAAGTGAAGCATCGGAATCTAAAACTGGACTCACAGGAGAGGTTAAAATCATAGAAAGTTAGAGTGTCAGTCCTCTTGTACTTAAGTCGGCATTGTGCCTTTTGTATTACATTCGGATGCCATTTCTGTGTTTCATCGCCAATAAGAAGGTCCAAGGTATACTATAAACCTAAACTGAAGCATCTGAATCTAAAATTGGACTCACAGGAGAGGTTCAAATCATTGAATGTTAGAGTGTCAGTCCTCTTGTACTTAGGTCGGCATAGTGCCTTTTGTATTAATTTCGGATGCAATTTCTGTGTTTCATCGTGAATAAGAATGACCAAGGGATACAGTAAACCTGATGTGGAGCATCGGAATCGAAAACTAGACTCACAGGAGAGGTTCAAATCATAGAAAGTTAGAGTGTCAGTCGTCTTCGTCTTAAGTCGGCATTGTGCCTCTTTCATACAATTCGCATGCAATTTCTGTGTTTCATCGTCAATCAGAATGTCCAAGGGATACAGTAAACCTGAAGTGAAGCATCGGAATCTAAAACTGGACTCTCAGGAGAGGTTCAACTCATAGAAAGTTTGAGTGTGAGTCCTCTTGTATTTAAGTCGAGATTGTGACTATTGTATTACATTCGGATGCAATTTCTGTGTTTCATCGTCAATTAGAAGCTCCAAGCGATACAGTAAACCTGAAGTTAAGAATCGGAATCTAAAACTGGACTCACAGGAGAGGTTCAAATCATATAAAGTTAGAGTGTAGGTCCTCTTGTACATAAGTCGGCATTGTGCCTTTTGTATTAAATTCGGATGCAATTTCTGTGTTTCATCGTCAATAAGAAGGTCCAAGGGATACAGTAAACCTGAAGTGAGGCATCAGAAACTAAAACTGGACTCACAGGAGAGGTTCAAATCATTGAAAGTTAGTGTGTCAGTCCTCATGTACTTATGTTGGCATTGTGCCTTTCGTATTACATTCGGATGCAATTTCTGTGTTTCATCGTCAATAATAAGGACCAAGGGATACAGTAAACCTGAACTGAAGCATCGGAATCTAAAACTGGACTCACAGGAGAGATTCAAATCATTGAACGTCAGAGTGTCAGTCCTCTCGTACTTAAGTCGGCATTGTGCCTATTGTATTAAATTCGGATGCAATTTCTGTGTTTCATCGTCAATAAGAAGGTCCAAGGGATACAGTAAACCTGAAGTGAAGCATCGGAATGTAAAACTGGACTCACACGAGAGGTTCAAATCATAGAGAGTTAGAGTGTCAGTCCTCTTGTTCTTAAGTCGGAATTGTGCGTTTCGTATTAAATTCGGATGCAATTTCTGTGTTTCATCGTCAATAAGGAGGTCCAAGGGATACAGTAAACCTGAAGTGAAGCATTGGAATGTAAATCTGAACTCACTGGAGAGGTTCTAATCATAGAGAGTTAGAGTGTCAGTCCTCTTGTACTTAAGTCGGCGTTGTGCCTTTTGTATTAAATTCGGATGCAATTTCTGTCTTTCATCGTCAATAAGACGGTCCAAGGTATACAGTATACCTGAGGTGAAGCATCGGAATCTAAAACTGGACTCACAGGAGAGGTCCAAATCATAGAAAGTTAGAGTGTCAGTCCTCTTGTGCTTAAGTCGGCATTGTTCTTTTTCTATTAAATTCGGATGCAATTTCTGTGTTTCATCGTCAATAAGAAGGTCCAAGGAATACAGTAAACCTGACGTGAAGCATTGGAATCTGAAACTGAACTCACAGGAGAAGTTCAAATCATAGAAAGTTAGAGTGTCATTCCTCATGTACTTAAGTCGGCATTCTGCCTTTTGTGTTAATTTCGGATGCAATTTCGGTATTTCATCGTCAATAAGAAGGTCCAAGGTATACAGTAAACGTGAAGTGAAGCTTTGGAATCTAAAACTGGACTCACAGGAGAGGTTCAAATCATAGAAAGTTAGAGTGTCAGTCCTCTTGTACTTAAGTCGGCATTGTGACTTTTGTATTTAATTTCGATGCAATTTCTGTGTTTCATCGTCAAGAAGAAGGTCCAAGGGATACAGTAAAACTGAAGTAAAGCATCGGAATCTAAAACTGGTCTCACACGAAAGGCTCAAATCATAGAAAGTAAGAAGAGTCAGTCTTCTTGTACTTAAGTCTACATTGTGCATTTTGTGTTAGTTTCGATGCAATTTCTGTGTTTCATCGTCAAGAAGAAGGTCCAAGGGATACAGTAAAACTGAAGTAAAGCATCTGAATCTAAAACTGGTCTCACAGGAAAGGCTGAAATCATAGAATGTAAGAAGAGTCAGTCTCCTTTTACTTAAGTCGGCATTGTGCCTTTTGTATTTAACTCCAATGCAATTTCTGTGTGTCGTCGACAATAAGAAGGTCCAAGGGATACAGTAAACCTGAAGTGAAGCATCGGAATCTAAAACTGGTCTCACAGAAAGGTTCAAAACATAGACAGTAAGAAGAGACAGTCTTCTTGTACTTAAGTCGGCATTGTGCCTTTTATATTTAATTCCGATGTAATTTCTGTGTTTCATCGTCAATAAGAAGGTCCAAGGGATACAGTAAACCTGAGGTGAAGCATCGATATCTAAAACTGGTCTCACAGGAAAGCCTCAAATCATAGAATGTAAGAAGAGTCAGTCCTCTTATACTTAAGCCGGCATTGTGGCTTTTGTATTTAATTCCGATGCAATTTCTGTGTTTCATCGTCAATAAGAAGTTCCAAGGGATACAGTAAATGCGAAGTGAAGCATCGAAATCTAAAACTGGTCTCACAGGAAAGGCTGAAATCATAGAATGTAAGAAGAGTCAGTCTTCTTATACTTAAGTCAGCATTGTGCCTTCTGTATTTAATTCCGATGCAATTTCAGTGTTTCATCGTCATTAATAAGGTCCAAGAGATACAGTAAGCCTGAAGTGAAGCATCGGAATCCATAACTGGTCTCACAGGAAAGGTTCAAAACATAGACAGTAAGAAGAGCGGGTCTTCTTTTACTTAAGTCGGCATTGTGCCATTTGTATTTAATTCCGATGCAATTTCTGTGTTTCATCTTCAATAAGAAGGTCCAAGGGATACAGTACACCTGAAGTGAAGCATCGACATCTAAAACTGGTCTCACAGGAGAGTCTCAAATCATAGAATGTAAGAAGAGTCAGTCCTCTTGTACTTAAGTTGGCATTGTGCCTTATGTATTTAATTCCGATGCAATTTCTGTGTTTCATCGTCAACAAGAAGATCCAAGGGATATAGTAAACCTGAAGTGAAGAATCGGAATATAAAACTGGTCTCACAGGAAAGGTTCAAAGCGTAGACAGTAAGAAGAGTCTGTCTTCTTGTACTTAATTCGGCATTGTGTCTTTTGTATTTGATTCCGATGCAGTTGCTGTGTTTCATCATCAATAAGAAGGTGCAAGGGATACAGTAAACCTGAAGTGAAGCATCGGATTTTAAAACTGGTCTCACAGTAAAAGTTCAAACCATAAAAAGTAAGAGGAGTCAGTTTTCTTGTACTTAAGTCGGCATTGTGCCTTTTGTGTTTAATTCCGATGCAATTTCTGTGTATCATCGTCAATAAGAAGGTCCAAGGGATACAGTAAACCTGAAGTGAAGCATCGGAAACTAAAACTGGTCTCAGAGGAAAGGTTCAAAACATAGACAGTAAGAAGAGTGAGTCTTCTTGTACTTAAGTCGGCATTGTACCTTTTGTATTTTATTCCAAAGCTGTTTCTGTGTTTCATCGTCAATAAGAAGGTCCAAGGGATACAGTAACCCGAAGTGAAGCATCGGAATCTAAAACTGCTCTCACATGAAAGGTTCACAACATAGACGGTAAGAAGAGTAAGTCTTCTTGTACTTAATTCGGCATTGTGTCTTTTGTATTTGATTCCGATGCAATTTCTGTGTATCATCGTCAATAAGAAGGTCCAAGGGATACAGTAATCCTGAAGTGAGGCATCGGAATCTAAAACTGGACTCACAGGAGTGGTTCAAATGATAGAGAGTTGGACTGTCAGTCCTCTTGTACTTAAGTCGGCATTGTGCATTTTCCATTAAATTCGGATGCAATTTCTGTGTTACATCGTCAATAAGAAGGTCCTAGGGATACAGTAAACCTGAAGTGAAGCATCGGAATCTAAAACTGGACTCACAGGAGAGTTTCAAATCGTAGAAAGTTAGAGTGTCAGTCCTCTTGTACTTAAGTCGGCATTGTGCCTTTTCTATTAAATTCGGATGCAATTTCTGTGTTTCATCGTCAATAAGAAGGTCCAAGGGATACAGTAAACCTGAAGTGAAGCATCGAAATCTAAAACTGGACTCACAGGAGAGGTTCAAATCGTAGAAGGTTAGAGTTTCAGTCCTCTTGTACTTAAGTCGGCATTGTGCCTTTTCTATTAAAATCGGATGCAATTTCTGTGTTTCATCGTCAATAAGAAGGTCCAAGGGATACAGTAAACCTGAAGTGAAGCATCGGAATGTAAAACTGGAGTCACAGGACAGGTTCAAATCATACAAAGTTAGGTTGTGAGTCCTCTTGTACTTAAGTCGGCATTGTGCCTTTTGTATGCAATTCGGATGCAATTTCTGTGTTTCATCGTCAATAAGACGGCCCAAGAAAAACAGTAAGCCTGAAGTGAAGCATCGGAATCTAAAACTGGACTAACAGTAGAGGTTCAAATCATAGAAAGTTAGAGTGTCAGTCCTCTTGTACTTAAGTCGCCATTGTGCCTTTTGTATTAAATTCGGATGCAATTTCTGTGTTTCATCGTCAATAAGAAGGTCCAAGGGATACAGTAAACCTGAAGTGAAGCATCGGAATCTAAAACTGGACTCACAGGAGAGGTTCAACTCATAGAAAGTTAGAGTGTCAGTCCTTTTGTACTAAGTCTGCATTGTGACCTTTGAATTAAATTCGGATGCAATTTCTGCGTTTCATCGTCAATAAGAAGGTCCAAGGGATACAGTAAACCTGAAGTGAAGCATCGGAATCTAAAACTGGACTCACAGGAGAGTTTCAAAACATAGAAAAATAGAGTGTCAGTACGTTTCTACTTATGCCGGCATTGTGACTTTTGAATTAAATTCGGATGCAATTTCTGTGTTTCATCGTCAATAAATAGGTCCAAGGAATACAGTAAGCCTTAAGTGAGACATCGGAATCTAAAGCTGGACTCACAGGAGAGGTAGAAATCATAGAAAGTTAGAGTGTCAGTCCTCTTGTACTTAAGTCTGCATTGTGCTTTTTGTTTTAAATTCGGATGTCATTTCTGTGTTTCATCGTCAATAAGAAGGTCCAAGGTATACGATAAACCTAAACTGAAGCATCTGAATCTAAAATTGGACTCACAGGAGAGGTTCAAATCATTGAATGTTAGAGTGTCAGTCCTCTTGTACTTAGATCGGCATTGTGCCTTTTGTATTACTTTCGGATGCAATTTCTGTGTTTCATCGTGAATAAGAAGGTCCAAGGGATACAGTAAACCTAAGTGAAGCATGGGAATCAAAAACTGGACTCACAGGAGAGGTTCAAATCATAGAAAGTTAGAGTGTCAGTCGTCTTATACTTAAGTCGGCATTGTGCCTCTTTCATACAATTCGGATGCAATTTCTGTGTTTCATCGTCAATAAGAATGTCCAAGGGATACAGTAAACCTGAAGTGAATCATCGTAATCTAAAACTGGACTCTCAGGAAAGGTTCAACTCATAGAAAGTTAAAGTGTGAGTCCTCTTGTATTTAAGTCGAGATTGTGACTATTGTATTACATTCGGATGTAATTTCTGTGTTTCATCGTCAATAAGAAGGTCCAAGGGATACAGTAAACCTGAAGTGAAGCATCGGAATCTAAAACTGGACTCACAGGAGAGGTTCAAATCATAGAAAGTTAGAGTGTCAGTCCTCTTGTACTTGAGCCGGCATTATGCCTTTTGAATTAAATTCGGATGCCATTTCTTTGTTTCATCGTCAATAAGAAGGTCCAAGGAATACAGTAAACCTGAAGTGAAGAATCGGAATCTAGAACTGGACACACAGGAGAGGTTCAAATCATTGAAAGTTAGAGTGTCAGTCCACCCGTACTTACGTCGGCATTGTGCCTTTTGTATTAAATTCGGATGCAATTTCTGTGTTTCATCGTCAATAAGAAGGTCCACGGTATACAGTAAACCTGAAGTGAAGCATCGGAATTTAAAACTGGACTCACAGGAGAGGTTCAAATCATGGAAAGTTATTGTGTCAGTCCTCTTGTACTTAAGTCGGCGTTGAGCCTTTTGTTTTACACTCGGATGCAATTTCTATGATTCATCGTCAATAAGAAGGTCCAAGGTATACAGTAAACCTGAAGTGAAGCATCGAAATCTAAACCTGGACTCACAGGATAGGTTCAAATCATAAAAAGTTAGAGTGTCAGTCCTCTTGTACTTAAGTCGGCGTTGTGCCTTTTGTATTAAATTCGGATGCAATTTCTGTCTTTCATCGTCAATAAGACGGTCCAAGGTATACAGAATACCTGAGGTGAAGCATTGGAATCTAAAACTGGGCTCACAGGAGAGGTCCAAATCATAGAAAGTTAGAGTGTCAGTCCTCTTGTGCTTAAGTCGGCATTGTTCCTTTTCTAATCAATTCGGATGCAATTTCTGTGTTTCATCGTCAATAAGAAGGTTCAAGGAATACAGTAAACCTGACGTGAAGCATCGGAATCTGAAACTGAACTCACAGGAGAAGTTCAAATCATAGAAAGTTAGAGTGTCATTCCTCTTGTACTTAAGCCGGCATTCTGCATTTTGTGTTTATTTCGGATGCAATTTCGGTTTTTCATCGTCAATAAGAAGGTCCAAGGTATACAGTAAACGTGAAGTGAAGCTTTGGAATCTAAAACTGGACTCACAGGAGAGGTTCAAATCATTGAAAGTTAGAGTGTCAGTCCTCTTGTACTTAAGTCGGCATTGTGACTTTTGTATTTAATTTCGATGCAATTTCTGTGTTTCATCGTCAAGAAGAAGGTCCAAGGGATACAGTAAAACTGAAGTAAAGCATCGGAATCTAAAACTGGTCTCACAGGAAAGGCTCAAATCATAGAAAGTAAGAAGAGTCAGTCTTCTTGTACTTAAGTATACATTGTGCATTTTGTGTTAGTTTCGATGCAATTTCTGTGTTTCATCGTCAAGAAGAAGGTCCAAGGGATACAGTAAAACCGAAGTAAAGCATCTGAATCTAAAACTGGTCTCACAGGAAAGGCTGAAATCATAGAATTTAAGAAGAGTCAGTCTCCTTTTACTTAAGTCGGCATTGTGCCTTTTGTATTTAATTCCAATGCAATTTCTGTGTGTCGTCGACAATAAGAAGGTCCAAGGGATACAGTAAACCTGAAGTGAAGCATCGGAATCTAAAACTGGTCTCACAGAAAGGTTCAAAACATAGACAGTAAGAAGAGACAGTCTTCTTGTACTTAAGTCGGCATTGTGCCTTTTATATCTAATTCCGATGTAATTTCTGTGTTTCATCGTCAATAAGAAGGTCCAAGGGATACAGTAAACCTGAGATGAAGCATCGATATCTAAAACTGGTCTCACAGGAAAGGCTCTAATCATAGAATGTAAGAGGAGTCAGTCCTCTTATACTTAAGCCGGCATTGTGGCTTTTGTATTTCATTCCGATGCAATTTCTGTGTTTCATCGTCAATAAGAAGTTCCAAGGGATACAGTAAATGCGAAGTGAAGCATCGAAATCTAAAACTGGTCTCACAGGAAAGGCTGAAATCATAGAATGTAAGAGGAGTCAGTCTTCTTATACTTAAGTCAGCATTGTGCCTTCTGTATTTAATTCCGATGCAATTTCAGTGTTTCATCGTCATTAATAAGGTCCAAGAGATACAGTAAGCCTGAAGTGAGGCATCGGAATCCATAACTGGTGTCACAGGAAAGGTTCAAAACATAGACAGTAAGAAGAGCGCGTCTTCTTTTACTTAAGTCGGCATTGTGCCATTTGTATTTAATTCCGATGCAATTTCTGTGTTTCATCTTCAATAAGAAGGTCCAAGGGATACAGTACACCTGAAGTGAAGCATCGACATCTAAAACTGGTCTCACAGGAAAGTCTCAAATCATAGAATGTAAGAAGAGTCAGTCCTCTTGTACTTAAGTTGGCATTGTGCCTTATGTATTTAATTCCGATGCAATTTCTGTGTTTCATCGTCAACAAGAAGATCCAAGGGATATAGTAAACCTGAAGTGAAGCATCGGAATATAAAACTGGTCTCACAGGAAAGGTTCAAAGCGTAGACAGTAAGAAGTGTCTGTCTTCTTGTACTTAATTCTGCATTGTGTCTTTTCTATTTGATTCCGATGCAGTTGCTGTGTTTCATCATCAATAAGAAGGTCCAAGGGATACAGTAAACCTGAAGTGAAGCATCGGATTTTAAAACTGGTCTCACAGTAAAGGTTCATAACATAAAATGTAAGAGGAGTCAGTTTTCTTGTACTTAAGTCGGCATTGTGCCTTTTGTGTTTAATTCCGATGGAATTTATGTGTATCATCGTCAATAAGAAGGTCCAAGGGATACAGTAAACCTGAAGTGAAGCATGGGAATCAAAAACTGGACTCACAGGAGAGGTTCAAATCATAGAAAGTTAGAGTGTCAGTCGTCTTATACTTAAGTCGGCATTGTGCCTCTTTCATACAATTCGGATGCAATTTCTGTGTTTCATCGTCAATAAGAATGTCCAAGGGATACAGTAAACCTGAAGTGAATCATCGTAATCTAAAACTGGACTCTCAGGAAAGGTTCAACTCATAGAAAGTTAAAGTGTGAGTCCTCTTGTATTTAAGTCGAGATTGTGACTATTGTATTACATTCGGATGTAATTTCTGTGTTTCATCGTCAATAAGAAGGTCCAAGGGATACAGTAAACCTGAAGTGAAGCATCGGAATCTAAAACTGGACTCACAGGAGAGGTTCAAATCATAGAAAGTTAGAGTGTCAGTCCTCTTGTACTTGAGCCGGCATTATGCCTTTTGAATTAAATTCGGATGCCATTTCTTTGTTTCATCGTCAATAAGAAGGTCCAAGGAATACAGTAAACCTGAAGTGAAGAATCGGAATCTAGAACTGGACACACAGGAGAGGTTCAAATCATTGAAAGTTAGAGTGTCAGTCCACCCGTACTTACGTCGGCATTGTGCCTTTTGTATTAAATTCGGATGCAATTTCTGTGTTTCATCGTCAATAAGAAGGTCCACGGTATACAGTAAACCTGAAGTGAAGCATCGGAATTTAAAACTGGACTCACAGGAGAGGTTCAAATCATGGAAAGTTATTGTGTCAGTCCTCTTGTACTTAAGTCGGCGTTGAGCCTTTTGTTTTACACTCGGATGCAATTTCTATGATTCATCGTCAATAAGAAGGTCCAAGGTATACAGTAAACCTGAAGTGAAGCATCGAAATCTAAACCTGGACTCACAGGATAGGTTCAAATCATAAAAAGTTAGAGTGTCAGTCCTCTTGTACTTAAGTCGGCGTTGTGCCTTTTGTATTAAATTCGGATGCAATTTCTGTCTTTCATCGTCAATAAGACGGTCCAAGGTATACAGAATACCTGAGGTGAAGCATTGGAATCTAAAACTGGGCTCACAGGAGAGGTCCAAATCATAGAAAGTTAGAGTGTCAGTCCTCTTGTGCTTAAGTCGGCATTGTTCCTTTTCTAATCAATTCGGATGCAATTTCTGTGTTTCATCGTCAATAAGAAGGTTCAAGGAATACAGTAAACCTGACGTGAAGCATCGGAATCTGAAACTGAACTCACAGGAGAAGTTCAAATCATAGAAAGTTAGAGTGTCATTCCTCTTGTACTTAAGCCGGCATTCTGCATTTTGTGTTTATTTCGGATGCAATTTCGGTTTTTCATCGTCAATAAGAAGGTCCAAGGTATACAGTAAACGTGAAGTGAAGCTTTGGAATCTAAAACTGGACTCACAGGAGAGGTTCAAATCATTGAAAGTTAGAGTGTCAGTCCTCTTGTACTTAAGTCGGCATTGTGACTTTTGTATTTAATTTCGATGCAATTTCTGTGTTTCATCGTCAAGAAGAAGGTCCAAGGGATACAGTAAAACTGAAGTAAAGCATCGGAATCTAAAACTGGTCTCACAGGAAAGGCTCAAATCATAGAAAGTAAGAAGAGTCAGTCTTCTTGTACTTAAGTATACATTGTGCATTTTGTGTTAGTTTCGATGCAATTTCTGTGTTTCATCGTCAAGAAGAAGGTCCAAGGGATACAGTAAAACCGAAGTAAAGCATCTGAATCTAAAACTGGTCTCACAGGAAAGGCTGAAATCATAGAATGTAAGAAGAGTCAGTCTCCTTTTACTTAAGTCGGCATTGTGCCTTTTGTATTTAATTCCAATGCAATTTCTGTGTGTCGTCGACAATAAGAAGGTCCAAGGGATACAGTAAACCTGAAGTGAAGCATCGGAATCTAAAACTGGTCTCACAGAAAGGTTCAAAACATAGACAGTAAGAAGAGACAGTCTTCTTGTACTTAAGTCGGCATTGTGCCTTTTATATCTAATTCCGATGTAATTTCTGTGTTTCATCGTCAATAAGAAGGTCCAAGGGATACAGTAAACCTGAGATGAAGCATCGATATCTAAAACTGGTCTCACAGGAAAGGCTCTAATCATAGAATGTAAGAGGAGTCAGTCCTCTTATACTTAAGCCGGCATTGTGGCTTTTGTATTTCATTCCGATGCAATTTCTGTGTTTCATCGTCAATAAGAAGTTCCAAGGGATACAGTAAATGCGAAGTGAAGCATCGAAATCTAAAACTGGTCTCACAGGAAAGGCTGAAATCATAGAATGTAAGAGAAGTCAGTCTTCTTATACTTAAGTCAGCATTGTGCCTTCTGTATTTAATTCCGATGCAATTTCAGTGTTTCATCGTCATTAATAAGGTCCAAGAGATACAGTAAGCCTGAAGTGAGGCATCGGAATCCATAACTGGTGTCACAGGAAAGGTTCAAAACATAGACAGTAAGAAGAGCGCGTCTTCTTTTACTTAAGTCGGCATTGTGCCATTTGTATTTAATTCCGATGCAATTTCTGTGTTTCATCTTCAATAAGAAGGTCCAAGGGATACAGTACACCTGAAGTGAAGCATCGACATCTAAAACTGGTCTCACAGGAAAGTCTCAAATCATAGAATGTAAGAAGAGTCAGTCCTCTTGTACTTAAGTTGGCATTGTGCCTTATGTATTTAATTCCGATGCAATTTCTGTGTTTCATCGTCAACAAGAAGATCCAAGGGATATAGTAAACCTGAAGTGAAGCATCGGAATATAAAACTGGTCTCACAGGAAAGGTTCAAAGCGTAGACAGTAAGAAGTGTCTGTCTTCTTGTACTTAATTCTGCATTGTGTCTTTTGTATTTGATTCCGATGCAGTTGCTGTGTTTCATCATCAATAAGAAGGTCCAAGGGATACAGTAAACCTGAAGTGAAGCATCGGATTTTAAAACTGGTCTCACAGTAAAGGTTCATAACATAAAATGTAAGAGGAGTCAGTTTTCTTGTACTTAAGTCGGCATTGTGCCTTTTGTGTTTAATTCCGATGGAATTTATGTGTATCATCGTCAATAAGAAGGTCCAAGGGATACAGTAAACCTGAAGTGAAGCATGGGAATCAAAAACTGGACTCACAGGAGAGGTTCAAATCATAGAAAGTTAGAGTGTCAGTCGTCTTATACTTAAGTCGGCATTGTGCCTCTTTCATACAATTCGGATGCAATTTCTGTGTTTCATCGTCAATAAGAATGTCCAAGGGATACAGTAAACCTGAAGTGAAGCATCAGAAACTAAAACTGGTCTCAGAGGAAAGGTTCAAAACATAGACAGTAAGAAGAGTGAGTCTTCTTGTACTTAAGTCGGCATTGTACCTTTTGTATTTCATTCCAAAGCTGTTTCTGTGTTTCATCGTCAATAAGAAGGTCCAAGGGATACAGTAACCTGAAGTGAAGTATCGGAATCTAAAACTGCTCTCCCATGAAAGGTTCACAACATAGACGGTAAGAAGAGTAAGTCTTCTTGTACTTAAGTCGGCATTTTGCATTTTGTATTTCATTCCGATGCAATTTCTGTGTTTCATCGTCAATAAAAGGGTCCAGGGGATACATTAAACCTGAAGTAAAGCATCGGAATCTAAAACTGGTCTCCCAGGAAAGGTTCAAAGCATAGACAGTAAGAAGGGTCAGTCTTCTTGTACATAAGTCAGCATTCTGTTTTTGTATTTAATTCCGATGCAATTTCTGTGTTTCATCATTAATACGAAGGTCCAAGGGATACAGAAAACCAGATGGGAAGCATCGACATCCAAAGCATGTCTCACAGTTAAGGCACAAACCATTGCACGTAAAAAGAGTCAGTACTCTTGTACATAAGTCGGCATTGTGCCTTTTGTATTAAATTCGGATGCAATTTCTGTGTTTCATCGTCAATAAGGAGGACCAAGGGATACAGTAAACCTGAAGTGAGGCATCGGAATCTAAAACTGGACTCACAGGAGAGGTTCAAATCATTTAAAGTTAGAGTGTCAGTCCTCATGTACTTAGGTTGGCATTGTGCCTTTCGTATTAAATTCGGATGCAAATTCTGTGTTTCATCGTCAATAAGAAGGTCCTAGGGATACAGTAAACCTGAACTGAAGCATCGGAATCTAAAACTGGACTCACAGGAGAGGTTCAAATCATTGAAAGTCAGAGTGTCAGTCCTCTCGTACTTAAGTAGGCATTATGCCTTTTGTATTAAATTCGGATGCAATTTCTGTGTTTCATCGTCAATAAGAGGGTCCAAGGGATACAGTAAACCTGAAGTAAAGCATCGGAATCTAAAACTTGACTCTCAGGAGAGGTTGAAATTATAGAAAGTTAGAGTGTCAGTCCTCTTGTACTTAAGTCTGCATTGTGCCTTTTGTATTAAATTCTGATGTCATTTCTGTGTTTCATCGTCAATAAGAAGGTCCAAGGTATACAATAAACCTAAACTGAAGCATCTGAATCTAAAATTGGACTCACAGGAGAGGTTCAAATCATTGAATGTTAGAGTGTCTGTCCTCTTGTACTTAGGTCGGCATTGTGCCTTTTGTATTACTTTCGGATTCAATTTCTGTGTTTCATCGTGAATAAGAAGGTCCTAGGGATACAGTAAACCTGAAGTGAAGCATCGGAATCTAAAACTGGACTCACAGGAGAGTTTCAAATCGTAGAAAGTTAGAGTGTCAGTCCTCTTGTACTTAAGTCGGCATTGTGCCTTTTCTATTAAATTCGAATGCAATTTCTGTGTTTCATCATCAATAAGGAGGTCCAAGGGATACAGTAAACCTGAAGTGAAGCATTGGAATGTAAATCTGAACTCACTGGAGAGGGTCAAATCATGGAGAGTTAGAGTGTCAGTCCACTTGTACTTTAGTCGGCATTGTGCCTTTTGTATTAAATTCGCATGCAATTTCTGTGTTTCATCGTCAGTAAGAAGGTCCAAGGGATACACCAAACCTGTAGTGAAGCATCGGAATCTAAAACTGGGCTCCCAGGAGAGGTTAAAATCATTGAAAGTTAGAGTGTCAGTCCTCTTGTACTTAAGTCGGCATTGTGCCTTTTGTATTAAATTCGGATGCAATTTCTGTGTATCATCGTCAATAAGAAGGTCCAAGGGATACAGTAATCCTGAAGTGAGGCATCGGAATCTGAAACTGGACTCACAGGAGTGGTTCAAATCATAGAGTGTTGGACTGTCAGTCCTCTTGTACTTAAGTCGGCATTGTGCATTTTCTACTAAATTCGGATGCAATTACTGTGTTACATCGTCAATAAGTAGGTCCTAGGGATACAGTAAACCTGAAGTGAAGCATCGGAATCTAAAACTGGACTCACAGGAGAGTTTCAAATCGTAGAAAGTTAGAGTGTCAGTCCTCTTGTTCTTAAGTCGGCATTGTGCCTTTTCTATTAAATTCGGATGCAATTTCTGTGTTTCATCGTCAATAAGAAGGTCCAAGGGATACAGTAAACCTGAAGTGAAGCATCGAAATCTAAAACTGGACTCACAGGAGAGGTTCAAATCGTAGAAAGTTAGAGTGTCAGTCCTCTTGTACTTAAGTCGGCATTGTGCCTTTTCTATTAAAATCGGATGCAATTTCTGTGTTTCATCGTCAATAAGAAGGTCCAAGGGATACAGTAAACCTGAAGTGAAGCATCGGAATCTAAAACTGGAGTCACAGGACAGGTTCAAATCATACAAAGTTAGGTTGTCAGTCCTCTTG
The DNA here is from genome assembly GCF_021461395.2 of Schistocerca americana. Taxonomy (NCBI): domain Eukaryota; kingdom Metazoa; phylum Arthropoda; class Insecta; order Orthoptera; family Acrididae; genus Schistocerca; species Schistocerca americana. Next base: position 695,365,987 of record NC_060123.1, read on the forward strand.
TACTTAAGTCGGCATTGTGCCTTTTGTATGCAATTCGGATGCAATTTCTGTGTTTCATCGTCAATAAGACGGTACAAGAAAAACAGTAAACCTCAAGTGAAGCATCGGAATCTAAATCTGGACTCACAGGAGAGGTTCAACTCATAGAAAGTTATAGTGTCAGTCCTTTTGTACTAAGTCGGCATTGTGATTTTTGAATTAAATTCGGATGCAATTTCTGCGTTTCATCGTCAATAAGAAGGTCCAAGGGATACATTAAACCTGAAGTGAAGCATCGGAATCTAAAACTGGACTCACAGGAGAGTTTCAAAACATAGAAAAATAGAGTGTCAGTACGTTTCCACTTATGCCGGCATTGTGACTTTTGAACTAAATTCGGATGCAATTTCTGTGTTTCATCGTCAATAAATAGGTCCAAGGAATACAGTAAGCCTGAAGTGAGGCATCGGAATCTAAAACTGGACTCACAGGAGAGGTTCAAACCATAGACAGTTAGAGTGTCAGTCCTCTTGTACTTAAGCCGGCATTCTGCCTTTTGAATTAAATTCGGATGCCATTTTCTTGTTTCATCGTCAATAAGAAGGTCCAAGGAATACAGTAAACCTGAAGTGAAGAATCGGAATCTAGAACTGGACACACAGGAGAGGTTCAAATCATAGAAAGTTAGAGTGTCAGTCCCATTGTACTTAAGTCTGCATTGTGCCTTTTGTATTAAATTCGGATGTCATTTCTGTGTTTCATCGTCAATAAGAAGGTCCAAGGTATACAATAAACCTAAACTGAAGCATCTGAATCTAAAATCGGACTCACAGGAGAGGTTCAAATCATTGAATGTTAGAGTGTCAGTCCTCTTGTACTTAGGTCGGCATTGTGCCTTTTGTATTACTTTCGGATGCAATTTCTGTGTTTCATCGTGAATAAGAAGGTCCAAGCAATACAGTAAACCTGATGTGAAGCATCGGAATCTAAAACTGGATTCACAGGATAGGTTCAAATCATAAAGAGTTAGAGTGTCAGTCCTCTTGTACTTAAGTCGGCGTTGTGCCTTTTGTATTAAATTCGGATGCAATTTCTGTCTTTCATCGTCAATAAGAAGGTCCAAGGTATACAGTAAACCTGAGGTGAAGCATCGGAACCTAAAACTGGACTCACAGGAGAGGTCCAAATCATAGAAAGTTAGAGTGTCAGTCCTCTTGTGCTTAAGTCGGCATTGTTCCTTTTCTATTAAATTCGGATGCAGTTTCTGTGTTTCATCGTCAATAAGAAGGACCAAGGAATACAGTAATCCTGACGTGAAGCATCGGAATCTGAAACTGAACTCACAGGAGAAGTTCAATTCATAGAAAGTTAGAGTGTCATTGCTCTTGTACTTAAGTCGGCATTCTGCCTTTTGTGTTAATTTCGGATGCAATTTCGGTATTTCATCGTCAATAAGAAGGTCCAAGGTATACAGTAAACGTGAAGTGAAGCTTTGGAATCTAAAACTGGACTCACAGGAGAGGTTCAAATCATTGAAAGTTAGAGTGTCAGTCCTCTTGTACTTAAGTCGGCATTGTGACTTTTGTATTTAAATTCGATGCAATTTCTGTGTTTCATCGTCAAGAAGAAGGTCCAAGGGATACAGTAAAACTGAAGTAAAGCATCGGAATCTAAAACTGGTCTCACAGGAAAGGCTCAAATCATAGAAAGTAAGAAGAGTCAGTCTTCTTGTACTTAAGTCTACATTGTGCATGTTTTGTTAGTTTCGATGCAATTTCTGTGTTTCATCGTCAACAAGAAGGTCCAATGCATACAGTTAACCTGAAGTGAAGCATCGGAATCTAAAACCGGTCTCAAAGGAGAGGTTCTAATCATAGAAATTTAGAGTGTCAGTCCTCTTGTACTTAAGTCGGCATTGTGCCTTTTGTATTAAATTCGGATGCAAATTCTGTGTTTCATCGTCAATAAGAAGGTCCTAGGGATACAGTAAACCTGAACTGAAGCATCGGAATCTAAAACTGGACTCACAGGAGAGGTTCAAATCGTTGAAAGTCAGAGTGTCAGTCCTCTCGTACTTAAGTCGGCATTGTGCCTTTTGTATTAAATTCGGATGCAATTTCTGTGTTTCATCGTCAATAAGAGGGTCCAAGGGATACAGTAAACCTGAAGTAAAGCATCTGAATCTAAAACTTGACTCTCAGGGAGGGTTCAACTCATAGAAAGTTAGAGTGTGAGTCCTCTTGTATTTAAGTCAAGGTTGTGACTATTGTATTACATTCGGATGCAATTTCTGTGTTTCATCGTCAATAAGAAGGTCCAAGGGATACAGTAAACCTGAAGTGAAGCATCGTAAACTAAAACTGGACTCACAGGAGAGGTTCAAATCATAGAAAGCTAGAGTGTCAGTCCTCTTGTACTTAAGCCGGCATTATGCCTTTTGAATAAAATTCGGATGCCATTTCTTTGTTTCATCATCAATAAGAATGTCCAAGGAATACAGTAAACCTGAAGTGAAGAATCGTAATCTAGAACAGGACACACAGGAGAGGTTCAAATCATTGAAAGTTAGAGTGTCAGTCCTCTTGAACTTAAGTCGGCGTTGTGCCTTTTGTATTAAATTCGGATGCAATTTCTGTGTTTCAACGTCAAGAAGAAGGTCCAAGGGATACAGTAAAACTGAAGTAAAGCATCGGAATCTAAAACTGGTCTCACAGGAAAGGCTCAAATCATAGAATGTAAGAAGGGTCAGTCTCCTTTTACTTAAGTCGGCATTGTGCCTTTTGTATTTAATTCCAATGCAATTTCTGTGTTTCGTCGACAATAAGAAGGTCCAAGGGATCCAGTAAACCTGAAGTGAAGCATCGGAATCTAAAACTGGTCTCACAGAAGAGTTCAAAACATAGACAGTAAGAAGAGACAGTCTTCTTGTACTTAAGTCGGCATTGTGCCTTTTATATTTAATTCCGATGCAATTTCTGTGTTTCATCGTCAATAAGAAGGTCCAAGGGATACAGTAAACCTGAGGTGAAGCATCGATATCCAAAACTGGTCTCACAGGAAAGGCTCAAATCATAGAATGTTAGAAGAGTCAAACCTCTTATACTTAAGCCGGCACTGTGGCTTTTGTATTTAATTCCGATGCAATTTCTGTGTTTCATCGTCAATAAGAAGTTCCAAGGGATACAGTAAATGCGAAGTGAAGCATCGAAATCTAAAACTGGTCTCACAGGAGAGGCTGAAATCATAGAATGTAAGAAGAGTCAGACTTCTTATACTTAAGTCAGCATTGTGCCTTCTGTATTTATTTCCGATGCAATTTCAGTGTTTCATCGTCATTAATAAGGTCCAAGAGATACAGTAAGCCTGAAGTGAAGCATCGGAATCCATAACTGGTCTCCCAGGAAAGGTTCAAAACATAGACAGTAAGAAGAGCGGGTCTTCTTTTACTTAAGTCGACATTGTGCTATTTGTATTTAATTCCGATGCAATTTCTGGTTTCATCTTCAATAAGAAGGTCCAAGGGATACAGTACACCTGAAGTGAAGCATCGACATCTAAAACTGGTCTCACAGGAGAGTCTCAAATCATAGAATGTAAGAAGAGACAGTCCTCTTGTACTTAAGTTGGCATTGTGCCTTATGTATTTAATTCCGATGCAATTTCTGTGTTTCATCGTCAACAAGAAGATCCAAGGGATACAGTATACCTGAAGTGATGCATCGGAAACTTAAACTGGTCTCAGAGGAAAGGTTCAAAACATAGACAGTAAGAAGAGTGAGTCTTCTTGTACTTAAGTCGGCATTGTACCTTTTGTATTTTATTCCGATGCAGTTTCTGTGTTTCATCATCAATAAGAAGGTCCAAGGGATACAGTAAACCTGAAGTGAAGCATCGAATTTTAAAACTGGTCTCACAGTAAAGGTTCAAAACATAAAAAGTAAGAGGAGTCAGTTTTCTTGTACTTAAGTCGGCATTGTGCCTTTTGTGTTTAATTCCGATGCAATTTCTGTGTATCATCGTCAATAAGAAGGTCCAAGGGATACAGTATACCTGAAGTGATGCATCGGAAACTTAAACTGTTCTCAGAGGAAAGGTTCAAAACATAGACAGTAAGAAGAGTGAGTCTTCTTGTACTTAAGTCGGCATTGTACCTTTTGTATTTTATTCCGATGCTGTTTCTGTGTTTCATCGTCAATAAGAAGGTCCAAGGGATACAGTAACCTGAAGTGAAGCATCGGAATCTAAAACTGGTCTCACATGAAAGGTTCACAACATAGACGGTAAGAAGAGTAAGTCTTCTTGTACTTAAGTCGGCATTTTGCATTTTGTATTTCATTCCGATGCAATTTCTGTGTTTCATCGTCAATAAAAGGGTCCAGGGGATACATTAAACCTGAAGTAAAGCATCGGAATCTAAAACTGGTCTCCCAGGAAAGGTTCAAAACATAGACAGTAAGAAGAGTCTGTCTTCTTGTACATAAGTCAGCATTCTGCTTTTGTATTTAATTACGATGAAATTTCTGTGTTTTATCATAAATAAGAAGGTCCAAGGGATACAGAAAACCAGATGGGAAGCATCGATATCCAAAGCAGGTCTCATAGTTAAGGCACAAATCATGGAACGTAAAAAGAGTCAGTACTCTTGTACATAAGTCGGCATTGTGCCTTTTGTATTAAATTCGGATGCAATTTCTGTGTTTCATCGTCAATAAGAAGGTTCAAGGAATACAGTAAACCTGACGTGAAGCATCGGAATCTGAAACTGAACTCACAGGAGAAGTTCAAATCATAGAAAGTTAGAGTGTCATTCCTCTTGTACTTAAGCCGGCATTCTGCATTTTGTGTTTATTTCGGATGCAATTTCGGTTTTTCATCGTCAATAAGAAGGTTCAAGGAATACAGTAAACCTGACGTGAAGCATCGGAATCTGAAACTGAACTCACTGGAGAAGTTCAAATCATAGAAAGTTAGAGTGTCATTCCTCTTGTACTTAAGCCGGCATTCTGCATTTTGTGTTTATTTCGGATGCAATTTCGGTTTTTCATCGTCAATAAGAAGGTCCAAGGTATACAGTAAACGTGAAGTGAAGCTTTGGAATCTAAAACTGGACTCACAGGAGAGGTTCAAATCATTGAAAGTTAGAGTGTCAGTCCTCTTGTACTTAAGTCGGCATTGTGACTTTTGTATTTAATTTCGATGCAATTTCTGTGTTTCATCGTCAAGAAGAAGGTGCAAGGGATACAGTAAAACTGAAGTAAAGCATCGGAATCTAAAACTGGTCTCACAGGAAAGGCTCAAATCATAGAAAGTAAGAAGAGTCAGTCTTCTTGTACTTAAGTATACATTGTGCATTTTGTGTTAGTTTCGATTCAATTTCTGTGTTTCATCGTCAAGAAGAAGGTCCAAGGGATACAGTAAAACCGAAGTAAAGCATCTGAATCTAAAACTGGTCTCACAGGAAAGGCTGAAATCATAGAATGTAAGAAGAGTCAGTCTCCTTTTACTTAAGTCGGCATTGTGCCTTTTGTATTTAATTCCAATGCAATTTCTGTGTGTCGTCGACAATAAGAAGGTCCAAGGGATACAGTAAACCTAAAGTGAAGCATCGGAATCTAAAACTGGTCTCACAGAAAGGTTCAAAACATAGACAGTAAGAAGAGACAGTCTTCTTGTACTTAAGTCGGCATTGTGCCTTTTATATCTAATTCCGATGTAATTTCTGTGTTTCATCGTCAATAAGAAGGTCCAAGGGATACAGTAAACCTGAGATGAAGCATCGATATCTAAAACTGGTCTCACAGGAAAGGCTCTAATCATAGAATGTAAGAGGAGTCAGTCCTCTTATACTTAAGCCGGCATTGTGGCTTTTGTATTTCATTCCGATGCAATTTCTGTGTTTCATCGTCAATAAGAAGTTCCAAGGGATACAGTAAATGCGAAGTGAAGCATCGAAATCTAAAACTGGTCTCACAGGAAAGGCTGAAATCATAGAATGTAAGAGGAGTCAGTCTTCTTATACTTAAGTCAGCATTGTGCCTTCTGTATTTAATTCCGATGCAATTTCAGTGTTTCATCGTCATTAATAAGGTCCAAGAGATACAGTAAGCCTGAAGTGAGGCATCGGAATCCATAACTGGTGTCACAGGAAAGGTTCAAAACATAGACAGTAAGAAGAGCGGGTCTTCTTTTACTTAAGTCGGCATTGTGCCATTTGTATTTAATTCCGATGCAATTTCTGTGTTTCATCTTCAATAAGAAGGTCCAAGGGATACAGTACACCTGAAGTGAAGCATCGGCATCTAAAACTGGTCTCACAGGAAAGTCTCAAATCATAGAATGTAAAAAGAGTCAGTCCTCTTGTACTTAAGTTGGCATTGTGCCTTATGTATTTAATTCCGATGCAATTTCTGTGTTTCATCGTCAACAAGAAGATCCAAGGGATATAGTAAACCTGAAGTGAAGCATCGGAATATAAAACTGGTCTCACAGGAAAGGTTCAAAGCGTAGACAGTAAGAAGTGTCTGTCTTCTTGTACTTAATTCTGCATTGTGTCTTTTGTATTTGATTCCGATGCAGTTGCTGTGTTTCATCATCAATAAGAAGGTCCAAGGGATACAGTAAACCTGAAGTGAAGCATCGGATTTTAAAACTGGTCTCACAGTAAAGGTTCATAACATAAAATGTAAGAGGAGTCAGTTTTCTTGTACTTAAGTCGGCATTGTGCCTTTTGTGTTTAATTCCGATGGAATTTATGTGTATCATCGTCAATAAGAAGGTCCAAGGGATACAGTAAACCTGAAGTGAAGCATGGGAATCAAAAACTGGACTCACAGGAGAGGTTCAAATCATAGAAAGTTAGAGTGTCAGTCGTCTTATACTTAAGTCGGCATTGTGCCTCTTTCATACAATTCAGATGCAATTTCTGTGTTTCATCGTCAATAAGAATGTCCAAGGGATACAGTAAACCTGAAGTGAAGCATCGGAAACTAAAACTGGTCTCAGAGGAAAGGTTCAAAACATAGACAGTAAGAAGAGTGAGTCTTCTTGTACTTAAGTCGGCATTGTACCTTTTGTATTTCATTCCAAAGCTGTTTCTGTGTTTCATCGTCAATAAGAAGGTCCAAGGGATACAGTAACCTGAAGTGAAGTATCGGAATCTAAAACTGCTCTCCCATGAAAGGTTCACAACATAGACGGTAAGAAGAGTAAGTCTTCTTGTACTTAAGTCGGCATTTTGCATTTTGTATTTCATTCCGATGCAATTTCTGTGTTTCATCGTCAATAAAAGGGTCCAGGGGATACATTAAACCTGAAGTAAAGCATCGGAATCTAAAACTGGTCTCCCAGGAAAGGTTCAAAGCATAGACAGTAAGAAGGGTCAGTCTTCTTGTACATAAGTCAGCATTCTGTTTTTGTATTTAATTCCGATGCAATTTCTGTGTTTCATCATTAATACGAAGGTCCAAGGGATACAGAAAACCAGATGGGAAGCATCGACATCCAAAGCATGTCTCACAGTTAAGGCACAAACCATTGCACGTAAAAAGAGTCAGTACTCTTGTACATAAGTCGGCATTGTGCCTTTTGTATTAAATTCGGATGCAATTTCTGTGTTTCATCGTCAATAAGGAGGACCAAGGGATACAGTAAACCTGAAGTGAGGCATCGGAATCTAAAACTGGACTCACAGGAGAGGTTCAAATCATTTAAAGTTAGAGTGTCAGTCCTCATGTACTTAGGTTGGCATTGTGCCTTTCGTATTAAATTCGGATGCAAATTCTGTGTTTCATCGTCAATAAGAAGGTCCTAGGGATACAGTAAACCTGAACTGAAGCATCGGAATCTAAAACTGGACTCACAGGAGAGGTTCAAATCATTGAAAGTCAGAGTGTCAGTCCTCTCGTACTTAAGTAGGCATTATGCCTTTTGTATTAAATTCGGATGCAATTTCTGTGTTTCATCGTCAATAAGAGGGTCCAAGGGATACAGTAAACCTGAAGTAAAGCATCGGAATCTAAAACTTGACTCTCAGGAGAGGTTGAAATCATAGAAAGTTAGAGTGTCAGTCCTCTTGTACTTAAGTCTGCATTGTGCCTTTTGTATTAAATTCTGATGTCATTTCTATGTTTCATCGTCAATAAGAAGGTCCAAGGTATACAATAAACCTAAACTGAAGCATCTGAATCTAAAATTGGACTCACAGGAGAGGTTCAAATCATTGAATGTTAGAGTGTCTGTCCTCTTGTACTTAGGTCGGCATTGTGCCTTTTGTATTACTTTCGGATGCAATTTCTGTGTTTCATCGTGAATAAGAAGGTCCTAGGGATACAGTAAACCTGAAGTGAAGCATCGGAATCTAAAACTGGACTCACAGGAGAGTTTCAAATCGTAGAAAGTTAGAGTGTCAGTCCTCTTGTACTTAAGTCGGCATTTTGCCTTTTCTATTAAATTCGAATGCAATTTCTGTGTTTCATCATCAATAAGGAGGTCCAAGGGATACAGTAAACCTGAAGTGAAGCATTGGAATGTAAATCTGAACTCACTGGAGAGGGTCAAATCATGGAGAGTTAGAGTGTCAGTCCACTTGTACTTTAGTCGGCATTGTGCCTTTTGTATTAAATTCGCATGCTATTTCTGTGTTTCATCGTCAGTAAGAAGGTCCAAGGGATACACCAAACCTGTAGTGAAGCATCGGAATCTAAAACTGGGCTCCCAGGAGAGGTTAAAATCATTGAAAGTTAGAGTGTCAGTCCTCTTGTACTTAAGTCGGCATTGTGCCTTTTGTATTAAATTCGGATGCAATTTCTGTGTATCATCGTCAATAAGAAGGTCCAAGGGATACAGTAATCCTGAAGTGAGGCATCGGAATCTGAAACTGGACTCACAGGAGTGGTTCAAATCATAGAGTGTTGGACTGTCAGTCCTCTTGTACTTAAGTCGGCATTGTGCATTTTCTACTAAATTCGGATGCAATTACTGTGTTACATCGTCAATAAGTAGGTCCTAGGGATACAGTAAACCTGAAGTGAAGCATCGGAATCTAAAACTGGACTCACAGGAGAGTTTCAAATCGTAGAAAGTTAGAGTGTCAGTCCTCTTGTTCTTAAGTCGGCATTGTGCCTTTTCTATTAAATTCGGATGCAATTTCTGTGTTTCATCGTCAATAAGAAGGTCCAAGGGATACAGTAAACCTGAAGTGAAGCATCGAAATCTAAAACTGGACTCACAGGAGAGGTTCAAATCGTAGAAAGTTAGAGTGTCAGTCCTCTTGTACTTAAGTCGGCATTGTGCCTTTTCTATTAAAATCGGATGCAATTTCTGTGTTTCATCGTCAATAAGAAGGTCCAAGGGATACAGTAAACCTGAAGTGAAGCATCGGAATCTAAAACTGGAGTCACAGGACAGGTTCAAATCATACAAAGTTAGGTTGTCAGTCCTCTTGTACTTAAGTCGGCATTGTGCCTTTTGTATGCAATTCGGATGCAATTTCTGTGTTTCATCGTCAATAAGACGGTACAAGAAAAACAGTAAACCTGAAGTGAAGCATCGGAATCTAAATCTGGACTCACAGGAGAGGTTCAACTCATAGAAAGTTATAGTGTCAGTCCTTTTGTACTAAGTCGGCATTGTGACCTTTGAATTAAATTCGGATGCAATTTCTGCGTTTCATCGTCAATAAGAAGGTCCAAGGGATACATTAAACCTGAAGTGAAGCATCGGAATCTAAAACTGGACTCACAGGAGAGTTTCAAAACATAGAAAAATAGAGTGTCAGTACGTTTCCACTTATGCCGGCATTGTGACTTTTGAATTAAATTCGGATGCAATTTCTGTGTTTCATCGTCAATAAATAGGTCCAAGGAATACAGTAAGCCTGAAGTGAGGCATCGGAATCTAAAACTGGACTCACAGGAGAGGTTCAAATCATAGACAGTTAGAGTGTCAGTCCTCTTGTACTTAAGCCGGCATTCTGCCTTTTGAATTAAATTCGGATGCCATTTTCTTGTTTCATCGTCAATAAGAAGGTCCAAGGAATACAGTAAACCTGAAGTGAAGAATCGGAATCTAGAACTGGACACACAGGAGAGGTTCAAATCATAGAAAGTTAGAGTGTCAGTCCTCTTGTACTTAAGTCTGCATTGTGCCTTTTGTATTAAATTCGGATGTCATTTCTGTGTTTCATCGTCAATAAGAAGGTCCAAGGTATACAATAAACCTAAACTGAAGCATCTGAATCTAAAATTGGACCCACAGGAGAGGTTCAAATCATTGAATGTTAGAGTGTCAGTCCTCTTGTACTTAGGTCGGCATTGTGCCTTTTGTATTACTTTCGGATGCAATTTCTGTGTTTCATCGTGAATAAGAAGGTCCAAGCAATACAGTAAACCTGATGTGAAGCATCGGAATCTAAAACTGGATTCACAGGATAGGTTCAAATCATAAAAAGTTAGAGTGTCAGTCCTCTTGTACTTAAGTCGGCGTTGTGCCTTTTGTATTAAATTCGGATGCAATTTCTGTCTTTCATCGTCAATAAGAAGGTCCAAGGTATACAGTAAACCTGAGGTGAAGCATCGGAACCTAAAACTGGACTCACAGGAGAGGTCCAAATCATAGAAAGTTAGAGTGTCAGTCCTCTTGTGCTTAAGTCGGCATTGTTCCTTTTCTATTAAATTCGGATGCAGTTTCTGTGTTTCATCGTCAATAAGAAGGACCAAGGAATACAGTAATCCTGACGTGAAGCATCGGAATCTGAAACTGAACTCACAGGAGAAGTTCAATTCATAGAAAGTTAGAGTGTCATTGCTCTTGTACTTAAGTCGGCATTCTGCCTTTTGTGTTAATTTCGGATGCAATTTCGGTATTTCATCGTCAATAAGAAGGTCCAAGGTATACAGTAAACGTGAAGTGAAGCTTTGGAATCTAAAACTGGACTCACAGGAGAGGTTCAAATCATTGAAAGTTAGAGTGTCAGTCCTCTTGTACTTAAGTCGGCATTGTGACTTTTGTATTTAAATTCGATGCAATTTCTGTGTTTCATCGTCAAGAAGAAGGTCCAAGGGATACAGTAAAACTGAAGTAAAGCATCGGAATCTAAAACTGGTCTCACAGGAAAGGCTCAAATCATAGAAAGTAAGAAGAGTCAGTCTTCTTGTACTTAAGTCTACATTGTGCATTTTGTGTTAGTTTCGATGCAATTTCTGTGTTTCATCGTCAATAAGAAGGTCCAATGCATACAGTAAACCTGAAGTGAAGCATCGGAATCTAAAACCGGTCTCAAAGGAGAGGTTCTAATCATAGAAAGTTAGAGTGTCAGTCCTCTTGTACTTAAGTCGGCATTGTGCCTTTTGTATTAAATTCGGATGCAAATTCTGTGTTTCATCGTCAATAAGAAGGTCCTAGGGATACAGTAAACCTGAACTGAAGCATCGGAATCTAAAACTGGACTCACAGGAGAGGTTCAAATCGTTGAAAGTCAGAGTGTCAGTCCTCTCGTACTTAAGTCGGCATTGTGCCTTTTGTATTAAATTCGGATGCAATTTCTGTGTTTCATCGTCAATAAGAGGGTCCAAGGGATACAGAAAACCTGAAGTAAAGCATCGGAATCTAAAACTTGACTCTCAGGGAGGGTTCAACTCATAGAAAGTTAGAGTGTGAGTCCTCTTGTATTTAAGTCAAGGTTGTGACTATTGTATTACATTCGGATGCAATTTCTGTGTTTCATCGTCAATAAGAAGGTCCAAGGGATACAGTAAACCTGAAGTGAAGCATCGTAAACTAAAACTGGACTCACAGGAGAGGTTCAAATCATAGAAAGCTAGAGTGTCAGTCCTCTTGTACTTAAGCCGGCATTATGCCTTTTGAATTAAATTCGGATGCCATTTCTTTGTTTCATCATCAATAAGAATGTCCAAGGAATACAGTAAACCTGAAGTGAAGAATCGTAATCTAGAACAGGACACACAGGAGAGGTTCAAATCATTGAAAGTTAGAGTGTCAGTCCTCTTGTACTTAAGTCGGCGTTGAGCCTTTTGTATTACACTCGGATGCAATTTCTGTGTTTCATCGTCAATAAGAAGGTCCACGGTATACAGTAAACCTGAAGTGAAGCATCGGAATTTAAAACTGGACTCACAGGAGAGGTTCAAATCATGGAAAGTTAGAGTGTCAGTCCTCTTGTACTTAAGTCGGCGTTGAGCCTTTTGTATTACACTCGGATGCAATTTCTGTGTTTCATCGTCAATAAGAAGGTCCAAGCAATACAGTAAACCTGAAGTGAAGCATCGGAATCTAAAACTGGACTCACAGGATAGGTTCAAATCATAGAAAGTTAGAGTGTCAGTCCTCTTGAACTTAAGTCGGCGTTGTGCCTTTTGTATTAAATTCGGATGCAATTTCTGTGTTTCAACGTCAAGAAGAAGGTCCAAGGGATACAGTAAAACTGAAGTAAAGCATCGGAATCTAAAACTGGTCTCACAGGAAAGGCTCAAATCATAGAATGTAAGAAGGGTCAGTCTCCTTTTACTTAAGTCGGCATTGTGCCTTTTGTATTTAATTCCAATGCAATTTCTGTGTTTCGTCGACAATAAGAAGGTCCAAGGGATCCAGTAAACCTGAAGTGAAGCATCGGAATCTAAAACTGGTCTCACAGAAGAGTTCAAAACATAGACAGTAAGAAGAGACAGTCTTCTTGTACTTAAGTCGGCATTGTGCCTTTTATATTTAATTCCGATGCAATTTCTGTGTTTCATCGTCAATAAGAAGGTCCAAGGGATACAGTAAACCTGAGGTGAAGCATCGATATCCAAAACTGGTCTCACAGGAAAGGCTCAAATCATAGAATGTTAGAAGAGTCAAACCTCTTATACTTAAGCCGGCACTGTGGCTTTTGTATTTAATTCCGATGCAATTTCTGTGTTTCATCGTCAATAAGAAGTTCCAAGGGATACAGTAAATGCGAAGTGAAGCATCGAAATCTAAAACTGGTCTCACAGGAGAGGCTGAAATCATAGAATGTAAGAAGAGTCAGACTTCTTATACTTAAGTCAGCATTGTGCCTTCTGTATTTATTTCCGATGCAATTTCAGTGTTTCATCGTCATTAATAAGGTCCAAGAGATACAGTAAGCCTGAAGTGAAGCATCGGAATCCATAACTGGTCTCCCAGGAAAGGTTCAAAACATAGACAGTAAGAAGAGCGGGTCTTCTTTTACTTAAGTCGGCATTGTGCTATTTGTATTTAATTCCGATGCAATTTCTGGTTTCATCTTCAATAAGAAGGTCCAAGGGATACAGTACACCTGAAGTGAAGCATCGACATCTAAAACTGGTCTCACAGGAGAGTCTCAAATCATAGAATGTAAGAAGAGACAGTCCTCTTGTACTTAAGTTGGCATTGTGCCTTATGTATTTAATTCCGATGCAATTTCTGTGTTTCATCGTCAACAAGAAGATCCAAGGGATACAGTATACCTGAAGTGATGCATCGGATACTTAAACTGGTCTCAGAGGAAAGGTTCAAAACATAGACAGTAAGAAGAGTGAGTCTTCTTGTACTTAAGTCGGCATTGTACCTTTTGTATTTTATTCCGATGCAGTTTCTGTGTTTCATCATCAATAAGAAGGTCCAAGGGATACAGTAAACCTGAAGTGAAGCATCGAATTTTAAAACTGGTCTCGCAGTAAAGGTTCAAAACATAAAAAGTAAGAGGAGTCAGTTTTCTTGTACTTAAGTCGGCATTGTGCCTTTTGTGTTTAATTCCGATGCAATTTCTGTGTATCATCGTCAATAAGAAGGTCCAAGGGATACAGTATACCTGAAGTGATGCATCGGAAACTTAAACTGTTCTCAGAGGAAAGGTTCAAAACATAGACAGTAAGAAGAGTGAGTCTTCTTGTACTAAAGTCGGCATTGTACCTTTTGTATTTTATTCCGATGCTGTTTCTGTGTTTCATCGTCAATAAGAAGGTCCAAGGGATACAGTAACCTGAAGTGAAGCATCGGAATCTAAAACTGGTCTCACATGAAAGGTTCACAACATAGACGGTAAGAAGAGTAAGTCTTCTTGTACTTAAGTCGGCATTTTGCATTTTGTATTTCATTCCGATGCAATTTCTGTGTTTCATCGTCAATAAAAGGGTCCAGGGGATACATTAAACCTGAAGTAAAGCATCGGAATCTAAAACTGGTCTCCCAGGAAAGGTTCAAAACATAGACAGTAAGAAGAGTCTGTCTTCTTGTACATAAGTCAGCATTCTGCTTTTGTATTTAATTACGATGAAATTTCTGTGTTTTATCATAAATAAGAAGGTCCAAGGGATACAGAAAACCAGATGGGAAGCATCGATATCCAAAGCAGGTCTCATAGTTAAGGCACAAATCATGGAACGTAAAAAGAGTCAGTACTCTTGTACATAAGTCGGCATTGTGCCTTTTGTATTAAATTCGGATGCAATTTCTGTGTTCCATCGCCAATAAGAAGGTCCAAGGAATACAGTAATCCTGAAGTGAAGCATCGGAATCTAAAACTGGACTCACACGAGAGGTTCAAATAATACAATGTTAGAGTGTCAGTCCTCTTGCACTTAAGTCGGCATTGTGCCTTTTTTATTAAATTCGGATGCAATTTCTGTGTTTCATCGTCAAGAAGAAGGTCCAAGGGATACAGTAAACCTGAAGTGAAGCATCGGAATCTAAAACTGGACTCACAGGCGAGGTTTAAATCATACAAAGTTAGAGTGTCTGTCCTCTTGTGCTTAAGTCGGCATTGTGCCTTTTGTATTCAATTCGGATGCAATTTCTGTGTTTCATTGTCAATAAGACGGTCCAAGGGAAAAAGTAAACCTGAAGTGAAGCATCGGAATCAAAAACTGGACTAACAGGAGAGAATCAAATCATAGAAAGTTAGGGTGTCAGTCCTCTTGTACTTAAGTCGCCATTGTGATTTTGTATTAAATTTTCGATGCAATTTCTGTGTTTCATCGTCAATAAGAAGGTCCAAGGGATACAGTAAACCTGAAGTGAAGCATCGTAATCTAAAACTGGACTCACAGGAGAGTTTCAAATCATAGAAAATAGAGTGTCAATCCTTTTGTACTTAAGCCAACATTGTGCCTTTTGAATTAAATTCGGATTCAATTTCTGTATTTCATCGTCAATAAGAAGGTCCAAGGGATACACCAAACCTGTAGTGAAGCATCGGAATCAAAAACCGGACTCACAGGAGAGGTTCAAATCATACAAAGTTAGAGTGTCAGTCCTCTTGTACTTAAGTCGGCATTGTGACCTTTGAATTAAATTCGGATGCAATTTCTGTGTTCCATCGTCGATAAGAAGGTCCAAGGGATACAGTAAACCTGAAGTGAAGCAACGTAATCTAAAACTGGACTCACAGGAGAGTTTCAAATCATAGAAAATAGAGTGTCAATCCCTTTGTACTTAAGCCATCATTGTGCCTTTTGAATTAAATTCGGATGCAATTTCTGTGTTTCACCGTCAATAACTAGGTCCAAGGAATACAGTAAACCTGAAGTGAAGCATCGGAATCTAAAACTGGACTCACAGGAGAGTTTGAAATCATAGAAACGTAGAGTGTCAGTCCTCTTGTACTTAAGTCGGCATTGTGCCTTTTGTATTTAATTCAGATGCAATTTCTGTGTTTCATCGTCAATAGGAAGGTCCAAGGGATACAGTAAACCTGAAGAGAAGCATGGGAATCTAAAACTGGACTAACAGGAGACGTTCAAATCACTGAAAGTCAGAGTGTCTGTCCTCTCGTACTTAATTCGGCGTTGTGCCTTTTGTATTAAATTCGGATGCAATTTCTGTGTTTCATCGTGAATAAGAAAGCCCAAGGGATACAGTAAACCTGAAGTGAAGCATCGGAATGTAAAACTGGACTCACAGGAGTGGTTCAAATCATAAATAGTTAGAGTGTCAGTCGTCTTCTACTTAAGTCGGCATTGTGCCTCTTTTATACAATTCGGATGCAATTTCTGTGTTTCATCGTCAATAAGAATGTCCAAGGGATACAGTAAACCTGAAGTGAAGCATCGGAATCTAAAACTGGACTCTCAGGAGATGTTCAACTCATAGAAAGTTAGAGTGTGAGTCCTCTTGTATTTAAGTCGAGATTGTGACTATTGTATTACATTCGGATGCAATTTCTGTGTTTCATCGTCAATAAGAAGGTCCAAGGGATACAGTAAACTTGAAGTGAAGCATCGTAATCTAAAACTGGACTCACAGGAGAGGTTCAAATCATAGAAAGTTAGAGTGTCAGTCCTCTTGTACTTAAGCCGGCATTATGCCTTTTGAATTAAATTGGGATGCCATTTCTTTGTTTCATCGTGAATAAGAATGTCCAAGGAATACAGTACACCTGAAGTGAAGAATCGGAATCTAGAACTGGACAAACAGGAGAGGTTCAAATCATTGAAAGTTAGAGTGTCAGTCCACCCGTACTTAAGTCGGCATTGTGCCTTTTGTATTAAATTCGGATGCAATTTCTGTGTTTCATCGTCAATAAGAAGGTCCACGGTATACAGTAAACCTGAAGTGAAGCATCGGAATTTAAAACTGGACTCACAGGAGAGGTTCAAATCATGGAAAGCTAGAATGTCAGTCCTCTTGTACTTAAGTCGGCGTTGAGCCTTTTGTATTACACTCGGATGCAATTTCTGTGTTTCATCGTCAATAAGAAAGTCCAAGGTATACAGTAAACCTGAGGTGAAGCATCGGAATCTAAAACTGGACTCACAGGAGTGGTCCAAATCATAGAAAATTAGAGTGTCCGTCCTCTTGTGCTTAAGTCGGCATTGTTCCTTTTCTATTAAATTCGGATGCAATTTCTGTGTTTCATCGTCAATAAGAAGGTCCAAGGAATACAGTAAACCTGAAGTGAAGCATCGGAATCTGAAACTGAACTCACAGGAAAAGTTCAAATCATAGAAAGTTAGAGTGTCATTCCTCTTGTACTTAAGTCGGCATTGTGCCTTTTGTGTTAATTTCGGATGCAATTTCGGTATTTCATCGTCAATAAGAAGGTCCAAGGTATACAGTAAACTTGAAGTGAAGCTTTGGAATCTAAAACTGGACTCACAGGAGAGGTTCAAATCATTGACAGTTAGAGTGTCAGTCCTCTTGTACTTAAGTCGGCATTGTGACTTTTGTATTTAATTTCGATGCAATTTCTGTGTTTCATCGTCAAGAAGAAGGTCCAAGGTATACAGTAAAACTGAAGTAAAGCATCGGTATCTAAAGCTGGTCTCACAGGAAAGGCTCAAATCACAGAAAGTAAGAAAAGTCAGTCTTCTTGTACTTAAGTCTACATTGTGCATTTTGTGTTAGTTTCGATGCAATTTCTGTGTTTCATCGTCAAGAAGAAGGTCCAAGGGATACAGTAAATCTGAAGTAAAGCATCTGAATCTAAAACTGGTCTCACAGGATAGGCTGAAATCATAGAATGTAAGAAGTGTCAGTCTCCTTTTACTTAAGTCGGCATTGTGCCTTTTGTATTTCATTCCAATGCAATTTCTGTGTTTCGTCGACAATAAGAAGGTCCAAGGGATACAGTAAACCTGAAGTGAAGCATCGGAATCTAAAACTGGTCTCACAGAAAGGTTCAAAACATAGACAGTAAGAAAAGACAGTCTTCTTGTACTTAAGTCGGCATTGTGCCTTTTATATTTAATTCCGATGCAATTATTGTGTTTCATCGTCAATAAGAAGGTCCAAGGGATACAGTAAACCTGAGGTGAAGCATCGATATCCAAAACTGGTCTCACAGGAAAGGCTCAAATCATAGAATGTAAGAAGAGTCAGTCCTCTTATACTTAAGCCGGCATTGTGGCTTTTGTATTTAATTCCGATGCAATTTCTGTGTTTCATCGTCAATAAGAGGGTCCAAGGGATACAGTAAACCTGAAGTGAAGCATCGAAATCTAAAACTGGTCTCATAGGAGAGGCTGATACCATAGAATGTAAGAAGAGTCAGTCTTCTTGTACATACGTCAGCATTCTGCTTTTGTATTTAATTCTGATGCAATTTCTGTGTTTTTTCATTAATAAGATGGTCCAAGGGATACAGAAAACCAGATGGGAAGCATCGATATCCAAAGCAGGTCTCACAGTTAAGGCACAAATCATTGAACGTAAAAAGAGTCAGTACTCTTGTACATAAGTCGGCATTGTGCCTTTTGTATTAAATTCGGATGCAATTTCTGTGTTTCATCGTCAATAAGGAGGTCCAAGGGGTACAGTAAACCTGAAATGAGGCATCGGAATCTAAAACTGGACTCACAGGAGAGGTTCAAATGAAAGAGAGTTAGAGTGTCAATCCTCCTGTTCTTAAGTCGGAATTGTACGTTTTGTATTAGATTCGAATGCAATTTCTGTGTTTCATCGTCAAGAAGAAGGTTCAAGGGATACAGTAAACCTGAAGTGAAGCATCGGAATCTAAAACTGGACTCACAGGCGAGGTTTAAATCATACAAAGTTAGAGTGTCAGTCCTCTTGTGCTTAAGTCGGCATTGTGCCTTTTGTATTCAATTCGGATGCAATTTCTGTGTTTCATTGTCAATAAGACGGTCCAAGGGAAAAAGTAAACCTGAAGTGAAGCATCGGAATCAAAAACTGGACTAACAGGAGAGAATCAAATCATAGAAAGTTAGGGTGTCAGTCCTCTTGTACTTAAGTCGCCATTGTGATTTTGTATTAAATTTTCGATGCAATTTCTGTGTTTCATCGTCAATAAGAAGGTCCAAGGGATACAGTAAACCTGAAGTGAAGCATCGTAATCTAAAACTGGACTCACAGGAGAGTTTCAAATCATAGAAAATAGAGTGTCAATCCTTTTGTACTTAAGCCATAATTGTGCCTTTTGAATTAAATTCGGATTCAATTTCTGTATTTCATCGTCAATAAGAAGGTCCAAGGGATACACCAAACCTGTAGTGAAGCATCGGAATCAAAAACTGGACTCACAGGAGAGGTTCAAATCATACAAAGTTAGAGTGTCAGTCCTCTTGTACTTAAGTCGGCATTGTGACCTTTGAATTAAATTCGGATGCAATTTCTGTGTTCCATCGTCAATAAGAAGGTCCAAGGGATACAGTAAACCTTAAGTGAAGCATCGTAATCTAAAACTGGACTCACAGGAGAGTTTCAAATCATAGAAAATAGAGTGTCAATCCTTTTGTACTTAAGCCATCATTGTGGCTTTTGAATTAAATTCGGATGCAATTTCTGTGTTTCACCGTCAATAACTAGGTCCAAGGAATACGGTAAACCTGAAGTGAAGCATCGGAATCTAAAACTGGACTCACAGGAGAGTTTGAAATCATAGAAAGGTAGAGTGTCAGTCCTCTTGTACTTAAGTCGGCATTGTGCCTTTTGTATTAAATTCGGATGCAATTTCTGTGTTTCATCGTCAATAGGAAGGTCCAAGGGATACAGTAAACCTGAAGAGAAGCATGGGAATCTAAAACTGGACTAACAGGAGACGTTCAAATCACTGAAAGTCAGAGTGTCTGTCCTCTCGTACTTAATTCGGCATTGTGGCTTTTGTATTAAATTCGGATGCAATTTCTGTGTTTCATCGTGAATAAGAAAGCCCAAGGGATACAGTAAACCTGAAGTGAAGCATCGGAATGTAAAACTGGACTCACAGGAGAGGTTCAAATCATAAATAGTTAGAGTGTCAGTCGTCTTCTACTTAAGTCGGCATTGTGCCTCTTTTATACAATTCGGATGCAATTTCTGTGTTTCATCGTCAATAAGAATGTCCAAGGGATACAGTAAACCTGAAGTGAAGCATCGGAATCTAAAACTGGACTCTCAGGAGATGTTCAACTCATAGAAAGTTAGAGTGTGAGTCCTCTTGAATTTAAGTCGGGATCGTGACAATTGTATTAAATTCGGATGCAATTTCTGTGATTCATCGTCAATAAGAAGGTCCAAGGGATACAGTAAACCTGAAGTGAAACATCGGAATCTAAAACTGGATTCACAGGAGAGGTTCAAATCATAGAAAGTTAGAGTGTCAGTCCTCTTGTACTTAAGCCGGCATTATGCCTTTTGAATTAAATTCGGATGCAATTTCTGTGTTTCATCGTCAATACGAAGGCCCAAGGAATACAGTAAACCTGAAGTGAAGCATCGGAATCTAAAACTGGACTCACAGGAGGGGTTCAAATCATAGAAAGTTAGAGTGGCAGTCCTCTTGTACATAAGTCGGCATTGTGCCTTTTGTATTATATTCGGATGCAATTTCTGTGTTTCATCATCAATATAAAGGCCGAAGGGATACAGTAAACCTGAAGTGAAGCATCGGGAACTAAAACTGGACTCACAGGAGAGGTTCAAGTCATAGAAAGTTAGAGTGTCAGTCCTCTTGTACTTAAGTCGGCATTCTGCCTTTTGTATTAAATTCGGATGCTATTTCTGTGTTTCATCGTCAATAAGAAGGTCCAAGTGATACAGTAAACCAGAAGTGAAGCATCGGAATTTAAAACTGGACTCACAGGAGAGGTTCAAATAGTAGAAAGTTAGAGTGTCAGTCCTCTTGTACTTAAGTCGGCATTATGCCTTTTGTATTAAATTCCGATGCAGTTTTTGTGTTTCATCATCAATAAGAAGGTCCAAGGTATACTGTAAACCTCAAGTGAAGCATCGGAATCTAAAACTGGACTCACAGGAGAGGTTCAAATCATAGAAAGTTAGAGTGTCAGTCTTCTTGTACTTAAGTCGGCATTCTGCCTTTTGTATTAAATTCGGATGCTATTTCTGTGTTTCATCGTCAATAAGAAGGTACAAGGTATACAGTAAACCTGAAGTGAAGCATCGGAATCTAAAACTGGACTCACAGGAGAGGTTCAAATCATAGAAAGTTTGAGTGTCAGTCCTCTTGTACTTAAGTCGACATTGTCCCTTTTGTATAAAATTCGTGCGCAATTTCTGTGGTTTATCGTCAATAACAAGGTCCAAGTGAGACAGTAAACCAGAAGTGAAGCATCGGAATTTAAAACTGGACTCACAGGAAAGGTTCAAATCATGGAAAGTTAGAGTGTCAGCCCTCTTGTACTTAAGTCGGCATTGTGCCTTTTGTATTAAATTCGGATGCAGTTTTTGTGTTTCATCATCAATAAGAAGGTCCAAGGTATACAGTAAAGCTGAAGTGAAGCATCGGAACCCAAAACTGGACTCACAGGAGATGTTCAAATCATAGAAAGTTAGAGTGTCAGTCCTCTTGTACATAAGCCGGCATTGTGCCTTTTGTATTAAATTCGGATGCAATTTCTGTGTTTCATCATCAATATAAAGGCCGATGGGATACAGTAAACCTGAAGTGAAACATCGGCATCTAAAACTGCACTCACAGGAGAGGTTCAAATCATAGAAAGTTAGAATGTCAGTCCTCTTGTACTTAAGTCGTCATTGTGCCTTTTGTATTAAATTCGGATGCAATTTCTGTGTTTCATCGTCAATAAGAAGTTCCAAGGTATACAGTAATCCTGAAGTGAAGCATCGGAATCTAAAACTTGACTCACAGGAGAGGTTCAAATCATAGAAAATTTGAGTGTCAGCCCTCTTGTACTTATGCCGGCATTGTGCCTTTTGCATTAAATTCGGATGCAATTTGAGTGTTTCATCGTCAATGAGAAGAACCAAGGTATACAGCAAACATGAAGTGAAGCATCGGAATCTAAAACTGGACTCACAGGAGAGGTTCAAATCATACAAAGTTAGAGTGTCAGTCCTCTTGTACTTAAGTCGCCATTGTGCCTTTTGTATTCAATTCGGATGCAATTTCTGTGTTTCATTGTCAATAAGACGGTCCATGGGCAAAAGTAAACCTGAAGTGAAGCATCGGAATCAAAAACTGGACTAACAGGAGAGGTTCAAATCATAGAAAGTTAGGGTGTCAGTCCTCTTGTACTTAAGTCGCAATTGTGCCTTTTGTATTAAATTCGGATGCAATTTCTGTGTTTCATCGTCAATAAGAAGGTCCAAGGGATACAGTAAACCTGAAGTGAAGCATCGGAATCTAAAACTGGACTCACAGGAGAGGTTCAACTCATAGAAAGTTAGAGTGTCAGTCCTTTTGTACTTAAGTCGGTATTGTGACCTTTGAAATAAATTCTGATGCAATTTCTGTGTTCCATCGTCAATAAGAATGTCCAAGGGATACAGTACACCTGAAGTGAAGCATCGGAATCTAAAACTGGACTCTAAGGAGATGTTCAACTCATAGAAAGTTAGAGTGTGAGTCCTCTTGAATTTAAGTCGAGATCGTGAGTATTGTATTAAATTCGGATGCAATTTCTGTGTTTCATCGTCAATAAGAAGGTCCAAGGGATGCAGTAAACCTGATGTGAAGCATCGGAATCTAAAACTGGATTCGTAGGAGAGGTTCAAATCATAGAAAGTAAGAGTGTCAGTCCTCTTGTACTTAAGCCGGCATTATGCCTTTTGAATTAATTTCTGATGCAATTTCTGTGTTTCATCGGCAATAAGAAGGTCCATGGTATACAGTAAACCTGAAGAAGCATCTTATTCTAAAACTAGTCTCACAGAGAAGGTTCGAAACATGGAAAGTAAGAGTGTCAGACCGTTTGTACTTAAGTCGGCATTGTGCCTTTTGTATTAAATTCGGATGCAATTTCTGTGTTTCATCGTCAATAGGAAGGTCCAAGGGATACAGTCAACCTGAAGTGAAGCATTGGAATCTAAAACTGGGTCCACAGGAGAGGTTCAAATTACAGAAAGTTAGAGTGTCAGTCCTCCTGTACATAAGTGGGCATTGTGCCTTTTGTATTAAAATCGGATGCAATTTCTGTGTTTCATCGTCAATAAGAAGGTCCAAGGTATACAGTAAAACTGAAGTGAAGCATCGGAATCTATAACTGGACTCACAGGAGAGGTTCAAATCATAGAAAGTTTGAGTGTCAGTCCTCTTGTACTTACGTCGGCATTGTCCCTTTTGTATTAAATTCGTACGCAATTTCTGTGGTTTATCGTCAATAACAAGGTCCAAGGGATACAGTAAACCAGAAGTGAAGCATCGGAATTTAAAACTGGACTCACAGGAGAAGTTCAAATCATAGAGAGTTAGAGTGTCAGTCCTCTTGTACTTAAGTCGGCATTGTGCCTTTTGTATTAAATTCCGATGTAGCTTTTGTGTTTCATCATCAATAAGAACGTCCAAGGTATACTGTAAACCTGAAGTGAAGCATCGGAATCTAAAACTGGACTCACTGGAGATGTTCAAATCATAGAAAGTTATAGTGTCAGTCCTCTTGTACATAAGTCGGCATTGTGCCTTTTGCATTAAATTCAGATGCAATTTCTGTGTTTCATCGTCAATAAGAAGGACCAAGGAATACAGTAAACCTGAAGTGAAGCACTGGAATCTAAAACTGGACTCACAGGAGAGGTTCAAATCATAGAAATTTAGAGTGTCAGTCCTTATGTACATAAGTCGGCATTGTGCCTTTTGTACTAAATTCGGATGCAATTCCTGTGTTTCATTGTCAATAAGAAGGTCCAAGGGATACAGTAAAACTGAAGTGAAGCATCGGAATCTAAAACTGGACCTAGAGGAGAGGTTCAAATCATAGAAAGTTAGAGTGTCAGTCCTCTTGTACTTAAGTCGGCATTGTGAATTTTGTATTACATTCGGATGCAATTTTTGTGTTTCATCGTCATTAAGGAGGTCCAAGGTATACAGTAAACCTGAAGTGAAGCATCGGAATCTAGAACTGGACTCACAAGAGAGGTTCAAATCATAGAAAGTTAGAGTGTCAGTCCTCTTGTACTTAAGTCGGCATTGTGCCTTTTGTTTTAAATTCGGGTGCAATTTCTGTGTTTCATCGTCAATAAGAAGGTCCAAGGTATGCAGTTAACCTGAATTGAAGCATCAGAATCTAGAACTGGACTCACAGGAGAGGTTCAAATCATAGAAAGTTAGAGTGTCAGTTCTCGTGTTCTTAAGCCGGCATTGTGCCTTTTGAATTAAATTAGGATGCAATTTCTGTTTTTCATTGTTAATAAGAAGGTCCAAGGAATACAGTAAACCTGAAGTGAGGCATCAGAATCTAAAACTGGACTCACAGGAGAGGTTCAAATCATAGGAAGTTAGAGTGTAAGTCCTCTTGTACTTAAATCGGCATTGTGCCTTTTGTATCAAATACGGATGCTATTTCTGTGTTTCATCATCAATAAGAAGGTCCAAGGGATACAGTAAACCTGAAGTGAAGAAAAGGAATCTAAAACTGGACTCACTGGAGAGGTTCAAATCATAGAAAGTTAGAGTGTCAGTCCTCTTGTACTTCAGTCGGCATTGTGCCTTTTGCATTAAATTCGGATGCAGTTTCTGTGTTTCATCGTCAATAAGAAGGTCCAGGGAATACAGTAAACCTGAAGTGAAGCTTCGAAATCTAAAACTGGACTCACAGGAGAAGTTCAAATCATAGAAAGTTAGAGTGTTAGTGCTCTTGTACTTAAGTCGGCGTTGTGAATTTTGTACTAAATTTGGACGCAATGTCTGTGTTTCATCGTCAATAAGAAGGTCCAAGGTATACAGTAAAACTGAAGTGAAGCATCGGAATCTAAAACTGGACTCAAAGGAGAGGTTCAAATCATAGAATGTTAGAGTGTCAGTCCTGTTGTACTTAAGTCGGCATTGTGAATTTTGTATTGAATTCGAATGCAATTTCTGTGTTTCATCGTGATTAAGAAGGTCCAAGGTATACAGTAAACCTGAAGTGAAGCATCGGAATCTAAAACTGGACTCACAGGAGAGGTTCAAATCATAGAGACTTAGAGTGTCAGTCATCTTGTACTTAAGCCGGCATTGTGCCTTTTGTATTACATTCGGATGCAATTTCTGTGTTTCATCGTCAATAAGATGGCCCAAGTTATACAGTAAACCTGAAGTGAAGCATCGGAATCTAAAACTTGACTCACAGGAGAAGTTCAAATCATAGAAAGTTAGAGTGTCAGTGCTCTTGTACTTAAGTCAGCATTGTGCCATTTGTATTAAATTCGGATGCAATTTCTGTGTATCATCGTCAATAAGAAGGTCCAAGGTATACAGTAAACCTGAAGTGAAGCATTGGAATCTAAAACCGGATTCACAGGAGAGGTTCAAATCATTGAAAGTTAGAGTGTCTGTCCCCTTGTAATTAAGTCTGCATTATGCCTTTTGTATTAAGTTCGAATGCAATTTCTGTGTTTCTTCGTCAATAAGAAGCTCCAAGGTATACAGTAAAACTGAAGTGAAGCATCGGAATCTAAAACTGGACTCAAAGGAGAGGTTCAAATCATAGAAAGTTAGAGTGTCAGTCCTCTTGTACTTAAGTCGGCATTGTGAATTTTGTATAAAATACGAATGCAATTTCTGTGTTTCATCGTCATTAAGAAGGTCCAAGGTATACAGTAAACCTGAAGTGAAGCATCGGAATCTAAAACTGGACTCACAGGAGGGGTTCAAATCATAGAAAGTTAGAGTGTCAGTCCTCATGTACTTAAGTCGGCATTGTGCCTTTCGTATTAAATTCGGATTCAATTACAGTGTTTCATCGTCAATAAGAAGGTCCAAGGTATACAGTAAACCTGAATTGAAGCATCAGTATCTAAAACTGGACTCACACGAGAGGTTCAAATCATTGAAAGTTAGAGTGTCAGTCCTCGTGTTCTTAAGCCGGCATTGTGCCTTTTGAATTAAATTAGGATGCAATTTCTGTGTTTCATCGTCAATAAGAAGGTCCAAGGGATACAGTAAACCTGAAGTGAAGCATCGGAATCTAAAACTGGACTCACAGGAGAGGTACAACTCATAGAAAGTTAGAGTGTCAGTCCTTTTGTACTTAAGTCGGTATTGTGACCTTTGAATTAAATTCTGATGCAATTTCTGTGTTCCATCGTCAATAAGAATGTCCAAGGGATACAGTACACCTGAAGTGAAGCATCGGAATCTAAAACTGGACTCTCAGGAGATGTTCAACTCATAGAAAGTTAGAGTGTGAGTCCTCTTGAATTTAAGTCGAGATCGTGAGTATTGTATTAAATTCGGATGCAATTTCTGTGTTTCATCGTCAATAAGAAGGTCCAAGGGATGCAGTAAACCTGATGTGAAGCATCGGAATCTAAAACTGGATTCGTAGGAGAGGTTCAAATCATAGAAAGTAAGAGTGTCAGTCCTCTTGTACTTAAGCCGGCATTATGCCTTTTGAATTAAATTCTGATGCAATTTCTGTGTTTCATCGACAATAAGAAGGTCCATGGTATACAGTAAACCTGAAGAAGCATCTTATTCTAAAACTAGTCTCACAGAGAAGGTTCGAAACATGGAAAGTAAGAGTGTCAGACCGTTTGTACTTAAGTCGGCATTGTGCCTTTTGTATTAAATTCGGATACAATTTCTGTGTTTCATCGTCAATAGGAAGGTCCAAGGGATACAGTCAACCTGAAGTGAAGCATTGGAATCTAAAACTGGGTCGACAGGAGAGGTTCAAATTACAGAAAGTTTGAGTGTCAGTCCTCCTGTACATAAGTGGGCATTGTGCCTTTTGTATTAAAATCGGATGCAATTTCTGTGTTTCATCGTCAATAAGAAGGTCCAAGGTATACAGTAAAACTGAAGTGAAGCATCGGAATCTATAACTGGACTCACAGGAGAGGTTCAAATCATAGAAAGTTTGAGTGTCAGTCCTCTTGTACTTACGTCGGCATTGTCCCTTTTGTATTAAATTCGTACGCAATTTCTGTGGTTTATCGTCAATAACAAGGTCCAAGGGATACAGTAAACCAGAAGTGAAGCATCGGAATTTAAAACTGGACTCACAGGAGAAGTTCAAATCATAGAAAGTTAGAGTGTCAGTCCTCTTGTACTTAAGTCGGCATTGTGCCTTTTGTATTAAATTCCGATGTAGCTTTTGTGTTTCATCATCAATAAGAACGTCCAAGGTATACTGTAAACCTGAAGTGAAGCATCGGAATCTAAAACTGGACTCACTGGAGATGTTCAAATCATAGAAAGTTATAGTGTCAGTCCTCTTGTACATAAGTCGGCATTGTGCCTTTTGTATTAAATGCGGATGCAATTTCTGTGTTTCATCATCGATATAAAGGCCGAAGGAATGCAGTAAACCTGAAGTGAAGCATCGGCATCTAAAACTGGACTCACAGGAGAGGTTCACATCATAGAAAGTTAGAATGTCAGTCCTCTTGTACTTAAGTTTGCATTGTGCCTTTTGTATTAAATTCGGATGTAATTTCTGTGTTTCATCGTCAATAAGAAGTTCGAAGGTATACAGTAAACCTGAAGTGAAGCATCGGAATCTAAAACTGACTCACAGGAGAGGTTCAAATCATAGAAAGTTTGAGTGTCAGCCCTCTTGTACTTATACCGGCATTGTGCCTTTTGCATTAAATTCAGATGCAATTTCTGTGTTTCATCGTCAATAAGAAGGACCAAGGAATACAGTAAACCTGAAGTGAAGCACTGGAATCTAAAACTGCACTCACAGGAGAGGTTCAAATCATAGAAATTTAGAGTGTCAGTCCTTATGTACATAAGTCGGCATTGTGCCTTTTGTACTAAATTCGGATGCAATTCCTGTGTTTCATTGTCAATAAGAAGGTCCAAGGGATACAGTAAAACTGAAGTGAAGCATCGGAATCTAAAACTGGAATCAAAGGAGAGGTTCAAATCATAGAATGTTAGAGTGTCAGTCCTGTTGTACTTAAGTCGGCATTGTGAATTTTGTATTGAATTCGAATGCAATTTCTGTGTTTCATCGTGATTAAGAAGGTCCAAGGTATACAGTAAACCTGAAGTGAAGAAAAGGAATCTAAAACTGGACTCACTGGAGAGGTTCAAATCATAGAAAGTTAGAGTGTCAGTCCTCTTGTACTTCAGTCGGCATTGTGCCTTTTGCATTAAATTCGGATGCAGTTTCTGTGTTTCATCGTCAATAAGAAGGTCCAGGGAATACAGTAAACCTGAAGTGAAGCTTCGAAATCTAAAACTGGACTCACAGGAGAAGTTCAAATCATAGAAAGTTAGAGTGTCAGTGCTCTTGTACTTAAGTCGGCGTTGTGAATTTTGTACTAAATTTGGACGCAATTTCTGTGTTTCATCGTCAATAAGAAGGTCCAAGGTATACAGTAAAACTGAAGTGAAGCATCGGAATCTAAAACTGGAATCAAAGGAGAGGTTCAAATCAAAGAATGTTAGAGTGTCAGTCCTGTTGTACTTAAGTCGGCATTGTGAATTTTGTATTGAATTCGAATGCAATTTCTGTGTTTCATCGTGATTAAGAAGGTCCAAGGTATACAGTAAACCTGAAGTGAAGCATCGGAATCTAAAACTGGACTCACAGGAGAGGTTCAAATCATAGAGAGTTAGAGTGTCAGTCATCTTGTACTTAAGCCGGCATTGTGCCTTTTGTATTACATTCGGATGCAATTTCTGTGTTTCATCGTGAATAAGATGGCCCAAGTTATACAGTAAACCTGAAGTGAAGCATCGGAATCTAAAACTTGACTCACAGGAGAAGTTCAAATCATAGAAAGTTAGAGTGTCAGTGCTCTTGTACTTAAGTCGGCATTGCGCCATTTGTATTAAATTCGGATGCAATTTCTGTGTATCATCGTCAATAAGAAGTTCCAAGGTATACAGTAAACCTGAAGTGAAGCATTGGAATCTAAAACTGGATTCACAGGAGAGGTTCAAATCATTGAAAGTTAGAGTGTCTGTCCCCTTGTAATTAAGTCTGCATTGTGCCTTTTGTATTAAGTTCGAATGCAATTTCTGTGTTTCTTCGTCAATAAGAAGCTCCAAGGTATACAGTAAAACTGAAGTGAAGCATCGGAATCTAAAACTGGACTCAAAGGAGAGGTTCAAATCATAGAAAGTTAGAGTGTCAGTCCTCTTGTACTTAAGTCGGCATTGTGAATTTTGTATAAAATACGAATGCAATTTCTGTGTTTCATCGTCATTAAGAAGGTCCAAGGTATACAGTAAACCTGAAGTGAAGCATCGGAATCTAAAACTGGACTCACAGGAGGGGTTCAAATCATAGAAAGTTAGAGTGTCAGTCCTCATGTACTTAAGTCGGCATTGTGCCTTTCGTATTAAATTCGGATTCAATTACAGTGTTTCATCGTCAATAAGAAGGTCCAAGGTATACAGTAAACCTGAATTGAAGCATCAGAATCTAAAACTGGACTCACACGAGAGGTTCAAATCATTGAAAGTTAGAGTGTCAGTCCTCGTGTTCTTAAGCCGGCATTGTGCCTTTTGAATTAAATTAGGATGCAATTTCTGTGTTTCATCGTCAATAAGAAGGTCCAAGGAATACAGTAAACCTGAAGTGAAGCATCGGAATCTAAAACTGGACTCACAGGAGAGGTTCAAATCATATAAAGTTGGAGTGTAAGTCCTCTTGTACTTAAGTCGGCATTGGGCCTTTTGTATTAAATTCGGATGCTATTTCTGTGTTTCATCGTCAATAAGAAGGTCCAAGGGATACAGTAAACCTGAAGTGAAGCATCGGAATCTAAAACTGGACTCACAGGAGAGGTTCAAATCATAGAAAGTTAGAGTGTCAGTCCTCTTGTACTTAAGTCGGCATTGTGCTTTTTGTATTAAATTCCGATGCAATTTCTGTGTTTCATCGTCAATATGAAGGTCCAAGGAATACAGCAAACCTGAAGTGAAGCATCGGAATCTAAAACTGGACTCACAGGAGAGGTTTAAATCATAGAAAGTTTGAGTATCTGTCCTCTTGTAGTTAAGTCGGCATTGTGCCTTTTGTATTAAATTCGTATGCAATTTCTGTCTTTCATCGTCAATAAGAAGGACCAAGGTATACAGTAAACCTGAAGTGAACCATTGGAATCTGAAACTGGACTTACAGGAGAGGTTCTAATCATAGAATGTTAGAATGTCAGTCCTCTGGTACTTAGGTCGGCATTGTGCCTTTTGTATTAAATTCGGATGCAATTTTTGGGTTTCATCTTCAATAAGAATGTCCAATGTATACAGTAAAACTGAAGTAAAGCATCGGAATCTAAAACTGGACTCACAGGTAGAGTGTCAGTCCTCTTGTAGTTTAGTCGGCATGGTGCCTTTTGTATTAAATTCGGATGCAATTTCTGTGTTTAACCGTCAATAAGAAGGTCCAAGGGATACAGTAAACCTGAAGTGAAGCATCGGAATCCAAAACTGGACTCACAGGGGAGGTTCAAATCATAGAAAGTTAGAGTGTCAGTCCTCTTGTACTTAAGTCGGCATTGTGCCTTTTGTATTAAATTCGGATGCAATTTCTGTGTTTAGTCGTCAAGAAGAAGGTCCAAGGGATACAGTAAACCTGAACAGAAGCATCGGAATCTAAAACTGGACTCACAGGAGATGTTCAAATCATAGAAAGGTAGAGTGTCAGTCCTCTTGTACTTAAGTCGGCATTGTGCGTTTTGTATTCAATTCAGATACAATTTCTTTGTTTCATCGTCATTAAGTAGGTCCAATGTATACAGCAAACCTGAAGTGAAGCATCGGAATCTAATACTGGACTCACAGGAGAGGTTCAAATCGTTGAAAGTTAGAGTGTCAGTCCTCTTGTACTTAAGTCGGCATTGTGCCTTTTGTATTAAATTCGGATGCAATTTCTGTGAATCATCGTCAATAAGAAGGTCCAAGGTATACAGTAAACCTGAAGTGAAGCATCGGAATCTAAAACTGGACTCACAGCAGAGGTTCAAATCATAGAAAGGTAGAGTGTCAGTCCTCTTGTACTTTAGTCGGCATGGTGCCTTTTGTATTAAATTCGGATGCAATTTCTGTGTTTCATCGTCAATAAGAAGGTCCAAGGTATACTGTAAACCTGAAGTGAAGCATCGGAATCTAAAACTGGACTCACAGGAGAGGTTTAAATCATAGAAAGTGAGAGTGTCACTCCTCTTGTACTTATGTCGGAATTGTGCCTTTTGTATTAAATTCGGATGCAATATCTGTGTTTCATCGTTAATAAGAAGGCCGAAGGTATATAGTAAACCTGAAGTGAAGCATCGGAATCTATAACTGGACTCACAGAAGAGGTTCAAATCATATAAAGTTAGAGTGTCAGTCCTCTTGTACTTAATTCGGCATTGTGAATTTTGTATTAATTTCGGATGCAATATCTTTGTTTCATCGTCAATAAGAAGGTCCAAGGTATACAGTAAACCTGAAATGAAGCATCAGAATCTAGAACTGGACTCACAGGAGACGTTCAAATCATAGAAAGTTAGAGTGTCAGTTCTCGTGTTCTTAAGCCGGCATTGTGCCTTTTGAATTAAATTAGGATGCAATTTCTGTTTTTCATTGTCAATAAGAAGGTCCATGGAATACAGTACACCTGAAGTGAAGCAACGGAGTCTAAAACTGGACTCACTGGAGAGGTTCAAATCATAGAAAGTTAGAGTGTCAGTCCTCTTGTACTTAAGTCGGCATTGTGCCTTTTGCATTTAATTCGGATGCAATTTCTGTGTTCCATCGTCAATGAGAAGGTCCAAGGTCTACAGCAAACCTGAAGTCAAGCATCGGAATCTAAAACTGGACTCACAGGAGAGGTTCACATCAGAGAAAGTTAGAGTGTCAGTCCTCTTTTACTTATGCCGGCATTGTGCCTTTTGCATTAAATTCGGATGCAATTTCTGTCTTTCATCGTCAATAAGAAGGTCCAAGGAATACAGTAAACCTGAAGTGAAGCTTCGAAATCTAAAACTGGACTCACAGGAGAAGTTCAAATCATAGGAAGTTAAAGTGCCAGTGCTCTTGTACTTAGGTCGGCGTTGTGCATTTTGTACTAAATTTGGACGCACATTCTGTGTTTCATCGTCATTAAGAAGATCCAAGGTATACAGTAAACCTGAAGTGAAGCATCGGAATCTAAAACTGGACTCACAGGAGAGGTTCAAATCATAGAGAGTTAGAGTGCCAGTCATCTTGTACTTAAGTCGGCATTGTGCCTTTTGTATTAAATTCGGATGCAATTTCTGTGTTTCATCGTCAATAAGATGGCCCAAGCTATACAGTAAACCTGAGTGAAGCATCGGAATCTAAAACTTGACTCACAGGAGAAGTTCAAATTATAGAAAGTTAGAGTGTCAGTGCTCTTGTACTTAAGTCGGCATTGTGCCATTTGTATTAAATTCGGATGCAATTTCTGTGTATCATCGTCAATAAGAAGGTACAAGGTATACAGTAAACCTGAAGTGAAGCATTGGAATCTAAAACTGGATTCACAGGAGCGGTTCTAATCATTGAAAGTTAGAGTGTCAGTCCCCTTGTAATTAAGTCTGCATTGTGCCTTTTGTATTAAGTTAGAATGCAATTTCTGTGTTTCATCGTCAATAAGAAGCTCCAAGGTATACAGTAAAACTGAAGTGAAGCATCGGAATCTAAAACTAGACTCAAAGGAGAGGTTCAAATCATAGAAAGTTAGAGTGTCAGTCCTCTTGTACTTAAGTCGGCATTGTGAATTTTGTATTAAATACGAATGCAATTTCTGTGTTTCATCGTCATTAAGAAGGTCCAAGGTATACAGAAAACCTGAAGTGAAGCATCGGAATCTAAAACTGGACTCACAGGAGGGGTTCAAATCATAGAAAGTTAGAGTGTCAGTCCTCTTGTACTTAAGTCGGCATTGTGCCTTTTGTATTAAATTCGGATTCAATTACAGTGTTTCATCGTCAATAAGAAGGTCCAAGGTATACAGTAAACCTGAATTGAAGCATCAGAATCTAAAACTGGACTCACAGGAGAGGTTCAAATCATTGAAAGTTAGAGTGTCAGTCCTCTTGTACTTAAGTCGGCATTGTGCCTTTTGTATTAAATTCGGATGCAATTTCTGTGATTCATCGTCAATAACAAGGTACAAGGTATACAGTAAACCTGAAGTGAAGCATCGGAATCTAAAACTGGACTCACAGCAGAGGATCAAATCATAGAAAGGTAGAGTGTCAGTCCTCTTGTACTTTAGTCGGTATGGTGCCTTTTGTATTGAATTCGGATGCAATTTCTGTGTTTAACCGTCAATAAGAAGGTCCAAGGGATACAGTAAACCTGAAGTGAGGCATCGGAATCCATAACTGGACTCACAGGGGAGGTTCAAATCATAGAAAGTTAGAGTGTCAGTCCTCTTGTACTTATGTCGGCATTGTGCCTTTTGTATTAAATTCGGATGCAATTTCTGTGTTTAGTCGTCAATAAGAAGGTCCAAGGGATACAGTAAAACTGAAGAGAAGCATCGGAATCTAAAACTGGACTCATAGGAGATGTTCAAATCATAGAAAGGTAGAGTGTCAGTCCTCATGTACTTAAGTCGGCATTGTGCCTTTTGTATTAAATTCAGATGCAATTTCTTTGTTTCATCGTCATTAAGTAGGTCCAATGTATACAGCAAACCTGAAGTGAAGCATCGGAATCTAAAACTGGACTCACAGGAGAGGTTCAAATCGTTGAAAGTTAGAGTGTCAGTCCTCTTGTACTTAAGTCGGCATTGTGCCTTTTGTATTAAATTCGGATGCAATTTCTGTGATTCATCGTCAATAAGAAGGTACAAGGTATACAGTAAACCTGAAGTGAAGCATCGGAATCTAAAACTGGACTCACAGCAGAGGATCAAATCATAGAAAGGTAGAGTGTCAGTCCTCTTGTACTTTAGTCGGTATGGTGCCTTTTGTATTGAATTCGGATGCAATTTCTGTGTTTCATCGTCAATAAGAAGGTCCAAGGTATACTGTAAACGTGAAGTGAAGCATCGGAATCTAAAACTGGACTCACAGGAGAGGTTCAAATCATAGAAAGTGAGAGTGTCACTCCTCTTGTACTTATGTCGGAATTGTGCCTTTTGTATTAAATTCGGATGCAATATCTGTGTTTCATCGTTAATAAGAAGGTCGAAGGTATATAGTAAACCTGAAGTGAAGCATCGGAATCTAAAACTGGACTCACAGAAGAGGTTCAAATCATACAAAGTTAGAGTGTCAGTCCTCTTGTACTTAATTCGGCATTGTGAATTTTGTATTAATTTCGGATGCAATATCTTTGTTTCATCGTCAATAAGAAGGTGCAAGGTATACAGTAAACCTGAAATGAAGCATCAGAATCTAGAACTGGACTCACAGGAGAGGTTCAAATCATAGAAAGTTAGAGTGTCAGTTCTCGTGTTCTTAAGCCGGCATTGTGCCTTTTGAATTAAATTAGGATGCAATTTCTGTTTTTCATTGTCAATAAGAAGGTCCAAGGATTACAGTAAACCTGAAGTGAGGCATCAGAATCTAAAACTGGACTCACAGGAGAGCTTCAAATCATAGGAAGTTAGAGTGTAAGTCCTCTTGTACTTAAATCGGCATTGTGCCTTTTGTATTAAATTCGGATGCTATTTCTGTGTTTCATCATCAATAAGAAGGTCCAAGGGATACAGTAAACCTGAAGTGAAGCAACGGAATCTAAAACTGGACTCACTGGAGAGGTTCACATCAGAGAAAGTTGGAGTGTCAGTCCTCTTTTATTTATGCCGGCATTGTGCCTTTTGCATTAAATTCGGATGAAATTTCTGTCTTTCATCGTCAATAAGAAGGTCCAAGGAATACAGTAAACCTGAAGTGAAGCTTCGAAATCTAAAACTGGACTCACAGGAGAAGTTCAAATCATAGAAAGTTAGAGTGTCAGTGCTCTTGTACTTAAGTCGGCATTGTGCCTTTTGTACTAAATTTGGACGCAATTTCTGTGTTTCATCGTCAACAAGAAGGTCTAAAGTATACAGTAAAACTGAAGTGAAGCATCGGAATCTAAAACTGGACTCAAAGGAGAGGTTCAAATCATAGAATATTAGAGTGTCATTCCTGTTGTACCAAAGTCGGCATTGTGAATTTTGTATTGAATTCGAATGCAATTTCTGTGTTTCATCGTCATTAAGAAGGTCCAAGGTATACAGTAAACCTGAAGTGAAGCATCGGAATCTAAAACTGGACTCACAGGAGAGGTTCAAATCATAGAGAGTTAGAGTGTCAGTCATCTTGTACTTAAGTCGGCATTGTGCCTTTTGTATTAAATTCGAATGCAATTTCTGTGTTTCATCGCCAATAAGATGGCCCAAGGTATACAGTAAACCTGAAATGAAGTATCGGAATCTAAAACTTGACTCACAGGAGAAGTTCAAATCATAGAAAGTCAGAGTGTCAGTGCTCTTGTACTTAAGTCGTCATTGTGCCATTTGTATTAAATTCGGATGCAATTTCTGTGTATCATCGTCAATAAGAAGGTCCAAGTTATACAGTAAATCTGCAGTGAAGCATTGGAATCTAAAACTGGATTCACAGGAGAGGTTCAATCATTGAAAGTTATAGTGTCAGTCCTCTTGTAATTAAGTCTGCATTGTGCCTTTTGTATTAAATTCGAATGCAATTTCTGTGTTTCATCGTCAATGAGAAGGTCCAAGGTATACAGTAAACCTGAATTGAAGCATCAGAATCTAAAACTGGACTCACAGGAGAGGTTCAAATCATTGAAAGTTAGAGTGTCAGTCCTCTTGTACTAAAGTCTGCATTGTGCCTTTTGTATTAAATTCGGATGCAATTTCTGTGTTTCATCGTCAATAAGAAGGTCCAAGGTATACAGTAAACCTGAAGTGAAGCATCGGAATCTAAAACTAGACTCAGAGGAGAGGTTTAAATCATAGAAAGTTAGAGTATCTGTCCTCTTGTAGTTAAGTCGGCATTGTGCATTTTGTATTAAATTCGGATGCAATTTCTGTGTTTCATCGTCAATAAGAAGGACCAAGGTATACAGTAAACCTGAAGTGAACCATTGGAATCTGAAACTGGAGTTACAGGAGAGGTTCTAATCATAGAATGTTAGAGTGTCAGTCCTCTTGTACTTAGGTCGGCATTGTGCCTTTTGTATCAAATTCGGACGCAATTTTTGTGTTTCATCTTCAATAAGAATGTCCAATGTATACAGTAAAACTGAAGTGAAGCATCGGAATCTAAAACTGGACTCACAGGTAGAGTGTCAGTCCTCTTGTACTTTAGTCGGCATGGTGCCTTTTGTATTAAATTCGGATGCAATTTCTGTGTTTAACCGTCAATAAGAAGGTCCAAGGGATACAGTAAACCTGAAGTGAGGCATCGGAATCCAAAACTGGACTCACAGGGGAGGTTCAAATCATAGAAAGTTAGAGTGTCAGTCCTCTTGTACTTAAGTCGGCATTGTGCCTTTTGTATTAAATTCGGATGCAATTTCTGTGTTTAGTCGTCAATAAGAAGGTCCAAGGGATACAGTAAAACTGAAGAGAAGCATCGGAATCTAAAACTGGACTCATAGGAGATGTTCAAATCATAGAAAGGTAGAGTGTCAGTCCTCTTGTACTTAAGTCGGCATTGTGCCTTTTGTATTAAATTCAGATGCAATTTCTTTGTTTCATCGTCATTAAGTAGGTCCAATGTATACAGCAAACCTGAAGTGAAGCATCGGAATCTAAAACTGGACTCACAGGAGAGGTTCAAATCGTTGAAAGTTAGAGTGTCAGTCCTCTTGTACTTATGTCGGCATTGTGCCTTTTGTATTAAATTCGGATGCAATTTCTGTGATTCATCGTCAATAAGAAGGTACAAGGTATACAGTAAACCTGAAGTGAAGCATCGGAATCTAAAACTGGACTCACAGGAGAGGTTCAAATCATAGAAAGTGAGAGTGTCACTCCTCTTGTACTTATGTCGGAATTGTGCCTTTTGTATTAAATTCGGATGCAATATCTGTGTTTCATCGTTAATAAGAAGGTCGAAGGTATATAGTAAACCTGAAGTGAAGCGTCGGAATCTAAAACTGGACTCACAGAAGAGGTTCAAATCATATAAAGTTAGAGTGTCAGTCCTCTTGTACTTAATTCGGCATTGTGAATTTTGTATTAATTTCGGATGCAATATCTTTGTTTCATCGTCAATAAGAAGGTGCAAGGTATACAGTAAACCTGAAATGAAGCATCAGAATCTAGAACTGGACTCACAGGAGAGGTTCAAATCATAGAAAGTTAGAGTGTCAGTTCTCGTGTTCTTAAGCCGGCATTGTGCCTTTTGAATTAAGTTAGGATGCAATTTCTGTTTTTCATTGTCAATAAGAAGGTCCAAGGATTACAGTAAACCTGAAGTGAGGCATCAGAATCTAAAACTGGACTCACAGGAGAGCTTCAAATCATAGGAAGTTAGAGTGTAAGTCCTCTTGTACTTAAATCGGCATTGTGCCTTTTGTATTAAATTCGGATGCTATTTATGTGTTTCATCATCAATAAGAAGGTCCAAGGGATACAGTAAACCTGAAGTGAGGCAACGGAATCTAAAACTGGACTCACTGGAGAGGTTCACATCAGAGAAAGTTAGAGTGTCAGTCCTCTTTTATTTATGCCGGCATTGTGCCTTTTGCATTAAATTCGGATGAAATTTCTGTCTTTCATCGTCAATAAGAAGGTCCAAGGAATACAGTAAACCTGAAGTGAAGCTTCGAAATCTAAAACTGGACTCACAGGAGAAGTTCAAATCATAGAAAGTTAGAGTGTCAGTGCTCTTGCACTTAAGTCGGCATTGTGCCTTTTGTACTAAATTTGGACGCATTTTCTGTGTTTCATCGTCAACAAAAAGGTCCAAAGTATACAGTAAAACTGAAGTGAAGCATCGGAATCTAAAACTGGACTCAAAGGAGAGGTTCAAATCATAGAATATTAGAGTGTCAGTCCTGTTGTACCAAAGTCGGCATTGTGAATTTTGTATTGAATTCGAATGCAATTTCTGTGTTTCATCGTCATTAAGAAGGTCCAAGGTATACAGTAAACCTGAAGTTAAGCATCGGAATCTAAAACTGGACTCACAGGAGAGGTTCAAATCATAGAGAGTTAGAGTGTCAGTCATCTTGTACTTAAGTCGGCATTGTGCCATTTGTATTAAATTCGAATGCAATTTCTGTGTTTCATCGCCAATAAGATGGCCCAAGGTATACAGTAAACCTGAAATGAAGTATCGGAATCTAAAACTTGACTCACAGGAGAAGTTCAAATCATAGAAAGTCAGAGTGTCAGTGCTCTTGTACTTAAGTCGTCATTGTGCCATTTGTATTAAATTCGGATGCAATTTCTGTGTATCATCGTCAATAAGAAGGTCCAAGTTATACAGTAAATCTGCAGTGAAGCATTGGAATCTAAAACTGGATTCACAGGAGAGGTTCAATCATTGAAAGTTATAGTGTCAGTCCTCTTGTAATTAAGTCTGCATTGTGCCTTTTGTATTAAATTCGAATGCAATTTCTGTGTTTCATCGTCAATGAGAAGGTCCAAGGTATACAGTAAACCTGAATTGAAGCATCAGAATCTAAAACTGGACTCACAGGAGAGGTTCAAATCATTGAAAGTTAGAGTGTCAGTCCTCTTGTACTAAAGTCTGCATTGTGCCTTTTGTATTAAATTCGGATGCAATTTCTGTGTTTCATCGTCAACAAGAAGGTCCAAGGTATACAGTAAACCTGAAGTGAAGCATCGGAATCTAAAACTAGACTCACAGGAGAGGTTTAAATCATAGAAAGTTAGAGTATCTGTCCTCTTGTAGTTAAGTCGGCATTGTGCATTTTGTATTAAATTCGGATGCAATTTCTGTGTTTCATCGTCAATAAGAAGGACCAAGGTATACAGTAAACCTGAAGTGAACCATTGGAATCTGAAACTGGAGTTACAGGAGAGGTTCTAATCATAGAATGTTAGAGTGTCAGTCCTCTTGTACTTAGGTCGGCATTGTGCCTTTTGTATTAAATTCGGACGCAATTTTTGTGTTTCATCTTCAATAAGAATGTCCAATGTATACAGTAAAACTGAAGTGAAGCATCGGAATCTAAAACTGGACTCACAGGTAGAGTGTCAGTCCTCTTGTACTTTAGTCGGCATGGTGCCTTTTGTATTAAATTCGGATGCAATTTCTGTGTTTAACCGTCAATAAGAAGGTCCAAGGGATACAGTAAACCTGAAGTGAGGCATCGGAATCCAAAACTGGACTCACAGGGGAGGTTCAAATCATAGAAAGTTAGAGTGTCAGTCCTCTTGTACTTAAGTCGGCATTGTGCCTTTTGTATTAAATTCGGATGCAATTTCTGTGTTTAGTCGTCAATAAGAAGGTCCAAGGGATACAGTAAAACTGAAGTGAAGCATCGGAATCTAAAACTGGACTCACAGGAGAGGTTCAAATCGTTGAAAGTTAGAGTGTCAGTCCTCTTGTTTTTAAGTCGGCATTGTGCCTTTTGTATTAAATTCGGATGCAATTTCTGTGATTCATCGTCAATAAGAAGGTACAAGGTATACAGTAAACCTGAAGTGAAGCATCGGAATCTAAAACTGGACTCACAGGAGAGGTTCAAATCATAGAAAGTGAGAGTGTCACTCCTCTTGTACTTATGTCGGAATTGTGCCTTTTGTATTAAATTCGGATGCAATATCTGTGTTTCATCGTTAATAAGAAGGTCGAAGGTATATAGTAAACCTGAAGTGAAGCATCGGAATCTAAAACTGGACTCACAGAAGAGGTTCAAATCATATAAAGTTAGAGTGTCAGTCCTCTTGTACTTAATTCGGCATTGTGAATTTTGTATTAATTTCGGATGCAATATCTTTGTTTCATCGTCAATAAGAAGGTGCAAGGTATACAGTAAACCTGAAATGAAGCATCAGAATCTAGAACTGGACTCACAGGAGAGGTTCAAATCATAGAAAGTTAGAGTGTCAGTTCTCGTATTCTTAAGCCGGCATTGTGCCTTTTGAATTAAATTAGGATGCAATTTCTAATTTTCATTGTCAATAAGAAGGTCCAAGGATTACAGTAAACCTGAAGTGAGGCATCAGAATCTAAAACTGGACTCACAGGAGAGCTTCAAATCATAGAAAGTTAGAGTGTAAGTCCTCTTGTACTTAAATCGGCATTGTGCCTTTTGTATTAAATTCGGATGCTATTTATGTGTTTCATCATCAATAGGAAGGTCCAAGGGATACAGTAAACCTGAAGTGAAGCAACGGAATCTAAAACTGGACTCACTGAAGAGGTTCACATCAGAGAAAGTTAGAGTGTCAGTCCTCTTTTATTTATGCCGGCATAGTGCCTTTTGCATTAAATTCGGATGAAATTTCTGTCTTTCATCGTCAATAAGAAGGTCCAAGGAATACAGTAAACCTGAAGTGAAGCTTCGAAATCTAAAACTGGACTCACAGGAGAAGTTCAAACCATAGAAAGTTAGAGTGTCAGTGCTCTTGTACTTAAGTCGGCATTGTGCCTTTTGTACTAAATTTGGACGCAATTTCTGTGTTTCATCGTCAACAAGAAGGTCCAAAGTATACAGTAAAACTGAAGTGAAGCATCGGAATCTAAAACTGGACTCAAAGGAGAGGTTCAAATCATAGAATATTAGAGTGTCAGTCCTGTTGTACCTAAGTCGGCATTGTGAATTTTGTATTGAATTCGAATGCAATTTCTGTGTTTCATCGTCATTAAGAAGGTCCAAGGTATACAGTAAACCTGAAGTGAAGCATCGGAATCTAAAACTGGACTCACAGGAGAGGTTCAAATCATAGAGAGTTAGAGTGTCAGTCATCTTGTACTTAAGTCGGCATTGTGCCTTTTGTATTAAATTCGAATGCAATTTCTGTGTTTCATCGCCAATAAGATGGCCCAAGGTATACAGTAAACCTGAAATGAAGTATCGGAATCTAAAACTTGACTCACAGGAGAAGTTCAAATCATAGAAAGTCAGAGTGTCAGTGCTCTTGTACTTAAGTCGTCATTGTGCCATTTGTATTAAATTCGGATGCAATTTCTGTGTATCATCGTCAATAAGAAGGTCCAAGTTATACAGTAAATCTGCAGTGAAGCATTGGAATCTAAAACTGGATTCACAGGAGAGGTTCAATCATTGAAAGTTATAGTGTCAGTCCTCTTGTAATTAAGTCTGCATTGTGCCTTTTGTATTAAATTCGAATGCAATTTCTGTGTTTCATCGTCAATGAGAAGGTCCAAGGTATACAGTAAAACTGAAGTGAAGCATCGAAATTTAAAACTGGACTCAAAGGAGAGGTTCAAATCATAGAAAGTTAGAGTGTCAGTCCTCTTGTACTGAAGTCGGCATTGTGAATTTTGTATTAAATACGAATGCAATTTCTGTGTTTCATCGTCATTAAGAAGGTCCAAGGTATACAGTAAACCTGAAGTGAAGCATCGGAATCTAAAACTGGACTCACAGGAGGTGTTCAAATCATAGTAAGTTAGAGTGTCAGTCCTCTTGTACTTAAGTCGGCATTGTGCCTTTTGTATTAAATTCGGATTCAATTACAGTGTTTCATCGTCAATAAGAAGGTCCAAGGTATACAGTAAACCTGAATTGAAGCCTCAGAATCTAAAAATTGGACTCACAGGAGAGGTTCAAATCATTGAATGTTAGAGTGTCAGTCCTCGTGTTCTTAAGCCGGCATTGTGCCTTTTGAATTAAATTAGGATGCAATTTCTGCGTTTCATCGTCAATAAGAAGGTCCAAGGAATACAGTAAACCTGAAGTGAAGCATCAGAATCTAAAACTGGACTCACAGGAGAGGTTCAAATCATATAAATTTGGAGTGCAAGTCCTCTTGTACTTAAGTCGGCATTGTGCCTTTTTTATTAAATTCGGATGCCATTTCTGTGTTTCATCGTCAGTAAGAAGGTCCAAGGGATACAGTAAACCTGAAGTGAAGCATCGGAATCTAAAACTGGACTCACAGGAGAGGTTCAAATCATAGAAAGTTAGAGTGTCAGTCCTCTTGTACTTAAGTCGGCATTGTGCCTTATGTATTCAATTCGGATAAAATTTCTGTGTTTCATCGTCATTATGAAGGTCCAAGGTATACAGCAAACCTGAAGTGAAGCATCGGAATCTAAAACTGAGCTCACAGGAGAGGTTCATATCATAGAAGGTTAGAGTGTCAGTCCTCTTGTACTTACGCCGGCATTGTGCCTTTTGCATTAAATTCGGATGCAATTTCTGTCTTTCATCGTGAATAAGAAGGTCCAAGGAATACAGTAAACCTGAAGTGAAGCATCTGAATCTAAAACTGGACTCACAGGAGAAGTTCAAATCATAGAAAATTAGAGTGTCAGTGCTCTTGTACTTAAGTCGGCATTGTGCCTTTTGTATTAAATTCGGATGCAATTTCTGTGTTTCATCGTCAATAACAAGGTCCCAGGTATACAGTAAACCTGAAGTGAAGCATCGGAATCAAAAACTGGACTCACAGGAGAGGATCAAATCATTGAAAATTAGAGTGTCAGTCCTCTTGTACTTAAGTCTGCATTGTGCCTTTTGTATTAAATTCGGATGCAATTTTTGTGTTTCATCGTCAATAAGAAGGTCCAAGGTATACAGTAAACCTGAAGTGAAGCATCGGAATCTAAAACTGGACTCACAGGTGAGGTTTAAATCATAGAAAGTTAGAGTATCTGTCCTCTCGTAGTTAGGTCGGCATTGTGCCTTTTGTATTAAATTCGGATGCAATTTCTGTGTTTCATCGTCAATAAGAAGGACCAAGGTATACAGTAAACCTGAAGTGAACCATCGGAATCTGAAACTGGACTTACAGGAGATGTTCTAATCATAGAATGTTAGAGTGTCAGTCCTCTTGAACTTAGGTCGGCATTGTGCCTTTTGTATTACATTCGGACGCAATTTTTGTGTTTCATCTTCCATAAGAATGTCCAATGTATACAGTAAAACTGAAGTGAAGCATCGGAATCTAAAACAGGCATCACAGGAGAGGTTCAAATCATAGAAAGTTAGAGGGTCAGTCCTCTTGTACTTAAGTCGGCATTGTGCCTTTTGTATTAAATTCGGATGCAATTTCTGTGTTTAACCATCAATAAGAAGGTCCAAGGGATACAGTCAACCTGAAGTGAAGCATCGAAATCTTAAACTGGACTCACAGGGGAGGTTCAAATCATAGAAAGTTAGAGTGTCAGTCCTCTTATACTTACGTCGGCATTGTGCCTTTTGTATTAAATTCGGATGCAATTTCTATGTTTAGTCGTCAATAAGAAGGTCCAAGGGATACAGTAAACCTGAAGAGAAGCATCGGAATCTAAAACTGGAC
Source organism: Schistocerca americana (assembly GCF_021461395.2). NCBI lineage: Eukaryota > Metazoa > Arthropoda > Insecta > Orthoptera > Acrididae > Schistocerca > Schistocerca americana. Next base: position 695,409,150 of record NC_060123.1, read on the forward strand.
TCACAGGAGATGTTCAAATCATAGAAAGGTAGAGTGTCAGTCCTCTTGTACTTAAGTCGGCATTCTGCCTTTTGTATTAAATTCGGATGCAATATCTGTGTTTAATCATCGATAAGGAGGTCCAAGGGATATAGTAAACCTGAAGAGAAGCGTCGTAATCAGAAACTGGACTCACAGGAGAGGTTCAAACCATAGAGACTTAGAGTGTCAGTGCTCTTGTACTTAAGTCGGCATTGTGCCTTTTGTATTAAATTCGGATGCAATTACTGTGTTTCATCGTCAATAAGAAGGTCCAAGGTATACAGTAAACCTGAAGTGAAGCATCGGAATTTAAAACTGGAACCACAGGAGAGGTTCAAATCATAGAAAGTTAGATCGACAGTACTGCTGTACTTAAGTCGGCATTGTGTCTTTTGTATTAATTTCAGATGCTATTTCTTTGTTTCATCGTCATTAAGTAGGTCCAATGTATACAGCAAACCTGAAGTGAAGCATCGGAATCTAAAACTGGACTCACAGGAGAGGTTCAAATCGTTGAAAGTTAGAGTGTCAGTCCTCTTGTACTTAAGTCGGCATTGTGCCTTTTGTATTAAATTCGGATGCAATTTCTGTGATTCATCGTCAATAAGAAGGTACAAGGTATACAGTAAACCTGATGTGAAGCATCGGAATCTAAAACTGGACTCACAGGAGAGGTTCAAATCATAGAAAGTTAGAGTGTCAGTCCTCTTGTACTTAAGTCGGCATGGTGCCTTTTGTATAAAATTCGGATGCAATTTCTGTGTTTCATCGTTAATAAGAAGGTCCAAGGTATACAGTAAACCTGATGTGAAGCATCGGAAGCTAAAACTGGACTCACAGGAGAGGTCCAAATCATAGAAAGTGAGAGTGTCACTCCTCTTGTACTTATGTCGGAATTGTGCCTTTTGTATTAAATTCGGATGCAATATCTGTGTTTCATCGTCAATAAGAAGGTCGAAGGTATATAGTAAACCTGAAGTGAAGCATCGGAATCTAAAACTGGACTCACAGAAGAGGTTCAAATCATATAAAGTTAGAGTGTCAGTCCTCTTGTACTTAATTCAGCATTGTGAATTTTGTATTAATTTCGGATGCAATATCTTTGTTTCATCGTCAATAAGAAGGTCCAAGGTATACAGTAAACCTGAAGTGAAGCATCGGAAATTTAAAACTGGACTCACAGGAGTGGTTCAAATCATAGAAAGTTAGAGTGTCAGTCCTCTTGTACTCTAGTCGGCATTGTGCCTTTTCTATTAAATTTGGATGCAATTTCTGTGTTTCATCGTCAATAAGAAGGTCCAAGGGACACAGCAAACCTGAAGTGAAGCATCAGAATCTAAAACTGGACTCACAGGAGAGGTTCAAATCATATAAATTTAGAGTGTCAGTCGTCATGTACATAATTCGGCATTGTGAATTTTGTATTTATTTCGGATGCAATTTCTGTGTTTCATCGTCAATAACAAGATCCAAGGGATACAGTAAACCTGAAGTGAAGCATCGGAATCTAAAACTGGACCCACAGGAGAGGTTCAAGTCATAGAAAGTTAGATCGACAGTCCTGTTGTACTTATGTCGGCATTGTGCCTATTGTATTAAATTTGGATGCAATTTCTGTGTTCCATCGTCATTAAGTAGGTCCAAGGTAAACAATAAACCAAAAGTGAAGTAATGGAATCCAAAACTGGACTCACAGGAGAGGTTCAAATCGTTGAAAGTTAGAGTGTCAGTCCTCTTGTACTTAAGTCGGCATTGTGCCTTTTGTTTTAAATTCGGATGCAATTTCTGTGTTTCATCGTCAATTAGAAGGGCCAAGGTATACAGTAAAAATGAAGTGAAGCATCGGAATCTTAAACTGGACTCACAGGAGAGGTTCAAATCATAGAAAGTTGGAGAGCCAGTCCCCTTGCACTTAAGTCGGCATTGTGCGTATTGTTTTAAATGCGGATGCAACTTCTGTGTTTCATCGTCAATAAGAAGGTCCAAGTTATACAGTATACCAGAAGTGAAGCATCTGAATCTAAAACCGGACTCACAGGAGAGGTTCAAATCTTAGAAAGTTAGAGTGTCAGTCCTCTTGTACTTAGTCGGCAATTTGCCTTTTGTATTAAATTCGGATGCAGTTTTTGTGGTTCATCATCAATAAGAAGGTCCAAGGCAACAGGTAAACCTGAAGTGAAGCATCAGAATCCAAAACTGGACTCACAGGATAGGGTCAAATCATAGAAAGTTAGAGTGTCAGACCTCTTGTACTTAATTCGGCATTGTGCCTTTTGTATTAAATTCGGATGCAATTTCTGTGTTTCATCGTCAATAAGAAGTTCCATGGGATACAGTAAACCTGAAGTGTTGCATCGGAATCTGAAACTGGACTCAAAGGAGAGGTTCAAATCATAGAGAGTTAAAGTGTCAGTCCTCTTGTACTTAAGTCGGCATTGTGCCTTTTGTATTATATTCGCATGCAATTTCTGTGTTTCATCGTCAACAAGAAGGTCCAAGGTATACAGTTAACCTGAAGTGAAGCATCGGAATCCAAAAGTGGACTAACTGGAGAGGTTCAAATCATAGAAATTTAGAGTGTCAGTTCTCGTGTACATAAGTCGGCATTGTGCCTTTTGTATTAAATCCGGATGCAATTTCTGTGTTTCATCGTCAATAAGAAGGTCCAAGGTATATAATATACCTAAAGTGAAGCATCGGAATCTAAAACTGGACTCACAGGAGAGGCTCAAATCATATAAACTTAGAGTGTCAGTCCTCTTGTACTTAAGTCGGCATTGTGGATTTTGTATTAAATCCGGATGCAATTTCTGTGTTTCATCGTCAATAAGAAGGTCCAAGATATACAGTAAACTTGAAGTGAGGCATCGGAATCTAAAACTGGACTCACAGGACGGGTTCAGACGATAGAACGTTAGAATGTCAATCCTCTTGTACTTGCGTCGGCATTCTGCCTTTTGCATTAAATTCGGATGCAATTTCTGTGTTCCATCGCCAATAACAAGGTCCAAGGGATACAGTAAACCTGAAGTGAAGTATCTGAATCTCAAACTGGACTCACAGGAGAGGTTTAAATCATAAAAAGTTGGTGTGTCAGTCCTCTTGTACTGAAGTCGGCATTGTGCCCTTCCTATTAAATTCGGATGCAATTTCTGTGTCTCATTGTCAATAAGAAGTTCCAAGGTATATAGTAAGCCTGAAGTGAAGCATCGGATTCTAAAACTGGACTCACAGGAGATGTTCAAATCATAGAAAGTTAAAGTGTCAGTCCTCTTGTACTTAAGTCGGCATTGTGCCATTTGTATTAAATTCAGTCGCAATTTCTGTGTTTCATCGTCAATAAGAAGGTCCAAGGGATACAGTAAACCTGAAGTGAAGCATCTGAATCTAAAACTGGACTCACAGGAGAGGTTCAAATCATAGAAAGTTAGAGTGTCAGTCCTCTTGTACTTAAGTCGGCATTGTGCCTTTTGTTTTAAATTCGGATGCAATTTCTGTGTTTCATCGTCAATAAGAAGGTCCAAGGTATACAGTAATTCTGAAGTGAAGCATCGGAATCTGAAACTGGACTCACAGGGTAGGTTCAAATCATTGAAAGTTAGAGTGTCAGTCCTCTTGTACTTAAGTCGGCATTGTGCCTTTTGTATTAAATTCGGATGCAATTTCTGTGATTCATAGTTAATAAGAAGGTCCAAGGTATACAGTAAACCTGAAGTGAAGCATCGGAATCTAAATCTGGACTCACAGGAGAGGTTCAATTCATAGAAAGGTGGAGTGTCAGTCCTCTTGTACTTAAGGCGGCATTGTGCCTTTTGTATTCAATTCGGATGCAAATTCTGTGTTTCAATGTCAATAAGAATGTCCAAGGTATAGAGTAAACCTGAAGTGAAGCATCGGAATCTAAAACTGGACTCACAGGAGAGGTTTAAATCATAGAAAGTGAGAGTGTCAGTTCTCTTGTACTTAAGTCGGCATTGTGCCTTTTGTTTTAAATTCGGATGCAATTTCTGTGTTTCATCGTCAATTAGAAGGGCCAAGGTATACAGTAAAAATGAAGTGAAGCATCGGAATCTTAAACTGGACTCACAGGAGAGGTTCAAATCATAGAAAGTTGGAGAGCCAGTCCCCTTGCACTTAAGTCGGCATTGTGCGTATTGTTTTAAATGCGGATGCAACTTCTGTGTTTCATCGTCAATAAGAAGGTCCAAGTTATACAGTATACCAGAAGTGAAGCATCTGAATCTAAAACCGGACTCACAGGAGAGGTTCAAATCTTAGAAAGTTTGAGTGACAGTCCTCTTGTACTTAGTCGGCAATTTGCCTTTTGTATTAAATTCGGATGCAGTTTTTGTGGTTCATCATCAATAAGAAGGTCCAAGGCAACAGGTAAACCTGAAGTGAAGCATCAGAATCCAAAACTGGACTCACAGGATAGGTTCAAATCATAGAAAGTTAGAGTGTCAGACCTCTTGTACTTAATTCGGCATTGTGCCTTTTGTATTAAATTCGGATGCAATTTCTGTGTTTCATCGTCAATAAGAAGTTCCATGGGATACAGTAAACCTGAAGTGTTGCATCGGAATCTGAAACTGGACTCAAAGGAGAGGTTCAAATCATAGAGAGTTAAAGTGTCAGTCCTCTTTTACTTAAGTCGGCATTGTGCCTTTTGTATTATATTCGGATGCAATTTCTGTGTTTCATCGTCAACAAGAAGGTCCAAGGTATACAGTTAACCTGAAGTGAAGCATCGGAATCCAAAAGTGGACTAACTGGAGAGGTTCAAATCATAGAAATTTAGAGTGTCAGTTCTCGTGTACATAAGTCGGCATTGTGCCTTTTGTATTAAATCCGGATGCAATTTCTGTGTTTCATCGTCAATAAGAAGGTCCAAGGTATATAATATACCTAAAGTGAAGCATCGGAATCTAAAACTGGACTCACAGGAGAGGCTCAAATCATATAAACTTAGAGTGTCAGTCCTCTTGTACTTAAGTCGGCATTGTGGATTTTGTATTAAATCCGGATGCAATTTCTGTGTTTCATCGTCAATAAGAAGGTCCAAGATATACAGTAAACTTGAAGTGAGGCATCGGAATCTAAAACTGGACTCACAGGACGGGTTCAGACGATAGAACGTTAGAGTGTCAATCCTCTTGTACTTGCGTCGGCATTCTGCCTTTTGCATTAAATTCGGATGCAATTTCTGTGTTCCATCGCCAATAACAAGGTCCAAGGGATACAGTAAACCTGAAGTGAAGTATCTGAATCTCAAACTGGACTCACAGGAGAGGTTTAAATCATAAAAAGTTGGTGTGTCAGTCCTCTTGTACTGAAGTCGGCATTGTGCCCTTCCTATTAAATTCGGATGCAATTTCTGTGTCTCATTGTCAATAAGAAGTTCCAAGGTATATAGTAAGCCTGAAGTGAAGCATCGGATTCTAAAACTGGACTCACAGGAGATGTTCAAATCATAGAAAGTTAAAGTGTCAGTCCTCTTGTACTTAAGTCGGCATTGTGCCATTTGTATTAAATTCAGTCGCAATTTCTGTGTTTCATCGTCAATAAGAAGGTCCAAGGGATACAGTAAACCTGAAGTGAAGCATCTGAATCTAAAACTGGACTCACAGGAGAGGTTCAAATCATAGAAAGATAGAGTGTCAGTCCTCTTGTACTTAAGTCGGCATTGTGCCTTTTGTTTTAAATTCGGATGCAATTTCTGTGTTTCATCGTCAATAAGAAGGTCCAAGGTATACAGTAATTCTGAAGTGAAGCATCGGAATCTGAAACTGGACTCACAGGGTAGGTTCAAATCATTGAAAGTTAGAGTGTCAGTCCTCTTGTACTTAAGTCGGCATTGTGCCTTTTGTATTAAATTCGGATGCAATTTCTGTGATTCATAGTTAATAAGAAGGTCCAAGGTATACAGTAAACCTGAAGTGAAGCATCGGAATCTAAATCTGGACTCACAGGAGAGGTTCAATTCATAGAAAGGTGGAGTGTCAGTCCTCTTGTACTTAAGGCGGCATTGTGCCTTTTGTATTCAATTCGGATGCAAATTCTGTGTTTCAATGTCAATAAGAATGTCCAAGGTATAGAGTAAACCTGAAGTGAAGCATCGGAATCTAAAACTGGACTCACAGGAGAGGTTTAAATCATAGAAAGTGAGAGTGTCAGTTCTCTTGTACTTAAGTCGGCATTGTGCCTTTTGTATTAAATTCGGGTGCAATTTCTATGTTTCATCGTCAATAAGAAGGTCAAAGGTATTCAGTAAACCTGAAGTGAAGCATCGGAATCTAAAACTGGACTCACAGGAGAGGTTCAAATCATAGAAAGTAAAAGTGTCAGTCCACTTGTACTTAAGTCGACATTGTGCTTTTTGTATTAAATTCGGTCGCAATTTCTGTGTTTCATCGTCAATAAGAATGTCCATGGTATACAGTAAACCTGAAGTGAAGCATCGGAGTCTAAAACTGGACTCACAGGAGAGGTTCAAATCATAGAAAGTTAGAGTGTCAGTATCCTTGTACTTAAGTCGGCATTGTGCCTTTTGTATTAAATGTGGATGCAATTTCTGTGTTTCATCGTCAATAAGAAAATCCAAGTTATACAGTAAACATAAAGTAAAGCATCGGAATCTAAAACTGGAATCACAGGAGAGGTTCAAATCATAGAAAGTTAGAGTGTCAGTCCTCTTGTACTTAAGTTGGCATTGTGCCTTTTGTATTAAATTCTTATGCAATTTCTGTGTTTCATCGTCAGTAAGAAGGTCCAAGGTATACAGTAAACCTGAAGTGAGGCATCGGAATCTAAAACTGAACTCACAGGAGAGGTTCAAATCATAGAAAGTTAGAGTGTCAGTCCTCTTGTACCTAAGTCGGCATTGTGCCTTTCGTATTAAATTCGAGTGCAGTTTCTGTGTTTCATCGTCAATAAGAAGGTCCAAAGTATACAGTAAACCTGAAGTGAAGCATCGGAATCTAAAACTGGACTCACGGGAGAGGTTCAAATCATAGAAAGTTAGAGTGTCAGTCCTCTTGTACTTTAGTCGGCATTGTGCCTTTTGTACTAAATTCGAATGCAATTTCTGTGTCTCATCGCCAAGAAGAAGGTCCAAGGTATACAGTAAACCTGAAGTGAAGCAACGGAATCTAAAACTGGACTCACAGGAGAGGTTCAAATCATAGAAAGTTAGAGTGTCAGTCCCCTTGTACTTAAGTCGGCATTGTGCCTTTTGTATTAAATTCGGAAGCAATTTCTGTGTTTCATCGTCAATAAGAAGGTCCAAGGTATACAGTAAACCCGAAGTGAAGCATCGGAATCCAAAACTGGACACACAGGAGAGGTTCAAATCACAGAAAATTAGAGGGTCAGTCCTCTTGTACTTAAGTCGGCATTGTGCCTTCTGTATTAAATCCGGATGCAATTTCTGTGTTTCATCATGTATAAGAAGGTCCAAGGCATACAGTAAGCCTGAAGTGAAGCATCGGAATCTAAAACTGGTCTCACAGAAGAGTTTCAAATCATAGAAACTATAGTGTCAGTCCTCTTGTACTTAAGTCGGCGTTGTGCCTTTTGTATTAAATTTGGATGCAATTTCTGTGTTTCATCATGTATAAGAAGGTCCAAGGCATACAGTAAGCCTGAAGTGAAGCATCGGAATCTAAAATTGGACTCACAGAAGAGTTTCAAATCATAGAAACTATAGTGTCAGTCCTCTTGTACTTAAGTCGGCATTGTGCCTTTTGTATTAAATTCGGATGCAATTTCCGTGTTTCATCGACAATAAGAAGGTCCAAGGGATACAGTAATCCTGAAGTGAAGCATCGGAATCTAAAACTGGACTCACAGGAGAGGTTCAAATCATAGAAAGTCAGAGAGTCAGTGTTCTTGTACTTAAGTCGGCATTGTGCCTTTTGTATTAAATTGGGATGCAATTTCTGTGTTTCATCGTCAATAAGAAGGTTCCCAGGTATACAGTAAACCTGAAGTGAAGCATCAGAATCTAAAACTGGGCTCACAGGAGAGGTTCAAATCATAGAAAGTCAGAGAGTCAGTGTTCTTGTACTTAAGTCGGCATTGTGCCCTTTGTACTAAATTCGGATGCAATTTCTGTGTTTCATCGTCAATAAGAAGGTCCAAGGTATACAGTAAACCTGAAGTGAAGCATCGGAATCTAAAACTGGACTCACAGGAGAGGTTCAAATCATAAAAAGTTAGAGTGTCAGCCCTCTTGTACTTAAGTCAGCATTGTGCCTTTTGTATTAAATTCGGATGCAATTTCTGTGTTTCATCGTCAGTAAGAACGTCCAAGGTATATAGTAAACCTGAAGTGAAGCATCGGAATCTAAAACGGAACTTAAAGGAGAGGTTCAAACCATAGAAAACTAGAGAGTCAGTCCTCTTGTACTTAAAGCGTCATTGTTCCTTTTGTATTAAATTCGGATGCAATTTCTGTGTTTCATCGTCAATAAGAAGGTCCAAGGTATACAGTAAACTTGAAGTGAGGCATCGGAATCTAAAACTGGACTCACAGGACGGGTTCAGACGATAGAACGTTAGAGTGTCAATCCTCTTGTACTTGCGTCGGCATTCTGCCTTTTGCATTAAATTCGGATGCAATTTCTGTGTTCCATCGCCAATAACAAGGTCCAAGGGATACAGTAAACCTGAAGTGAAGTATCTGAATCTCAAACTGGACTCACAGGAGAGGTTTAAATCATAAAAAGTTGGAGTGTCAGTCCTCTTGTACTGAAGTCGGCATTGTGCCCTTCCTATTAAATTCGGATGCAATTTCTGTGTCTCATTGTCAATAAGAAGTTCCAAGGTATATAGTAAGCCTGAAGTGAAGCATCGGATTCTAAAACTGGACTCACAGGAGATGTTCAAATCATAGAAAGTTAAAGTGTCAGTCCTCTTGTACTTAAGTCGGCATTGTGCCATTTGTATTAAATTCAGTCGCAATTTCTGTGTTTCATCGTCAATAAGAAGGTCCAAGGGATACAGTAAACCTGAAGTGAAGCATCAGAATCTAAAACTGGACTCACAGGAGAGGTTCAAATCATAGAAAGTTAGAGTGTCAGTCCTCTTGTACTTAAGTCGGCATTGTGCCTTTTGTTTTAAATTCGGATGCAATTTCTGTGTTTCATCGTCAATAAGAAGGTCCAAGGTATACAGTAATTCTGAAGTGAAGCATCGGAATCTGAAACTGGACTCACAGGGTAGGTTCAAATCATTGAAAGTTAGAGTGTCAGTCCTCTTGTACTTAAGTCGGCATTGTGCCTTTTGTATTAAATTCGGATGCAATTTCTGTGATTCATAGTTAATAAGAAGGTCCAAGGTATACAGTAAACCTGAAGTGAAGCATCATAATCTAAATCTGGACTCACAGGAGAGGTTCAATTCATAGAAAGGTGGAGTGTCAGTCCTCTTGTACTTAAGGCGGCATTGTGCCTTTTGTATTCAATTCGGATGCAAATTCTGTGTTTCAATGTCAATAAGAATGTCCAAGGTATAGAGTAAACCTGAAGTGAAGCATCGGAATCTAAAACTGGACTCACAGGAGAGGTTTAAATCATAGAAAGTGAGAGTGTCAGTTCTCTTGTACTTAAGTCGGCATTGTGCCTTTTGTATTAAATTCGGGTGCAATTTCTATGTTTCATCGTCAATAAGAAGGTCAAAGGTATTCAGTAAACCTGAAGTGAAGCATCGGAATCTAAAACTGGACTCACAGGAGAGGTTCAAATCATAGAAAGTAAAAGTGTCGGTCCACTTGTACTTAAGTCGACATTGTGCTTTTTGTACTAAATTCGGTCGCAATTTCTGTGTTTCATCGTCAATAAGAATGTCCATGGTATACAGTAAACCTGAAGTGAAGCATCGGAGTCTAAAACTGGACTCACAGGAGAGGTTCAAATCATAGAAAGTTAGAGTGTCAGTATCCTTGTACTTAAGTCGGCATTGTGCCTTTTGTATTAAATGTGGATGCAATTTCTGTGTTTCATCGTCAATAAGAAAATCCAAGTTATACAGTAAACATAAAGTAAAGCATCGGAATCTAAAACTGGAATCACAGGAGAGGTTCAAATCATAGAAAGTTAGAGTGTCAGTCCTCTTGTACTTAAGTTGGCATTGTGCCTTTTGTATTAAATTCTTATGCAATTTCTGTGTTTCATCGTCAGTAAGAAGGTCCAAGGTATACAGTAAACCTGAAGTGAGGCATCGGAATCTAAAACTGAACTCACAGGAGAGGTTCAAATCATAGAAAGTTAGAGTGTCAGTCCTCTTGTACCTAAGTCGGCATTGTGCCTTTCGTATTAAATTCGAATGCAGTTTCTGTGTTTCATCGTCAATAAGAAGGTCCAAAGTATACAGTAAACCTGAAGTGAAGCATCGGAATCTAAAACTGGACTCACGGGAGAGGTTCAAATCATAGAAAGTTAGAGTGTCAGTCCTCTTGTACTTTAGTCGGCATTGTGCCTTTTGTACTAAATTCGAATGCAATTTCTGTGTCTCATCGCCAAGAAGAAGGTCCAAGGTATACAGTAAACCTGAAGTGAAGCAACGGAATCTAAAACTGGACTCACAGGAGAGGTTCAAATCATAGAAAGTTAGAGTGTCAGTCCCCTTGTACTTAAGTCGGTATTGTGCCTTTTGTATTAAATTCGGAAGCAATTTCTGTGTTTCATCGTCAATAAGAAGGTCCAAGGTATACAGTAAACCCGAAGTGAAGCATCGGAATCCAAAACTGGACACACAGGAGAGGTTCAAATCACAGAAAATTAGAGGGTCAGTCCTCTTGTACTTAAGTCGGCATTGTGCCTTCTGTATTAAATCCGGATGCAATTTCTGTGTTTCATCATGTATAAGAAGGTCCAAGGCATACAGTAAGCCTGAAGTGAAGCATCGGAATCTAAAACTGGACTCACAGAAGAGTTTCAAATCATAGAAACTATAGTGTCAGTCCTCTTGTACTTAAGTCGGCGTTGTGCCTTTTGTATTAAATTTGGATGCAATTTCTGTGTTTCATCATGTATAAGAAGGTCCAAGGCATACAGTAAGCCTGAAGTGAAGCATCGGAATCTAAAATTGGACTCACAGAAGAGTTTCAAATCATAGAAACTATAGTGTCAGTCCTCTTGTACTTAAGTCGGCATTGTGCCTTTTGTATTAAATTCGGATGCAATTTCCGTGTTTCATCGACAATAAGAAGGTCCAAGGGATACAGTAATCCTGAAGTGAAGCATCGGAATCTAAAACTGGACTCACAGGAGAGGTTCAAATCATAGAAAGTCAGAGAGTCAGTGTTCTTGTACTTAAGTCGGCATTGTGCCTTTTGTATTAAATTGGGATGCAATTTCTGTGTTTCATCGTCAATAAGAAAGTTCCCAGGTATACAGTAAACCTGAAGTGAAGCATCAGAATCTAAAACTGGGCTCACAGGAGAGGTTCAAATCATAGAAAGTCAGAGAGTCAGTGTTCTTGTACTTAAGTCGGCATTGTGCCTTTTGTACTAAATTCGGATGCAATTTCTGTGTTTCATCGTCAATAAGAAGGTCCAAGGTATACAGTAAACCTGAAGTGAAGCATCGGAATCAAAAACTGGACTCACAGGAGAGGTTCAAATCATAGAAAGTTAGAGTGTCATTCCTCTTGTACTTAAGTTGGCATTGTGCCTTTTGTATTAATTCTTATGCAATTTCTGTGTTTCATCGTCAATAAGAACGTCCAAGGTATACAGTAAACCTGAAGTGAAGCATCGGAATCTAAAACTGGACTCACAGGAGAGGTTCAAATCATAGAAAGTTAGAGTGTCTGTCCTCTTGTACTTAAGTCGGCATTGTGCCTTCGTATTAACTTCGAATGCAGTTTCTGTGTTTCATCGTCAATAAGAAGGTCCAAGGTATACAGTTAACCTGAAGTGAAGCATCGGAATCCAAAACTGGACTCACAGGAGAGGTTCAAATCGTAGAAATTTAGAGTGTCAGTTCTCGTGTACATAAGTCGGCATTGTGCCTTTTGTATTAAATCCGGATGCAATTTCAGTGTTTCATCGTCAATAAGAAGGTCCAAGGTTTATAATATACGTAAAGTGAAGCATCGGAATCTAAAACTGGGCTCACAGGAGAGGCTCAAATCATATAAACTTAGAGTGTCAGTCCTCCTGTACTTAAGTCGGCATTGTGGATTTTGTATTAAATCCGGATGCAATTTCTGTGTTTCATCGTCAATAAGAAGGTCCAAGATATACAGTAAACTTGGAGTGAGGCATCGGAATCTAAAACTGGACTCACAGGACGGGTTCAAACCATAGAACGTTAGAGTGTCAATCCTCTTGTACTTGGGTCGGCATTCTGCCTTTTGCATTAAATTCGGATGCAATTTCTGTGTTCCAACGCCAATAACAAGGTCCAAGGGATACAGTAAACCTGAAGTGAAGCATCTGAATCTAAAACTGGACTCACAGGAGAGGTTTAAATCATAGAAAGTTAGAGTGTCAGTCCTCTTGTACTGACATCGGCATTGTGCCTTTTGTATTAAATTCGGATGCAATTTCTGTATTTCATCGCCAATAAGATGGTCCAAGGGATAGAGTAAACTTGAAGTGATGCATCGGAATCTAAAACTGGACTCACAGGAGAGGTTCAAATCAGAGAAAGTTAGATCGACAGTCCTGTTGTACTTCAGTCGGCATTGTGCCTTTTGTATTAAATTCGGATGCAATTTCTGTGTTTCATTGTCAATAAGAAGTTCCAAGGTATATAGTAAGCCTGAAGTGAAGCATCGTAATCTAAAACTTGACTCACAGGAGCGGTTCAATTCATAGAAAGATAGAGGTCAGTCCTCTTGTACTTAAGGCGGCATTGTGCCTCTTGTATTCAATTCGGATGCAATTTCTGTGGTTCATCGTCAATAAGAATGTCCAAGGTATAGAGTAAACCTGAAGCATCGGAATCTAAAACTGGACTCACAGGAGAGGTTAAAATTGTAGAAAGTGAGAGTGTCAGTCCTCTTGTACTTATGTCGGCATTGTGCCTTTTGTATTAAATTCGGGTGCAATTTCTATGTTTCATCGTCAATAAGAAGGCCCAAGGTATACACTAAACCTAAAGTGAAGCATCGGAATCTAAAACTGGAATTACAATAGAGGTTTAAATCATAGAAAGTTAAAGTGTCAGTCCTCTTGTACTTAAGTCGGCATTGTGCTTTTTGTATTAAATTCGGTCGCAATTTCTGTGTTTCATCGTCAATAAGAAGGTCCATGGTATACAGTAAACCTGAAGTGAAGCATCGGAGTCTAAAACTGGGCTCACAGGAGAGGTTCAAATCATAGAAAGTTAGAGTGTCAGTATCCTTGTACTTAAGTCGGCATTGTGCCTTTTGTATTAAATGCGGATGCAATTTCTGTGTTTCATCGTCAATAAGAAGATCCAAGTTATACAGTAAACATAAAGTGAAGCATCGAAATCTAAAACTGGAATCACAGGAGAGGTTCAAATCATAGAAAGTTAGAGTGTCAGTCCTCTTGTACTTAAGTTGGCATTGTGCCTTTTGTATTAAATTCTTATGCAATTTCTGTGTTTCATCGTCAATAAGAAGGTCCAAGGTATACAGTAAACCTGAAGTGAAGCATCGGAATCTAAAACTGGACTCACAGGAGAGGTTCAAATCATAGAAAGTTAGGGTGTCAGTCCTCTTGTACTTAAGTCGGCATTGTGCCTTTCGTATTAAATTCGAATGCAGTTTCTGTGTTTCATCGTCAATAAGAAGGTCCAAGGTATACAGTAAACCTGAAGTGAAGCATCGGAATCTAAAACTGGACTCACGGGAGAGGTTCAAATCATAGAAAGTTAGAGTGTCAGTCCTCTTGTACTTTAGTCGGCATTGTGCCTTTTGTACTAAATTCGGATGCAATTTCTGTGTCTCATCGCCAATAAGAAGGTCCAAGGTATACAGTAAACCTGAAGTGAAGCTACGGAGTCTAAAACTGGACTCACAGAGAGGTTCAAATCATAGGAAGTTAGAGTGTCTGTCCTCTTGTACTTAAGTCGGCATTGTGCCTTTTGTATTAAATTCGAATGCAATTTCTGTGTTTCATCGTCAATAAGAAGGTCCAAGGTATACAGTATACCTGAAGTGAAGCATCGGAATCTAATACTGGACTCACAGGAGAGGTTCAAATCATAGAAAGCTATAGTGTCAGTCCTCTTGTACTTAAGTCGGCGTTGTGCCTATTGTATTAGATTCTTATGCAATTTCTGTGTTTCATCGTCAATAAGAACGTCCAAGGTATACAGTAAACCTGAAGTGAAGCATCGGAATCTAAAACTGGACTCACTGGAGAGGTTCAAATCATAGAATGTTAGAGTGTCAGTGATCTTGTACTTAAGTAGGCATTGTGCCTTTCGTATTAACTTCGAATGAAGTTTCTGTGTTTCATCGTCAATAAGAAGGTCCAAGGTATACAGTTAACCTGAAGTGAAGCATCGGAATCCAAAACTGGACTCACAGGAGAGGTTCAAATCTTAGAAATTTAGAGTGTCAGTTCTCGTGTACATAAGTCGGCACTGTGCCTTTTGTATTAAATCCGGATGCAATTTCTGTGTTTCATCGACAATAAGAAGGTCCAAGGTATATAATATACGTAAAGTGAAGCATCGGAATCTAAAACTGGGCTCACAGGAGAGGCTCAAATCATATAAACTTAGAGTGTCAGTCCTCCTGTACTTAAGTCGGCATTGTGGATTTTGTATTAAATCCGGATGCAATTTCTGTGTTTCATCGTCAATAAGAAGGTCCAAGATATACAGTAAACTTGAAGTGAGGCATCGGAATCTAAAACTGGACTCACAGGACGGGTTCAAACCATAGAACGTTAGAGTGTCAATCCTCTTGCACTTGGGTCGGCATTCTGCCTTTTGCATTAAATTCGGATGCAATTTCTGTGTTCCAACGCCAATAACAAGGTCCAAGGGATACAGTAAACCAGAAGTGAAGCATCTGAATCTAAAACTGGACTCACAGGAGAGGTTTAAATCATAGAAAGTTAGAGTGTCAGTCCTCATGTACTGACGTCGGCATTGTGCCTTTTGTATTAAATTCGGATGCAATTTCTGTTTTTCATCGCCAATAAGAAGGTCCAAGGGATAGAGTAAACTTGAAGTGATGCATCGGAATCTAAAACTGGACTCACAGGAGAGGTTCAAATCAGAGAAAGTTAGATCGACAGTCCTGTTGTACTTCAGTCGGCATTGTGCCTTTTGTATTACATTCAGATGCAATTTCTGTGTTTCATTGTCAATAAGAAGTTCCAAGGTATATAGTAAGCCTGAAGTGAAGCATCAGAATCTAAAACTGGACCACAGGAGAGGTTCAATTCATAGAAAGATAGAGTGTCAGTCCTCTTGTACTTAAGGCGGCATTGTGCCTTTTGTATTCAATTCGGATGCAATTTCTGTGTTTCATCGTCAATAAGAATGTCCAAGGTATAGAGTAAACCTGAAGCATCGGAATCTAAAACTGGACTCACAGGAGAGGTTTAAATCGTAGAAAGTGAGAGTGTCAGTCCTCTTGTACTTAAGTCGGCATTGTGCCTTTTGTATTAAATTCGGGTGCAATTTCTATGTTTCGTCGTCAATAAGAAGGTCCAAGGTATACAGTAAACCTGAAGTGAAGCATCGGAATCTAAAACTGGAATCACAATAGAGGTTCAAATCATAGAAAGTTAAAGTGTCAGTCCTCTTGTACTTAAGTCGGCATTGTGCTTTTTGTATTAAATTCGGTCGCAATTTCTGTGTTTCATCGTCAATAAGAAGGTCCATGGTATACAGTAAACCTGAAGAGAAGCATCGGAGTCTAAAACTGGACTCACAGGAGAGGTTCAAATCATAGAAAGTTAGAGTGTCAGTATCCTTGTACTTAAGTCGGCATTGTGCCTTTTGTATTAAATGCGGATGCAATTTCTGTGTTTCATCGTCAATAAGAAGATCCAAGTTATACAGTAAACTTAAAGTGAAGCATAGAAATCTAAAACTGGAATCACAGGAGAGGTTTAAATTGTAGAAAGTTAGAGTGTCAGTCCTCTTGTACTTTGGTCGGCATTGTGCCTTTTGTACTAAATTCGGATGCAATTTCTGTGTTTCATCGTCAATAGGAAGGTCCAAGGTATACAGTAAACCCGAAGTGAAGCATCGGAATCCAAAACTGGACACACAGGAGAGGTTCAAATCACAGAAAATTAGATTGTCAGTCCTCTTGTACTTAAGTCGGCATTGTGCCTTCTGAATTAAATCCGGATGCAAAATCTGTGTTTCATGATCTATAAGAAGGTCCAAGGCATACAGTAAACCTGAAGTGAAGCATCGGAATCTAAAACTGGACTCACAGAAGAGTTTCAAATCATAGAAAGCTATAGTGTCAGTCCTCTTGTACTTAAGTCGGCGTTGTGCCTATTGTATTAAATTTGGATGCAATTTCTGTGTTTCATCGTCAATAAGAAGGTCCAAGAGATACAGTAAACCTGAAGTGAAGCATCGGAATCTAAAAGTGGACTCACAGGAGAGGTTCATATCATAGATAGTTAAAGTGTCAGTCCTCTTAAACTTAAGTCGGCATTGTGCCTTTTGTATTAAATTCGGATGCAATTTCCATGTTTCATCGTAAATAAGAAGGTACAAGGGATACAGTAATCCTGAAGTGAAGCATCGGAATCTAAAACTAGACTCACAGGAGAAGTTCAAATCATAGAAGATTAGAGTGTCAATCCTCTTGTACTTAAGTCGGCATTGTGCCTTTTATATTAAATTCTTGTGCAATTTCTGTGTTTCATCGTCAATAAGAAGGTCCAAGGTATACAGTAAACCTGAAGTGAAGCATCAGAATCTAAAGATGGGCTCAGAGGAGAGGTTCAAATCATAGAAAGTTAGAGAGTCAGTGTTCTTGTACTTAAGTCGGCAATGTGCCTTTTGTATTAAATTCGGATGCAATTTCTGTGTTTCATCGTCAATAAGAGGGTCCAAGGTATACAGTAAACCTGAAGTGAAGCATCAGAATCTAAAACTGGACTCACAGGAGAGGTACAAATCATAAAAAGTTAGAGTGTCAACCCTCTTGTACTTAAGTCAGCATTGTGCCTTTTGTATTAAATTCGGATGCAATTTCTGTGTTTCATCGTCAGTAAGAATGTCCAAGGTATACAGTAAACCTTAAGTGAAGCATCGGAATCTAAGACTGGACTCAAAGGAGAGGTTGAAACCATAGAAAACTAGAGAGTCAGTCCTCTTGTACTTAATGCGGCATTGTGCCTTTTGTATTAAATTCGGATGCAATTTCTGTGTTTCGACGTCAATAAGAAGGTCCAAGGTATACAGTAAACATAAAGTGAAGCATCGGAATCTAATACTGGACTCACAGGAGAGGTTCAAATCATAGAAAGTTAGAGTGTCAGTCCCCTTGTACTTAAGTCGGCATTGTGCCTTTTGTATTAAATTCGGATTGCAATTTCTGTGTTTCATCGTCAATAAGAAGGTCCAAGGTATACAGTAAACCCAAAGCGAAGCATCGGAATCCAAAACTGGACACACAGGAGAGGTTCAAATCACAGAAAATTAGAGTGTCAGTCCTCTTGTACTTAAGTCGGCATTGTGCCTTCTGAATTAAATCCGGATGCAATTTCTGTGTTTCATCATCTATAAGATGGTCCAAGGCATACAGTAAACCTGAAGTGAAGCATCGGAATCTAAAACTGGACTCACAGAAGAGTTTCAAATCATAGAAAGCTATAGTGTCAGTCCTCTTGTACTTAAGTCGGCGTTGTGCCTATTGTATTAGATTCTTATGCAATTTCTGTGTTTCATCGTCAATAAGAACGTCCAAGGTATACAGTAAACCTGAAGTGAAGCATCGGAATCTAAAACTGGACTCACAGGAGAGGTTCAAATCATAGAAAGTTAGAGTGTCAGTGATCTTGTACTTAAGTAGGCATTGTGCCTTTCGTATTAACTTCGAATGAAGTTTCTGTGTTTCTTCGTCAATAAGAAGGTCCAAGGTATACAGTTAACCTGAAGTGAAGCATCGGAATCCAAAACTGGACTCACAGGAGAGGTTCAAATCATAGAAATTTAGAGTGTCACTTCTCGTGTACATAAGTCGGCACTGTGCCTTTTGTATTAAATCCGGATGCAATTTCTGTGTTTCATCGTCAATAAGAAGGTCCAAGGTATATAATATACGTAAAGTGAAGCATCGGAATCTAAAACTGGGCTCACAGGAGAGGCTCAAA
This sequence comes from Schistocerca americana, assembly GCF_021461395.2. NCBI lineage: Eukaryota > Metazoa > Arthropoda > Insecta > Orthoptera > Acrididae > Schistocerca > Schistocerca americana. The sequence goes on from NC_060123.1 coordinate 695,427,448, forward strand.
TCATATAAACTTAGAGTGTCAGTCCTCCTGTACTTAAGTCGGCATTGTGGATTTTGTATTAAATCCGGATGCAATTTCTGTGTTTCATCGTCAATAAGAAGGTCCAAGATATACAGTAAACTTGAAGTGAGGCATCGGAATCTAAAACTGGACTCACAGGACGGGTTCAAACCATAGAACGTTAGAGTGTCAATCCTCTTGTACTTGGGTCGGCATTCTGCCTTTTGCATTAAATTCGGATGCAATTTCTGTGTTCCAACGCCAATAACAAGGTCCAAGGGATACAGTAAACCTGAAGAGAAGCATCTGAATCTAAAACTGGACTCACAGGAGGGGTTTAAATCATAGAAAGTTAGAGTGTCAGTCCTCTTGTACTGACGTCGGCATTGTGCCTTTTGTATTAAATTCGGATGCAATTTCTGTTTTTCATCGCCAATAAGAAGGTCCAAGGGATAGAGTAAACTTGAAGTGATGCATCGGAATCTAAAACTGGACTCACAGGAGAGGTTCAAATCAGAGAAAGTTAGATCGACAGTCCTGTTGTACTTCAGTCGGCATTGTGCCTTTTGTATTAAATTCGGATGCAATTTCTGTGTTTCATTGTCAATAAGAAGTTCCAAGGTCTATAGTAAGCCTGAAGTGAAGCATCGGAATCTAAAACTGGACCACAGGAGAGGTTCAATTCATAGAAAGATAGAGTGTCAGACCCCTTGTACTTAAGGCGGCATTGTGCCTTTTGTATTCAATTCGGATGCAATTTCTGTGTTTCATCGTCAATAAGAATGTCCAAGGTATAGAGTAAACCTGAAGCATCGGAATCTAAAACTGGACTCACAGGAGAGGTTTAAATCGTAGAAAGTGAGAGTGTCAGTCCTCTTGTACTTAAGTCGGCATTGTGCCTTTTGTATTAAATTCGGGTGCAATTTCTATGTTTCGTCGTCAATAAGAAGGTCCAAGGTATACAGTAAACCTGAAGTGAAGCATCGGAATCTAAAACTGGAATCACAATAGAGGTTCAAAACATAGAAAGTTAAAGTGTCAGTCCTCTTGTACTTAAGTCGGCATTGTGCTTTTTGTATTAAATTCGGTCGCAATTTCTGTGTTTCATCGTCAATAAGAAGGTCCATGGTATACAGTAAACCTGAAGAGAAGCATCGGAGTCTGAAACTGGACTCACAGGAGAGGTTCAAATCATAGAAAGTTAGAGTGTCAGTATCCTTGTACTTAAGTCGGCATTGTGCCTTTTGTATTAAATGCGGATGCAATTTCTGTGTTTCATCGTCAATAAGAAGATCCAAGTTATACAGTAAACTTAAAGTGAAGCATAGAAATCTAAAACTGGAATCACAGGAGAGGTTTAAATTGTAGAAAGTTAGAGTGTCAGTCCTCTTGTACTTAAGTCGGCATTGTGCCTTTCGTATTAAATTCGAATGCAGTTTCTGTGTTTCATCGTCAATAAGTAGGTCCAAGGTATACAGTAAACCTGAAGTGAAGCATCGGAATCTAAAACTGGACTCACGGGAGTGGTTCAAATCATAGATAGTTAGAGTGTCAGTCCTCTTGTACTTTGGTCGGCATTGTGCCTTTTGTACTAAATTCGGATGCAATTTCTGTGTCTCATCGCCAATAAGAAGGTCCAAGGTATACAGTAAACCTGAAGTGAAGCTACGGAGTCTAAAACTGGACTCACAGGAGAGGTTCAAATCATAGGAAGTTAGAGTGTCTGTCCTCTTGTACTTAAGTCGGCATTGTGCCTTTTGTATTAAATTCGGATGCAATTTCTGTGTTTCATCGTCAATAAGAAGGACCAAGGTATACAGTAAACCTGAAGTGAAGCATCGGAATCTAATACTGGACTCACAGGAGAGGTTCAAATCATAGAAAGTTAGAGTGTCAGTCCCCTTGTACTTAAGTCGGCATTGTGCCTTTTGTACTAAATTCGGATGCAATTTCTGTGTTTCATCGTCAATAAGAAGGTCCAAGGTATACAGTAAACCCGAAGTGAAGCATCAGAATCCAAAACTGGACACACAGGAGAGGTTCAAATCACAGAAAATTAGATTGTCAGTCCTCTTGTACTTAAGTCGGCATTGTGCCTTCTGAATTAAATCCGGATGCAATATCTGTGTTTCACGATCTATAAGAAGGTCCAAGGCATACAGTAAACCTGAAGTGAAGCATCGGAATCTAAAACTGGACTCACAGAAGAGTTTCAAATCATAGAAAGCTATAGTGTCAGTCCTCTTGTACTTAAGTCGGCGTTGTGCCTATTGTATTAAATTTGGATGCAATTTCTGTGTTCCATCGTCAATAAGAAGGTCCAAGAGATACAGTAAACCTGAAGTGAAGCATCGGAATCTAAAAGTGGACTCACAGGAGAGGTTCATATCATAGATAGTTAAAGTGTCAGTCCTCTTAAACTTAAGTCGGCATTGTGCCTTTTGTATTAAATTCGGATGCAATTTCCGTGTTTCATCGTAAATAAGAAGGTACAAAGGATACAGTAATCCTGAAGTGAAGCATCGGAATCTAAAACTAGACTCACAGGAGAAGTTCAAATCATAGAAGATTAGAGTGTCAATCCTCTTGTACTTAAGTCGGCATTGTGCCTTTTATATTAAATTCTTGTGCAATTTCTGTGTTTCATCGTCAATAAGAAGGTCCAAGGTATACAGTAAACCTGAAGTGAAGCATCAGAATCTAAAGATGGGCTCAGAGGAGAGGTTCAAATCATAGAAAGTTAGAGAGTCAGTGTTCTTGTACTTAAGTCGGCATTGTGCCTTTTGTATTAAATTCGGATGCAATTTCTGTGTTTCATCGTCAATAAGAGGGTCCAAGGTATACAGTAAACCTGAAGTGAAGCATCAGAATCTAAAACTGGACTCACAGGAGAGGTACAAATCATAAAAAGTTAGAGTGTCAACCCTCTTGTACTTAAGTCAGCATTGTGCCGTTTGTATTAAATTCGGATGCAATTTCTGTGTTTCATCGTCAGTAAGAATGTCCAAGGTATACAGTAAACCTTAAGTGAAGCATCGGAATCTAAAGGAGAGGTTGAAACCATAGAAAACTAGAGAGTCAGTCCTCTTGTACTTAAAGCGGCATTGTGCCTTTTGTATTAAATTCGGATGCAATTTCTGTGTTTCGACGTCAATAAGAAGGTCCAAGGTATACAGTAAACATAAAGTGAAGCATCGGAATCTAAAACTGGATTCAGAGGAGAGGTTCAAATCATAGAAAGTTAGAGTGTCAGTCCTCTTGTACTTAAGTTGGCATTGTGCCTTTTGTATTAAATTCTTATGCAATTTCTGTCTTTCATCGTCAATAAGAAGGTCAGAGGTATACAGTAAACATAAAGTGAAGCATCGGAATCTAAAACTGGATTCACAGGAGAGGTTCAAATGATAGAAAGTTAGAGTGTCAGTTCTCGTGTACATAAGTCGGCATTGTGCCTTTTGTATTAAATCAGGATGCAATTTCTGTGTTTCATCGTCAATAAGAATGTCCAAGGTATATAATATACGTAAAGTGAAGCATCGGAATCTAAAACTGGGCTCACAGGAGAGGCTCATATCATATAAACTTAGAGTGTCAGTCCTCTTTTACTTAAGTCGGCATTGTGGATTTTGTATTAAATCCGGATGCCATTTCTGTGTTTCATCGTCAATAAGACGGTCCAAGATATACAGTAAACTTGAAGTGAGGCATCGGAATCTAAATCTGGACTCACAGGACGCGTTCAAACCATAGAACGTTAGAGTGTCAATCCTCTTGTACTGGGGTCGGCATTCTGCCTTATGCATTAAATTCGGATGCAATTTCTGTGTTCCATCGCCAATTACAAGGTCCAAGGGATACAGTAAACCTGAAGTGAAGCATCTGAATCTAAAACTGGACTCACAGGAGAGGTTTAAATCATAGAAAGTAATAGTGTCTGTCCTCTTGTACTGCAGTCGGCATTGTGCCTTTTGTATTAAATTCGGATGCAATTTCTGTTTTTCATCGCCAATAAGAAGGTCCAAGGGATAGAGTAAACCTGAAGTGATGCATCGGAATCTAGAACTGGACTCACAGGAGAGGTTCAAATCAGAGAAAGTTAGATCGACAGTCCTGTTGTACTTCAGTCGGCATTGTGATTTTTGTATTAAATTCGGATGCAATATCTGTGTTTCATTGTCAATAAGAAGTTCCCAGGTATATAGTAAGCCTGAAGTGAAGCATCGGAATCTAAAACTGGACTCACAGGAGAGGTTCAATTCATAGAAAGATAGAGTGTCAGTCCTCTTGTACTTAAGGCGGCATTGTGCCTTTTGTATTCAATTCGGATGCTATTTCTGTGTTTCATCGTCAATAAGAATGTCCAAGGTATACAGTAAACCTGAAGTGAAGCATCGGAATCTAAAACTGGACTCACAATAGAGGTTCAAATCATAGAAAGTTAAAGTGTCAGTCCGTCCCGTACTTAAGTCGGCAATGTGCTTTTTGTATTAAATTCGGTCGCAATTTCTGTGTTTCATCCTCAATAAGAAGGTCCATGGTATACAGTAAACCTGAAGTGAAGCATCGGAGTCTAAAACTGGACTCACAGGAGAGGTTCAAATCATAGAAAGTTAGAGTGTCAGTATCCTTGTACTTAAGTCGGCATTGTGCCTTTTGTATTAAATGCGGATGCAATTTCTGTGTTTCATCGTCAATAAGAAGATTCAAGTTATACAGTAAACATAAAGTGAAGCATTGGAATCTAAAACTGGAATCACAGGAGAGGTTCAAATCATAGAAAGTTAGAGTGTCAGTCCTCTTGTACTTAAGTTGGCATTGAGCCTTTTGTATTAAATTCTTATGCAATTTCTGTGTTTCATCGTCAATAAGAAGGTCCAAGGTATACAGTAAATCTGAAGTGAAGCATCGGAATCTAAAACTGGACTCACAGGAGAGGTTCAAATCATAGAAAGTTAGAGTGTCAATCCTCTTGTACTTAAGTCGGCATTGTGCCTTTCGTATTAAATTCGAATGCAGTGTCTGTGTTTCATCGTCAATAAGAAAGTCCAAGGTATACAGTAAACCTGAAGTGAAGCATCGGAATCTAAAACTGGACTCACGGGAGAGGTTCAAATCATAGAAAGTTAGAGTGTCAGTCCTCTTGTACTTTAGTCGTCATTGTGCCTTTTGTACTAAATTCGGATGCAATTTCTGTGTCTCACCGCCAATAAGAAGGTCCAAGGTATACAGTAAACCTGAAGTGAAGCTACGGAAGCTAAAACTGGACTCACAGGAGAGGTTCAAATCATAGAAAGTTAGAGTGTCTGTCCTCTTGTACTTAAGTCGGCATTGAGCTTTTTGTATTAAATTCGGATGCAATGTCTGTGTTTCATCGTCAATAAGAAGGTCCAAGGTATACAGTAAACCTGAAGTGAAGCATGGGAATCTAATACTGGACTCACAGGAGAGGTTCAAATCATAGAAAGTTATAGAGTCAGTCCTCTTGTACTTAAGTCGGCATTGTGCCTTTTGTATTAAATTCGGATGCAATTTCTGTGTTTCATCATCAATAAGAAGGTCCAAGGTATACAGTAAACCCGAAGTGAAGCATCGGAATGCAAAACTGGACACACAGGAGAGGTTCAAATCACAGAAAATTAGAGTGTCAGTCCTCTTGTACTTAAGTCGGCATTGTGCCTTCTGTATTAAATGCGGATGCAATTTCTGTGTTTCATCGTCAATAAGAAGGTCCAAGTTATACAGTAAACCTGAAGTGAGGCATCGAAATCTAAAACTGGACTCATAGGAGAGGTTCAAATCATCGAACGTTAGAGTGTCAGTCATCTTGTACTTAAGTCAGCATTCTGCTTTTTGCATTTAATTCGGATGCAATTTCTGTGTTCCATCGTCAATAACACGGTCCAAGGGATACAGTATACCTGAAGTGAAGCATCTGAATCTATAACTGGGCTCACAGGAGGGGTTTAAATCATAGAAAGTTAGAGTGTCAGTCTTCTTGTACTTAAGTCGGCATTCTGCCTTTTGTATTAAATTCGGATGCAATTTTTGTGGTTCATCATCTATAAGAAGGTCCAAGGCATACAGTAAACCTGAAGTGAAGCATCGGAATCTAAAACTGGACTCACAGAGGAGTTTCAAATCATAGAAAGCCATAGTGTCAGTCCTCATGTACTTAAGTCGGCGTTGTGCCTTTTGTATTAAATTTGGATGCAATTTCTGTGTTTCTTCGGCAATAAGAAGGTCCAAGAGATACAGTAAACCTGAACTGAAGCATCGGAATCTAAAAGTGGACTCACAGGAGAGGTTCATTTCATAGATAGTTAAAGTGTCAGTCCTCTTGTACTTAAGTCGGCATTGTGCCTTTTGTATTAAGTTCGGATGCAATTTCCGTGTTTCATCGTCAATAAGAAGGTCCAAGGGATACAGTAATCCTGAAGTGAAGCATCGGAATCTAAAACTGGACTCACAGGAGAGGTTGAAATCATAGAAAGTTAGAGTGTCAGTCCTCTTGTACTTAAGGTGGCATTGTGCCTTTTGTATTAAATTTGGATGCAATTTCTGTGTTTCTTCGGCAATAAGAAGGTCCAAGAGATACAGTAAACCTGAAGTGAAGCATCGGAATCTAAAAGTGGACTCACAGGAGAGGCTCATTTCATAGATAGTTAAAGTGTCAGTCCTCTTGTACTTAAGTCGGCATTGTGCCTTTTGTATTAAGTTCGGATGCAATTTCCGTGTTTCATCGTCAATAAGAAGGTCCAAGGGATACAGTAATCCTGAAGTGAAGCATCGGAATCTGAAACTGGACTCACAGGAGAGGTTGAAATCATAGAAAGTTAGAGTGTCAGTCCTCTTGTACTTAAGTCGGCATTCTGCCTTTTGCATTAAATTCGAATGCAATTCCTGTGTTTCATCGTCAATTACAAGGTCCAAGGGATACAGTAAACCTGAAGTGAAGCATCGGAATCTAAAACTGGACTCACAGGAGAGGTTAAAATCATTGAAAGTTAGAGTGTCAGTCCCCTTGTACTTAAGTCGTCATTGTGGCTTTTGTATTAAATTCGGATGCAATTTCTGTGATTCATCCTCAATAAGAAGCTCCAAGGGATACAGTAAACCTAAAGTGAAGCATTGGGCTCTAAAACTTGACTCACAGGAGAGGTTCAAATCATTGAAAGTTAGAGTGTCAGTCCCCTTGTACCTAAGTCGGCATTGTGCCTTTTGTACTAAATTCGGATGTAATTTCTGTGTTTCATCGTCAATAAGAAGCACCAAGGTATACAGTAAACCTGAAGTGAAGCAACGGAATCTAAAACTGGACTCAAAGGAGAGGTAAAATCATAGAAAGTTAGAGTGTCAGTCCTCTTGTACTTAAGTCGGCATTGTGCCTTTTGTATTAAATTCGGATGCAATATCTGTGTTTCATCGTCAATAAAGTCCAAGGTATACAGTAATCCTGAAGTGAAGCATCGGAATCTAAAACTGGACTCACAGGACAGGTTCAAATCATAGAAAGTTAGAGTGTCATTCCTCTGGTACTTATGTCGGCATTGTGCCTTTCGTATTAAATTCGGATGCAGTTTCTGTGTTTCATCGTCAATAAGAAGGTCCAAGGTATACAGTAAACCTGAAGGAAAGCATCGGAATCTAAAACTGGACTCACAGAAGAGTTTCAAATCATAGAAAGTTAGAGTGTCAGTCCTCTTGCACTTAAGTCGGCATTGTGCCTTTTGTATTAAATTCGGATGCAATGTCTGTGTTTCATCGTCAGTAAGAAGGTCCAAGGTATACAGTAAACGTGAAGTGAAGCATCGGAATCAAAAACAGGACTCACAGAAGGGGTTCAATTCATAGAAAGTTAGAGTGTCAGTCCTCTTGCACTTAAGTCGGCATTGTGCCTTTTGTATTAAATTCGGATGCAATGTCTGTGTTTCATCGTCAATAAGTAGGTCCTAGGGATACGGTAAACCTGAAGTGAAGCATCGGAATCTGAAATTGGACACACAGGAGAGGTTCAAATCATAGAGAGTTAGATTGTCGGTCCTCTTGTACTTAAGTCATCATTGTGCGTTTTGTATTACATTCGGATGCAGTTTCTGTGTTTCATCGTCAATAAGAAGGTCCAAGGTATACAGTAAACCTGAAGTGAAGCATCGGAATCTAAAACTGGACTCACGGGAGAGGTTCAAATCATAGAAAGTTAGAGTGTCAGTCCTCTTGTACTTAAGTTGGCATTGTGCCTTTTGTATTAAATTCTTATACAATTTCTGTGTTTCATCGTCAATAAGAAGGTCCAAGGTATACAGTAAACCTGAAGTGAAGCATCGGAATCTAAAACTGGACTCACAGGAGAGGTTCAAATCATAGAAAGTTAGAGTGTCAGTCCTCTTGTACTTACGTCGGCATTGTGCCTTTCGTATTGAATTCGAATGCAGTTTCTGTGTTTCATCGTCAATAAGAAGGTCCAAGGTATACAGTAAACCTGAAGTGATGCATCGGAATCTAAAACTGGACTCACGGGAGAGGTTCAAATCATAGAAAGTTAGAGAGTCAACCCTCTTGTACTTTAGTCGGCATTGTGCCTTTGTACTAAATCCGGATGCAATTTCTGTGTTTCATCGTCAATAAGAAGGTCCAAGTTATACAGTAAACCTGAAGTGAGGCATCGGAATCTAAAACTGGACTCATAGGAGAGGTTCAAATCATAGAACGTTAGAGTGTCAGTCATCTTGTACTTAAGTCGGCATTCTGCCTTTGGCATTAAATTCGGATGCAATTTCTGTGTTCAATCGTCAATAACACGGTCCAAGGGATACAGTAAGCCTGAAGTGAAGCATCTGAATCTAAAACTGGACTCACAGGAGAGGTTAAAATCATTGAAAGTTAGAGTGTCAGTATTCTTGTACTTATGTCGGCATTTTGCCTTTTGTATTAAATTCGGATGCAATTTCTGTTTCATCGTCAATAAGAAAGTCCAAGGGATACAGTAAACCTGAAGTGAAGCATCAGAATCTAAAACTGGACTCACAGGAGAGGTTCAAACCATTGAAATTTAGAGTGTCAGTCCTCTTGCACTTATGTCGGAATTGTGAATTTTGTATTAAATCCGGAAGCAATTTCTGTGTATCATCGTCATTAAGAAGGTTCAAGGGATTCAGTAAACCTGAAGAGAAGCATCGGAACCTTAACTGGACTCACAGGAAAGGTTCAAATCATTGAAAGTTAAAGTGTCAGCCCCCTTGTACTTAAGTCGGCATTGTGCCTTTTGTATTAAATTCGGATGCAATTTCTGTGATTCATCGTCAATAAGAAGCTCCAAGAGATACAGTAAACCTAAAGTGAAGCATCGTGCTCTAAAACTGGACTCACAGGAGAGGTTCAAATCATTGAAAGTTAGAGTGTCAGTCCTCTTGTACAGAAATCGGCATTGTGCATTTTGTATTAAATTCGGATGCAATTTCTGTGTTTCATCGTCAATAAGAAGGTCCATGGTATACAGTAAGCCTGAAGTGAAGCATCGGAATCTAATACTGGACACACAGGAGAGGTTCAAATCATAGAAAGTTAGAGTGTCAGTCCTCTTGTACTTAAGTCGGCATTGTGCCTTTTGTATTAAATTCGGATGCAATTTCTGTGTTTCATCGTCAATAAGAAGGTCCAAGGTACACAGTAAACCCGAAGTGAAGCATCGGAATCCAAAACTGGACACACAGGAGAGGTTCAAATCACAGAAAATTATTGAGTCAGTCCTCTTGTACTTAAGTCGGCATTGTGCCTTCTGTATTAAATCCGGATGCAATTTCTGTGTTTCATCGACAATAAGAAGGTCCAAGTTATACAGTAAACCTGAAGTGAGGCATCGGAATTTAGAACTGGACTCTTAGGAGAGGTTCAAATCATAGAACGTTAGAGTGTCAGTCATCTTGTACTTAAGTCGGCATTCTGATTCTTGCATTAAATTCGGATGCAATTTCTGTGTTCCATCGTCAATAACACGGTCCAAGGGATACAGTAAACCTGAAGTGAAGCATCTGAATCTAAAACTGGACTCACAGGAGAGGTTCAAATCATAGAAAGTTAGAGTGTCAGTCCTCTTGTACTTAAGTCGGCATTGTGCCTTTTGTATTAAATTCGGATGCAATTTCTGTGTTTCATCGTCAATAAGAAGGTCCAAGGGATACAGTAAACCTGAAGTGAAGCAACGGAATCTAAAACTGGACTCAAAGGAGAGGTAAAATCATGGAATGTTAGAGTGTCAGTCGTCTTGTACTTAAGTCGGCATTGTGCCTTTTGTATTAAATTCGGATGCAATATCTGTGTTTCATCGTCAATAAGGTCCAAGGTATACAGTAAACCTGAAGTGAAGCATCGGAATCTAAAACTGTACTCACAGGAGAGGTTCAAACCATTGAAAGTTAGAGTGTCAGTCCTCTTGTACATATGTCGGAATTGTGCCTTTTGTATTAAATTCGGAAGCAATTTCTGTGTTTCATCGTCAATAAGAGAGTCCAAGGGATACAGTAAACCTGAAGAGAAGCATCGGAACCTTAACTGGACTCACAGGAGAGGTTCAAATCATTGAAAGTTAGAGTGTCAGTCCCCTTGTACTTAAGTCGGCATTGTTCCTTTTGTATTAAATTCGGATGCAATTTCTGTGATTCATCGTCAATAAGAAGCTCCAAGGGATACAGTAAACCTAAAGTGAAGCATCGGGCTCTAAAACTGGACTCACAGCACAGGATCAAATCATTGAAAGTTAGAGTGTCAGTCCTCCTGTAAAGAAATCGGCTTTGTGCATTTTGTATTAAATTCGGATGCAATTTCTGTGTTTCACCGTCAATAAGGAGTTCCAAGGGATACAGTAAACCTGAGGTGAAGCAACGGAATCTGAAACTGGACTCAAAGTAGAAGTAAAATCATAGAATGTTAGAGTGTCAGTCCTCTTGTACTTAAGTCGGCATTGTGCCTTTTGTATTAAATTCGGATGCAATATCTGTGTTTCATCGTCAATAAGGTCCAAGGTATACAGTAAACCTGAAGTGAAGCATCGGAATCTAAAACTGGACTCACAGAAGAGTTTCAAATCATAGAAAGTTAGAGTGTCAGTCCTCATGTACTTAAGTCGGCATTGTGCCTTTTGTATTAAATTCGGATGCAATTTCTGTGTTTCATCGTCAATAAGAAGGTCCAAGGTATACAGTAAACCTGAAGTGAAGCATCGGAATCTAAAACTGGACTCACAGGAGAGGTTTAAATCATAGAATTTTAGGGTGTCATTCCTCTTGTACTTAAGTCGGCATTGTGCCTTTTGTATTAAATTCGGATGCAATTTCTGTGTTTCATCGTCAAAAAGAAGGTCCAGGGATACAGTAAACCTGAACTGAAGCACCGGAATCTAAAACTGGACTCACAGAAGGGGTCAATTCATAGAAAGTTAGAGTGTCAGTCCTCTTGTACTTATGTCGGCATTGTGCCTTTTGTATTAAATTCGGATGCAATTTCTGTGTTTCATCGTCAATACGAAGGTCCAAGGGATACAGTAAACCTGAAGTGAAGCATCGGAATCTAAAACTGGACTCACAGGAGAGGTTCAAATCATAGAATACTTAGAGTTTCAGTCCTCTTGTACTTAAGTCGGCATTGTGACTTTTGTATTAAATTCGGTTGCAATGTCGTTGTTACATCGTCAATAAGAGGGTCCAAGGGATACGGTAAACCTGAAGTGAAGCATCGGAATCTAAAACTGGACTCACAGGAGAGATTCAAATGATAGAGAGTTAGAGTGTCAGTCCTCTTGTACTTAAGTCGTCATTGTGCCTTTTGTATTAAATTCAGATGCATTTTCTGTGTTTCATCGTCAAGAAGATGGTCCAAGGGGAACAGTAAACCTGAAGTGAAGCATCGGAATATAAAACTGGACTCACAGGACAGGTTCATATCATAGAAAGTTAAAGTGTCAGTCCTCTTGTACTTAAGTCGGCATTCTGCCTTTTGTATTAAATTCGGATGCAATTATTGTGGTTCATCGTCAATACGAAGGTCCAAGGGATACAGTAAATCTGATGTGAAGCATCGGAATCTAAAACGGGACTCACAGGAGAGGTTCAAATCATAGAATACTTAGAGTGTCAGTCCTCTTGTACTTAAGTCGGCATTGTGACTTTTGTATCAAATTCGGTTGCAATGTCTGTGTTTCATCGTCAATAAGAAGGTCCAAGGGATACGGTAAACCTGAAGTGAAGCATCGGAATCTGAAACTGGACTCACAGGAGAGGTTCAAGTCATAGAGAGTTAGATTGTCAGTCCTCTTGTACTTAAGTCATCATTGTGCCTTTTGTATTACATTCGGATGCATTTTCTTTGTTTCATCGTCAATAAGAAGGTCCAAGGGATACAGTTAACCTGAAGTGAAGCAATGGAATCTAAAACTGGAATCACAGGACAGGTTCATATCATAGAAAGTTAAAGTGTCAGTCCTCTTGTACTTCATTCGGCATTGTGCCTTTTGTATTAAATTCGGATGCAATTTCTGTTTTTCGTGGTCAATACGAAGGTCCAAGGGATACAGTAAACCTGAAGTGAAGCATCGGAATCTAGAACTGGACTCACAGGAGAGGTTCATATCATAGAAAGTTAGAGTGTAAGTGCTCTTGTTCTTAAGTCGGCATTGTGCCTTTTTTATTAAATTCGGATGCAATTTCTGTGTTTCATCGTCAATAGGATGGTCCAAGGGATACAGTAAACCTGAAGTGAAGCATCGGAATCTAAAACTGGACTCACAGGAGTGGTTCAAATCATTGAAAGTTAGAGTGTCAGTCCCCTTTTACTTAAGTCGGCATTGTGCCTTTTGTATTAAATTCGGATGCAATTTCTGTGATTCATCATCAATAAGAAGCTCCAAGGGATACAGGAAACCTGAAGTGAAGCATCGGGATCTAAAACTGGACTCACAGGAGGGGTTCAAATCATTGAAAGTTAGAGTGTCAGTCCTCTTGTACATAAATCGGCTTTGTGCATTTTGTATTAAATTAGGATGCAATATCTGTGTTTCACCGTCAATAAGGAGGTCCAAGGGATACAGTAAACCTGAAGTGAAGCATCGGAATCCGAAACTGGACTCACAGGAGAGGTTTATATCATAGAACGTTAGAGTGTCAGTCCCCTTGTACCTAAGTCGACATTGTGCCTTTTGTACTAAATTCGGAATTCGGATGAAACTTCTGTGTTTCATCGTCAATAAGAAGGACCAAGGTATACAGTAAATCTGAAGTGAAGCAACGGAATCTAAACCTGGACTCAAAGGAGAGGTTCAAATCATAGAAAGTTAGAGTGTCAGTCCTCTTGTACTTAAGTCGGCATTGTGCCTTTTGTATTAAATTCGGATGCAATATCTGTGTTTCATCGTCAATAAGGTCCAAGGTATACAGTAAACCTGAAGTGAAGCATCGGAATCTAAAACTGGACTCACAGGAGAGGTTCAAATCATAGAACGTTAGAGTGTCAGTCCTCTGGTACTTATGTCGGCATTGTGCCTTTCGTATTATATTCGGATGCAATTTCTGTGTTTCATCGTCAATAAGAAGGTCCAAGGAATACGGTAAACCTGAAGTGAAGCATCGGAATCTATAACTCGACTCACAGGAGACGTTCAAATCATAGAGAGTTAGAGTGTCAGTCCTCTTGTGCTTAAGTCGTCATTGTGCCTTTTGTATTAAATTCGGATGCATTTTCTGTGTTTCATCGTCAATAAGAAGGTCCAAGGGAAACAGTAAACCTGATGTGAGGCATCGGAATCTAAAACTGGACTCACAGGACAGGTTAACATCATAGAAAGTTAAAGTGTCAGTCCTCTTGTACTTAAGTCGGCATTCTGCCTCTTGTATTAAATTCGGATGCAATTATTGTGGTTCATCGTCAATACGAAGGTCCAATGGATACAGTAAACCTGAAGTGAAGCATCGTAATCTAAAACTGGACTCACAGGAGAGGTTCAAATCATAGAATACTTAGAGTGTCAGTCCTCTTGTACTTAAGTCGGCATTGTGACTTTTGTATTAAATTCGGTTGCAATGTCTGTTTTTCATCGTCAATAAAAAGGTCCAAGGGATACGGTAAACCTGATGTGAAGCATCGGGATCTGAAACTGGACTCACAGGAGTGGTTCAAATCATAGAGAGTTAGAGTGTCAGTCCTCTTGTACTTAAGTCGTCATTGTGCCTTTTGTATTAAATTCGGATGCATTTTCTGTGTTTCATCGTCAATAAGAAGGTCCAAGGGATACAGTAAACCTGAAGTACAGCAGCAGAATCTAAAGCTGGACTCACAGGAGAGGTTCAAATCATAGAAAGTTAGAGTGTCAGTCCTCTGGTACTTATGTCGGCATTGTGCCTTTTGTATTAAATTCGGATGCAGTTTCTGTGTTTCATCGTCAATAAGAAGGTCCAAGGTATGCAGTAAACCTGAAGTGAAGCATCGGAATCTAAAACTGGACTCACAGAAGAGTTTCAAATCATAGAAAGTTAGAGTGTCATTCCTCTTGTACTTAAGTCGGCATTGTGCCTTTTGTATTAAATTCGGATGCAATTTCTGTGTTTCATCGTCAATAAGAAGGGCCAAGGGATACAGTAAACCTGAACTGAAGTACCGGAATCTAAAACTGGACTCACAGAAGGGGCTCAATTCATAGAAAGTTAGAGTGTCAGTCCTCTTGTACTTATGTCGGCATTGTGCCTTTTGTATTAAATTCGGATGCAATTTCTGTGTTTCATCGTCAATACGAGGGTCCAAGGGATACAGTAAACCTGAAGTGAAGCATCGGAATCTAAAACTGGACTCACAGGAGAGGTTCAAATCATAGAATACTTAGAGTGTCAGTCCTCTTGTACTTAAGTCGGCATTGTGACCTTTGTATAAATTTCGGTTGCAATGTCTGTGTTTCATCGTCAATAAGAGGGTCCAAGGGATACGGTAAACCCTAAGTGAGGCATTGGAATCTAAAACTGGACTCACAGGAGAGGTTCAAATCATAGAGAGTTAGAGTGTCAGTCCTCTTGTACTTAAGTCGTCATTGTGCCTTTTGTAATAATTCAGATGCATTTTCTGTGTTTCATCGTGAAGAAGATGGCCCAAGGGAAACAGTAAACCTGAAGTGAAGCATCGGAAACTAAGACTGGACTCACACGACAGGTTCATATCATAGAATACTTAGAGTGTCAGTCCTCTTGTACTTAAGTCGGCATTGTGACTTTTGTATTAAATTCGGTTGCAATGTCTGTGTTTCATCGTCGATAAGAAGGTCCAAGGGATACGGTAAACCCTAAGTGAAGCATCGGAATCTAAAACTGGACTAACAGGAGAGGTTCAAATCATAGAGTGTTAGAGTGTCAGTCCTCTTGTGCTTAAGTCGTCATTGTGCCTTTTGTATTAAATTCAGATGCATTTTCTGTGTTTCATCGTCAAGAAGATAGCCCAAGGGAAACAGTAAACCTGAAGTGAAGCATCGGAATCTAAGACTGGACTCACAGGACAGGTTCATATCATAGAATACTTAGAGTGTCAGTCCTCTTGTACTTAAGTCGTCATTGTGCCTTTTGTATTAAATTCAGATGCATTTTCTGTGTTTCATCGTCAATAAGAAGGTCCAAGGGAAACAGTAAACCTGAAGTGAGGCATCGGAATCTAAAACTGGACTCACAGGAAAGGTTTATATCATAGAAAGTTAAAGTGTCAGTCCTCTTGTACTTAAGTCGGCATTCTGCCTCTTGTATTAAATTCGGATGCAATTATTGTGGTTCATCGTCAATACGAAGGTCCAAGGGATACAGTAAACGTGAAGTGAAGCATCGTAATCTAAAACTGCACTCACAGGAGAGGTTCAAATCATAGAATAGTTAGAGTGTCAGTCCTCTTGTACTTAAGTCGGCATTGTGACTTTTGTATTAAATTCGGTTGCAATGTCTGTGTTTCATCGTCAATAAGAAGGTCCAAGGGATACGGTAAACCTGAAGTGAAGCATCGGAATCTGAAACTGGACTCACAGGAGAGGTTCAAATCACAGAGAGTTAGTGTGTCAGTCTTCTTGTACTTAAGTCGTCATTGTGCCTTTTTTATTAAATTCGGATGCAATTTCTGTGTTTCATCGTCAATAAGAAGGTCCAAGGGATACAGTAAACCTGAAGTAAAGCAGCAGAATCTAAAGCTGGACTGACAGGAGAGGTTCAAATCATAGAAAGTTAGAGTGTCAGTCCTCTTGTACTTAAGTCGGCATTGTGTCTTTAGTATTAAAATCTTATGCAATTTCTGTGTTTCATCGTCAATAAGAAGGTCCAAGGTATACAGTAAACCTGAAGTGAAGCATCGGAATCTAAAACTGGACTCACAGGAGAGGTTCAAATCATAGAAAGTTAGAGTGTCAGTCCTCTTGTACTTAAGTCGGCATTGTGCCTTTTGTATTAAATTCGGATGCAATTTCTGTGTTTCATCGTCAATAAGAAGGTCCAAGGGATACAGTAAACCTGAAGTGAAGCAACGGAATCTAAAACTGGACTCAAAGGAGAGGTAAAATCATGGAATGTTAGAGTGTCAGTCGTCTTGTACTTAAGTCGGCATTGGGCCTTTTGTATTAAATTCGGATGCAATATCTGTGTTTCATCGTCAATAAGGTCCAAGGTATACAGTAAACCTGAAGTGAAGCATCGGAATCTAAAACTGTACTCACAGGAGAGGTTCAAACCATTGAAAGTTAGAGTGTCAGTCCTCTTGTACATATGTCGGAATTGTGCCTTTTGTATTAAATTCGGAAGCAATTTCTGTGTTTCATCGTCAATAAGAGAGTCCAAGGGATACAGTAAACCTGAAGAGAAGCATCGGAACCTTAACTGGACTCACAGGAGAGGTTCAAATCATTGAAAGTTAGAGTGTCAGTCCCCTTGTACTTAAGTCGGCATTGTTCCTTTTGTATTAAATTCGGATGCAATTTCTGTGATTCATCGTCAATAAGAAGCTCCAAGGGATACAGTAAACCTAAAGTGAAGCATCGGGCTCTAAAACTGGACTCACAGCACAGGATCAAATCATTGAAAGTTAGAGTGTCAGTCCTCCTGTAAAGAAATCGGCTTTGTGCATTTTGTATTAAATTCGGATGCAATTTCTGTGTTTCACCGTCAATAAGGAGTTCCAAGGGATACAGTAAACCTGAGGTGAAGCAACGGAATCTGAAACTGGACTCAAAGTAGAAGTAAAATCATAGAATGTTAGAGTGTCAGTCCTCTTGTACTTAAGTCGGCATTGTGCCTTTTGTATTAAATTCGGATGCAATATCTGTGTTTCATCGTCAATAAGGTCCAAGGTATACAGTAAACCTGAAGTGAAGCATCGGAATCTAAAACTGGATTCACAGGAGAGACTCATATCATAGAAAGATAGAGTGTCAGTCCTCTGGTACTTATGTCGGCATTGTGCCTTTCGTATTAAATTCGGATGCAGTTTCTGTGTTTCATCGTCAATAAGTAGGTCCAAGGTATACAGTAACCCTGTAGTGAAGCATCGGAATCTAAAACTGGACTCACAGAAGAGTTTCAAATCATAGAAAGTTAGAGTGTCAGTCCTCATGTACTTAAGTCGGCATTGTGCCTTTTGTATTAAATTCGGATGCAATTTCTGTGTTTCATCGTCAATAAGAAGGTCCAAGGTATACAGTAAACCTGAAGTGAAGCATCGGAATCTAAAACTGGACTCACAGGAGAGGTTTAAATCATAGAATTTTAGGGTGTCATTCCTCTTGTACTTAAGTCGGCATTGTGCCTTTTGTATTAAATTCGGATGCAATTTCTGTGTTTCATCGTCAAAAAGAAGGTCCAGGGATACAGTAAACCTGAACTGAAGCACCGGAATCTAAAACTGGACTCACAGAAGGGGTCAATTCATAGAAAGTTAGAGTGTCAGTCCTCTTGTACTTATGTCGGCATTGTGCCTTTTGTATTAAATTCGGATGCAATTTCTGTGTTTCATCGTCAATACGAAGGTCCAAGGGATACAGTAAACCTGAAGTGAAGCATCGGAATCTAAAACTGGACTCACAGGAGAGGTTCAAATCATAGAATACTTAGAGTTTCAGTCCTCTTGTACTTAAGTCGGCATTGTGACTTTTGTATTAAATTCGGTTGCAATGTCGTTGTTACATCGTCAATAAGAGGGTCCAAGGGATACGGTAAACCTGAAGTGAAGCATCGGAATCTAAAACTGGACTCACAGGAGAGATTCAAATGATAGAGAGTTAGAGTGTCAGTCCTCTTGTACTTAAGTCGTCATTGTGTTTTTTGTATTAAATTCAGATGCATTTTCTGTGTTTCATCGTCAAGAAGATGGTCCAAGGGGAACAGTAAACCTGAAGTTTAGCATCGGAATATAAAACTGGACTCACAGGACAGGTTCATATCATAGAAAGTTAAAGTGTCAGTCCTCTTGTACTTAAGTCGGCATTCTGCCTTTTGTATTAAATTCGGATGCAATTATTGTGGTTCATCGTCAATACGAAGGTCCAAGGGATACAGTAAATCTGATGTGAAGCATCGGAATCTAAAACGGGACTCACAGGAGAGGTTCAAATCATAGAATACTTAGAGTGTCAGTCCTCTTGTACTTAAGTCGGCATTCTGACTTTTGTATCAAATTCGGTTGCAATGTCTGTGTTTCATCGTCAATAAGAAGGTCCAAGGGATACGGTAAACCTGAAGTGAAGCATCGGAATCTGAAACTGGACTCACAGGAGAGGTTCAAGTCATAGAGAGTTAGATTGTCAGTCCTCTTGTACTTAAGTCATCATTGTGCCTTTTGTATTACATTCGGATGCATTTTCTTTGTTTCATCGTCAATAAGAAGGTCCAAGGGATACAGTTAACCTGAAGTGAAGCAATGGAATCTAAAACTGGAATCACAGGACAGGTTCATATCATAGAAAGTTAAAGTGTCAGTCCTCTTGTACTTCATTCGGCATTGTGCCTTTTGTATTAAATTCGGATGCAATTTCTGTTTTTCGTGGTCAATACGAAGGTCCAAGGGATACAGTAAACCTGAAGTGAAGCATCGGAATCTAGAACTGGACTCACAGGAGAGGTTCATATCATAGAAAGTTAGAGTGTAAGTGCTCTTGTTCTTAAGTCGGCATTGTGCCTTTTTTATTAAATTCGGATGCAATTTCTGTGTTTCATCGTCAATAAGATGGTCCAAGGGATACAGTAAACCTGAAGTGAAGCATCGGAATCTAAAACTGGACTCACAGGAGAGGTTCAAATCATTGAAAGTTAGAGTGTCAGTCCCCTTGTACTTAAGTCGGCATTGTGCCTTTTGTATTAAATTCGGATGCAATTTCTGTGATTCATCATCAATAAGAAGCTCCAAGGGATACAGGAAACCTGAAGTGAAGCATCGGGATCTAAAACTGGACTCACAGGAGGGGTTCAAATCATTGAAAGTTAGAGTGTCAGTCCTCTTGTACATAAATCGGCTTTGTGCATTTTGTATTAAATTAGGATGCAATATCTGTGTTTCACCGTCAATAAGGAGGTCCAAGGGATACAGTAAACCTGAAGTGAAGCATCGGAATCCGAAACTGGACTCACAGGAGAGGTTTATATCATAGAACGTTAGAGTGTCAGTCCCCTTGTACCTAAGTCGACATTGTGCCTTTTGTACTAAATTCGGAATTCGGATGAAACTTCTGTGTTTCATCGTCAATAAGAAGGACCAAGGTATACAGTAAATCTGAAGTGAAGCAACGGAATCTAAACCTGGACTCAAAGGAGAGGTTCAAATCATAGAAAGTTAGAGTGTCAGTCCTCTTGTACTTAAGTCGGCATTGTGCCTTTTGTATTAAATTCGGATGCAATATCTGTGTTTCATCGTCAATAAGGTCCAAGGTATACAGTAAACCTGAAGTGAAGCATCGGAATCTAAAACTGGACTCACAGGAGAGGTTCAAATCATAGAACGTTAGAGTGTCAGTCCTCTGGTACTTATGTCGGCATTGTGCCTTTCGTATTATATTCGGATGCAATTTCTGTGTTTCATCGTCAATAAGAAGGTCCAAGGAATACGGTAAACCTGAAGTGAAGCATCGGAATCTATAACTCGACTCACAGGAGACGTTCAAATCATAGAGAGTTAGAGTGTCAGTCCTCTTGTGCTTAAGTCGTCATTGTGCCTTTTGTATTAAATTCGGATGCATTTTCTGTGTTTCATCGTCAATAAGAAGGTCCAAGGGAAACAGTAAACCTGATGTGAGGCATCGGAATCTAAAACTGGACTCACAGGACAGGTTAACATCATAGAAAGTTAAAGTGTCAGTCCTCTTGTACTTAAGTCGGCATTCTGCCTCTTGTATTAAATTCGGATGCAATTATTGTGGTTCATCGTCAATACGAAGGTCCAATGGATACAGTAAACCTGAAGTGAAGCATCGTAATCTAAAACTGGACTCACAGGAGAGGTTCAAATCATAGAATACTTAGAGTGTCAGTCCTCTTGTACTTAAGTCGGCATTGTGACTTTTGTATTAAATTCGGTTGCAATGTCTGTTTTTCATCGTCAATAAAAAGGTCCAAGGGATACGGTAAACCTGATGTGAAGCATCGGGATCTGAAACTGGACTCACAGGAGTGGTTCAAATCATAGAGAGTTAGAGTGTCAGTCCTCTTGTACTTAAGTCGTCATTGTGCCTTTTGTATTAAATTCGGATGCATTTTCTGTGTTTCATCGTCAATAAGAAGGTCCAAGGGATACAGTAAACCTGAAGTACAGCAGCAGAATCTAAAGCTGGACTCACAGGAGAGGTTCAAATCATAGAAAGTTAGAGTGTCAGTCCTCTGGTACTTATGTCGGCATTGTGCCTTTTGTATTAAATTCGGATGCAGTTTCTGTGTTTCATCGTCAATAAGAAGGTCCAAGGTATACAGTAAACCTGAAGTGAAGCATCGGAATCTAAAACTGGACTCACAGAAGAGTTTCAAATCATAGAAAGTTAGAGTGTCATTCCTCTTGTACTTAAGTCGGCATTGTGCCTTTTGTATTAAATTCGGATGCAATTTCTGTGTTTCATCGTCAATAAGAAGGGCCAAGGGATACAGTAAACCTGAACTGAAGTACCGGAATCTAAAACTGGACTCACAGAAGGGGCTCAATTCATAGAAAGTTAGAGTGTCAGTCCTCTTGTACTTATGTCGGCATTGTGCCTTTTGTATTAAATTCGGATGCAATTTCTGTGTTTCATCGTCAATACGAGGGTCCAAGGGATACAGTAAACCTGAAGTGAAGCATCGGAATCTAAAACTGGACTCACAGGAGAGGTTCAAATCATAGAATACTTAGAGTGTCAGTCCTCTTGTACTTAAGTCGGCATTGTGACCTTTGTATAAATTTCGGTTGCAATGTCTGTGTTTCATCGTCGATAAGAAGGTCCAAGGGATACGGTAAACCCTAAGTGAAGCATCGGAATCTAAAACTGGACTAACAGGAGAGGTTCAAATCATAGAGTGTTAGAGTGTCAGTCCTCTTGTGCTTAAGTCGTCATTGTGCCTTTTGTATTAAATTCAGATGCATTTTCTGTGTTTCATCGTCAAGAAGATAGCCCAAGGGAAACAGTAACCCTGAAGTGAAGCATCGGAATCTAAGACTGGACTCACAGGACAGGTTCATATCATAGAATACTTAGAGTGTCAGTCCTCTTGTACTTAAGTCGTCATTGTGCCTTTTGTATTAAATTCAGATGCATTTTCTGTGTTTCATCGTCAATAAGAAGGTCCAAGGGAAACAGTAAACCTGAAGTGAGGCATCGGAATCTAAAACTGGACTCACAGGAAAGGTTTATATCATAGAAAGTTAAAGTGTCAGTCCTCTTGTACTTAAGTCGGCATTCTGCCTCTTGTATTAAATTCGGATGCAATTATTGTGGTTCATCGTCAATACGAAGGTCCAAGGGATACAGTAAACGTGAAGTGAAGCATCGTAATCTAAAACTGCACTCACAGGAGAGGTTCAAATCATAGAATAGTTAGAGTGTCAGTCCTCTTGTACTTAAGTCGGCATTGTGACTTTTGTATTAAATTCGGTTGCAATGTCTGTGTTTCATCGTCAATAAGAAGGTCCAAGGGATACGGTAAACCTGAAGTGAAGCATCGGAATCTGAAACTGGACTCACAGGAGAGGTTCAAATCATAGAGAGTTAGAGTGTCAGTCTTCTTGTACTTAAGTCGTCATTGTGCCCTTTTTATTAAATTCGGATGCAATTTCTGTGTTTCATCGTCAATAAGAAGGTCCAAGGGATACAGTAAACCTGAAGTAAAGCAGCAGAATCTAAAGCTGGACTGACAGGAGAGGTTCAAATCATAGAAAGTTAGAGTGTCAGTCCTCTTGTACTTAAGTCGGCATTGTGTCTTTAGTATTAAAATCTTATGCAATTTCTGTGTTTCATCGTCAATAAGAAGGTCCAAGGTATACAGTAAACCTGAAGTGAAGCATCGGAATCTAAAACTGGACTCACAGGAGAGGTTCAAATGACAGAAAGTTAGAGTGTCAGTCCTCTTGTACTTAAGTCGGCATTGTGCCTTTCGTATTAAATTCGAATGCAGTTTCTGTGTTTCATCGTCAATAAGAAGGTCCAAGGGAAAAAGTAAACCTGAAGTGAGGCATCGGAATCTAAAACTGGACTCACAGGACAATTTCATATCATAGAAAGTTAAAGTGTCAGTCCACTTGTACTTAAGTCGGCATTCTGCCTCTTGTATTAAATTCGGATGCAATTATTGTGGTTCATCGTCAATACGAAGGTCCAAGGGATACAGTAAACCTGAAGTGAAGCATCGTAATCTAAAACTGGACTCACAGGAGAGGTTCAAATCATAGAATACTTAGAGTGTCAGTCCTCTTGTACTTAAGTCGGCATTGTGACTTTTGTATTAAATTCGGTTGCAATGTCTGTGTTTCATCGTCAATAAGAAGGTCCAAGGGATACAGTAAACCTGAACTGAAGTACCGGAATCTAAAACTGGACTCACAGAAGGGGTTCAATTCATAGAAAGTTAGAGTGTCAGTCCTCTTGTACTTATGTCGGCATTGTGCCTTTTGTATTAAATTCGGATGCAATTTCTGTCTTTCATCGTCAATACGAAGGTCCAAGGGATACAGTAAACCTGAAGTGAAGCATCGCAATCTAAAACTGGACTCACAGGAGAGGTTCAAATCATAGAATACCTAGAGTGTCAGTCCTCTTGTACTTAAGTCGGCGTTGTGACTTTTGTATTAATTTCGGTTGCAATGTCTGTGTTTCATCGTCAATAAGAGGGTCCAAGGGATACGGTAAACCTGAAGTGAAGCATCGGAAACTAAAACTGAACTCACAGGAGAGGTTCAAATCATAGAGAGTTAGAGTGTCAGTCCTCTTGTACTTAAGTCATCATTGTGCCTTTTGTATTACATTCGGATGTATTTTCTTTGTTTCATCGTCAATAAGAAGGTCCAAGGGATACAGTACACCTGAAGTGAAGCATCGGAATCTAAAACTGGACTCACAGGAGAGGTTCAAATCACAGAAAGTTAGAGTGTCAGTCCTCTTGTACTTAAGTCGGCATTGTGCCTTTCGTATTAAATTCGAATGCAGTTTCTGTGTTTCATCGTCAATAAGAAGGTCCAAGGTATACAGTAGACCTGAAGTGAAGCATCGGGATCTAAAACTGGACTCACAGAAGGGGTTCAAATCATTGAAAGTTAGAGTGTCAGTCCTCTTGTACATAAATCGGCTTTGTGCATTTTGTATTAAATTAGGATGCAATTTCTGTGTTTCACCGTCAATAAGGAGGTCCAAGGGATACAGTAAACCTGAAGTGAAGCATCGGAATCTGAAACTGGACTCACAGGAGAGGTTTATATCATAGAACGTTAGAGTGTCAGTCCCCTTGTACCTAAGTCGACATTGTGCCTTTTGTACTAAATTCGAATGTAACTTCTGTGTTTCATCGTCAATAAGAAGGACCAAGGTATACAGTAAACCTGAAGTGAAGCAACGGAATCTAAAACTGGATTCACAGGAGAAGTTCAAATCATTGAATACTTAGAGTGTCATTCTTCTTGTACTTAAGTCGGCATTGTGCTTTTGTATTAAATTCGGACGCAATTTCTGTGTTTCATTGTCAATAAGAGGGTCCAAGGGATACTGTAAACCTGAACTGAAGCACCGGAATCTAAAACTGGTCTCACAGAAGGGGCTCAATTCATAGAAAGTTAGTGTCAGTCCTCTTGTACTTATGTCGGCATTGTGCCATTTGTATTAAATTCGGATACAATTTCTGTGTTTCATCGTCAATACGAAGGTCCAAGGGATACAGTAAACCTGAAGTGAAGCATCGGAATCTAAAACTGGACTCATAGGAGAGGTTCAAATCATTGAATACTTAGAGTGTCAGTCCTCTTGTACTTCAGTCGGCATTGTGACTTTTGTATTAAATTCGGTTGCAATGTCTGTGTTTCATCGTCAATAAGAAGGTCCAAGGAATACGGTAAACCTGAAGTGAAGCATCGGAATCTATCACTCGACTCACAGGAGACGTTCAAATCATAGAGAGTTAGAGTGTCAGTCCTCTTGTACTTAAGTCGTCATTGTGCCTTTTGTATTAAATTCGGATGCATTTTCTGTGTTTCATCGTCAATAAGAAGGACCAAGGGAAGCAGTAAACCTGAAGTGAGGCATCGGAATCTAAAACTGGACTCACAGGACAGGTTCATATCATAAAAATTTAAAGTGTCAGTCCTCTTGTACTTAAGTCGGCATTCTGCCTCTTGTATTAAATTCGGATGCAATTATTTTGGTTCATCGTCAATACGAAGGTCCAAGGGATACAGTAAACCTGAAGTGAAGCATCGTAATCTAAAACTGGACTCACTGGAGAGGTTCAAATCATAGAATACATAGAGTGTCAGTCCTCTTGTACTTAAGTCGGCATTGTGACTTTTGTATTAAATTCGGTTGCAATGTCTGTGTTTCATCGTCAATAAGAAGGTCCAAGGGATACGGTAAACCTGAAGTGAAGCATCGGAATCTGAAACTGGACTCACAGGAGAGGTTCAAATCATAGAGAGTTAGAGAGTCAGTCCTCTTGTACTTATGTCGGCATTGTGCCTTTCGTATTAAATTCGGATGCAGTTTCTGTGTTTCATCGTCAATAAGAAGGTCCAAGGTATACAGTAAGCCTGAAGTGAAGCATCGGAATCTAAAACTGGACTCACAGAGGAGCTTCAAATCATAGCAAGTTAGAGTGTCATTCCTCTTGTACTTAAGTCGGCATTGTGCCTTTTGTATTAAATTCGGATGCAATTTCTGTGTTTCATCGCCAATAAGAAGGTCCAAGGTATACAGTAAGCCTGAAGTGAAGCATCGGAATCTAAAACTGGGCTCACAGAGGAGCTTCAAATCATAGAAAGTTAGAGTGTCATTCCTCTTGTACTTAAGTCGGCATTGTGCCTTTTGTATTAAATTCGGATGCAATTTCTGTGTTTCATCGCCAATAAGAAGGTCCAAGGGATACAGTAAACCTTAACTGAAGTGCCGGAATCTAAAACTGGACTCACAGAAGGGGTTCAATTCATAGAAAGTTAGAGTTTCAGTCCTCTTGTACTTATGTCGGCATTGTGCCTTTTGTATTAAATTCGGATGCAATTTCTGTGTTTCATCGTCAATACGAAGGTCCAAGGGATACAGTAAACCTGAAGTGAAGCATCGGAATCTAAAACTGGACTCACAGGAGAGGTTCAAATCATAGAATACTTAGAGTGTCAGTTCTCTTGTACTTAAGTCGGCATTGTGACTTTTGTATTAATTTCGGTTGCAATGTCTGTGTTTCATCGTCAATAAGAGGGTCCAAGGGATACGGTACACCTGAAGTGAAGCATCGGAATCTAAAACTGGACTCACAGGAGAGGTTCAAATCATAGAGAGTTAGAGTGTCAGTACTCTTGTACTTAAGTCATCATTGTGCCTTTTGTATTACATTCGGATGCATTTTCTTTGTTTCATCGTCAATAAGAAGGTCCAAGGGATACAGTAAACCTGAAGTGAAGCATCGGAACCTAAAACTGGAATCACAGGACAGGTTCATATCATAGAAAGTTAAAGTGTCAGTCCTCTTATACTTAATTCGGCATTGTGCCTTTTGTATTAAATTCGGATGCAATTTCTGTGTTTCGTCGTCAATACAAAGGTCAAAGGGATACAGTAAACCTGAAGTGAAGCATCGGAATCTAAAACTGGACTCACAGGAGAGGTTCAAATCATAGAAAGTTAGAGTGTCAGTGCTCTTGTACTTACGTCGGCATTGTGCCTTTTGTATTAAATTTGGATGCAATCTCTGTGTTTCATCGTCAATAAGAAGGACCAATTGATACAGTAAACCTGAAGTGAAGCATCGGAATCTAAAACTGGACTCACAGGAGAGGTTTAAATCATAGAAAGTTAGAGTGTCAGTCCCCTTGTACTTAAGTCGGCATTGTGTCATTTGTATTAAATTCGGATGCAATTTCTGTGTTTCATCGTCAAGAAGAAGGTCCAAGGGATACAGTAAACCTGAAGTGAAGCATCGGAACCTAAAACTGGACTCACAGGAGAGGTTCAAATCATTGAAAGTTAGTGTCAGTCCCCTTGTACTTAAGTCGGCATTGTGCCTTTTGTATTAAATTCGGATTCAATTTCTGTGATTCATCGTCAATAAGAAGCTCCAAGGGATACAGTAAAAATGAAGTGAAGCATCGGGATCTAAAACTGGACTCACAGGAGGGGTTCAAATCATTGAAAGTTAGACTGTCAGTCCTCTTGTACATAAATCGGATTGTGCATTTTGTATTAAATTAGGATGCAATTTCTGTGTTTCACCGTCAAAAAGGAGGTCCAAGGGATACAGTAAACCTGAAGTGAAGCATCGGAATCTGAAACTGGACTCACAGGAGAGGTTTATTTTATAGAACGTTAGAGTGTCAGTCCGCTTGTACCTAAGTCGACATTGCGCCTTTTGTACTAAATTCGGATGTAACTTCTGTGTTTCATCGTCAATAAGAAGGACCAAGGTATACAGAAAACCTGAAGTGAAGCAACGGAATCTAAAACTGGACTCAACGGAAAGGTCCAAATCATAGAAAGTTAGAGTGTCAGTCCTCTTGTACTTAAGTCGGCATTGTGCCTTTTGTATTAAATTCGGATGCAATATCTGTGTTTCATCGTCAATAAGGTCCAAGGTATACAGTAAACCTGAAGTGAAGCATCGGAATCTAAAACTGGACTCACAGGAGAGGTTAAAATCATAGAAAGTTAGAGTGTCAGTCCTCTGGTACTTATGTCGGCATTGTGCCTTTCGTATTAAATTCGGATGCAGTTTCTGTGTTTCATCGTCAATAAGAAGGTCCAAGATATACAGTAAACCTGAAGTGAAGCATCGGAATCTAAAACTGGACTCACAGAAGAGTTTCAAATCATAGAAAGTTAGAGTGTCAGTCCTCTTGTACTTAAGTCGGCATTGTGCATTTTGTATTAAATTTGGATGCAATTTCTGTGTTTCATCGTCAATAAGAAGGTCTAAGGTATACAGTAAGCCTGAAGTGAAGCATCGGAATCTAAAACTGGACTCACAGGGGAGGTTCAAATCATAGAAAGTTAGAGTGTCATTCCTCTTGTACTTAAGTCGGCATTGTGCTTTTGTATTAAATTCGGATGCAATTTCTGTGTTTCATCGTCAATAAGAAGGTCCAAGGGATACAGTAAACCTGAACTGAAGCACCGGAATCTAAAACTGGACTCACACAAGGGGTTCAATTAATAGAAAGTTAGTGTCAGTCCTCTTGTACTTATGTCGGCATTGTGCCTTTTGTATTAAATTCGGATGCAATTTCTGTGTTTCATCGTCAATACGAAGGTCCAAGGGATACAGTAAACCTGAAGTGAAGCATCGGAATCTAAAACTGGACTCACAGGAGAGGTTCAAATCATAGAATACTTAGAGTGTCAGTCCTCTTGTACTTAAGTCGGCATTGTGACTTTTGTATTAAATTCGGTTGCAATGTCTGTGTTTCATCGTCAATAAGAAGGTCCAAGGGATACGGTAAACCTGAAGTGAAGCATCGGAATCTATAACTCGACTCACAGGAGACGTTCAAATCATAGAGAGTTAGAGTGTCAGTCCTCGTGTACTTAAGTCGTCATTGTGCCTTTTGTATTAAATTCGAATGCATTTTCTGTGTTTCATCGTCAATAAGAAGGTACAAGGGAAACAGTAAACCTGAAGTGAGGCATCGGAATCTAAAACTGGACTCACAGGACAGGTTCACATCATAGAAAGTTAAAGTGTCAGTCCTCTTGTACTTAAGTCGGCATTCTGCCTCTTGCATTAAATTCGGATACAATTATTGTGGTTCATAGTCAATACGAAGGTCCAAGGGATACAGTAAACCTGAAGTGAAGCATCGTAATCTAAAACTGGACTCACAGGAGAGGTTCAAATCATAGAATACTTAGAGTGTCAGTCCTCTTGTACTTAAGTCGGCATTGTGACTTTTGTATTCAATTCGGTTGCAATGTCTGTGTTTCATCGTCAATAAGAAGATCCAAGGGATACGGTAAACCTGAAGTGAAGCATCGGAATCTGAAACTGGACTCACAGGAGAGGTTCAAATCATAGAGAGTTAGAGTGTCAGTCCTCTTGTACTTAAGTTGTCATTGTGCCTTTTTTATTAAATTTGCATGCATTTTCTGTGTTTCATCATCAATAAGAAGGTCCAAGGGATACAGTAAACCTGAAGTAAAGCAGCAGAAAAAACTAAAGCTGGACTCACAGGAGAGGTTCAAATCATAGAAAGTTAGTGTGTCAGTCCTCTTGTACTTAAGTCGGCATTGTGTCTTTTGTATTAAAATCTTATGCAACTTCTGTGATTCATCGTCTATAAGAAGGTCCAAGGTATACAGTAAACCTGAAGTGAAGCATCGGAATCTAAAACTGGACTCACAGGAGAGGTTCTAATCATAGAAAGTTAGAGTGTCAGTCCTCTTGTACTTAAGTCGGCATTGTGCCTTTCGTATTAAATTCGAATGCAGTTTCTGTGTTTCATCGTCAATAAGAAGGTCCAAGGTATACAGTAAACCTGAAGTGAAGCATCGGAATCTAAAACTGGACTCACAGGAGGGGTTCAAATCATTGAAAGTTGGAGTGTCAGTCCTCTTGTACATAAATCGGCTTTGTGCATTTTGTATTAAATTAGGATGCAATTTCTGTGTTTCATCGTCAATAAGAAGGTCCAAGGGATACAGTAAACCTGAAGTGAAGCATCGGAACCTAAAACTGGACTCACAGGAGAGGTTCAAATCATTGAAAGTTAGAGTGTCAGTCCCCTTGTACTTAAGTCGGCATTGTGCCTTTTGTATTAAATTCGGATTCAATTTCTGTGATTCATCGTCAATAACAAGCTCCAAGGGATACAGTAAACCTGAAGTGAAGCATCGGGATCTAAAACTCGACTCACAGGAGGGGTTCAAATCATTGAAAGTTAGACTGTCAGTCCTCTTGTACATAAATCGGATTGTGCATTTTGTATTAAATTAGGATGCAATTTCTGTGTTTCACCGTCAAAAAGGAGGTCCAAGGGATACAGTAAACCTGAAGTGAAGCATCGGAATCTGAAACTTGACTCACAGGAGAGGTTTATTTCATAGAACGTTAGAGTGTCAGTCCCCTTGTACCTAAGTCGACATTGCGCCTTTTGTACTAAATTCGGATGTAACTTCTGTGTTTCATCGTCAATAAGAAGGACCAAGGTATACAGTAAACCTGAAGTGAAGCATCGGAATCTAAAACTGGACTCACAGGAGAGGTTTAAATCATAGAAACTTAGAGTGTCAGTCCCCTTGTACTTAAGTCGGCATTGTGTCATTTGTATTAAATTCGGATGCAATTTCTGTGTTTCATCGGCAATAAGAAGGTCCAAGGTATACAGTAAACCTGAAGTGAAGCATCGGAACCTAAAACTGGACTCACAGGAGAGGTTCAAATCATTGAAAGTTAGAGTGTCAGTCCCCTTGTACTTAAGTCGGCATTGTGCCTTTTGTTTTAAATTCGGATTCAATTTCTGTGATTCATCGTCAACAAGATGCTCCAAGGGATACAGTAAACCTGAAGTGAAGCATCGGGATCTAAAACTGGACTCACAGGAGGGGTTCAAATCATTGAAAGTTAGACTGTCAGTCCTCTTGTACATAAATCGGATTGTGCATTTTGTATTAAATTAGGATGCAATTTCTGTGTTTCACCGTCAAAAAGGAGGTCCAAGGGATACGGTAAACCTGAAGTGAAGCATCGGAATCTGAAACTGGACTCACAGGAGAGGTTTATTTCATAGAACGTAAGAGTGTCAGTCCCCTTGTACCTAAGTCGACATTGCGCCTTTTGTACTAAATTCGGATGTAACTTCTGTGTTTCATCGTCAATAAGAAGGACCAAGGTATACAGTAAACCTGAAGTGAAGCAACGGAATCTAAAACTGGACTCAAAGGAAAGGTTCAAATCACAGAAAATTAGAGTGTCAGTCCTCTTGTACTTAAGTCGGCATTGTGCCTTCTGTATTAAATCCGGATGTAATTTCTGTGTTTCATCGTCAATAAGAAGGTCCAAGTTATACAGTACACCTGAAGTGAGGCATCGGAATCTAAAACTGGACTCATAGGAGAGGTTCAAATCATAGAACGTTAGAGTGTCAGTCATCTTGTACTTAAGTCGGCATTCTGCCTTTTGCATTAAATTCGGATGCAATTTCTGTGTTCCATCGTCAATAACACGGTCCAAGGGATACAGTAAACCTGAAGTGAAGCATCTGAATCTAAAACTGGACTCACAGGAGAGGTTCAAGTCATAAAAAGTTAGAGTGTCAGTCTTCTTGTACTTAAGTCAGCATTGTGCCTTTTGTATTAAATTCGGATGCAATTTCTGTGTTTCATCGTCAATAAGAAGGTCCAAGGGATACAGTAAAGCTGAAGTGAAGCATCGGAATCTAAAACTAGACTCACAGGAGAGGTTCAAATCATAGAAGGTTAGAGTGTGAGTCCTCTTGTACTTAAGTCGGCATTGTGCCTTTTGTATTAAATTCTTATGCAATTTCTGTGTTTCATCGTCAATAAGAAGGTCCAAGGTATACAGTAAACCTGAAGTGAAGCATCAGAATCTAAAGCTGGGCTCACAGGAGAGGTTCAAATGATAAAAAGTTAGAGTGTCAGCCCTCTTGTACTTAAGCCAGCATTGTGCCTTTTGTATTATATTCGGATGCAATTTCTGTGTTTCATCGTCAGTAAGAACGTCCAAGGTATACAGTAAACCTAAAGTGAAGCATCAGAATCTAAAACTGGACTCAAAGGAGAGGTTCAAACCATAGAAAGCTAGAGAGTCCGTCCTCTTGTACTTAAAGCGGCATTGTGCCCTTTGTATTAAATTCGGTTGCAATTTCTGTGTTTCATTGTCAATAAGAAGGTCCAAGGCATACAGTAAAACTGATGTGAAGCGTCGGAGTCTAAAACTGGACTCACAGGGGAGGTTCAAATCATAGAAAGTTAGAGTGTCAGTCCTCTTGTACTTCAGACGGCATTGTGCCTTTTGTATTAAATTAGGATGCAATTTCTGTGTTTCATCGTTAATAAGAATGCCTAAGGTATACAGTAAACCTGAAGTGAGACATCGGAATCTAAAACTGGACTCACAGGAGAGGTTCAAATCATAGAACGTTAGAGTGTCAGTCTTCTTGTACTTAAGTCGGCATTCTGCCTTTTGCATTAAATGCGAATGCAATTCCTGTGTTTCATCGTCAATAACAAGGTCCAAGGGATACAGTAAACCTGAAGTGAAGCATCGGAATCTAAAACTGGACTCACAGGAGAGGTTAAAATCATTGAAAGTTAGAGTGTCAGTCCTCTTGTACTTATGTCGGCATTTTGACTTTTGTATTAAATTCGGAAGCAATATCTGTGTTTCATCGTCAATAAGAAGCTCCAAGGGATACAGTAAACCTAAAGTGAAGCATCGTGCTCTAAAACTGGACTCACAGGAGAGGTTCAAACCATTGACAGTTAGAGTGTCAGTCCTCTTGTACAGAAATCGGCTTTGAGCATTTTGTATTAAATTCGGATGCAATTTCTGTGTTTCACCGTCAATAAGGAGGTCCAAGGGATACAGTAAACCTGAAGTGAAGCAACGGAATCTGAAACTGGACTCAAAGGAGAAGTAAAATCATAGAATGTTAGAGTGTCAGTCCTCTTGTACTTAAGTCGGCATTGTGCCTTTTGTATTAAATTCGGATGCAATATCTGTGTTTCATCGTCAATAAGGTCCAAGGTATACAGTAAACCTGAAGTGAAGCATCGGAATCTAAAACTGGATTCACAGGAGAGGTTCAAATCATAGAAAGTTAGAGTGTCAGTCCTCTGGTACTTATGTCGGCATTGTGCCTTTCGTATTAAATTCGGATGCAGTTTCTGTGGTTCATCGTCAATAAGAAGGTCCAAGGTATACAGTAAACCTGAAGTGAAGCATCGGAATCTAAAACTGGACTCACAGAAGAGTTTCAAATAATAGAAAGTTAGAGTGTCAGTCCTCTTGTACTTAAAGCGGCATTGTGCCCTTTGTATTAAATTCGGTTGCAATTTCTGTGTTTCATCGTCAATAAGAAGGTCCAAGGTAAACAGTAAAACCGATGTGAAGCATCGGAGTCTATAACTGGACTCACAGGGGAGGCTCAAATCATAGAAAGTTAGAGTGTCAGTCCTCTTGTACTTAAGACGGCATTGTGCCTTTTGTATTAAATTAGGATGCAATTTCTGTGTTTCATCGTTAATAAGAATGTCCAAGGTATACAGTAAACCTAAAGTGAGGCATCGGAATTTAAAACTGGACTCACAGGAGAGGTTCAAATCATAGAACGTTAGAGTGTCAGTCCTCTTATACTTAAGTCGGCATTCTGCCTTTTGCATTAAATTCGAATGCAATTCCTGTGGTTCATCGTCAATAATAAGGTCCAAGGGATACAGTAAACCTGAAGTGAAGCATCAGAATCTAAAACTGGACTCACAGGAGAGGTTAAAATCATTGAAAGTTAGAGTGTCAGTCCTCTTGTACTTATGTCGGCATTTTGCCTTTTGTATTAAATTCGGAAGCAATATCTGTGTTTCATCGTCAATAAGAAGCTCCATGGGATACAGTAAACCTAAAGTGAAGCATCGGGCTCTAAAACTGGACTCACAGGAGAGGTTCAAACCATTGAAAGTTAGAGTGTCAGTCCTCTTGTACAGAAAACGGCTTTGTGCATTTTGTATTAAATTCGGATGCAATTTCTGTGTTTCACCGTCAATGAGGAGGTCCAAGGGATACAGTAAACCTGAAGAGAAGCAACGGAATCTGAAACTGGACTCAAAGGAGAAGTAAAATCATAGAATGTTAGAGTGTCAGTCCTCATGTACTTAAGTCGGCATTGTGCCTTTTGTATTAAATTCGGATGCAATATCTGTGTTTCGTCGTCAATAAGTTCCAAGGTATACAGTAAACCTGAAGTGAAGCATCGGAATCTAAAACTGGATTCACAGGAGAGGTTAAATCATAGAAAGTTAGAGTGTCAGTCCTCTGGTACTTATGTCGGCATTGTGCCTTTCGTATTAAATTCGGATGCAGTTTCTGTGGTTCATCGTCAATAAGAAGGTCCAAGGTATACAGTAAACCTGAAGTGAAGCATCGGAATCTAAAACTGGACTCACAGAAGAGTTTCAAATAATAGAAAGTTAGAGTGTCAGTCCTTTTGTACTTAAGTCGGCATTCTGCCTTTTGTATTAAATTCGGATGCAATTATTGTGGTTCATCGTCAATACGAACGTCCAATGGATACAGTAAAGCAGAAGTGAAGCATCGGAATCTAAAACTGGAATCACAGGAGAGGTTCAAATCATAGAAAGTGAGAGTGTCAGTCCTCTTGTAATTAAGTCGGCATTGTGCCTTTTGCATTAAATTGGGATGCAATTTCTGTGTTTCGTCGTCAAGAAGAAGGTGAATTTATACTGTAAACCTGAAGTGAAGCATCGG
This sequence comes from Schistocerca americana, assembly GCF_021461395.2. Lineage (NCBI taxonomy): Eukaryota > Metazoa > Arthropoda > Insecta > Orthoptera > Acrididae > Schistocerca > Schistocerca americana. Next base: position 695,461,575 of record NC_060123.1, read on the forward strand.
AATCTAAAACTGGAATCACAGGAGAGGTTCAAATCATAGAAAGTGAGAGTGTCAGTCCTCTTGTAATTAAGTCGGCATTGTGACTTTTGTATTAAATTCGGTTGCAATGTCTGTGTTTCATCGTCAATAAGAAGGTCCAAGGGATACGGTAAACCTGAAGTGAAGCATCGGAATCTGAAACTGGACTCACAGGAGAGGTTCAAATCATAGAGAGTTAAATTGTCAGTCCTCTTGTACTTAAGTTATCATTGTGCCTTTTGTATTACATTCGGATGCATTTTCTTTGTTTCATCGTCAATAAGAAGGTCCAAGGGATACAGCAAACCTGAAGTGAAGCATCGGAATCTAAAACTGGACTCACAGGACAGGTTCATATCATAGAAAGTTAAAGTGTCAGTCCTCTTGTACTTAATTCGGCATTGTGCCTTTTGTATTAAATTCGGATGCAATTTCTGTGTTTCGTCGTCAATACGAAGGTCCACGGGATACAGTAAACCTGAAGTGAAGCATCGGAATCTGAAACTGGACTCACAGGAGAGGTTCAAATCATAGAAAGTTAGAGTGTCAGTGCTCTTGTACTTAAGTCGTCATTGTGCCTTTTGTATTAAATTCGGATGCAATTTCTGTGTTTCATCGTCAATAAGAAGGTCCAAGGGATACAGTAAACCTGAAGTGAAGCATCGGAATCTAAAACTGGACTCACAGGAGAGGTTTAAATTATACAAATTTAGAGTGTCAGTCCTCTTGTACTTAAGTCGGCATTGTGTCATTTGTATTAAATTCGGATGCAATATCTGTGTTTCATCGTCAATTAGAAGGTCCAAGGGATACAGTAAACCTGAAGTGAAGCATCGGAACCAAAAACTGGACTCACAGGAGAGGTTCAAATCATTGAAAGTTAGAGTGTCAGTCCCCTTGTACGTAAGTCGGCATTGTGCCTTTTGTATTAAATTCGGATGCAATTTCTGTGATTCATCGTCAATAAGAAGCTCCAAGGGATACAGTAAAACTGAAGTGAAGCATCGGGATCTAAAACTGGACTCACAGGAGGGGATCAAATCATTGAAAGTTAGAGTGTCAGTCCTCTTGTACATAAATCGGCTTTGTGCATTTTGTATTAAATTAGGATGCAATTCCTGTGTTTCATCGTCAATAAGAAGCTCCAAGGGATACAGTAAACCTGAAGTGAAGCATCGGGATCTAAAACTGGACTCACAGGAGAGGTTCAAATCATAGAAAGTTAGAGTGTCAGTGCTCTTGTACTTAAGTCGTCATTGTGCCTTTTGTATTAAATTCGGATGCAATTTCTGTGTTTCATCGTCAATAAGAAGGTCCAAGGGATACAGTAAACCTGAAGTTAAGCAACGGAATCTGAAACTGGACTCAAAGGAGAGGTTAAAATCATAGAAAGTTAGAGTGTCAGTCCTCTGGTACTTATGTCGGCATTGTGCCTTTCGTATTAAATTCGGATGCAGTTTCTGTGTTTCATCGTCAATAAGAAGGTCCAAGATATACAGTAAACCTGAGTGAAGCATCGGAATCTAAAACTGGACTCACAGAAGAGTTTCAAATCATAGAAAGTTAGAGTGTCAGTCCTCTTGTACTTAAGTCGGCATTGTGCCTTTTGTATTAAATTTGGATGCAATTTCTGTGTTTCATCGTCAATAAGAAGGTCTAAGGTATACAGTAAGCCTGAAGTGAAGCATCGGAATCTAAAACTGGACTCACAGGGGAGGTTCAAATCATAGAAAGTTAGAGTGTCATTCCTCTTGTACTTAAGTCGGCATTGTGCTTTTGTATTAAATTCGGATGCAATTTCTGTGTTTCATCGTCAATAAGAAGGTCCAAGGGATACAGTAAACCTGAACTGAAGCACCGGAATCTAAAACTGGACTCACACAAGGGGTTCAATTCATAGAAGTTAGTGTCAGTCCTCTTGTACTTATGTCGGCATTGTGCCTTTTGTATTAAATTCGGATGCAATTTCTGTGTTTCATCGTCAATACGAAGGTCCAAGGGATACAGTAAACCTGAAGTGAAGCATCGGAATCTAAAACTGGACTCACAGGAGAGGTTCAAATCATAGAATACTTAGAGTGTCAGTCCTCTTGTACTTAAGTCGGCATTGTGACTTTTGTATTAATTTCGGTTGCAATGTCTGTGTTTCATCGTCAATAAGAAGGTCCAAGGGATACGGTAAACCTGAAGTGAAGCATCGGAATCTATAACTCGACTCACAGGAGACGTTCAAATCATAGAGAGTTAGAGTGTCAGTCCTCTTGTACTTAAGTCGTCATTGTGCCTTTTGTATTAAATTCGAATGCATTTTCTGTGTTTCATCGTCAATAAGAAGGTCCAAGGGAAACAGTAAACCTGAAGTGAGGCATCGGAATCTAAAACTGGACTCACAGGACAGGTTCACATCATAGAAAATTAAAGTGTCAGTCCTCTTGTACCTAAGTCGGCATTCTGCCTCTTGTATTAAATTCGGATACAATTATTGTGGTTCATAGTCAATACGAAGGTCCAAGGGATACAGTAAACCTGAGGTGAAGCATCGTAATCTAAAACTGGACTCACAGGAGAGGTTCAAATCATAGAATACTTAGAGTGTCAGTCCTCTTGTACTTAAGTCGGCATTGTGACTTTTGTATTCAATTCGGTTGCAATGTCTGTGTTTCATCGTCAATAAGAAGATCCAAGGGATACGGTAAACCTGAAGTGAAGCATCGGAATCTGAAACTGGACTCACAGGAGAGGTTCAAATCATAGAGAGTTAGAGTGTCAGTCCTCTTGTACTTAAGTTGTCATTGTGCCTTTTTTATTAAATTTGCATGCATTTTCTGTGTTTCATCATCAATAAGAAGGTCCAAGGGATACAGTAAACCTGAAGTAAAGCAGCAGAAAAAACTAAAGCTGGACTCACAGGAGAGGTTCAAATCATAGAAAGTTAGTGTGTCAGTCCTCTTGTACTTAAGTCGGCATTGTGCCTTTCGTATTAAATTCGAATGCAGTTTCTGTGTTTCATCGTCAATAAGAAGGTCCAAGGTATACAGTAAACCTGAAGTGAAGTATCGGGATCTAAAACTGGACTCACAGGAGGGGTTCAAATCATTGAAAGTTGGAGTGTCAGTCCTCTTGTACATAAATCGGCTTTGTGCATTTTGTATTAAATTAGGATGCAATTTCTGTGTTTCATCGTCAATAAGAAGGTCCAAGGGATACAGTAAACCTGAAGTGAAGCATCGGAACCTAAAACTGGACTCACAGGAGAGGTTCAAATCATTGAAAGTTAGAGTGTCAGTCCCCTTGTACTTAAGTCGGCATTGTGCCTTTTGTATTAAATTCGGATTCAATTTCTGTGATTCATCGTCAATAACAAGCTCCAAGGGATACAGTAAACCTGAAGTGAAGCATCGGGATCTAAAACTGGACTCACAGGAGGGGTTCAAATCATTGAAAGTTAGACTGTCAGTCCTCTTGGACACAAATCGGATTGTGCATTTTGTATTAAATTAGGATGCAATTTCTGTGTTTCACCGTCAAAAAGGAGGTCCAAGGGATACAGTAAACCTGAAGTGAAGCATCGGAATCTGAAACTGGACTCACAGGAGAGGTTTATTTCATAGAACGTTAGAGTGTCAGTCCCCTTGTACCTAAGTCGACATTGCGCCTTTTGTACTAAATTCGGATGTAACTTCTGTGTTTCATCGTCAATAAGAAGGACCAAGGTATACAGTAAACCTGAAGTGAAGCATCGGAATCTAAAACTGGACTCACAGGAGAGGTTTAAATCATAGAAACTTAGAGTGTCAGTCCCCTTGTACTTAAGTCGGCATTGTGTCATTTGTATTAAATTCGGATGCAATTTCTGTGTTTCATCGTCAATAAGAAGGTCCAAGTTATACAGTACACCTGAAGTGAGGCATCGGAATCCAAAACTGGACTCATAGGAGAGGTTCAAATCATAGAACGTTAGAGTGTCAGTCATCTTGTACTTAAGTCGGCATTCTGCCTTTTGCATTAAATTCGGATGCAATTTCTGTGTTCCATCGTCAATAACACGGTCCAAGGGATACAGTAAACCTGAAGTGAAGCATCTGAATCTAAAACTGGACTCACAGGAGAGGTTCAAGTCATAAAAAGTTAGAGTGTCAGTCTTCTTGTACTTAAGTAAGCATTGTGCCTTTTGTATTAAATTCGGATGCAATTTCTGTGTTTCATCGTCAATAAGAAGGTCCAAGGGATACAGTAAAGCTGAAGTGAAGCATCGGAATCTAAAACTAGACTCACAGGAGAGGTTCAAATCATAGAAGGTTAGAGTGTGAGTCCTCATGTACTTAAGTCGGCATTGTGCCTTTTGTATTAAATTCTTATGCAATTTCTGTGTTTCATCGTCAATAAGAAGGTCCAAGGTATACAGTAAACCTGAAGTGAAGCATCAGAATCTAAAGCTGGGCTCACAGGAGAGGTTCAAATGATAAAAAGTTAGAGTGTCAGCCCTCTTGTACTTAAGCCAGCATTGTGCCTTTTGTATTATATTCGGATGCAATTTCTGTGTTTCATCGTCAGTAAGAACGTCCAAGGTATACAGTAAACCTAAAGTGAAGCATCAGAATCTAAAACTGGACTCAAAGGAGAGGTTCAAACCATAGAAAGCTAGAGAGTCCGTCCTCTTGTACTTAAAGCGGCATTGTGCCCTTTGTATTAAATTCGGTTGCAATTTCTGTGTTTCATTGTCAATAAGAAGGTCCAAGGCATACAGTAAAACTGATGTGAAGCATCGGAGTCTAAAACTGGACTCACAGGGGAGGTTCAAATCATAGAAAGTTAGAGTGTCAGTCCTCTTGTACTTAAGACGGCATTGTGCCTTTTGTATTAAATTAGGATGCAATTTCTGTGTTTCATCGTTAATAAGAATGCCTAAGGTATACAGTAAACCTGAAGTGAGACATCGGAATCTAAAACTGGACTCACAGGAGAGGTTCAAATCATAGAACGTTAGAGTGTCAGTCCTCTTGTACTTAAGTCGGCATTCTGCCTTTTGCATTAAATGCGAATGCAATTCCTGTGTTTCATCGTCAATAACAAGGTCCAAGGGATACAGTAATCCTGAAGTGAAGCATCGGAATCTAAAACTGGACTCACAGGAGAGGTTAAAATCATTGAAAGTTAGAGTGTCAGTCCTCTTGTACTTATGTCGGCATTTTGACTTTTGTATTAAATTCGGAAGCAATATCTGTGTTTCATCGTCAATAAGAAGCTCCAAGGGATACAGTAAACCTAAAGTGAAGCATCGTGCTCTAAAACTGGACTCACAGGAGAGGTTCAAACCATTGACAGTTAGAGTGTCAGTCCTCTTGTACAGAAATCGGCTTTGTGCATTTTGTATTAAATTCGGATGCAATTTCTGTGTTTCACCGTCAATAAGGAGGTCCAAGGGATACAGTAAACCTGAAGTGAAGCAACGGAATCTGAAACTGGACTCAAAGGAGAAGTAAAATCATAGAATGTTAGAGTGTCAGTCCTCTTGTACTTAAGTCGGCATTGTGCCTTTTGTATTAAATTCGGATGCAATATCTGTGTTTCATCGTCAATAAGGTCCAAGGTATACAGCAAACCTGAAGTGAAGCATCGGAATCTAAAACTGGATTCACAGGAGAGGTTCAAATCATAGAGAGTTAGAGTGTCAGTCCTCTGGTACTTATGTCGGCATTGTGCCTTTCGTATTAAATTCGGATGCAGTTTCTGTGGTTCATCGTCAATAAGAAGGTCCAAGGTATACAGTAAACCTGAAGTGAAGCATCGGAATCTAAAACTGGACTCACAGAAGAGTTTCAAATAATAGAAAGTTAGAGTGTCAGTCCTCTTGTACTTAAAGCGGCATTGTGCCCTTTGTATTAAATTCGGTTGCAATTTCTGTGTTTCATCGTCAATAAGAAGGTCCAAGGTAAACAGTAAAACCGATGTGAAGCATCGGAGTCTAAAACTGGACTCACAGGGGAGGTTCAAATCATAGAAAGTTAGAGTGTCAGTCCTCTTGTACTTAAGACGGCATTGTGCCTTTTGTATTAAATTAGGATGCAATTTCTGTGTTTCATCGTTAATAAGAATGTCCAAGGTATACAGTAAACCTAAAGTGAGGCATCGGAATTTAAAACTGGACTCACAGGAGAGGTTCAAATCATAGAACGTTAGAGTGTCAGTCCTCTTATACTTAAGTCGGCATTCTGCCTTTTGCATTAAATTCGAATGCAATTCCTGTGTTTCATCGTCAATAACAAGGTCCAAGGGATACAGTAAACCTGAAGTGAAGCATCAGAATCTAAAACTGGACTCACAGGAGAGGTTAAAATCATTGAAAGTTAGAGTGTCAGTCCTCTTGTACTTATGTCGGCATTTTGCCTTTTGTATTAAATTCGGAAGCAATATCTGTGTTTCATCGTCAATAAGAAGCTCCATGGGATACAGTAAACCTAAAGTGAAGCATCGGGCTCTAAAACTGGACTCACAGGAGAGGTTCAAACCATTGAAAGTTAGAGTGTCAGTCCTCTTGTACAGAAATCGGCTTTGTGCATTTTGTATTAAATTCGGATGCAATTTCTGTGTTTCACCGTCAATAAGGAGGTCCCAGGGATACAGTAAACCTGAAGAGAAGCAACGGAATCTGAAACTGGACTCAATGGAGAAGTAAAATCATAGAATGTTAGAGTGTCAGTCCTCATGTACTTAAGTCGGCATTGTGCCTTTTGTATTAAATTCGGATGCAATATCTGTGTTTCGTCGTCAATAAGGTCCAAGGTATACAGTAAACCTGAAGTGAAGCATCGGAATCTAAAACTGGATTCACAGGAGAATTTAAATCATAGAAAGTTAGAGTGTCAGTCCTCTGGTACTTATGTCGGCATTGTGCCTTTCGTATTAAATTCGGATGCAGTTTCTGTGGTTCATCGTCAATAAGAAGGTCCAAGGTATACAGTAAACCTGAAGTGAAGCATCGGAATCTAAAACTGGACTCACAGAAGAGTTTCAAATAATAGAAAGTTAGAGTGTCAGTCCTTTTGTACTTAAGTCGGCATTCTGCCTTTTGTATTAAATTCGGATGCAATTATTGTGGTTCATCGTCAATACGAACGTCCAATGGATACAGTAAAGCAGAAGTGAAGCATCGGAATCTAAAACTGGAATCACAGGAGAGGTTCAAATCATAGAAAGTGAGAGTGTCAGTCCTCTTGTAATTAAGTCGGCATTGTGCCTTTTGCATTAAATTGGGATGCAATTTCTGTGTTTCGTCGTCAAGAAGAAGGTGCAATTTATACTGTAAACCTGAAGTGAAGCATCGGAATCTAAAACTGGAATCACAGGAGAGGTTCAAATCATAGAAAGTGAGAGTGTCAGTCCTCTTGTAATTAAGTCGGCATTGTGACTTTTGTATTAAATTCGGTTGCAATGTCTGTGTTTCATCGTCAATAAGAAGGTCCAAGGGATACGGTAAACCTGAAGTGAAGCATCGGAATCTGAAACTGGACTCACAGGAGAGGTTCAAATCATAGAGAGTTAGATTGTCAGTCCTCTTGTACTTAAGTTATCATTGCGCCTTTTGTATTACATTCGGATGCATTTTCTTTGTTTCATCGTCAATAAGAAGGTCCAAGGGATACAGCAAACCTGAAGTGAAGCATCGGAATCTAAAACTGGACTCACAGGACAGGTTCATATCACAGAAAGTTAAAGTGTCAGTCCTCTTGTACTTAATTCGGCATTGTGCCTTTTGTATTAAATTTGGATGCAATTTCTGTGTTTCGTCGTCAATACGAAGGTCCAAGGGATACAGTAAACCTGAAGTGAAGCATCGGAATCTGAAACTGGACTCACATTAGAGGTTCAAATCATAGAGAGTTTGAGTGTCAGTGCTCTTGTACTTAAGTCGTCATTGTGCCTTTTGTATTAAATTCGGATGCAATTTCTGTGTTTCATCGTCAATAATAAGGTCCAAGGGATACAGTAAACCTGAAGTGAAGCATCGGAATCTAAAACTGGACTCACAGGAGAGGTTTAAATTACACAAAGTTAGAGTGTCAGTCCTCTTGTACTTAAGTCGGCATTGTGTCATTTGTATTAAATTCGGATGCAATATCTGTGTTTCATCGTCAATTAGAAGGTCCAAGGGATACAGTAAACCTGAAGTGAAGCATCGGAACCAAAAACTGGACTCACAGGAGAGGTTCAAATCATTGAAAGTTAGAGTGTCAGTCCCCTTGTACGTAAGTCGGCATTGTGCCTTTTGTATTAAATTCGGATGCAATTTCTGTGATTCATCGTCAATAAGAAGCTCCAAGGGATACAGTAAACCTGAAGTGAAGCATCGGGATCTAAAACTGGACTCACAGGAGGGGATCAAATCATTGAAAGTTAGAGTGTCAGTCCTCTTGTACATAAATCGGCTTTGTGCATTTTGTATTAAATTAGGATGCAATTCCTGTGTTTCACCGTTAATAAGGAGGTCCAAGGGATACAGTAAACCTGAAGTGAAACATCGGAATCTGAAACTGGACTCACAGGAGAGGTTTATATCATAAAACGTTAGAGTGTCAGTCCCCTTGTACCTAAGTTGACAGTGTGCCTTTTGTACTAAATTCGGATGTAATTTCTGTGTTTCATCGTCAATAAGAAGGACCAAGGTATACAGTAAACCTGAAGTTAAGCAACGGAATCTGAAACTGGACTCAAAGGAGAGGTTCAAATCATAGAAAGTTAGAGTGTCAGTCCTCTGGTACTTATGTCGGCATTGTGCCTTTCGTATTAACATCGGATGCAGTTTCTGTGTTTCATCGTCAATAAGAAGGTCCAAGGTATACAGTAAACCTGAAGTGAAGCATCGGAATCTAAAACTGGACTCACAGAAGAGTTTCAAATCATAGAAAGTTAGAGTGTCAGTCCTCTTGTACTTAAGTCGGCTTTGTGCGTTTTGTATTAAATTCGGATGCAATTTCTGTGTTTCATCGTCAATAAGAAGGTCCAAGGTATACAGTAAGCCGGAAGTGAAGCATCGGAATCTAAAACTGGACTCACAGGGGAGGTTCAAATCATAGAAAGTTAGAGTGTCATTCCTCTTGTACTTAAGGCGGCATTGTGCTTTTGTATTAAATTCGGATGCAATTACTGTGTTTCATCGTCAATAAGAAGGTCCAAGGGATACAGTAAACCTGAACTGAAGCACCGGAATCTAAAACTGGACTCACAGAAGGGGTTCAATTCATAGAAAGTTAGAGTGTCAGTCCACTTGTACTTATGTCGGCATTGTTTCTTTTGTATTAAATTCGGATGCAATTTCTGTGTTTCATCGTCAATACGAGGGTCCAAGGAATACAGTAAACCTGAAGTGAGGCATCGGACTCTAAAACTGGACTCACAGGAGAGGTTCAAATCATAGAATACTTAGAGTGTCAGTCCTCTTGTACTTAAGTCGGCATTGTGACTTTTGTATTAAATTCGGTTGCAATGTCTGTGTTTCATCGTCAACAAGAGGGTCCAAGGGATACGGTAAACCTGAAGTGAAGCATCGGAATCTGAAACTGGACTCACAGGAGAGGTTCAAATCATAGAGAGTTAGATTGTCAGTCCTGTTGTACTTAAGTCATCACTGTGCCTTTTGTATTACATTCGGATGCATTATCTTTGTTTCATCGTCAATAAGAAGGTCCAAGGGATACAGTAAACCTGAAGTGAAGCATCGGAATCTAAAACTGGACTCACAGGACAGGTTCATATCATAGAAAGTTAAAGTGTTAGTCCTCTTGTACTTAATTCGGCATTGTGATTTTTGTATTAAATTCGGATGCAATTTCTGTGTTTCGTCGCCAATACGAAGGTCCAAGGGATACAGTAAACCTGAAGTGAAGGATCGGAATCTAAAAATGGACTCACGGGAGAGGTTCAAATCATAGAAAGTTAGAGTGTCAGTGCTCTTGTACTTAAGTCGGCATTGTGCCTTTTGTATTAAATTCGGATGCAATTTCTGTGTTTCGTCGTCAATAAGAAGGCCCAAGGGATACAGTAAACCTGAAGTGAAGCATCGGAACCTAAAACTGGACTCACAGGAGAGGTTTAAATCATTGAAAGTTAGAGTATCAGTCCCCTTGTACTTAAGTCGGCATTGTGCCTTTTGTATTAAATTCGGATGCAATTTCTGTGATTCATCGTCAATAAGAAGCTCCAAGGGATACAGTAAACCTGAAGTGAAGCATCGGGATCTAAAACTGGACTCACAGGAGGGATTCAAATCATTGAAAGTTAGAGTGTCAGTCCTCTTGTACATAAATCGGCTTTGTGCACTTTGTATTAAATTAGGATGCAATTTCTGTGCTTCACCGTCAATAAGGAGGTCCAAGGGATACAGTAAACCTGAAGTGAAGCATCGGAATCTGAAAGTGGACTCACTGGAGAGGTTTATATCATAGAACGTTAGAGTGTCAGTCCCCTTGTACCTATGTCGACAGTGTGCCTTTTGTACTAAATTCGGATGTAATTTCTGTGTTTCATCGTCAATAAGAAGGACCAAGGTATACAGTAAACCTGAAGTTAAGCAACGGAATCTTAAACTGGACTCAAAGGAGAGGTTCAAATCATAGAAAGTTAGAGTGTCAGTCCTCTTGTACTTATGTCGGCATTGTGCCTTTTGTAATAAATTCGGATGCAATATCTGTGTTTCATCGTCAATAAGGTCCAAGGTATACAGTAAACCTGAAGTGAAGCATCGGAATCTAAAACTGGACTCACAGGAGAGGTTCAAATCATAGAAAGTTAGAGTGTCAGTCCTCTGGTACTTACGTCGGCATTTTGCCCTTTGTATTAAATTCGGAAGCAATATCTGTGTTTCATCGTCAATAAGAAGCTCCAAGGGATACAGTAAACCTAAAGTGAAGCATCGGGCTCTAAAACTGGACTCACAGGAGAGGTTCAAACCATTGAAAGTTAGAGTGTCAGTCCTCTTGTACAGAAATCGGCTTTGTGCATTTTGTATTAAATTCGGATGCAATTTCTGTGTTTCACCGTCAATAAGGAGGTCCAAGGGATACAGTAAACCTGAAGTGAAGCAACGGAATCTGAAACTGGACTCAAAGGAGAAGTAAAATCATAGAATGTTAGAGTGTCAGTCCTCATGTACTTAAGTCGGCATTGTGCCTTTTGTATTAAATTCGGATGCAATATCTGTGTTTCATGGTCAATAAGGTCCAAAGTATACAGTAAACCTGAAGTGAAGCATCGGAATCTAAAACTGGATTCACAGGAGAGGTTCAAATCATAGAAAGTTAGAGTGTCAGTCCTCTTGTACTTAAGTCGGCATTGTGCCTTTTGTATTAAATTCGGATGCTATTTCTGTGTTTCGTCGTCAATAAGAAGGTCCAAGGTATACAGTAAACCTGAATTGAAGCATCGGAATCTAAAACTGGACTCACAGGGGAGGTTCAATCATAGAAAGTTAGAGTGTCATTCCTCTTGTACTTAAGTTGGCATTGTGCCTTTTGTATTAAATTCGGATGCAATTTCTGTGTTACATCGTCAATATGAAGGTCCAAGGGATACAGTAAACCTGAAGTACAGCAGCAGAATCTAAAGCTCGACTCACAGGAGAGGTTCAAATCATAGAAAGTTAGAGTGTCAGTCCTCTGGTACTTATGTCGGCATTGTGCCTTTTGTATTAAATTCGGATGCAATTTCTGTGTTTCATCGTCAATACGAAGGTCCAAGGGATACAGTAAACCTGAAGTGAAGCATCGGAATCTAAAACTGGACTCACAGGAGAGGTGCAAATCATAGAGTACTTAGAGTGTCAGTCCTCTTGTACTTAAGTCGGCATTGTGACTTTTGTATTAAATTCGGTTGCAATGTCTGTGTTTCATCGTCAATAAGAGGGTCCAAGGGATACGGTAAACCCGAAGGGAAGCATCGGAATCTAAAACTGGACTCACAGGAGAGGTTCAAAGCATAGAGAGTTAGAGTGTCAGTCCTCTTGTACTTAAGTCGTCATTGTGCCTTTTGTATTAAATTCAGATGCATTTTCTGTGTTTCATCGTCAAGAAGATGGTCCAAGGGAAACAGTAGACCTGAAGTGAAGCATCAGAATCTAAAACTGGACTCACAGGACAGGTTCATATCATAGAAAGTTAAAGTGTCAGTCCTCTTGTACTTAAGTCGGCATTCTGCCTTTTGTATTAAATTCGGATGCAATTATTGTGGTTCATCGTCAATACGAACGTCCAATGGATACAGTAAAGCAGAAGTGAAGCATCGGAACCTGAAACTGGACTCACAGGAGAGGTTCAAATCATAGAAAGTTGGAGTGTCAGTGCTCTTGTACTTAAGTCGTCATTGTGCCTTTTGTATTAAATTCGGATGCAATTTCTGTGTTTCATCGTCAATAAGAAGGTCCAAGGGATACAGTAAACCTGAAGTGAAGCATCGGAATCTAAAACTGGACTCACAGGAGAGGTTTAAATTATACAAAGTTAGAGTGTCAGTCCTCTTGTACTTAAGTCGGCATTGTGTCATTTGTATTAAATTCGGATGCAATATCTGTGTTTCATCGTCAATAAGAAGGTCCAAGGGATACAGTAAACCTGAAGTGAAGCATCGGAACCTAAAACTGGACTCACAGGAGAGGTTCAAATCATTGAAAGTTAGAGTGTCAGTCCCCTTGTACTTAAGTCGGCATTATGCCTTTTGTATTAAATTCGGATGCAATTTCTGTGATTCATGGTCAATAAGAAGCTCCAAGGGATACAGTAAACCTGAAGTGAAGCATCGGGATCTAAAACTGGACTCACAGGAGGGGATCAAATCATTGAAAGTTAGAGTGTCAGTCCTCTTTTACATAAATCGGCTTTGTGCATTTTGTATTAAATTAGGATGCAATTCCTGTGTTTCACCGTTAATAAGGAGGTCCAAGGGATACAGTAAACCTGAAGTGAAGCATCGGAATCTGAAACTGGACTCACAGGAGAGGTTTATATCATAGAACGTTAGAGTGTCAGTCCCCTTGTACCTAAGTCGACATTGTGAGTTTTGTACTAAATTCGGATGTAATTTCTGTGTTTCATCGTCAATAAGAAGGACCAAGGTATACAGTACACCTGAAGTTAAGCAACGGAATCTGAAACTGGACTCAAAGGAGAGGTTCAAATCATAGAAAGTTAGAGTGTCAGTCCTCTTGTACTTAAGTCGGCATTGTGCCTTTTGTATTAAATTCGAATGCAATATCTGTGTTTCATCGTCAATAAGGTCCAAGGGATACAGTAAACCTTAAGTGAAGCATCGGAATCTAAAACTGGACTCACAGGTGAGGTTCAAATCATAGAAAGTTAGAGTGTCAGTGCTCTTGTACTTAAGTCGGCATTGTGCCTTTTGTATTAAATTCGGATGCAATTTCTGTGTTTCATCGTCAATAAGAAGGCCCAAGGGATACAGTAAACCTGAAGTGAAGCATCGGAACCTAAAACTGGACGCACAGGAGAGGTTTAAATCATTGAAAGTTAGAGTATCAGTCCCCTTGTACTTAAGTCGGCATTGTGCCTTTTCTATTAAATTCGGATGCAATTTCTGTGATTCATCGTCAATAAGAAGCTCCAAGGGATACAGTAAACCTGAAGTGAAGCATCGGGATCTAAAACTGGACTCACAGGAGGGGTTCAAATCATTGAAAGTTAGAGTGTCAGTCCTCTTGTACATAAATCGGCTTTGTGCATTTTGTATTAAATTAGGATGCAATTTCTGTGTTTCACCGTCAATAAGGAGGTCCAAGGGATACAGTAAACCTGAAGTGAAGCATCGGAATCTGAAACTGGACTCACAGGAGAGGTTTATATCATAGAACGTTAGAGTGTGAGTCCCCTTGTTCCTAAGTCGACAGTGTGACTTTTGTACTAAATTCGGATGTAATTTCTGTGTTTCATCGTCAATAAGAAGGACCAAGGTATACAGTAAACCTGAAGTTAAGCAACGGAATCTTAAACTGGACTCAAAGGAGAGGTTCAAATCATAGAAAGTTAGAGTGTCAGTCCTTTTGTACTTAAGTCGGCATTGTGCCTTTTGTAATAAATTCGGATGCAATATCTGTGTTTCATCGTCAATAAGGTCCAAGGTATACAGTAAACCTGAAGTGAAGCATCGGAATCTAAAACTGGACTCACAGGAGAGGTTCAAATCATAGAAAGTTAGAGTGTCAGTCCTCTGGTACTTATGTCGGCATTGTGCCTTTCGTATTAAATTCGGATGCAGTTTCTGTGTTTCATCGTCAATAAGAAGGTCCAAGGTATACAGTAAACCTGAAGTGAAGCATCGGAATCTAAAACTGGACTCACAGAAGTGTTTCAAATCATAGAAAGTTAGAGTGTCAGTCCTCTTGTACTTAAGTCGGCATTGTGCGTTTTGTATTAAATTCGGATGCAATTTCTGTCTTTCATCGTCAATAAGAAAGTCCAAGGTATACAGTCAGCCTGAAGTGAAGCATCGGAATCTAAAACTGGACCTACAGGGGAGGTTCAATTCATAGAAAGTTAGAGTGTCATTCCTCTTGTACTTAAGTCGGCATTGTGACTTTTGTATTAAATTCGGTTGCAATGTCTGTGTTTCATCGTCAATAAGAAGGTCCAAGGTATACAGTCAGCCTGAAGTGAAGCATCGGAATCTAAAACTGGACCTACAGGGGAGGTTCAATTCATAGAAAGTTAGAGTGTCATTCCTCTTGTACTTAAGTCGGCATTGTGCTTTTGTATTAAATTCGGATGCATTTTCTGTGTTTCATCGTCGATAAGAAGGTCCAAGGGAAACAGTAAACCTGAAGTGAGGCATCGGAATCTAAAACTGGACTCATAGGAGAGGTTCAAATTATAGAAAGTTAAAGTGCCAGTCCTCTTGTACTTAAGACGGCATTCTGCCTCTTGTATTAAATTCGGATGCAATTATTGTGGTTCTTCGCCAATACGAAGGTCCAAGGGATCAGTAAACCAGAAGTGAAGCGTCGTAATCTAAAACTGGATTCACAGGAGAGGTTCAAATCATAGAAAGTTAGAGTGTCAGTCCTCTGGTACTTATGTCGGCATTGTGCCTTTCGTATTAAATTCGGATGCAGATTCTGTGTTTCATCGTCAATAAGATGGTCCAAGGTATACAGTAAACCTGAAGTGAAGCATCGGAATCTAAAACTGGACTCACAGAAGTGTTTCAAATCATAGAAAGTTAGAGGGTCAGTCCTCTTGTACTTAAGTCGGCATTGTGCGTTTTGTATTAAATTTGGATGCATTTTCTGTGTTTCATCGTCAATAAGAAGGTAAAAGGTATACAGTCAGCCTGAAGTGAAGCATCGGAATCTAAAACTGGACCTACAGGGGAGGTTCAAATCATAGAAAGTTAGAGTGTCATTCCTCTTGTACTTAAGTCGGCATTGTGCTTTTGTATTAAATTCGGATGCAATTTCTGTGTTTCATCGTCAATAAGAAGGTCCAAGGGATACAGTAAACCTGAACTGAAGCACCGGAATCTAAAACTGGACTCACAGAAGGGGTTCAATTCATAGAAAGTTAGAGTGTCAGTCCACTTGTACTTATGTCGGCATTGTGCCTTTTGTATTAAATTCGGATGCAATTTCTGTGTTTCATCGTCAATACGAGGGTCCAAGAGATACAGTAAACCTGAAGTGAAGCATCGGAATCTATAACTCGACTCACAGGAGACGTTCAAATCATAGAGAGTTAGAGTGTCAGTCCTCTTGTACTTAAGTCGGCATTGTGACTTTTGTATTAAATTCGGTTGCAATGTCTGTGTTTCATCGTCAATAAGAAGGTCCAAGGGATACGGTAAACCTGAAGTGAAGCATCGGAATCTATAACTCGACTCACAGGAGACGTTCAAATCATAGAGAGCTAGAGTGTCAGTCCTCTTGTACTTAAGTCGTCATTGTGCCTTTTGTATTAAATTCGGATGCACTTTCTGTGTTTCATCGTCAATAAGAAGGTCCAAGGGAAACAGTAAACCTGAAGTGAGGCATCGGAATCTAAAACTGGACTCACAAGACAGGTTCATATCATAGAAAGTTAAAGTGTCAGTCCGCTTGTACTTAAGTCGGCATTCTGCCTCTTGTATTAAATTCGGATGCAATTATTGTAATTCATCGTCAATACGAAGGTCCAAGGGATACAGTAAACCTGAAGTGAAGCATCGTAATCTAAAACTGGACTCACAGGAGAGGTTCAATTCATAGAAAGTTAGTGTGTGAGCACTCTTGTACTTAAGTCGGCATTGTGTATTTTATATTAAATTCGGATGCAATTTCTGTGATTCATCGTCAATAAGAAGGACCAAGGGATACAGTAAACCTGAAGTGAAGCATCGGAATCTAAAACTGGACTCACAGGAGAGGTTTAAATCATAGAAAGTTAGAGTGTCAGTCCTCTTGTACTTAAGTCGGCATTGTGTCATTTGTATTAAATTCGGATGCAATTTCTGTGTTTCATCGTCAATAAGAAGGTCCAAGGGATACAGTAAACCTGAAGTGAAGCATCAGAACCTAAAACTGGACTCACAGGAGAGGTTCAAATCATTGAAAGTTAGAGTGTCAGTCCCCTTGTACTTAAGTCGGCATTGTGCATTTTGTATTTATTTCGGATGCAATTTCTGTGATTCATCGTCAATAAGATGCTCCAAGGGATATAGTAAACCTGAAGTGAAGCATCGGGATCTAAAACTGGACTCACAGTAGGGGTTCAAATCATTGAAAGTTAGAGTGTCAGTCCTCTTGTACATAAATCGGCTTTGTGCATTTTGTATTAAATTAGGATGCAATATCTGTGTTTCATCGTCAATAAGGTCCAAGGTATACAGTAAACCTGAAGTAAAGCATCGGAATCTAAAACTGGACTCACAGGAGAGGTTCAAATCATAGAAAGTTAGAGTGTCAGCCCTCTGGTACTTATGTCGGCATTGTGCCTTTCGTCTTAAATTCGGATGCAGTTTCTGTGTTTCATCGTCAATAAGAAGGTCCAAGGTATACAGTAAACCTGAAGTGAAGCATCGGAATTTAAAACTGGACTCGCAGAAGAGTTTCAAATCATAGAAAGTTAGAGTGTCATTCCTCTTGTACTTAAGTCGGCATTTTGCTTTTGTATTAAATTCGGATGCAATTTCTGTGTTTCATCGCCAATAAGAAGGTCCAAGGGATACAGTAAACCTGAACTGAAGCACCGGAATCTAATACTGGACTCACAGAAGGGGTTCAATTCATAGAAAGTTAGAGTGTCAGTCCTCTTGTACTTATGTCGGCATTGTGCCTTTTGTATTAAATTCGGATGCAATTTCTGTATTTCATCGTCAATACGAAGGTCCAAGGGATACAGTAAACCTGAAGTGAAGCATCGGAATCTAAAACTGGACTCACAGGAGCGGTTCAAATCATAGAATACTTAGAGTGTCAGTCCTCTTGTACTTAAGTCGGCATTGTGACTTTTGTATTAAATTCGGTTGCAATGTCTGTGTTTCATCGTCAATAAGAAGGTCCAAGGGATACGGTAAACCTGAAGTGAAGCATCGGAATCTATAACTCGACTCACAGGAGACGTTCAAATCATAGAGAGTTAGAGTGTCAGTCCTCTTGTACTTAAGTCGTCATTGTGCCTTTTGTATTAAATTCGGATGCATTTTCTGTGTTTCATCGTCGATAAGAAGGTCCAAGGGAAACAGTAAACCTGAAGTGAGGCATCGGAATCTAAATCTGGACTCATAGGAGAGGTTCAAATTATAGAAAGTTAAAGTGCCAGTCCTCTTGTACTTAAGTCGGCATTCTGCCTCTTGTATTAAATTCGGATGCAATTATTGTGTTTCTTCGCCAATACGAAGGTCCAAGGGATCAGTAAACCTGAAGTGAAGCGTCGTAATCTAAAACTGGACTCACAGGAGAGGTTCAAATCATAGAATACTTAGAGTGTCAGTCCTCTTGTATTTAAGTCGGCAATGTGACTTTTGTATTAAATTCGGTTGCAATGTCTGTGTTTCATCGTCAATAAGAAGGTCCAAGGGATACGGTAAACCTGAAGTGAAGCATCAGAATCTGAAACTGGACTCACAGGAGAGGTTCAAATCATAGAGAGGTAGAGTGTCAGTCCTCTTGTACTTAAGTCGTCATTGTGCCTTTTGTATTAAATTCGGATGCATTTTCTGTGTTTCATCGTCAATAAGAAGGTCCAAGGGATACAGTAAGCCGGAAGTAAAGCAGCAGAATCTAAAGCTGGACTCGCAGGAGAGGTTCAAATCATAGAAAGTTAGAGTGTCAGTCCTATTGTACTTAAGTCGGCAATCTGCCTCTTGTATTAAATTCGGATGCAATTTCTGCGTTTCATCGTCAATAAGAAGGTCCCAGGTATACAGTAAACCTGAAGTGAAGCATCGGAATCTAAAACTGGACTCACAGGAGAGGTTCAATTCATAGAAAGTTAGAGGGTCAGCACTCTTATACTTAAGTCGGCATTGTGTATTTTGTATTAAATTCGGATGCAATTTCTGTGTTTCATGTTCAATAAGAAGGTCAAGGGTATACAGTAAACCTGAAGTGAAGCATCGGAATCTAAAACTGGACTCACAGGAGAGGTTCAAACCATTGAAAGTTAGTGTATGAGTCCTCTTGTACATAAGTCGGCTTTGTGCCATTTGTATTAAATTCGGATGCAATTTCTGTGTTTCACCATCAATAAGGAGGTCCAAGGGATACAGTAAACCTGAAGTGAAGCATCGGAATCTAAAACTGGACTCACAGGAGAGGTTTAAATCATAGAAAGTTAGAGTGTCAGTCCTCTTGTACTTAAGTCGGCATTGTGTCAATTGTATTAAATTCGGATGCAATTTCTGTGTTTCATCGTCAATAAGAAGGTTCAAGGGATACAGTAAACCTGAAGTGAAGCATCGGAACCTAAAACTGGACTCACAGGAGAGGTTCAAATCATTGAAAGTTAGAGTGTCAGTCCCCTTGTACTTAAGTCGGCATTGTGCCTTTTGTATTAAATTCGGATGAATTTCTGTGATTCATCGTCAATAAGATGCTCCGAGGGATACAGTAAACCTGAAGTGAAGCATCATGATATAAATCTGGACTCACAGTAGGGGATCAAATCATTGAAAGTTAGAGTGTCAGTCCTCTTGTACATAAATCGGCTTTGTGCATTTTGTATTAAATTAGGATGCAATTTCTGTGTTACACCGTCAATAAGGAGGTCCAAGGGATACAGTAAACCTGAAGTGAAGCATCGGAATCTAAAACTGGACTCACAGGAGAGGTTCAATTCATAGAAAGTTAGTGTGTCAGCACTCTTGTAGTTAAGTCGGCATTGTGTATTTTATATTAAATTCGGATGCAATTTCTGTGTTTCATCGTCAATAAGAAGGACCAAGGGATACAGTAAACCTAAAGTGTAGCATCGGAATCTAAAACTGGACTCACAGGAGAGGTTTAAATCATAGAAAGTTAGAGTGTCAGTCCTCTTGTACTTAAGTCGGCATTGTGTCATTTGTATTAAATTCGGATGCAATTTCTGTGATTCATCGTCAATAAGATGCTCCAAGGGATATAGTAAACCTGAAGTGAAGCATCGGGATCTAAAACTGGACTCACAGTAGGGGTTCAAATCATTGAAAGTTAGAATGTCAGTCCTCTTGTACATAAATCGGCTTTGTGCATTTTGTATTAAATTAGGATGCAATATCTGTGTTTCATCGTCAATAAGGTCCAAGGTATACAGTAAACCTGAAGTGAAGCATCGGAATCTAAAACTGGACTCACAGGAGAGGTTCAAATCATAGAAAGTTAGAGTGTCAGTCCTCTGGTACTTATGTCGGCATTGTGCCTTTCGTCTTAAATTCGGATGCAGTTTCTGTGTTTCATCGTCAATAAGAAGGTCCAAGGTATACAGTAAACCTGAAGTGAAGCATCGGAATTTAAAACTGGACTCGCAGAAGAGTTTCTAATCATAGAAAGTTAGAGTGTCATTCCTCTTGTACTTAAGTCGGCACTTTGCTTTTGTATTAAATTCGGATGCAATTTCTGTGTTTCATCGTCAATAAGAAGGTCCAAGGGATACGGTAAACCTGAAGTGAAGCATCGGAATCTATAACTCGACTCACAGGAGACGTTCAAATCATAGAGAGTTAGAGTGTCAGTCCTCTTGTACTTAAGTCGTCATTGTGACTTTTGTATTAAATTCGGATGCATTTTCTGTGTTTCATCGTCGATAAGAAGGTCCAAGGGAAACAGTAAACCTGAAGTGAGGCATCGGAATCTAAAACTGGACTCATAGGAGAGGTTCAAATCATAGAAAGTTAAAGTGCCAGTCCTCTTGTACTTAAGTCGGCATTCTGCCTCTTGTATTAAATTCGGATGCAATTATTGTGGTTCATCGCCAATACGAAGGTCCAAGGGATCAGTAAACCTGAAGTGAAGCGTCGTAATCTAAAACTGGACTCACAGGAGAGGTTCAAATCATAGAATACTTAGGGTGTCAGTCCTCTTGTACTTAAGTCGGCAATGTGACTTTTGTATTAAATTCGGTTGCAATGTCTGTGTTTCATTGTCAATAAGAAGGTCCAAGGGATACGGTAAACCTGAAGTGAAGCATCAGAATCTGAAACTGGACTCACAGGAGAGGTTCAAATCATAGAGAGTTAGAGTGTCAGTCCTCTTGTATTTAAGTCGTCATTGTGCCTTTTGTATTAAATTTGGATGCATTTTCTGTGTTTCATCGTCAATAAGAAGGTCCAAGGGATACAGTAAGCCTGAAGTAAAGCAGCAGAATCTAAAGCTGGACTCGCAGGAGAGGTTCAAATCATAGAAAGTTAGAGTGTCAGTCCTCTTGTACTTAAGTCGGCATTCTGCCTCTTGTATTAAATTCGGATGCAATTCCTGCATTTCATCGTCAATAAGAAGGTCCCAGGTATACAGTAAACCTGAAGTGAAGCATCGGAATCTAAAACTGGACTCACAAGAGAGGTTCAATTCATAGAAAGTTAGAGTGTTAGCACTCTTATACTTAAGTCGGCATTGTGTATTTTGTATGAAATTCGGATGCAATTTCTGTGTTTCATGGTCAATAAGAAGGTCAAGGGTATACAGTAAACCTGAAGTGAAGCATCGGAATCTAAAACTGGACTCACAGGAGAGGTTCAAACCATTGAAAGTTAGTGTATCAGTCCTCTTGTACATAAGTCGGCTTTGTGCCATTTGTATTAAATTCGGATGCAATTTCTGTGTTTCACCATCAATAAGGAGGTCCAAGGGATACAGTAAACCTGAAGTGAAGCATCGGAATCTAAAACTGGACTCACAGGAGAGGTTTAAATCATAGAAAGTTAGAGTGTCAGTCCTCTTGTACTTAAGTCAGCATTGTGTCATTTGTATTATATTCGGATGCAATTTCTGTGTTTCATCGTCAATAAGAAGGTCCAAGGGATACAGTAAACCTGAAGTGAAGCATCGGAACCTAAAACTGGACTCACAGGAGAGGTTCAAATCATTGAAAGTTAGAGTGTCAGTCCCCTTGTACTTAAGTCGGCATTGTGCCTTTTGTATTAAATTCGGATGCAATTTCTGTGATTCATCGTCAATAAGATGATCCAAGGGATACAGTAAACCTGAAGTGAAGCATCGGGATATAAATCTGGACTCACAGTAGGGGATCAAATCATTGAAAGTTAGAGTGTCAGTCCTCTTGTACATAAATCGGCTTTGTGCATTTTGTATTAAATTAGGATGCAATTTCTGTGTTTCACCGTCAATAAGGAGGTCCAAGGGATACAGTAAACCTGAAGTGAAGCATCGGAATCTGAAACTGGACTCACAGGAGAGGTTTATATCATATAACGTTAGAGAGTCAGTCCCCTTGTACCTAAGTCGACATTGTGCCGTTTGTACTAAATTCGGATGTAATTTCTGTGTTTCATCGTCAATAAGAAGGACCAAGGTATACAGTAAACCTGAAGTGAAGCAACGGAATCGAAAACTGGACTCAAAGGAGAGGTTCAAATCATAGAAAGGTAGAGTGTCAGTCTTCTTGTACTTAAGTCGGCATTCTGCCTCTTGTATTAAATTCGGATGCAATTATTGAGGTTCATCGCCAATACGAAGGTCCAAGGGATCACTAAACCTGAAGTGAAGCGTCGTAATCTAAAACTGGACTCACAGGAGAGGTTCAAATCATAGAATACTTAGAGTGTCAGTCCTCTTGTACTTAAGTCGGCAATGTGACTTTTGTATTAAATTCGGTTGCAATGTCTGTGTTTCATCGTCAATAAGAAGGTCCAAGGGATACGGTAAACCTGAAGTGAAGCATCAGAATCTAAAGCTGGACTCGCAGGAGAGGTTCAAATCATAGAAAGTTAGAGTGTCAGTCCTCTTGTACTTAAGTCGGCATTCTCCCTCTTGTATTAAATTCGGATGCAATTTCTGCGTTTCATCGTCAATAAGAAGGTCCCAGGTATACAGTAAACCTGAAGTGAAGCATCGGAATCAAAACTGGACTCACAGGAGAGGTTCAATTCATAGAAAGTTAAAGTGTCAGCACTCTTATACTTAAGTCGGCATTGTGTATTTTGTATTAAATTCGGATGCAATTTCTGTGTTTCATGGTCAATAAGAAGGTCAAGGGTATACAGTAAACCTGAAGTGAAGCATCGGAATCTAAAACTGGACTAACAGGAGAGGTTCAAATCATTGAAAGTTACAGTGTCAGTCCCCTTGTACTTAAGTCGGCATTGTGCCTATTGTATTAAATTCGGATGCAATTTCTGTGATTCATCGTCAATAAGATGCTCCAAGGGATACAGTAAACCTGAAGTGAAGCATCGGGATCTAAATCTGGACTCACAGTAGGGGATCAAATCATTGAAAGTTAGAGTGTCAGTCCTCTTGTACATAAATCGGTTTTGTGCATTTTGTATTAAATTAGGATGCAATTTCCGTGTTTCACCGTCAATAAGGAGGTCCAAGGGATACAGTAAACCTGAAGTGAAGCATCGGAATCTGAAACTGAACTCACAGGAGAGGTTTATATCATAGAACGTTAGAGTGTCAGTCCCCTTGTACCTAAGTCGACATTGTGCCGTTTGTACTAAATTCGGATGTAATTTCTGTGTTTCATCGTCAATAAGAAGGACCAAGGTATACAGTAAACCTGAAGTGAAGCAACGGAATCGAAAACTGGACTCAAAGGAGAGGTTCAAATCATAGAAAGTTAGAGTGTCAGTCTTCTTGTACTTAAGTCGGCATTCTGCCTCTTGTATTAAATTCGGATGCAATTATTAAGGTTCATCGCCAATACGAAGGTCCAAGGGATCAGTAAACCTGAAGTGAAGCGTCGTAATCTAAAACTGGACTCACAGGAGAGGTTCAAATCATAGAATACTTAGAGTGTAAGTCCTCTTGTACTTAAGTCGGCAATGTGACTTTTGTATTAAATTCGGATGCATTTTCTGTGATTCATCGTCAATAAGATGCTCCAAGGGATACAGTAAACCTGAAGTGAAGCATCGGAATCTAAAACTGGACTCTTAGGAGAGGTTCAATTCATAGAAGTTAGAGTGTCAGCACTCTTATACTTAAGTCGGCATTGTGTATTTTGTATTAAATTCGGATGCAATTTCTGTGTGTTATGGTCAATAAGAAGGTCAAGGGTATACAGTAAACCTGAAGTGAAGCATCGGAATGTAAAACTGGACTCACAGGAGAGGTTCAAATCATTGAAAGTTAGTGTATCAGTCCTCTTGTACATAAGTCGGCTTTGTGCCATTTGTATTAAATTCGGATGCAATTTCTGTGTTTCACCATCAATAAGGAGGTCCAAGGGATACAGTAAACCTGAAGTGAAGCATCGGAATCTAAAACCGGACTCACAGGAGAGGTTTAAATCATTGAAAGTTAGAGTGTCAGTCCGCTTGTACTTAAGTCGGCATTCTGCCTCTTGTATTAAATTCGGATGCAATTTCTGCGTTTCATCGTCAATAAGAAGGTCCCAGGTATACAGTAACCTGAAGTGAAGCATCGGAATCTAAAACTGGACTCACAGGAGAGGTTCAATTCATAGAAAGTTAGAGTGTCAGCACTCTTATACTTAAGTCGGCATCGTGTATTTTGTATTAAATTCGGATGCAATTTCAGTGTTTCATGGTCAATAAGAAGGTCAAGGGTATACAGTAAACCTGAAGTGAAGCATCGGAATCTAAAACTGGACTCACAGGAGAGGATCAAATCATTGAAAGTTAGTGTATCAGTCCTCTTGTACATAAGTCGGCTTTGTGCCATTTGTATTAAATTCGGATGCAATTTCTGTGTTTCACCATCAATAAGGAGGTCCAAGGGATACAGTAAACCTGAAGTGAAGCATCGGAATCTAAAACTGGACTCACAGGAGAGGTTCAAATCATAGAAAGTTAGAGTGTCAGTCCTCTGGTACTTATGTCGGCATTGTGCCTTTCGTCATAAATTCGGATGCAGTTTCTGTGTTTCATCGTCAATAAGAAGGTCCAAGGTATACAGTAAACCAGAAGTGAAGCATCGGAATCTAGAACTGGACTCACAGAAGAGTTTCAAATCATAGAAGGTTAGAGTGTCAGTCCTCTTGTACTTAAGTCGGCATTGTGCCTTTTGTATTACATTCGGATGCAATTTCTGTGTTTCATCGTCAATAAGAAGGTCCAAGGTATACAGTAAGCATGAAGTGAAGCATCGGAATCTAAAACTGGACTCACAGTGGAGGTTCAAATCATAGAAAGTTAGAGTGTCATTCCTCTTGTACTTAAGTCGGCATTGTGCTTTTGTATTAAATTCGGATGCAATTTCTGTGTTTCATCGTCAATAAGAAGGTCCAAGGGATACAGTAAACCTGAACTGAAGCACCGGAATCTAAAACTGGACTTACAGACGGGGTTCAATTCATAGAAAGTTAGAGTGTCAGTCCTCTTGTACTTATGTCGGCATTGTGCCTTTTGTATTAAATTCGGATGCAATTTCTGTGTTTCATCGTTAATACGAAGGTCCAAGGGATACAGTAAACCTGAAGTGAAGCATCGGAATCTAAAACTGGACTCACAGGAGAGGTTCAAATCATACAGACCTAGAGTGTCAGTCCTCTTGTACTTAAGTCGTCATTGTGCCTTTTGTATTAAATTCGGATGTATTTTCTGTGTTTCATCGTCAATAAGAAGGTCCAAGGGATACAGTAAACCTGAAGTAAAGCAGCAGAACCTAAAGCTTGACTCGCAGGAGAGGTTCAAATCATAGAAAGTTAGAGTGTCAGTCCTCTTGTACTTAAGTCGGCATTGCGTCTTTTGTATTAAATTCGGATGTAATTTCTGCGCTTCATCGTCAATAAGAAGGTCCCAGGTATACAGTAAACCTGAAGTGAAACATCGGAATCTAAAACTGGACTCACAGGAGAGGTTCAAATCATTGAAAGTTAGTGTATCAGTCCTCTTGTACATAAGTCGGCTTTGTGCCTTTTGTATTAAATTCGGATGCAATTTCTGTGTTTCACCGTCAATAAGGAGGTCCAAGGGATACAGTAAACCTGAAGTGAAGCATCGGAATCTAAAACTGGACTCACAGGACAGGTTCAAATCATAGAATGTTAGAGTGTCAGTTCTCTTGCACTTATGTCGGCATTGTTCCTTTTGTATTAAATTCGGATGCCTTTTCTGTGTTTCATCGTCAATAAGAAGGTCCAAGGTATACAGTAAACCTGAAGTGAGGCTTCGGAATCCCAAACTTGACTCACAGGAGTGGTTCAAATCATAGAACGTTAGAGTGTCAGTCCTCTTGTCCTTAAGTCGGCATTGTGCCTTTTGTATTAAATTCGGATGCAATTCCTGTGTTTCATCGTCAATAAGAAGGGCCAAGGTATACAGTAAACCTCAAGTGAAGCATCGGAATCTAAAACTGGACTCATAGGAGAGGTTCAAATCATAGAAAGTTAGAGTGTCAGTCCTCATGTACTTAAGTCGGCATTGTGAATTTTGTATTAAATTCGGATGCAATTTCAGTATTTCATCGTCAATTAGAAGTTCCAAGGTACACAGTAAACCTGAAGTGGGGCATCAGAATCTATAACTGGAGTCACAGGAGAGGTTCAAATCATAGAACGTTAGAGTGTCAGTCCTCTTGTACTTAAGTCTGCATTCTGCATTTTGCATTAAATTCGGATGCAATTTCGGTTTTCCATCATCAATAAGAAGGTCCAAGGTATACAGTAAACCTGAAGTGAAGCATCGGATTCTAAAACTGGGGTCACAGGAGAGGTTCAAATCATTGAAAGTTAGAGTGTCAGTCCTCTTGTACTTAAGTCGGCATTTTGCTTTTGGTATTAAATTCGGATGCAATTTCTGTGTTTCATCGTCAATTACAAAGTCCAAGGGTTACAGTAAACCTGAAGTGAAGCATCGGAATCTGAAACTGTATTCACAGGAGAGGTTCAAATAATTGAGAGTTAGAGTGTCAGTCGTCTTGTACTTAAGTCGGCATTGTGCCTTTTGTATTGTATTCGGAAACAATTTCTGTGTTTCATCGTCAATAAGAAGGTCCAAGGAATACTGTAAACCTGAAGTGAAGCATCGGAATCTAAAATTGGACTCACAGGAGACGTTCAAATCATAGAAAGTTAGAGAGTCAGTCTTCTTGTACTTAAGTCGGCCTTGTGCCTTTTGTATTAAATTCGGATGCAATTTCTGTGTTTCATCGTCAATAAGAAGGTCCAAGGCATACAGTTAACCTGAAGTGAAGCATCGGAATCTAAAACTGGACTCACAGGCGAGGTTCAAATCATAGGAAGTTAGTGTCAGTCCTCTTGTCCTTAAGTCGGCATTGTGCCTTTTGCATTAAATTCGGATGCAATTTCTGTGTTTCATCGTCAATAAGAAAGTCCAAGGTATACAGTAAACCTGAAGTGAAGCATCGGAATCTAAAACTGGACTCATAGGAGAGGTTCAAATCATAGAAAGTTAGAGTGTCAGTCCTCTTGTACTTAAGTCAGCATTGTGCTTTTGTATTAAATTCGGATGCAATTTCTGTGTTTCATCGTCAATAAGAATGTCCAAGGTATACAGTAAACCTGAAGTGAGGCATCGGAATCTAAAACTGGACTCACAGGAGAGGTTCAACTCATAGAATGTTAGTGTCAGCCCGCTTGTCCTTTAGTCGGCATTGTGCCTTTGTATTAAATTCGTATGCAAGTTCTGTGTTTCATCGTCAATAAGAAGCTCCAAGGGATACAGTAAACCTGAAGTGAAGCATCGTAATCTAAAACTTGACTCACAGGATAGGTTCAAATCATTGGAAGTTAGAGTGTCAGTCCTCTAGTACATAAGCCGGCTTTGTGCATTTTGTATTAAATTCGGATGCAATTTCTGTGTTTCACCGTCATAAGGATGTCTAAGGGATACAGTAAACCTGAAGTGAAGCATCGGATTCTAAAACTGGGGTCACAGGAGAGGTTCAAATCATTGAAAGTTAGAGTGTCAGTCCTCTTGTACTTAAGTCGGCATTTTGCTTTTGGTATTAAATTCGGATGCAATTTCTGTGTTTCATCGTCAATTAGAAAGTCCAAGGGTTACAGTAAACCTGAAGTGAAGCATCGGAATCTGAAACTGGATTCACAGGAGAGGTTCAAATAATTGAGAGTTAGAGTGTCAGTCCTCTTGTACTTAAGTCGGCATTGTGCCTTTTGTATTACATTCAGATGCAATTTCATGTGTTTCATCGTCAATAAGAAGGACCAAGGTATACAGTAAACCTGAAGTGAAGCAACGGAATCTAAAACTGGACTCAAGGGAGAGGTTCAAATCATAGAAAGTTAGAGTGTCAGTCCTTTTGTACTTAAGTCGGCATTGTGCCTATTGAATTTAATTCCGATGCAATTTCTGTGTTACACCGTCAATAAGGAGGTCCATGGGATACAGTAAACCTGAAGTGAAGCATCGGAATCTAAAACTGGACTCACAGGAGATGTTCAAATCATAGAAAGTTAGAGAGTCGGTCCTCTTGTACTTAAGTCGTGATTGTGCCTTTTGTATTAAATTCGGATGCAATTTCTATGTCTCACCGTCAATAAGGAGGTCCAAGGGATACAGTAAACCTGAAGTGAAGCATCGGAATCTAAAACTGGGCTCACAGGAGAGGTTCAAATCATAGAATGTTAGAGTGTCCGTCTTCTTGTACTTAAGTCGGCATTGTGCCTTTAGTATTAATTTCGGATGCAATTTCTGTGCTTCATCGTCAATTAGAAAGTCCAAGGGATACAGTAAACCTGAAATGAAGCATCGGAATCTGAAACTGGACTCACAGGGGAAGTTCAAATCATAGAAAGTTAGAGTTTCAGTCCTCTTGTACTTAAGTAGGCATTGTGCCTTTTGTAATAAATTCGGAAGCAGTTTCTGTGTTTCATCGTCAATAAGAAGCTCCAAGGGATACTGTAAACCTGAAGTGAAGCATCGGAATCTAAAACTGGACTCACAGGAGATGTTCAAATCATAGAAAGTTAGAGAGTCGGTCCTCTTGTACTTAAGTCGTGATTGTGCCTTTTGTATTAAATTCGGATGCAATTTCTATGTCTCACCGTCAATAAGGAGGTCCAAGGGATACAGTAAACCTGAAGTGAAGCATCGGAATCTAAAACTGGGCTCACAGGAGAGGTTCAAATCATAGAAAGTTAGAGTGTCCGTCTTCTTGTACTTAAGTCGGCATTGTGCCTTTAGTATTAATTTCGGATGCAATTTCTGTGTTTCATCGTCAATACGTAGGTCCAAGGGATACAGTAAACCTGAAGTGATGCATCGGAATCTAAAACTGGACTCACAGGAGACGTTCAAATCATAGAAAGTTAGAGTGTCAGTCCGCTTGTACTTAAGTCGGCATTCTGGATTTTGCATTAAATTCGGATGCAATTTCGGTTTTCCATCGTCAATAAGAAGGTCCAAGGTATACAGTAAACCTGAAGTGAAACATCGGATTCTAAAACTGGACTCACAGGAGAGGTTCAAGTCATTGATCGTTAGAGTGTCAGTCCTCTTGTACTTAAGTCGGCATTTTGCTTTTCGTATTAAATTTGGATGCAATTTCTGTGTTTCATCGTCAATTAGAAAGTCCAAGGGATACAGTAAACCTGAAGTGAAGCATCGGAATCTAAAACTGGACTCACAGGAGAGGTTCAAATAATTGAAAGTTAGAGTGTCAGTCGTCTTGTACTTAAGTCGGCATTGTGCCTTTTGTATTGAATTCGGAAACAATTTCTGTGTTTCATCGTCAATAAGAAGGTCCAAGGGATACAGTAAACCTGAAGTGAAGCATCGGAATCTAAAACTGGACTCACAGGAGACGTTCAAATCATAGAAAGTTAGAGAGTCAGTCCTCTTGTACTTAAGTCGAGATTGTGCCTTTTGTATTAAATTCGGATGCAATTTCTGTGTCTCACCGGCAATAAGGAGGTCCAAGGGATACAGTAAACCTGAAGTGAAGCATCGGAATCTAAAACTGGACTCACAGTAGAGGTTCAAATCATTGGAAGTTAAAGTGTCAGTCCTCTTGTACATAAGTCGGCTTTGTGCATTTTGTATTAAATTCGGATGCAATTTCTGTGTTTCACCGTCATAAGGAGGTCTAAGGGATACAGTAAACCTGAAGTGAAGCATCGGAATCTAAAACTGGACTCACAGGAGAGGTTCAAATCATAGAAAGTTAGAGTATCAGCCCCCTTGTACTTAAGTCGGCATTGTGCCTTTTGTATTAAATTCAGAAGCAATTTTTGTGTTTCATCGTCAATAACAAGGACCAAGGTATACAGTAAACCTGAAGTGAAGCAACGGAATCTAAAACTGGACTCAAGGGACAGGTTCAAATCATAGAAAGTTAGAGTGTCAGTCCTCTTGTAAATAAATCGGCATTGTGCCTTTTGCATTAAATTCGGATGCAATATCTGTGTTTCATCGTCAATAAGAAGGTCCAAGGTATACAGTAAACCTGAAGTGAGGCATTGGAATCTAATACTGGACTCACAGGGGAGGTTCAAATCATAGAACGTTAGAGTGTCAGTCCTCTTGTACTTAAGTCGGCATTGTGCTTTTGTGTTAAATTCGGATACAATTTCTGTGTTTCATCGATAATAAGAAGGCCCAGGTATACAGTAAACCTCACGTGAAGCATCGGAATCTAAAACTGGACTTATAGGAGAGGTTCAAATCATAGAAAGTTAGAGTGTCAATCCTCATGTACTTAAGTCGGCATTGTGCCTTTTGTATTAAATTCGGATGCAATTTAAGTATTTCATCGTCAATAAGAAGGTCCAAGGTATACAGTAAACCTGAAGTGAGGCATCAGAATCAATAACTGGACTCACAGGAGGGGTTCAAATCATAGAACGTTAGAGTGTCCGTCCTCTTGTACTTAAGTCGGCATTCTGCATAATGCATTAAATTCGGATGCAATTGCGGTTTTCCATCGTCAATAAGAAGGTCCAAGGTATACAGTAAACCTGATGTGAAGCATCGGATTCTGAAACTGGACTCACAGAAGAGGTTCAGATCATAGAAAGATATAGAGTCAGTTCTCTTGTACTTATGTCAGCATTGTGCCTTGTGTATTAAATTCGGGTGCAATATCTGTGTTTCATAGTCATTAAGAAGGTCCAAGGTATACAGTAAACCTGAAGTGAAGCATCGGATTCTAAATCTGGACTCACAGGAGAGGTTCAAATCATAGAAAGTTAGAGTATCAGCCCCCTTGTACTTAAGTCGACATTGTGAATTTTGTATTAAATTCGGATGCAATTTTTGTAGTTCATCATCAATAAGAGGGTCCAAGGCATACAGTAAACCTGAAGTGAAGCATCGGAATCTAAAACTGGACTCAAAGGAGAGGTTCAAATCATAGAAAATTAGAGTGTCTGTCCTCTTGTACTTAAGTCGGCATTGTGCTTTTGTATTAAATTCCGATGCAATTTCTGTGTTTCATCTTCAATAAGAATGTCCAAGGTATACAGTAAACCTGAAGTGAGGCATCGGAATCTAAAACTGGACTCACAGGAGAGGTTCAAATCATAGAAAGTTAGGGTCAGTCCTCTTGTCCTTAAGTCGGCATTGTGCCTTTTGTATTAAATTCGAATGCAATTTCTGTGTTTCATCGTCAATAAGAAAGTCCAAGGTATACAGTAAACCTGAAGTGAAGCATCGGAATCTAAAACTGGACTCACAGGAGAGGTTCAAAATATTGAAAGTTAGAGTGTCAGTTCTTTTCACTTAAGTCGGCATTGTGAGTTTTGTATTAGATTCGGAAGCAATTTCTGTGTTTCATCGTCAATAAGAAGGTCCAAGGGATACAGTAAACCTGAAGTGAAGCATCGGAATCTAAAACTGGACTCACAGGAGAGGTTTAAATCATTGGAAGTTAGAGTGTCAGTCCTCTTGTACATAAGTCGGCTTTCTGCCTTTTGTATTAAATTCGGATGCAATTTCTGTGTTTCACCGTCAATAAGGAGGCCTAAGGGATACAGTAAACCTGAAGTGAAGCTTCGGAATCTAAAACTGGACTCACAGGAGAGGTTCAACTCATAGAAAGTTAGAGTGTCAGCCCCCTTGTACTTAAGACGGCATTGTGCCTTTTGTATTAAATTCAGATGCAATTTCTGTGTTTCATCGTCAATAAGAAGGACCAAGGTATACAGTAAACCTGATGTCAAGCATCGGATTCTCAAACTGGACTCACAGAGGTGGTTCAGATCATAGAAAGATATAGAGTCAGTTCTCTTGTACTTATGTCAGCATTGTGCCTTGTGTATTAAATTCGGATGCAATTTCTGTGTTTCATAGTCATTAAGAAGATCCAAGGTATACATTAAACCTGAAGTGAAGCATCGGATTCTAAATCTGGACTCACAGGAGACGTTCACATCATAGAAAGTTAGAGTGTCAGTCCTCTTGTACTTAAGTCGACATTGTGAATTTTGTATTAAATTCGGATGCAATTTTTGTGGTTCATCATCAATAAGAGGGTCTAAGGGATACGGTAAACCTGAAGTGAAGCATCGGAATCTGAAACTGGACTCACAGGAGAGGTTCAAATCATAGAGAGTTAGAGTGTCAGTCCTCTTGTACTTAAGTCGTCATTGTGCCTTTTGTATTAAATTCGGATGCATTTTCTGTGTTTCATCGTCAATAAGAAGGTCCAAGGGATACAGTAAACCTGAAGTACAGCAGCAGAATCTAAAGCTGGACTCACAGGAGAGGTTCAAATCATAGAAAGTTAGAGTGTCAGTCCTCTGGTACTTGTGTCGGCATTGTGCCTTTCGTATTAAATTCGGATGCAATTTCTGTGTTACATCGTCAATAAGAAGGTCCAAGGTATACAGTAAACCTGAAGTGAAGCATCGGAATCTAAAACTGGACTCACAAATGAGTTTCAAATCATAGAAAGTTAGAGTGTCATTCCTCTTGTACTTAAGTCGGCATTGTGCCTTTTGTATTAAATTAGGTTGCAATGTCTGTGTTTCATCGTCACTAAGAAGGTCTAAGGGATACGGTAAACCAGAAGTGAAGCATCGGAATCTGAAACTGGACTCACAGGAGAGGTTCAAATCATAGAGAGTTAGAGTGTCAGTCCTCTTGTACTTAAGTCGTCATAGTGCCTTTTGTACTAAATTCGGATGCATTTTCTGTGTTTCATCGTCAATAAGAAGGTCCAAGGGATACAGTAAACCTGAAGTACAGCAGCAGAATCTAAAGCTGGACTCACAGGAGAGGTTCAAATCATAGAAAGTTAGAGTGTCAGTCCTCTGGTACATATGTCGGCATTGTGCCTTTCGTATTAAATTCGGATGCATTTTCTTTGTTTCATCGTCAATAAGAGGGTCCATGGGATACAGTAAACCTGAAGTGAAGCATCGGAATCTAAAACTGGAATCACAGGACAGGTTCATATCATAGAAAGTTAAAGTGTCAGTCCTCTTATACTTAATTCGGCATTGTGCCTTTTGTATTAAATTCGGATGCAATTTCTGTGTTTCGTCGTCAATACAAAGGTCAAAGGGATACAGTAAACCTGAAGTGAAGCATCGGAATCTAAAACTGGACTCACAGGAGAGGTTCAAATCATAGAAAGTTAGAGTGTCAGCGCTCTTGTACTTAAGTCGGCACTGTGCCTTTTGTATTAAATTCGGATGCAATTTCTGTGTTTCATCGTCAATAAGACGGTCCAAGGGATACAGTAAACCTGAAGTGAAGCATCGGAATCTAAAACTGGACTCACAGGAGAGGTTTAAATCATAGAAAGTTAGAGTGTCAGTCCCCTTGTACTTAAGTCGGCATTGTGTCATTTGTATTAAATTCGGATGCAATTTCTGTGTTTCATCGTCAAGAAGAAGGTCCAAGGGATACAGTAAACCTGAAGTGAAGCATCGGAACCTAAAACTGGACTCACAGGAGAGGTTCAAATCATTGAAAGTTAGAGTGTCAGTCCCCTTGTACTTAAGTCGGCATTGTGCCTTTTGTATTAAATTCGGATTTAATTTCTGTGATTCATCGTCAATAAGAAGCTCCAAGGGATACAGTGAACCTGAAGTGAAGCATCGGGATCTAAAACTGGACTCACAGGAGGGGTTCAAATCATTGAAAGTTAGACTGTCAGTCCTCTTGTACATAAATCGGATTGTGCATTTTGTATTAAATTAGGATGCAATTTCTGTGTTTCACCGTCAAAAAGGAGGTCAAAGGGATACAGTAAACCTGAAGTGAAGCATCGGAATCTGAAACTGGACTCACAGGAGAGGTTTATTTCATAGAACGTTAGAGTGTCAGTCCCCTTGTACCTAAGTCGACATTGCGCCTTTTGTACTAAATTCGGATGTAACTTCTGTGTTTCATCGTCAATAAGAAGGACCAAGGTATACAGTAAACCTGAAGTGAAGCAACGGAATCTAAAACTGGACTCAAAGGAAAGGTTCAAATCATAGAAAGTTAGTGTGTCAGTCCTCTTGTACTTAAGTCGGCATTGTGCCTTTTGTATTAAATTCGGATGCAATATCTGTGTTTCATCGTCAATAAGGTCCAAGGTATACAGTAAACCGGAAGTGAAGCATCGGAATCTAAAACTGGACTCACAATAGAGGTTAAAATCATAGAAAGTTAGAGTGTCAGTCCTCTGGTACTTATGTCGGCATTGTGCCTTTCGTATTAAATTCGGATGCAGTTTCTGTGTTTCATCGTCAATAAGAAGGTCCAAGATATACAGTAAACCTGAAGTGAAGCATCGGAATCTAAAACTGGACTCACAGAAGAGTTTCAAATCATAGAAAGTTAGAGTGTCAGTCCTCTTGTACTTAAGTCGGCATTGTGCCTTTTGTATTAAATTTGGATGCAATTTCTGTGTTTCATCGTCAATAAGAAGGTCCAAGGTATACAGTAAGCCTGAAGTGAAGCATCGGAATCTAAAACTGGACTCACAGGGGAGGTTCAAATCATAGAAAGTTAGAGTGTCATTCCTCTTGTACTTAAGTCGGCATTGTGCTTTTGTATTAAATTCGGATGCAATTTCTGTGTTTCATCGTCAATAAGAAGGTCCGAGGGATACAGTAAACCCGAACTGAAGACCCGGAATCTAAAACTGGACTCACACAAGGGGTTCAATTCATAGAAAGTTAGTGTCAGTCCTCTTGTACTTATGTCGGCATTGTGCCTTTTGTATTAAATTCGGATGCAATTTCTGTGTTTCATCGTCAATACGAAGGTCCAAGGGATACAGTAAACCTGAAGTGAAGCATCGGAATCTAAAACTGGACTCACAGGAGAGGTTCAAATCATAGAATACTTAGAGTGTCAGTCCTCTTGTACTTAAGTCGGCATTGTGACTTTTGTATTAAATTCGGTTGCAATGTCTGTGTTTCATCGTCAATAAGAAGGTCCAAGGGATGCGGTAAACCTGAAGTGAAGCATCGGAATCTATAACTCGACTCACAGGAGACGTTCAAATCATAGAGAGTTAGAGTGTCAGTCCTCTTGTACTTAAGTCGTCATTGTGCCTTTTGTATTAAATTCGGATGCATTTTCTGTGTTTCATCGTCAATAAGAAGGTCCAAGGGAAACAGTAAACCTGAAGTGAGGCATCGGAATCTAAAACTGGACTCACAGGAGAGGTTCAAATCATAGAATACTTAGAGTGTCAGTCCTCTTGTACTTAAGTCGGCATTGTGACTTTTGTATTCAATTCGGTTGCAATGTCTGTGTTTCATCGTCAATAAGAAGATCCAAGGGATACGGTAAACCTGAAGAGAAGCATCGGAATCTGAAACTGGACTCACAGGAGAGGTTCAAATCATAGAGAGTTAGAGTGTCAGTCCTCTTGTACTTAAGTCGTCATTGTGCCTTTCGTATTAAATTCGAATGCAGTTTCTGTGTTTCATCGTCAATAAGAAGGTCCAAGGTATACAGTAAACCTGAAGTGAAGCATCGGGATCTAAAACTGGACTCACAGGAGGGGTTCAAATC
The DNA here is from genome assembly GCF_021461395.2 of Schistocerca americana. Lineage (NCBI taxonomy): Eukaryota > Metazoa > Arthropoda > Insecta > Orthoptera > Acrididae > Schistocerca > Schistocerca americana. The sequence continues at coordinate 695,497,122 of NC_060123.1, forward strand.
ATTGAAAGTTGGAGTGTCAGTCCTCTTGTACATAAATCGGCTTTGTGCATTTTGTATTAACTTACGATGCAATTTCTGTGTTTCATCGTCAATAAGAAGGTCCAAGGGATACAGTAAACCTGAAGTGAAGCATCGGAATCTAAAACTGGACTCACAGGAGAGGTTCAAATCATAGAAAGTTAGAGAGTCAGTCCTCTTGTACTTAAGTCGGCATTGTGCCTTTCGTATTAAATTCGAATGCAGTTTCTGTGTTTCATCGTCAATAAGAAGGTCCAAGGTATACAGTAAACCTGAAGTGAAGCATCGGGATCTAAAACTGGACTCACAGGAGGGGTTCAAATCATTGAAAGTTGGAGTGTCAGTCCTCTTGTACATAAATCGGCTTTGTGCATTTTGTATTAAATTAGGATGCAATTTCTGTGTTTCATCGTCAATAAGAAGGTCCAAGGGATACAGTAAACCTGAAGTGAAGCATCGGAACCTAAAACTGGACTCACAGGAGAGGTTCAAATCATTGAAAGTTAGAGTGTCAGTCCCCTTGTACTTAAGTCGGCATTGTGCCTTTTGTATTAAATTCGGAATCAATTTCTGTGATTCATCGTCAATAAGAAGCTCCAAGGGATACAGTAAACCTGAAGTGAAGCATCGGGATCTAAAACTGGACTCACAGGAGGGGTTCGAATCATTGAAAGTTAGACTGTCAGTCCTCTTGTACATAAATCGGATTGTGCATTTTGTATTAAATTAGGATGCAATTTCTGTGTTTCACCGTCAAAAAGGAGGTCCAAGGGATACAGTAAACCTGAAGTGAAGCATCGGAATCTGAAACTGGACTCACAGGAGAGGATTATTTCATAGAACGTTAGAGTGTCAGTCCCCTTGTACCTAAGTCGACATTGCGCCTTTTGTACTAAATTCGGATGTAACTTCTGTGTTTCATCGTCAATAAGAAGGACCAAGGTATACAGTAAACCTGAAGTGAAGCATCGGCATCTAAAACTGGACTCACAGGACAGGTTCATATCATAGAAAGTTAAAGTGTCAGTCCTCTTGTACTTACGTCGGCATTCTGCCTCTTGTATTAAATTCGGATACAATTATTGTGGTTCATAGTCAATACGAAGGTCCAAGGGATACAGTAAACCTGAAGTGAAGCATCGTAATCTAAAACTGGACTCACAGGAGAGGTTCAAATCATAGAATACTTAGAGTGTCAGTCCTCTTGTACTTAAGTCGGCATTGTGACTTCTGTATTCAATTCGGTTGCAATGTCTGTGTTTCATCGTCAATAAGAAGATCCAAGGGATACGGTAAACCTGAAGTGAAGCATCGGAATCTGAAACTGGACTCACAGGAGAGGTTCAAATCATAGAGAGTTAGAGTGTCAGTCCTCTTGTACTTAAGTCGTCATTGTGCCTTTTTTATTAAATTTGCATGCATTTTCTGTGTTTCATCGTCAATAAGAAGGTCCAAGGGATACAGTAAACCTGAAGTAAAGCAGCAGAAAAAACTAAAGCTGGACTCACAGGAGAGGTTCAAATCATTGAAAGTTAGTGTGTCAGTCCTCTTGTACTTAAGTCGGCATTGTGTCTTTTGTATTAAAATCTTATGCAACTTCTGTATTTCATCGTCAATAAGAAAGTCCTAGGTATACAGTAAACCTGAAGTGAAGCATCGGAATCTAAAACTGGACTCACAGGAGAGGTTCAAATCATAGAAAGTTAGAGTGTCAGTCCTCTTGTACTTAAGTCGACATCGTGCCTTTCGTATTAAATTCGAATGCAGTTTCTGTGTTTCATCGTCAATAAGAAGGTCCAAGGTATACAGTAAACCTGAAGTGAAGCATCGGGATCTAAAACTGGACTCACAGGAGGGGTTCAAATCATTAAAAGTTGGAGTGTCAGTCCTCTTGTACATAAATCGGCTTTGTGCATTTTGTATTAAATTAGGATGCAATTTCTGTGTTTCATCGTCAATAAGAAGGTCCAAGGGATACAGTAAACCTGTAGTGAAGCATCGGAACCTAAAACTGGACTCACAGGAGAGGTTCAAATCATTGAAAGTTAGAGTGTCAGTCCCCTTGTACTTAAGTCGGCATTGTGCCTTTTGTATTAAATTCGGATTCAATTTCTGTGATTCATCGTCAATAAGAAGCTCCAAGGGATACAGTAAACCTGAAGTGAAGCATCGGGATCTAAAACTGGACTCACAGGAGGGGTTCAAATCATTGAAAGTTAGACTGTCAGTCCTCTTGTACATAAATCGGATTGTGCATTTTGTATTAAATTAGGATGCAATTTCTGTGTTTCACCGTCAAAAAGGAGGTCCAAGGGATACAGTAAACCTGAAGTGAAGCATCGGAATCTGAAACTGGACTCACAGGAGAGGTTTATTTCATAGAACGTTAGAGTGTCAGCCAACTTGTACCTAAGTCGACATTGTGCCTTTTGTACTAAATTCGGATGTAACTTCTGTGTTTCATCGTCAATAAGAAGGACCAAGGTATACAGTAAACCTGAAGTGAAGCAACGGAATCTAAAACTGGACTCAAAGGAAAGGTTCAAATCATAGAAAGTTAGAGTGTTAGTCCTCTTGTACTTAAGTCGGCATTGTGCCTTTTGTATTAAATTCGGATGCAATATCTGTGTTTCATCGTCAATAAGGTCCAAGGTATACAGTAAACCTGAAGTGAAGCATCGGAATCTAAAACTGGACTCACAGGGGAGGTTCAAATCATAGAAAGTTAGAGTGTCATTCCTCTTGTACTTAAGTCGGCATTGTGCTTTTGTATTAAATTCGGATGCAATTTCTGTGTTTCATCGTCAATAAGAAGGTCCAAGGGATACAGTAAACCTGAACTGAAGCACCGGAATCTAAAACTGGACTCACACAAGGGGTTCAATTCATAGAAAGTTAGTGTCAGTCCTCTTGTACTTATGTCGGCATTGTGCCTTTTGTATTAAATTCGGATGCAATTTCTGTGTTTCATCGTCAATACGAAGGTCCAAGGGATACAGTAAACCTGAAGTGAAGCATCGGAATCTAAAACTGGACTCACAGGAGAGGTTCAAATCATAGAATACTTAGAGTGTCAGTCCTCTTGTACTTAAGTCGGCATTGTGACTTTTGTATTAAATTCGGTTGCAATGTCTGTGTGTCATCGTCAATAAGAAGGTCCAAGGGATACGGTAAACCTGAAGTTAAGCATCGGAATCTGAAACTGGACTCACAGGAGAGGTTCAAATCATAGAGAGTTAGAGTGTCAGTCCTCTTGTACTTAAGTCGTCATTGTGCCTTTTGTATTAAATTCGGATGCATTTTCTGTGTTTCATCGTCAATAAGAAGGTCCAAGGGAAACAGTAAACCTGAAGTGAGGCATCGGAATCTAAAACTGGACTCACAGGACAGGTTCAAATCATAGAAAGTTAAAGTGTCAGTCCTCTTGTACTTAAGTCGGCATTCTGCCACTTGTATTAAATTCGGATACAATTATTGTGGTTCATCGTCAATACGAAGGTCCAAGGGATACAGTAAACCTGAAGTGAAGCATCGTAATCTAAAACTGGACTCACAGGAGAGGTTCAAATCATAGAATACTTAGAGTGTCAGTCCTCTTGTACTTAAGTCGGCATTGTGACTTTTGTATTCAATTCGGTTGCAATGTCTGTGTTTCATCGTCAATAAGAAGATCCAAGGGATACGGTAAACCTGAAGTGAAGCATCGGAATCTGAAACTGGACTCACAGGAGAGGTTCAAATCATAGAGAGTTAGAGTGTCAGTCCTCTTGTACTTAAGTCGTCATTGTGCCATTTTTATTAAATTTGCATGCATTTTCCGTGTTTCATCGTCAGTAAGAAGGTCCAAGGGATACAGTAAACCTGAAGTAAAGCAGCAGAAAAAACTAAAGCTGGACTCACAGGAGAGGTTCAAATCATAGAAAGTTAGTGTGTCAGTCCTCTTGTACATAAGTCGGCATTGTGTCTTTTGTATTAAAATCTTATGCAACTTCTGTGTTTCATCGTCAATAAGAAGGTCCAAGGTATACAGTAAACCTGAAGTGAAGCATCGGAATCTAAAACTGGACTCACAGGAGAGGTTCAAATCATAGAAAGTGAGAGTGTCAGTCCTCTTGTACTTATGTCGGCATTGTGCCTTTCGTATTAAATTCGAATGCAGTTTCTGTGTTTCATCGTCAATAAGAAGATCCAAGGTATACAGTAAACCTGAAGTGAAGCATCGGGATCTAAAACTGGACTCACAGGAGGGGTTCAAATCATTGAAAGTTGGAGTGTCAGTCCTCTTGTACATAAATTGGCTTTGTGCATTTTGTATTAAATTAGGATGCAATTTCTGTGTTTCACCGTCAATAAGGAGGTCCAAGGGATACTGTAAAACTGAAGTGAAGCATCGGAATCTGAAACTGGACTCACAGGAGAGGTTTATATCATAGAACGCTAGAGTGTCAGTCCCCTTGTACCTAAGTCGACATTGTGAATTTTGTACTAAATTCGGATGTAACTTCTGTGTTTCATCGTCAATAAGAAGGACCAAGGTATACAGTAAACCTGACGTGAAGCAACGGAATCTAAAACTGGACTCAAAGGAGAGCTTCAAATCATAGAAAGTTAGAGTGTCAGTCCTCTTGTACTTAAGTAGGCATTGTGCCTTTTGTATTAAATTCGGATGCAATATCTGTGTTTCATCGTCAATAAGGTCCAAGGTATACAGTAAACCTGAAGTGAAGCATCGGAATCTAAAACTGGACTCACAGGAGAGGTTCAAATCATAGAAAGTTAGAGTGTCAGTCCTCTGGTACTTATGTCGGCATTGTGCCTTTCGTATTAAATTCGGATGCAGTTTCTGTGTTTCATCGTCAATAAGAAGGTCCAAGGTATACAGTAAACCTGAAGTGAAGCATCGGAATCTAAAACTGGACTCACAGAAGAGTTTCAAATCATAGAAAGTTAGAGTGTCAGTCCTCTTGTACTTAAGTCGGCATTGTGCCTTTTGTATTAAATTCGGATGCAGTTTCTGTGTTTCATCGTCAATAAGAAGGTCCAAGGTATACAGTAAACCTGAAGTGAAGCATCGGAATCTAAAACTGGACTCACAGAAGAGTTTCAAATCATAGAAAGTTAGAGTGTCAGTCCTCTTGTACTTAAGTCGGCATTCTGCCTCTTGTATTAAATTCGGATACAATTATTGTGGTTCATCGTCAATACGAAGGTCCAAGGGATACAGTAAACCTGAAGTGAAGCATCGTAATCTAAAACTGGACTCACAGGAGAGGTTCAAATCATAGAATACTTAGAGTGTCAGTCCTCTTGTACTTAAGTCGTCATTGTGCCTTTTGTATTAAATTCGGATGCATTTTCTGTGTTTCATCGTCAATAGGAAGGTCCAAGGGATACAGTAAACCTGAAGTAAAGCAGCAGATTCTAAAGCTGGACCCACAGGAGAGGTTCAAATCATAGAAAGTTAGAGTGTCAGTCCTCTTGTACTTAAGTCGGCATTGTGTCTTTTGTATTAAAATCTTATGCAATTTCTGTGTTTCATCGTCAATAAGAACGTCCAAGGTATACAGTAAACCTGAAGTGAAGCATCGGAATCTAAAACTGGACTCACAGGAGAGGTTCAAATCATAGAAAGTTAGAGTGTCTGTCCTCTTGTACTTAAGTCGGCATTGTGCCTTTCGTATTAAATTCGAATGCAGTTTCTGTGTTTCATCGTCAATAAGAAGGTCCAAGGTATACAGTAAACCTGAAGTGAAGCATCGGAATCTAAAACTGGCCTCGCGGGAGAGGTTCAAATCATAGAAAGTTAGAGTGTCAGTCCTCTTGTACTTTAGTCGGCATTGTGCCTTTTGTACTAAATTCGGATGCAATTTCTTGTCTCATCGCCAATAAGAAGGTCCAAGGTATACAGTAAACCTGAAGTGAAGCTACGGAATCGAAAACTGGACTCACAGGAGAGGTTCAAATCATAGAAAGTTAGAGTGTCAGTCCTCTTGTACTTAAGTCGGCATTGTGCCTTTTGTATTAAATTCGGATGCAATTTCTGTGTTTCATCGTCAATAAGAAGGTCCAAGGTATACAGTAAACCTGAAGTGAAACATCGGAATCTAATACTGGACTCACAGGAGAGGTTCAAATCATAGAAAGTTAGAGTTTCAGTCCTCTTGTACTTAAGTCGGCATTGTGCCTTTTGTATTAAATTCGGATGCAATTTCTGTGTTTCATCGTCAATAAGATGGTCCAAGGTATACAGTAAACCCGAAGTGAAGCATCGGAATCCAAAACTGGACACACAGGAGAGGTTATAGCGTCCCCAGTGCCATATTACGAAAAGACAATATTTATAAAGAAGACATTCATAATTTGTAAGAGATTTTTTTTTCATGTAGCCGTAAAATAATAATTTCTCTGTGTAGGTTTAGATTGCAAAGAAATAATTTATGACAGAATGATCTAAAGAGAAGCCCAGTTACACTCTTTTGTTAATTTTTTAGTCGACCTTACTTCTTCGCTTGTCTTGAATGTGTCTAGAGGGACATCTTGTGTGTGCTGACGAATGTAAGCATATTTGTATGAGTTAAGCATATAATATACTGATTTAATATTATTGTTCACTTTTAATTTGTAAGAGGTGATCCCGATTTCATGTCCGCCTTCCTTGAATTAACCTGCAATCAAGTAATTTACAGCTCAACAATCGCAGCGGCCGATGCAGCCAATGACGCCATTACGTGGCGATATTAACTTATGAAAATTTAACGGAAGTTGAAAACTCGCCCGCTATTAGCATAATATCAATTTTTCTCCACAGCCGCACGAAGTTGCAGAAATACTTAGCTTTAAGATTCTTATTTTCAGTAGCATAGCCGAGACCCAGAGCCAGGACTCTGACTACAATACAATGGTTAACGGAGGTAAGAAAATACTCTCGCGCGTGTGTGGGCCGCAGTTGTAATTAATAACTAAAGATCTTTTGCTTTAAAGTGAACTGACTAGCCGAGGAAATTTATATGAAAAGTTTATTACATTGTTCAACTTAAATATCATTTTTATTAAGGCCCACCACGTAAGTCGGCAACAATCAAATAATAATAATAATAATAATAACAACATATATATTAAATTACGACGGCCGACGGACGTGAGATTGGCGCCGCAACTTTGTGGCCCGATTAATATGATTCTATTGTAATGAATGTAATTATGTATGTGTCTAATTGTTGTAAAATATTAATGCTTGTATGAATTCTTTTACATGTAGAACAACAAAACCACACCCTGAGGAGATCTGGAGAGGAAAAAGTGTAGAAAAGAAAAAGGATTGCGAGAAAGAAAAATAAGTAAGGTAAGGCCTATTGTGCAAGCATCCTGTGTAGCTCTGTGCGGAATATCGAACCCATGTGCACATGAGATACCTTCGGTGTTTTGTGTATTTATGTGTTTATTTTTGGAGGGGATAATTATTCGTTTTGTGTATTTATATGTTTATTTTAGGAGGGGATAATTAATCGTGTGTGTATCAGTGTTAAAGATTTGTCAGTGGCTTAAAGTGAATTTAGTATGGGTAAGATAGGACAACCTAAAGCATCCGTACCAGAAGAACAAAATTCTGTTAATATGGAAAGTGAGGATCATTTGCAATACGTAAACGAATCCCAAGCCACCGCCTCGGATAACATAATTTCCGGAGCGGGGGGCGAGGATCTGTGGACGGTGAATGACGCTCCACAGCAGAATGGGAATAGAGTAACAAGTCCACTGCCTGGGCAGGGGGGCCAATCGAGTGCTAGATTAAGCGGGGCACCAGTATGCTCACCGATTGCAGACCCATTTGCAGAATTTCTGCGCAGGTTAGAAGAAAGAGATAGGGAAAGAGATCAGAAACTGGCTCAGATGCTACGTGAGCAAGAGCAGCGCAATGAAGCGAAACTAGATAGGATCCAAAGCGAACTTGCCGAGATGCGGGACGCGTGCAAAGAAATACCCGATCTTGTGCAAAGCTTAGCCGGAGAGATGCAAAAATTACAGATATCGCAGGCTAGGCTTGAAGACAATGTCCAGACTTTAACCAACCGCGTGGATAATGTGGAGATAGATGCACGGAAAAGTATTGACGCATATTTGGAAGTGCAAGCTCAAAAAGTAGAAAAAGAATTAAATGAATGGCTAGAAGTAAAGGATCGCGAGATATCTGCAAAGATTGAAAGCGATGTAAAAACAGCCGTAGAACAAGCGACCGCGGCCGCGAGTGTAAATACTGACGCTAGCGCTGCCGCACTACATGCCGAATTAACACAGATTAAGTCCCGTGTGACTGCGGAGTTGCCAAATTGGCAACAGGAGGTCGCGCGGAGACTGTCTGCGTTGGAAAGCAATGTAAACAGTGGCGGACAGATCATGAACCAGACTCCGCGTACTGATTACTATAATAACGCTGACGGTAGCCAGGGTGCGAGTGCGCAACCGCAACCTAATGCGAATTATGAGCACGAGCAACACGCGATACCGTGCAGCGCACATCACGAAGTGATGAATGTCCCAGAATGTAGCAATCAGACGTGCAAAAAAGAGGACAATGTAATAAAACACAGGACATTCCAACCCTTCAATAGCGAAAAACGAAATGTCCACCCTGTTGTATTTATTAAGAGCTTTAGGAATGTGTTTCCCAGGACATGGACGGAAAGACAAAGAATACAGTTCGTGGTCTCCTTTATTCAAGGTGACGCGGCACTGTGGGCCACCGACGTGTCGGAAAAATGTCTAACGATGCAACAGTTTGAAGGTGCATTCTTGCAAAAATTCTGGTCCGATAGCGTCCAAGAAAGACTACGAAAGGAGTTGTACAGTCCAGAAATGTACAATCCTAAGATGGGAACGTTACGCAAATATTTCGAAAAGTATATAAACAAAACCAGGTACTGGGACGAGCCAATGTCCGATCGTGACATAATCAGATTAATAAAAATGAAGTTGCCCAGTGAAATTAAAAGATATTTCATCAATGTGCCGGAATACGATATAGAACAATTCATGGAAATAGTGGATTCTGTTGACCTATTGATCGAAGATATGAAAACCGAAAACAAGTGGAACCATGCAGGCTATAATCAACACAAAGCCGATTACAATAGCAGCCACAGTAATGGTAGTAACTTAGTACCAAATGGTAACGGGAATAGGCAAGAGCACCGGCAACAGAATCAAGGCACAAACAATGGCAATGGTTATAACGGCAACGGTTATAATCGTGAAAATCGAAAGAGACATCATGATGGACGCATGAGTAATGGATATAATGGTAACGGCAATCCGCAATGGCGGAACAACCGAAACCAGTGGCGTGGTCGTAACGAACCGACACCACAGTGGCAACAAAACACAGCGCCAAAATGGAACGCCAACCCAGGTCCATCACAGAACATGTCAGGAAGTTATAACCGACCACCGCAAAACCAGAGCCATACACAATATCAAAATACACCATCGGGGAGGCAGGGCGGCCAACCCAACAGTAGCAACAACAACAACCAGAACCACAATGTGAGGTTAGTGGAAGTGACAGACAACTGTCAACCCACTAATGCTCATCCGTTAAACTAAAGACAGCCACAATACGCTCTCCGTTGTTGGCTGCAGGATGGTGTAGTGAGGGCACATTCACGGATGACAGCCATAAACTTTGTATGCTGAGATACAATGAAGGAACAAAAATAGAAAAGGAACTTGTAGACATACCGCAGACATGTAACCGAACCGACAAAAGTGTTGTGCAGGCTATATTGCAAGCAGATATGTATGGAGCACCAATACACATAATAGTCGATACCGGTGCGTCAACCAATGTCACGAGCGCAAATTTTTACAAGTACTTGAGTCAAAATAATAGAATACCAGTATTGCCAGTGAAGAATTGTCGTGTTACAGGTGCAATAGGTGCACAATCTCATATCATAAAGCACCAGGTGCAAGTCGAGTTTACGGCAGGAAATGAAGCAATGAAAAGCTCGTCCCTAGTAGTTAAGGGATTAGGTGTTGCTTGCATCCTGGGGATGGAATTTTTACGCCAGAGGGACGCAAAAATCGACCTCTTGTGCGGGGAAGTAAGCCTTATGAATGAGGATAGACGTGTAATTTTGCCGTTGTTGAGGACACGGGAAGTGCACGGTAAATATTGCCGGAGCTTTCAAACGAGATTCGAAGGAATACAGGTAAAGAATTTATATTCTGACTTAAGTACAAGACAAGCATGATATAAAGATTTTATTACTGAAGACAGAGAGGAAAAAAGGAAACTGATAGCCATGAAAGTTAGGGAGTCAGAACATTTGACTGAAGCACAACAAAACGAATTGACTCAGCTACTTACAGATTATGGGAATGTGTTTTCGGAAAAACCCGGTGTTATCGAGGGCTACACCTATAACATCGAAGTGGTACCTCACGATACTTTCTGTCACGCAAACTACACCATCCCGTGGTCGAAGAAGGAGGCAATTACGAAGTAAACAAGAAAAATACTTACAATGACTTAAAGAAGTTTGCTCAGTAGAGCAACGTTTACATTTGTGTGTAGTAGGTTAAGTTTATAGTGTATTTTTTTTGTGTGTAAATGTTAAGATTTTAGTGTAACATTTAAAGACAATGAGACACACAAGATTAGTGCGATTCAATTTTGTAGATGTTAAGGAATAATAGTATTTTTAAACAATTGCATTTTGAAGAAAAAAAATGGACGTAGGTTTAAGAATATGTTAAAAATTTCATGTTGAAAAACGCTAAAACAAAATATTTAAAAAAAGAGAAAATTCAATAGCATGTAACGATGAAAGAATTTTTCATTAGTGTGTCATGAATATTTTTGAACTGTAGTAGTAATGAAACTTATGAAAATTTAATATTATAATGTATATGTTGTTCCATGTATTTATTCTATACCGATCTTGAAATATGCTCAATCATAATTTACTAAACAACATGAGTGAAGGGTGTACATCACCCAAGGTACCTCATGTGTTGTGGACAAGGTACAAAGCAAATCAATAAACGCGACTACCGCTAAGCACTGTTAAAATATATTGCCATCTGCTAAGGCAGAGATTTGCACGAATTTGTAGTGCAAACAAAAGTCACAAATCTAACATTAATCTAGGAACTTGCACGCTAGGCCTAGATTATAAAATGTCTACAATAATGCGAGAGGCAAAGTTTTGTAAAGTCGAGCCTGGCTCTGGAGAGCAAGTACGCAATGAGTGGGCAGACATGACATGGGGACTTACCTCAGATGAGACGGAAATACAATTGTATAGTCAAAAAATCTGAAGGCAAGTACGACTCTAAGTGGAAAATAAAAAGAGATAATTAGTGCGAGAGACTGGTAAAATCCAGCACTAGCCAAAATCCAGTTCAGACTGAATGAAATACATTAGTGTTTGTGAACTAATCGAAACAGTTACTTTAAACAGTGTGAAAAACTGTGAAGGTGAAACTGTGATATGGACAGTGAGGTGCTAGTATTGAACGTTCAACAGCGGTGAGGACGCCAAACGCCAATATTACGCACGAAAAACTGTGAATTTACTATAAATGTGAACTATTAACGTGAAGTGAACCCACAGTCAATATTTTTGGGACAGACTGTAGTTTCAGTGAGCACAATAATGCGAAATTGGAATACGATGCGTGGACTGTTGCAAAACAGCGACCGCAGAAACGGCGAATGTTTGTGCTAAGCTCGTATTGGGACACTCACCAGTGCCTGCGAGTGCGGCGAAAACAATTTTGTCAAGGCAAAAACTGACGTTGTAATGGAAATAGTATTGCATCAAAACTGCATTCACGGGAGAAGGTCCATGTCATGTTTTCTGCAAGACAGTGCTAGCTTGACACTCGGAAACTGGCGAAAACTTAACAACAACTGGCGCACTAATAAATGCTCCTTTCCCACTAGCGTAACCATCTGCAGCGGGAAACAAATATTACGTTGGTTGTGTGTGTGTTTCATGTACTACGTCGGAGATGCGTAGCAGAGCTGACTCCTGCCAACAAGAGCGGGGGGCGGATATCATCCCACTCCGCCACGCCCGGCCGAGACAGAAGCGCATCGCCAACGGTGCAGCCGATCAGCTGATTCTGACGTTTCGCGACGGCGAGACACACGCTGGCGTCGAGCGGGCGTTGACCTCTCCGCAGTCGCCGCGAACGCCGAGCACCGAACACACCAACCGACGCCGTCGCGAGCCAAACGTCGCGGCGTAGATCATCAACGACACCGCAATCAATTGTTATAATGACCTCATTTTTTGCATAGTGCAATAAAAATATTTGTATGCACATCCTGTACTCCACTGACATTCCAGAAACAATTAAGTGAAAGTGACCAAAGCAGTTAGTCTGTCGCTCCGCCGAGGTTTTCCCTAGGTTTCCCTACGGCCGCGCCAAATGGGGAACGAACAGTTGACACCCCTGGGACTTCAAATATTCCGGACTAACTCGTGGTTGTATACCTTGAACCTCATCTGTATTACACTTTGTGGACAACACACCTCAGTAATTTAACGCTTTAAATATACGATGTGACATATGTAAACTGTGAAAGAAAAATCTGCGTGTGGACACTGTGGACATGAAAGTGGAAATATTTATGTCAAAAAACACGAACATTTTTTATGACATAAACATTTCGGGGGGCAATATAGCGTCCCCAGTGCCATATTACGAAAAGACAATATTTATAAGGAAGACAGTCATAATTTCTAAGAGATAACTTTTTTTAATGTAGCCGTAAAATAATAATTTCTCTGTGTAGGTTTAGATTGCAAAGAAATAATTTATGACAGAATGATCTAAAGAGAAGCCCAGTTACACTCTTTTGTTAATTTTTTAGTCGACCTTACTTCTTCGCTTGTCTTGAATGTGTCTAGAGGGACATCTTGTGTGTGCTGACGAATGTAAGCATATTTGTATGAGTTAAGCATATAATATACTGATTTAATATTATTGTTCACTTTTAATTTGTAAGAGGTGATCCCGATTTCATGTCCGCCTTCCTTGAATTAACCTGCATTCAAGTAATTTACAGCTCAACAATCGCAGCGGCCGATGCAGCCAATGACGCCATTACGTGGCGATATTAACTTATGAAAATTTAACGGAAGCTGAAAACTCGCCCGCTATTAGCATAATATCAATTTTTCTCCACAGCCGCACGAAGTTGCAGAAATACTTAGCTTTAAGATTCTTATTTTCAGTAGCATAGCCGAGACAAAGAGCCAGGACTCTGACTACAATACAATGGTTAACGGAGGTAAGAAAATACTCTCGCGCGTGTGTGGGCCGCAGTTGTAATTAATAACTAAAGATCTTTTGCTTTAAAGTGAACTGACTAGCCGAGGAAATTTATATGAAAAGTTTATTACATTGTTCAACTTAAATATCATTTTTATTAAGGCCCACCACGTAAGTCGGCAACAATCAAATAATAATAATAATAATAATAACAACATATATATTAAATTACGACGGCCGACGGACGCGAGAACGTTCAAATCACAGAAAATTAGAGTGTCAGTCCTCTTGTACTTAAGTCGGCATTGTGCCTTCTGTATTAAATCCGGATGTAATTTCTGTGTTTCATCGTCAATAAGAAGGTCCAAGTTATACAGTACACCTGAAGTGAGGCATCGGAATCTAAAACTGGACTCATAGGAGAGGTTCAAATCATAGAACGTTAGAGTGTCAGTCATCTTGTACTTAAGTCGGCATTCTGCCTTTTGCATGAAATTCGGAAGCAATTTCTGTGTTCCATCGTCAATAACACGGTCCAAGGGATACAGTAAACCTGAAGTGAAGCATCTGAATCTAAAACTGGACTCACAGGAGAGGTTCAAATCATAAAAAGTTAGAGTGTCAGTCTTCTTGTACTTAAGTCAGCATTGTGCCTTTTGTATTAAATTCGGATGCAATTTCTGTGTTTCATCGTCAATAAGAAGGTCCAAGGGATACAGTAAAGCTGAAGTGAAGCATCGGAATCAAAACTAGACTCACAGGAGAGGTTCAAATCATAGAAGGTTAGAGTGTGAGTCCTTTTGTACTTAAGTCGGCATTGTGCCTTTTGTATTAAATTCTTATGCAATTTCTGTGTTTCATCATCAATAAGAAGGTCCAAGATATACAGTAAACCTGAAGTGAAGCATCAGAATCTAAAGCTGGGCTCACAGGAGAGGTTCAAATGATAAAAAGCTAGAGTGTCAGCCCTCTTGTACTTAAGCCATCATTGTGCCTTTTGTATTATATTCGGATGCAATTTCTGTGTTTCATCGTCAGTAAGAACGTCCAAGGTATACAGTAAACCTGAAGTGAAGCATCGGAATCTAAAACTGGACTCAAAGGAGAGGTTCAAACCATAGAAAGCTAGAGAGTCCGTCCTCTTGTACTTAAAGCGGCATTGTGCCCTTTGTATTAAATTCGGTTGCAATTTCTGTGTTTCATTGTCAATAAGAAGGGCCAAGGCATACAGTAAAACTGATGTGAAGCATCGGAGTCTAAAACTGGACTCACAGGGGAGGTTCAAATCATAGAAAGTTAGAGTGTCAGTCCTCTTGTACTTAAGACGGCATTGTGCCTTTTGTATTAAATTAGGATGCAATTTCTGTGTTTCATCGTTAATAAGAATGCCCAAGGTATACAGTAAACCTGAAGTGAGAAATCGGAATCTAAAACTGGACTCACAGGAGAGGTTCAAATCATAGAAAGTTAGAGTGTCAGTCCTCTTGTACTTAAGACGGCATTGTGCCTTTTGTATTAAATTAGGATGCAATTTCTGTGTTTCATCGTTAATAAGAATGTCCAAGGTATACAGTAAACCTGAAGTGAGGCATCGGAATTTAAAACTGGACTCACAGGAGAGGTTCAAATCATAGAACGTTAGAGTGTCAGTCCTCTTGTACTTAAGTCGGCATTCTGCCTTTTGCATTAAATTCGAATGCAATTCCTGTGTTTCATCGTCAATAACAAGGTCCAAGGGATACAGTAAACCTAAAGTGAAGCATCGGGCTCTAAAACTGGACTCACAGGAGAGGTTCAAACCATTGAAAGTTAGAGTGTCAGTCCTCTTGTACAGAAATCGGCTTTGTGCATTTTGTATTAAATTCGGATGCAATTTCTGTGTTTAACCGTCAATAAGGTGGTCCAAGGGATACAGTAAACCTGAAGAGAAGCAACGGAATCTGAAACTGGACTCAAAGGAGAAGTAAAATCATAGTATGTTAGAGTGTCAGTCCTCATGTACTTAAGTCGGCATTGTGCCTTTTGTATTAAATTCGGATGCAATATCTGTGTTTCATCGTAAATAAGGTCCAAGGTATACAGTAAACCTGAAGTGAAGCATCGGAATCTAAAACTGGATTCACAGGAGAGGTTAAATCATAGAAAGTTAGAGTGTCAGTCCTCTGGTACTTATGTCGGCATTGTGCCTTTCGTATTAAATTCGGATGCAGTTTCTGTGGTTCATCGTCAATAAGAAGGTCCAAGGTATACAGTAAACCTGAAGTGAAGCATCGGAATCTAAAACTGGACTCACAGAAGAGTTTCAAATAATAGAAAGTTAGAGTGTCAGTCCTCTTGTACTTAAGTCGGCATTGTACCTTTTGTATTAAATTCGGATGCAATTTCTGTGTTTCGTCGTCAATAAGAAGGTCCAAGGTATACAGTAAACCTGAATTGAAGCATCGGAATCTAAAACTGGACTCACAGGGGAGGTTCAAATCATAGAAAGTTAGAGTGTCATTCCTCTTGTACTTAAGTTGGCATTGTGCCTTTTGTATTAAATTCGGATGCAATTTCTGTGTTACATCGTCAATAAGAAGGTCCAAGGGATACAGTAAACCTGAAGTACAGCAGCAGAATCTAAAGCTGGACTCACAGGAGAGGTTCAGATCATAGAAAGTTAGAGTGTCAGTCCTCTATTACTTATGTCGGCATTGTGCCTTTTGTATTAAATTCGGATGCAATTTCTGTGTTTCATCGTCAATACGAAGGTCCAAGGGATACAGTAAACCTGAAGTGAAGCATCGGAATCTAAAACTGGACTCACAGGAGAGGTGCAAATGATAGAATACTTAGAGTGTCAGTCCTCTTGTACTTAAGTCGGCATTGTGACTTTTGTATTAAATTCGGTTGCAATGTCTGTGTTTCATCGTCAATAAGAGGGTCCAAGGGATACGGCAAACCCGAAGTGAAGCATCGGAATCTAAAACTGGACTCACAAGAGAGGTTCAAAGCATAGAGAGTTAGAGTGTCAGTCCTCTTGTACTTAAGTCGTCATTGTGCCTTTTGTATTATATTCGGATGCAATTTCTGTGTTTCATCGTCAGTAAGAACGTCCAAGGTATACAGTAAACCTGAAGTGAAGCATCGGAATCTAAAACTGGACTCAAAGGAGAGGTTCAAACCATAGAAAGCTAGAGAGTCCGTCCTTTTGTACTTAAAGCGGCATTGTGCCCTTTGTATTAAATTCGGTTGCAATTTCTGTGTTTCATTGTCAATAAGAAGGTCCAAGGCATACAGTAAAACTGATGTGAAGCATCGGAGTCTAAAACTGGACTCACAGGGGAGGTTCAAATCATAGAAAGTTAGAGTGTCAGTCCTCTTGTACTTAAGACGGCATTGTGCCTTTTGTATTAAATTAGGATGCAATTTCTGTGTTTCATCGTTAATAAGAATGCCCAAGGTATACAGTAAACCTGAAGTGAGACATCGGAATCTAAAACTGGACTCACAGGAGAGGTTCAAATCATAGAAAGTTAGAGTGTCAGTCCTCTTGTACTTAAGACGGCATTGTGCCTTTTGTATTAAATTAGGATGCAATTTCTGTGTTTCATCGTTAATAAGAATGTCCAAGGTATACAGTAAACCTGAAGTGAGGCATCGGAATTTAAAACTGGACTCACAGGAGAGGTTCAAATCATAGAACGTTAGAGTGTCAGTCCTCTTATACTTAAGTCGGCATTCTGCCTTTTGCATTAAATCGAATGCAATTCCTGTGTTTCATCGTCAATAACAAGGTCCAAGGGATACAGTAAACCTGAAGTGAAGCATCGGAATCTAAAACTGGACTCACAGGAGAGGTTAAAATCATTGAAAGTTAGAGTGTCAGTCCTCTTGTACTTATGTCGGCATTTTGCCTTTTGTATTAAATTCGGAAGCAATATCTGTGTTTCATCGTCAATAAGAAGCTCCAAGGGATACAGTAAACCTAAAGTGAAGCATCGGGCTCTAAAACTGGACTCACAGGAGAGGTTCAAACCATTGAAAGTTAGAGTGTCAGTCCTCTTGTACAGAAATCGGCTTTGTGCATTTTGTATTAAATTCGGATGCAATTTCTGTGTTTAACCGTCAATAAGGAGGTCCAAGGGATACAGTAAACCTGAAGAGAAGCAACGGAATCTGAAACTGGACTCAAAGGAGAAGTAAAATCATAGAATGTTAGAGTGTAAGACCTCATGTACTTAAGTCGGCATTGTGCCTTTTGTATTAAATTCGGATGCAATATCTGTGTTTCATCGTCAATAAGGTCCAAGGTATACAGTAAACCTGAAGTGAAGCATCGGAATCTAAAACTGGATTCACAGGAGAGGTTAAATCATAGAAAGTTAGAGTGTCAGTCCTCTGGTACTTATGTCGGCATTGTGCCTTTCGTATTAAATTCGGATGCAGTTTCTGTGGTTCATCGTCAATAAGAAGGTCCAAGGTATACAGTAAACCTGAAGTGAAGCATCGGAATCTAAAACTGGACTCACAGAAGAGTTTCAAATAATAGAAAGTTAGAGTGTCAGTCCTCTTGTACTTAAGTCGGCATTGTACCTTTTGTATTAAATTCGGATGCAATTTCTGTGTTTCGTCGTCAATAAGAAGGTCCAAGGTATACAGTAAACCTGAATTGAAGCATCGGAATCTAAAACTGGACTCACAGGGGAGGTTCAAATCATAGAAAGTTAGAGTGTCATTCCTCTTGTACTTAAGTTGGCATTGTGCCTTTTGTATTAAATTCGGATGCAATTTCTGTGTTACATCGTCAATAAGAAGGTCCAAGGGATACAGTAAACCTGAAGTACAGCAGCAGAATCTAAAGCTGGACTCACAGGAGAGGTTCAAATCATAGAAAGTTAGAGTGTCAGTCCTCTATTACTTATGTCGGCATTGTGCCTTTTGTATTAAATTCGGATGCAATTTCTGTGTTTCATCGTCAATACGAAGGTCCAAGGGATACAGTAAACATGAAGTGAAGCATCGGAATCTAAAACTGGACTCACAGGAGAGGTGCAAATGATAGAATACTTAGAGTGTCAGTCCTCTTGTACTTAAGTCGGCATTGTGACTTTTGTATTAAATTCGGTTGCAATGTCTGTGTTTCATCGTCAATAAGAGGGTCCAAGGGATACGGTAAACCCGAAGTGAAGCATCGGAATCTAAAACTGGACTCACAGGAGAGGTTCAAAGCATAGAGAGTTAGAGTGTCAGTCCTCTTGTACTTAAGTCGTCATTGTGCCTTTTGTATTAAATTCAGATGCATTTTCTGTGTTTCATCGTCAAGAAGTTGGTCCAAGGGAAACAGTAAACCTGAAGTGAAGCATCGGAATCTAAAACTGGACTCACAGGACAGGTTCATATCATAGAAAGTTAAAGTGTCAGTCCTCTTGTACTTAAGTCGGGATTCTGCCTTTTGTATTAAATTCGGATGCAATTATTGTGGTTCATCGTCAATACGAACGTCCAATGGATACAGTAAAGCAGAAGTGAAGCATCGGAATCTAAAACTGGAATCACAGGAGAGGTTCAAATCATAGAAAGTGGGAGTGTCAGTCCTCTTGTAATTAAGTCGGCATTGTGCCTTTTGCATTAAATTAGGATGCAATTTCTGTGTTTCATCGTCAAGAAGAAGGTGCAATTTATACTGTAAACCTGAAGTGAAGCATCGGAATCTGAAACTGGACTCACAGGAGAGGTTCAAATCATAGAGAGTTAGATTGTCAGTCCTCTTGTACTTAAGTTATCATTGTGCCTTTTGTATTACATTCGGATGCATTTTCTTTGTTTCATCGTCAATAAGAAGGTCCAAGGGATACAGCAAACCTGAAGTGAAGCATCGGAATCTAAAACTGGACTCACAGGACAGGTTCATATCATAGAAAGTTAAAGTGTCAGTCCTCTTGTACTTAATTCGGCATTGTGCCTTTTGTATTAAATTCGGATGCAATTTCTGTGTTTCGTCGTCAATACGAAGGTCCAAGGGATACAGTAAACCTGAAGTGAAGCATCGGAATCTGAAACTGGACTCACAGGAGAGGTTCAAATCATAGAAAGTTAGAGTGTCAGTGCTCTTGTACTTAAGTCGTCATTGTGCCTTTTGTATTAAATTCGGATGCAATTTCTGTGTTTCATCGTCAATAAGAAGGTCCAAGGGATACAGTAAACCTGAAGTGAAGCATCGGAATCTAAAACTGGACTCACAGGAGAGGTTTAAATTATACAAAGTTAGAGTGTCAGTCCTCTTGTACTTAAGTCGGCATTGTGTCATTTGTATTAAATTCGGTCGCAATATCTGTGTTTCATCGTCAATAAGAAGGTCCAAGGGATACAGTAAACCTGAAGTGAAGCATCGGAACCTAAAACTGGACTCACAGGAGAGGTTCAAATCATTGAAAGTTAGAGTGTCAGTCCCCTTGTACGTAAGTCGGCATTGTGCCTTTTGTATTAAATTCGGATGCAATTTCTGTGATTCATCGTCAATAAGAAGCTCCAAGGGATACAGTAAACCTGAAGTGAAGCATCGGGATCTAAAACTGGACTCACAGGAGGGGATCAAATCATTGAAAGTTAGAGTGTCAGTCCTCTTGTACATAAATCGGCTTTGTGCATTTTGTATTAAATTAGGATGCAATTCCTGTGTTTCACCGTTAATAAGGAGGTCCAAGGGATACAGTAAACCTGAAGTGAAACATCGGAATCTGAAACTGGACTCACAGGAGAGGTTTATATCATAGAACGTTAGAGTGTCAGTCCCCTTGTACCTAAGTCGACAGTGTGCCTTTTGTACTAAATTCGGATGTAATTTCTGTGTTTCATCGTCAATAAGAAGGACCAAGGTATACAGTAAACCTGAAGTTAAGCAACGGAATCTGAAACTGGACACAAAGGAGAGGTTCAAATCATAGAAAGTTAGAGTGTCAGTCCTCTTGTACTTAAGTCGGCTTTGTGCCTTTTGTATTAAATTCGAATGCAATATCTGTGTTTCATCGTCAATAAGAAGCTCCAAGGGATACAGTAAGCCGGAAGTGAAGCATCGGAATCTAAAACTGGACTCACAGGGGAGGTTCAAATCATAGAAAGTTAGAGTGTCATTCCTCTTGTACTTAAGTCGGCATTGTGCTTTTGTATTAAATTCGGATGCAATTACTGTGTTTCATCGTCAATAAGAAGGTCCAAGGGATACAGTAAAACTGAACTGAAGCACCGGAATCTAAAACTGGACTCACAGGAGAGGTTCAAATCATAGAATACTTAGAGTGTCAGTCCTCTTGTACTTAAGTCGGCATTGTGACTTTTGTATTAAATTCGGTTGCAATGTCTGTGTTTCATCGTCAACAAGAGGGTCCAAGGGATACGGTAAACCTGAAGTGAAGCATCGGAATCTGAAACTGGACTCACAGGAGAGGTTCAAATCATAGAGAGTTAGATTGTCAGTCCTGTTGTACTTAAGTCATCACTGTGCCTTTTGTATTACATTCGGATGCATTATCTTTGTTTCATCGTCAATAAGAAGGTCCAAGGGATACAGTAAACCTGAAGTGAAGCATCGGAATCTAAAACTGGACTCACAGGACAGGTTCATATCATAGAAAGTTAAAGTGTCAGTCCTCTTGTACTTAATTCGGCATTGTGCCTTTTGTATTAAATTCGGATGCAATTTCTGTGTTTCGTCGCCAATACGAAGGTCCAAGGGATACAGTAATCCTGAAGTGAAGCATCGGAATCTAAAACTGGACTCACGGGAGAGGTTCAAATCATAGAAAGTTAGAGTGTCAGTGCTCTTGTACTTAAGTCGGCATTGTGCCTTTTGTATTAAATTCGGATGCAATTTCTGTGTTTCATCGTCAATAAGAAGGCCCAAGGGATACAGTAAACCTGAAGTGAAGCATCGGAACCTAAAACTGGACTCACAGGAGAGGTTTAAATCACTGAAAGTTAGAGTATCAGTCCCCTTGTACTTAAGTCGGCATTGTGCCTTTTGTATTAAATTCGGATGCAATTTCTGTGATAAATCGTCAATAAGAAGCTCCAAGGGATTCAGTAAACCTGAAGTGAAGCATCGGGATCTAAAACTGGACTCACAGGAGGGGTTCAAATCATTGAAAGTTAGAGTGTCAGTCCTCTTGTACAGAAATCGGCTTTGTGCATTTTGTATTAAATTCGGATGCAATTTCTGTGTTTCACCGTCAATAAGGAGGTCCAAGGGATACAGTAAACCTGAAGTGAAGCTACGGAATCTGAAACTGGACTCAAAGGAGAAGTAAAATCATAGAATGTTAGAGTGTCAGTCCTCATGTACTTAAGTCGGCATTGTGCCTTTTGTATTAAATTCGGATGCAATATCTGTGTTTCATCGTCAATAAGGTCCAAGGTATACAGTAAACCTGAAGTGAAGCATCGGAATCTAAAACTGGATTCACAGGAGAGGTTCAAATCATAGAAAGTTAGAGTGTCACTCCACTGGTACTTATGTCGGCATTGTGCCTTTCGTATTAAATTCGGATGCAGTTTCTGTGGTTCATCGTCAATAAGAATGTCCAAGGTATACAGTAAACCTGAAGTGAAGCATCGGAATCTGAAACTGGACCCACACAAGAGTTTCAAATAATAGAATGTTAGAGTGTCAGTCCTCTTGTACTTAAGTCGGCATTGTGCCTTTTGTATTAAATTCGGATGCAATTTCTGTGTTTCGTCGTCAATAAGAAGGTCCAAGGTATACAGTAAACCTGAATTGAAGCATCGGAATCTAAAACTGGACTCACAGGGGAGGTTCAAATCATAGAAAGTTAGAGTGTCATTCCTCTTGTACTTAAGTTGGCATTGTGCCTTTTGTATTAAATTCGGATGCAATTTCTGTGTTACATCGTCAATAAGAAGGTCCAAGGGATACAGTAAACCTGAAGTACAGCAGCAGAATCTAAAGCTGGACTCACAGGAGAGGTTCAAATCATAGAAAGTTAGAGTGTCAGTCCTCTGGTACTTATGTCGGCATTGTGCCTTCTGTATTAAATTCGGATGCAATTTCTGTGTTTCATCGTCAATACGAAGGTCCAAGGGATACAGTAAACCTGAAGTGAAGCATCGGAATCTAAAACTGGACTCACAGGAGAGGTGCAAATCATAGAATACTTAGAGTGTCAGTCCTCTTGTACTTAAGTCGGCATTGTGACTTTTGTATTAAATTCGGTTGCAATGTCTGTGTTTCATCGTCAATAAGAGGGTCCAAGGGATACGGTAAACCCGAAGTGAAGCATCGGAATCTAAAACTGGACTCACAGGAGAGGTTCAAAGCATAGAGAGTTTGAGTGTCAGTCCTCTTGTACTTAAGTCGTCATTGTGCCTTTTGTATTAAATTCAGATGCATTTTCTGTGTTTCATCGTCAAGAAGATGGTCCAAGGGAAACAGTAAACCTGAAGTGAAGCATCGGAATCTAAAACTGGACTCACAGGACAGGTTCATATCATAGAAAGTTAAAGTGTCATTCCTCTTGTACTTAAGTCGGCATTCTGCCTTTTGTATTAAATTCGGATGCAATTATTGTGGTTCATCGTCAATACGAACGTCCAATGGATACAGTAAAGCAGAAGTGAAGCATCGGAATCTGAAACTGGACTCACAGGAGAGGTTCAAATCATAGAAAGTTAGAGTGTCAGTGCTCTTGTACTTAAGTCGTCATTGTGCCTTTTGTATTAAATTCGGATGCAATTTCTGTGTTTCATCGTCAATAAGAAGGTCCAAGGGATACAGTAAACCTGAAGTGAAGCATCGGAATCTAAAACGGGACTCACAGGAGTGGTTTAAATTATACAAAGTTAGAGTGTCAGTCCTCTTGTACTTAAGTCGGCATTGTGTCATTTGTATT
Organism: Schistocerca americana; assembly: GCF_021461395.2. Lineage (NCBI taxonomy): Eukaryota > Metazoa > Arthropoda > Insecta > Orthoptera > Acrididae > Schistocerca > Schistocerca americana. The sequence goes on from NC_060123.1 coordinate 695,520,308, forward strand.
AAATTCGGATGCAATATCTGTGTTTCATCGTCAAGAAGAAGGTGCAATTTATACTGTAAACCTGAAGTGAAGCATCGGAATCTAAAACTGGAATCACAGGAGAGGTTCAAATCATAGAAAGTGAGAGTGTCAGTCCTCTTGTAATTAAGTCGGCATTGTGACTTTTGTATTAAATTCGGTTGCAATGTCTGTGTTTCATCGTCAATAAGAAGGTCCAGGGCATACGGTAAACCTGAAGTGAAGCATCGGTATCTGAAACTGGACTCACAGGAGAGGTTCAAATCATAGAGAGTTAGATTGTCAGTCCTCTTGTACTTAAGTTATCATTGTGCCTTTTGTATTACATTCGGATGCATTTTCTTTGTTTCATCGTCAATAAGAAGGTCCTAGGGATACAGCAAACCTGAAGTGAAGCATCGGAATCTAAAACTGGACTCACAGGACAGGTTCATATCATAGAAAGTTAAAGTGTCAGTCCTCTTGTACTTAATTCGGCATTGTGCCTTTTGTATTAAATTCGGATGCAATTTCTGTGTTTCGTCGTCAATACAAAGGTCCAAGGGATACAGTAAACCTGAAGTGAAGCATCGGAATCTGAAACTGGACTCACAGGAGAGGTTCAAATCATAGAAAGTTAGAGTGTCAGTGCTCTTGTACTTAAGTCGTCATTGTGCCTTTTGTATTAAATTCGGATGCAATTTCTGTGTTTCATCGTCAATAAGAAGGTCCAAGGGATACAGTAAACCTGAAGTGAAGCATCGGAATCTAAAACTGGACTCACAGGAGAGGTTTAAATTATACAAAGTTAGAGTGTCAGTCCTCTTGTACTTAAGTCGGCATTGTGTCATTTGTATTAAATTCGGATGCAATATCTGTGTTTCATCGTCAATAAGAAGGTCCAAGGGATACAGTAAACCTGAAGTGAAGCATCGGAACCTAAAACTGGACTCACAGGAGAGGTTCAAATCATTGAAAGTTAGAGTGTCAGTCCCCTTGTACTTAAGTCGGCATTGTGCCTTTTGTATTAAATTCGGATGCAATCTCTGTGATTCATCGTCAATAAGAAGCTCCAAGGGATACAGTAAACCTGAAGTGAAGCATCGGGATCTAAAACTGGACTCACAGGAGGGGATCAAATCATTGAAAGTTAGAGTGTCTGTCCTCTTGTACATAAATCGGCTTTGTGCATTTTGTATTAAATTAGGATGCAATTCCTGTGTTTCACCGTTAATAAGGAGGTCCAAGGGATACAGTAAACCTGAAGTGAAGCATCGGAATCTGAAACTGGACTCACAGGAGAGGTTTATTTCATAGAACGTTAGAGTGTCAGTCCCCTTGTACCTAAGTCGACAGTGTGAGTTTTGTACTAAATTCGGATGTAATTTCTGTGTTTCATCGTCAATAAGAAGGACCAAGGTATACAGTAAACCTGAAGTTAAGCAACGGAATCTGAAACTGGACTCAAAGGAGAGGTTCAAATCATAGAAAGTTAGAGTGTCAGTCCTCTTGTACTTAAGTCGGCATTGTGCCTTTTGTATTAAATTCGAATGCAATATCTGTGTTTCATCGTCAATAAGGTCCAAGGGATACAGTAAACCTCAAGTGAAGCATCGGAATCTAAAACTGGACTCACAGTAGAGGTTCAAATCATAGAAAGTTAGAGTGTCAGTCCTCTGGTACTTATGTCGGCATTGTGCCTTTCGTATTAAATTCGGATGCAGTTTCTGTGTTTCATCGTCAATAAGAAGGTCCAAGGTATACAGTAAACCTGAAGTGAAGAATCGGAATCTAAAACTGGACTCACAGAAGAGTTTCAAATCATAGAAAGTTAGAGTGTCAGTCCTCTTGTACTTAAGTCGGCATTGTGCGTTTTGTATTAAATTCGGATGCAATTTCTGTGTTTCATCGTCAATAAGAAGGTCCAAGGTATACAGTAAGCCTGAAGTGAAGCATCGGAATCTAAAACTGGACTCACAGGGGAGGTTCAAATCATAGAAAGTTAGAGTGTCATTCCTCTTGTACTTAAGTCGGCATTGTGCTTTTGTATTAAATTCGGATGCAATTACTGTGTTTCATCGTCAATAAGGAGGTCCAAGGGATACAGTAAACCTGAACTGAAGCACCGGAATCTAAAACTGGACTCACAGAGGGGTTCAATTCATAGAAAGTTAGAGTGTCAGTCCACTTGTACTTATGTCGGCATTGTGCCTTTTGTATTAAATTCGGATGCAATTTCTGTGTTTCATCGTCAATACGAGGGTCCAAGGGATACAGTAAACCTGAAGTTAGGCATCGGACTCTAAAACTGGACTCACAGGAGAGGTTCAAATCATAGAATACTTAGAGTGTCAGCCCTCTTGTACTTAAGTCGGCATTGTGACTTTTGTATTAAATTCGGTTGCAATGTTTGTGTTTCATCGTCAACAAGAGGGTCCAAGGGATACGGTAAACCTGAAGTGAAGCATCGGAATCTGAAACTGGACTCACAGGAGAGGTTCAAATCATAGAGAGTTGGATTGTCAGTCCTGTTGTACTTAAGTCATCATTGTGCCTTTTGTATTACATTCGGATGCATTATCTTTGTTTTATCGTCAATAAGAAGGTCCAAGGGGTACAGTAAACCTGAAGTGAGGCATCGGAATCTAAAACTGGACTCACAGGACAGGTTCGTATCATAGAAAGTTAAAGTGTCAGTCCTCTTGTACTTAATTCGGCATTGTGCCTTTTGTATTAAATTCGGATGCAATTTCTGTGTTTCGTCGCCAATACGAAGGTCCAAGGGATCCAGTAAACCTGAAGTGAAGCATCGGAATCTAAAACTGGACTCACGGGAGAGGTTCAAATCATAGAAAGTTAGAGTGTCAGTGCTCTTGTACTTAAGTCGGCATTGTGCCTTTTGTATTAAATTCGGATGCAACTTCTGTGTTTCATCGTCAATAAGAAGGCCCAAGGTATACAGTAAACCTGAAGTAAAGCATCGGAACCTAAAACTGGACTCACAGGAGAGGTTTAAATCATTGAAAGTTAGAGTATCAGTCCCCTTGTACTTAAGTCGGCATTGTGCCTTTGGTATTAAATTCGGATGCAATTTCTGTGATTCATCGTCAATAAGAAGCTCCAAGGGATACAGTAAACCTGAAGTGAAGCATCGTGATCTAAAACTGGACTCACAGGAGGGGTTCAAATCATTGAAAGTTAGAGTGTCAGTCCTCTTGTACATAAATCGGCTTTGTGCATTTTGTATTAAATTAGGATGCAATTTCTGTGTTTCACCGTCAATAAGGAGGTCCAAGGGATACAGTAAACCTGAAGTGAAGCATCGGAATCTGAAACTGGACTCACAGGAGAGGTTTATATCATAGAACGTTAGAGTGTCAGTCCCCTTGTTCCTAAGTCGACAGTGTGCCTTTTGTACTACATTCGGATGTAATTTCTGTGTTTCATCGTCAATAAGAAGGACCAAGGTATACAGTAAACCTGAAGTTAAGCAACGGAATCTTAAACTGGACTCAAAGGAGAGGTTCAAATCATAGAAAGTTAGAGTGTCAGTCCTCTTGTACTTAAGTCGGCATAGTGCCTTTTGTAATAAATTCGGATGCAATATCTGTGTTTCATCGTCAATAAGGTCCAAGGTATACAGTAAACCTGAAGTGAAGCATCGGAATCTAAAACTGGACTCACAGGAGAGGTTCAAATCATAGAAAGTTAGAGTGTCAGTCCTCTGGTACTTATGTCGGCATTGTGCCTTTCGTATTAAATTCGGATGCAGTTTCTGTGTTTCATCGTCAATAAGAAGGTCCAAGGTATACAGTAAACCTGAAGTGAAGCATCGGAATCTAAAACTGGACTCACAGAAGTGTTTCAAATCATGGAAAGTTAGAGTGTCAGTCCTCTTGTACTTAAGTCGGCATTGTGCGTTTTGTATTAAATTCGGATGCAATTTCTGTCTTTCATCGTCAATAAGAAGGTCCAAGATATACAGTCAGCCTGAAGTGAAGCATCGGAATCTAAAACTGGACCTACAGGGGAGGTTCAAATCATAGAAAGTTAGAGTGTCATTCCTCTTGTACTTAAGTCGGCATTGTGACTTTTGTATTAAATTCGGTTGCAATGTCTGTGTTTCATCGTCAATAAGAAGGTCCAAGGGATACGGTAAACCTGAAGTGAAGCATCGGAATCTATAACTCGACTCACAGGAGACGTTCAAATCATAGAGAGTTAGAGTGTCAGTCCTCTTGTACTTAAGTCGGCATTGTGACTTTTGTATTAAATTCGGTTGCAATGTCTGTGTTTCATCGTCAATAAGAAGGTCCAAGGTATACGGTAAACCTGAAGTGAAGCATCGGAATCTATAACTCGACTCACAGGAGACGTTCAAATCATAGAGAGTTAGAGTGTCAGTCCTCTTGTACTTAAGTCGTCATTTTGCCTTTTGTATTAAATTCGGATGCACTTTCTGTGTTTCATCGTCAATAAGAAGGTCCAAGGGAAACAGTAAACCTGAAGTGAGGCATCGGAATCTAAAACTGGACTCACAGGAGAGGTTCAATTCATAGAAAGTTAGTGTGTCAGCACTCTTGTACTTAAGTCGGCATTGTGTATTTTAAATTAAATTCGGATGCAATTTCTGTGTTTCATCGTCAATAAGAAGGACCAAGGGATACAGTAAACCTGAAGTGAAGCATCGGAATCTAAAACTGGACTCACAGGAGAGGTTTAAATCATAGAAAGTTAGAGTGTCAGTCCTCTTGTACTTAAGTCGGCATTTTGCTTTTGTATTAAATTCGGATGCAATTTCTGTGTTTCATCGTCAATATGAAGGTCCAAGGGATACAGTAAACCTGAAGTGAAGCATCGGAATTTAAAACTGGACTCGCAGAAGAGTTTCAAATCATAGAAAGTTAGAGTGTCATTCCTCTTGTACTTAAGTCGGCATTTTGCTTTTGTATTAAATTCGGATGCAATTTCTGTGTTTCATCGTCAATAAGAAGGTCCAAGGGATACAGTAAACCTGAACTGAAACACCGGAATCTAAAACTGGACTCAAAGAAGGGGTTCAATTCATAGAAAGTTAGAGTGTCAGTCCTCTTGTACTTATGTCGGCATTGTGCCTTTTGTATTAAATTCGGATGCAATTTCTGTATTTCATCGTCAATACGAAGGTCCAAGGGATACAGTAAACCTGAAGTGAAGCATCGGAATCTAAAACTGGACTCACAGGAGAGGTTCAAATCATAGAATACTTAGAGTGTCAGTCCTCTTGTACTTAAGTCGGCATTGTGACTTTTGTATTAAATTCGGTTGCAAAGTCTGTGTTTCATCGTCAATAAGAAGGTCCAAGGGATACGGTAAACCTGAAGTGAAGCATCGGAATCTATAACTCGACTCACAGGAGACGTTCAAATCATAGAGAGTTAGAGTGTCAGTCCTCTTGTACTTAAGTCGTCATTGTGCCTTTTGTATTAAATTCGGATGCATTTTCTGTGTTTCATCGTCGATAAGAAGGTCCAAGGGAAACAGTAAACCTGAAGTGAGGCATCGGAATCTAAAACTGGACTCATAGGAGAGGTTCAAATCATAGAAAGTTAAAGTGCCAGTCCTCTTGTACTTAAGTCGGCATTCTGCCTCTTGTATTAAATTCGGATGCAATTATTGTGGTTCTTCGCCAATACGAAGGTCCAAGGGATCAGTAAACCTGAAGTGAGGCGTCGTAATCTAAAACTGGACTCACAGGAGAGGTTCAAATCATAGAATACTTAGAGTGTCAGTCCTCTTGTACTTAAGTCGGCAATGTGACTTTTGTATTAAATTCGGTTGCAATGTCTGTGTTTCATCGTCAATAAGAAGGTCCCAGGTATACAGTAAACCTGAAGTGAAGCATCGGAATCTAAAACTGGACTCACAGGAGAGGTTCAATTCATAGAAAGTTAGAGTGTCAGCACTCTTATACTTAAGTCGGCATTGTGTATTTTGTATTAAATTCGGATGCAATTTCTGTGTTTCATGGTCAATAAGAAGGTCAAGGGTATACAGTAAACCTGAAGTGAAGCATCGGAATCTGAAACTGGACTCACAGGAGATGTTCAAACCATTGAAAGTTAGTGTATTCGTCCTCTTGTACATAAGTCGGCTTTGTGCCATTTGTATTAAATTCGGATGCAATTTCTGTGTTTCACCATCAATAAGGAGGTCCAAGGGATACAGTAAACCTGAAGTGAAGCATCGGAATCTAAAACTGGACTCACAGGAGAGGTTTAAATCATAGAAAGTTAGAGTGTCAGTCCTCTTGTACTTAAGTCGGCATTGTGTCATTTGTATTAAATTCGGATGCAATTTCTGTTTCATCGTCAATAAGAAGGTTCAAGGGATACAGTAAACCTGAAGTGAAGCATCGGAACCTAAAACTGGACTCACAGGAGAGGTTCAAATCATTGAAAGTTAGAGTGTCAGTCCCCTTGTACTTAAGTCGGCATGGTGCCTTTTGTATTAAATTCCGATGCAATTTCTGTGATTCATCGTCAATAAGATGCTCCAAGGGATACAGTAAACCTGAAGTGAAGCATCGGGATATAAATCTGGACTCACAGTAGGGGATCAAATCATTGAAAGTTAGAGTGTCAGTCCTCTTGTACATAAATCGGCTTTGTGCATTTTGTATTAAATTAGGATGCAATTTCTGTGTTTCACCGTCAATAAGGAGGTCCAAGGGATACAGTAAACCTGAAGTGAAGCATCGGAATCTGAAACTGGACTCACAGGAGAGGTTTATATCATATAACGTTAGAGTGTCAGTCCCCTTGTACCTAAGTCGACATTGTGCCGTTTGTACTAAATTCGGATGTAATTTCTGTGTTTCATCGTCAATAAGAAGGACCAAGGTATACAGTAAACCTGAAGTGAAGCAACGGAATCGAAAACTGGACTCAAAGGAGAGGTTCAAATCATAGAAAGATAGAGTGTCAGTCTTCTTGTACTTAAGTCGGCATTCTGCCTCTTGTATTAAATTCGGATGCAATTATTGTGGTTCATCGCCAATACGAAGGTCCAAGGGATCAGTAAACCTGAAGTGAAGCGTCGTAATCTAAAACTGGACTCACAGGAGAGGTTCAAATCATAAAATACATAGAGTGTCAGTCCTCTTGTACTTAAGTCGGCAATGTGACTTTTGTATTAAATTCGGTTGCAATGTCTGTGTTTCATCGTCAATAAGAAGGTCCAAGGGATACGGTAAACCTGAAGTGAAGCATCAGAATCTGAAACTTGACTCACAGGAGAGGTTCAAATCATAGAGAGTTAGAGTGTCAGTCCTCTTGTACTTAAGTCGTCATTGTGCCTTTTGTATTAAATTCGGATGCATTTTCTGTGTTTCATCGTCAATAAGAAGGTCCAAGGGATACAGTAAGCCTGAAGTAAAGCAGCAGAATCTAAAGCTGGACTCGCAGGAGAGGTTCAAATCATAGAAAGTTAGAGTGTCAGTCCTCTTGTACTTAAGTCGGCATTCTGCCTCTTGTATTAAATTCGGATGCAATTTCTGCGTTTCATCGTCAATAAGAAGGTCCCAGGTATACAGTAAACCTGAAGTGAAGCATCGGAATCTGAAACTGGACTCACAGGAGAGGTTTATATCATAGAACGTTAGAGTGTCAGTCCCCTTGTTCCTAAGTCGACAGTGTGCCTTTTGTACTACATTCGGATGTAATTTCTGTGTTTCATCGTCAATAAGAAGGACCAAGGTATTCAGTAAACCTGAAGTTAAGCAACGGAATCTTAAACTGGACTCAAAGGAGAGGTTCAAATCATAGAAAGTTAGAGTGTCAGTCCTCTTGTACATAAATCGGCTTTGTGCATTTTGTATTAAATTAGGATGCAATTTCTGTGTTTCACCGTCAATAAGGAGGTCCAAGGGATACAGTAAACCTGAAGTGAAGCATCGGAATCTGAAACTGGACTCACAGGAGAGGTTTATATCATAGAACGTTAGAGTGTCAGTCCCCTTGTTCCTAAGTCGACAGTGTGCCTTTTGTACTACATTCGGATGTAATTTCTGTGTTTCATCGTCAATAAGAAGGACCAAGGTATACAGTAAACCTGAAGTTAAGCAACGGAATCTTAAACTGGACTCAAAGGAGAGGTTCAAATCATAGAAAGTTAGAGTGTCAGTCCTCTTGTACTTAAGTCGGCATAGTGCCTTTTGTAATAAATTCGGATGCAATATCTGTGTTTCATCGTCAATAAGGTCCAAGGTATACAGTAAACCTGAAGTGAAGCATCGGAATCTAAAACTGGACTCACAGGAGAGGTTCAAATCATAGAAAGTTAGAGTGTCAGTCCTCTGGTACTTATGTCGGCATTGTGCCTTTCGTATTAAATTCGGATGCAGTTTCTGTGTTTCATCGTCAATAAGAAGGTCCAAGGTATACAGTAAACCTGAAGTGAAGCATCCGAATCTAAAACTGGACTCACAGAAGTGTTTCAAATCATGGAAAGTTAGAGTGTCAGTCCTCTTGTACTTAAGTCGGCATTGTGCGTTTTGTATTAAATTCGGATGCAATTTCTGTCTTTCATCGTCAATAAGAAGGTCCAAGATATACAGTCAGCCTGAAGTGAAGCATCGGAATCTAAAACTGGACCTACAGGGGAGGTTCAAATCATAGAAAGTTAGAGTGTCATTCCTCTTGTACTTAAGTCGGCATTGTGACTTTTGTATTAAATTCGGTTGCAATGTCTGTGTTTCATCGTCAATAAGAAGGTCCAAGGGATACGGTAAACCTGAAGTGAAGCATCGGAATCTATAACTCGACTCACAGGAGACGTTCAAATCATAGAGAGTTAGAGTGTCAGTCCTCTTGTACTTAAGTCGGCATTGTGACTTTTGTATTAAATTCGGTTGCAATGTCTGTGTTTCATCGTCAATAAGAAGGTCCAAGGTATACGGTAAACCTGAAGTGAAGCATCGGAATCTATAACTCGACTCACAGGAGACGTTCAAATCATAGAGAGTTAGAGTGTCAGTCCTCTTGTACTTAAGTCGTCATTTTGCCTTTTGTGTTAAATTCGGATGCACTTTCTGTGTTTCATCGTCAATAAGAAGGTCCAAGGGAAACAGTAAACCTGAAGTGAGGCATCGGAATCTAAAACTGGACTCACAGGACAGGTGCATATCATAGAAAGTTAAAGTGTCAGTCCTCTTGTACTTAAGTCGGCATTCTGCCTCTTGTATTAAATTCGGATGCAATTATTGTAATTCATCGTCAATACGAAGGTCCATGGGATACAGTAAACCTGAAGTGAAGCATCGTAATCTAAAACTGGACTCACAGGAGAGGTTCAATTCATAGAAAGTTAGTGTGTCAGCACTCTTGTACTTAAGTCGGCATTGTGTATTTTAAATTAAATTCGGATGCAATTTCTGTGTTTCATCGTCAATAAGAAGGACCAAGGGATACAGTAAACCTGAAGTGAAGCATCGGAATCTAAAACTGGACTCACAGGAGAGGTTTAAATCATAGAAAGTTAGAGTGTCAGTCCTCTTGTACTTAAGTCGGCATTTTGCTTTTGTATTAAATTCGGATGCAATTTCTGTGTTTCATCGTCAATAAGAAGGTCCAAGGGATACAGTAAACCTGAAGTGAAGCATCGGAATTTAAAACTGGACTCGCAGAAGAGTTTCAAATCATAGAAAGTTAGAGTGTCAGTCCTCTTGTACTTAAGTCGGCATTGTGACTTTTGTATTAAATTCGGTTGCAATGTCTGTGTTTCATCGTCAATAAGAAGGTCCAAGGGATACGGTAAACCTGAAGTGAAGCATCGGAATCTATAACTCGACTCACAGGAGACGTTCAAATCATAGAGAGTTAGAGTGTCAGTCCTCTTGTACTTAAGTCGTCATTGTGCCTTTTGTATTAAATTCGGATGCATTTTCTGTGTTTCATCGTCGATAAGAAGGTCCAAGGGAAACAGTAAACCTGAAGTGAGGCATCGGAATCTAAAACTGGACTCATAGGAGAGGTTCAAATCATAGAAAGTTAAAGTGCCAGTCCTCTTGTACTTAAGTCGGCATTCTGCCTCTTGTATCAAATTCGGATGCAATTATTGTGGTTCTTCGCCAATACGAAGGTCCAAGGGATCAGTAAACCTGAAGTGAGGCGTCGTAATCTAAAACTGGACTCACAGGAGAGGTTCAAATCATAGAATACTTAGAGTGTCAGTCCTCTTGTACTTAAGTCGGCAATGTGACTTTTGTATTAAATTCGGTTGCAATGTCTGTGTTTCATCGTCTATAAGAAGGTCCCAGGTATACAGTAAACCTGAAGTGAAGCTTCGGAATCTAAAACTGGACTCACAGGAGAGGTTCAATTCATAGAAAGTTAGAGTGTCAGCACTCTTATACTTAAGTCGGCATTGTGTATTTTGTATTAAATTCGGATGCAATTTCTGTGTTTCATGGTCAATAAGAAGGTCAAGGGTATACAGTAAACCTGAAGTGAAGCATCGGAATCTGAAACTGGACTCACAGGAGAGGTTCAAACCATTGAAAGTTAGTGTATCAGTCCTCTTGTACATAAGTCGGCTTTGTGCCATTTGTATTAAATTCGGATGCAATTTCTGTGTTTCACCATCAATAAGGAGGTCCAAGGGATACAGTAAACCTGAAGTGAAGCATCGGAATCTAAAACTGGACTCACAGGAGAGGTTTAAATCATAGAAAGTTAGAGTGTCAGTCCTCTTGTACTTAAGTCGGCATTGTGTCATTTGTATTAAATTCGGATGCAATTTCTGTGTTTCATCGTCAATAAGAAGGTTCAAGGGATACAGTAAACCTGAAGTGAAGCATCGGAACCTAAAACTGGACTCACAGGAGAGGTTCAAATCATTGAAAGTTAGAGTGTCAGTCCCCTTGTACTTAAGTCGGCATGGTGCCTTTTGTATTAAATTCCGATGCAATTTCTGTGATTCATCGTCAATAAGATGCTCCAAGGGATACAGTAAACCTGAAGTGAAGCATCGGGATATATATCTGGACTCACAGTAGGGGATCAAATCATTGAAAGTTAGAGTGTCAGTCCTCTTGTACATAAATCGGCTTTGTGCATTTTGTATTAAATTAGGATGCAATTTCTGTGTTTCACCGTCAATAAGGAGGTCCAAGGGATACAGTAAACCTGAAGTGAAGCATCGGAATCTGAAACTGGACTCACAGGAGAGGTTTATATCATATAACGTTAGAGTGTCAGTCCCCTTGTACCTAAGTCGACATTGTGCCGTTTGTACTAAATTCGGATGTAATTTCTGTGTTTCATCGTCAATAAGAAGGACCAAGGTATACAGTAAACCTGAAGTGAAGCAACGGAATCGAAAACTGGACTCAAAGGAGAGGTTCAAATCATAGAAAGATAGAGTGTCAGTCTTCTTGTACTTAAGTCAGCATTCTGCCTCTTGTATTAAATTCGGATGCAATTATTGTGGTTCATCGCCAATACGAAGGTCCAAGGGATCAGTAAACCTGAAGTGAAGCGTCGTAATCTAAAACTGGACTCACAGGAGAGGTTCAAATCATAAAATACATAGAGTGTCAGTCCTCTTGTACTTAAGTCGGCAATGTGACTTTTGTATTAAATTCGGTTGCAATGTCTGTGTTTCATCGTCAATAAGAAGGTCCAAGGGATACGGTAAACCTGAAGTGAAGCATCAGAATCTGAAACTTGACTCACAGGAGAGGTTCAAATCATAGAGAGTTAGAGTGTCAGTCCTCTTGTACTTAAGTCGTCATTGTGCCTTTTGTATTAAATTCGGATGCATTTTCTGTGTTTCATCGTCAATAAGAAGGTCCAAGGGATACAGTAAGCCTGAAGTAAAGCAGCAGAATCTAAAGCTGGACTCGCAGGAGAGGTTCAAATCATAGAAAGTTAGAGTGTCAGTCCTCTTGTACTTAAGTCGGCATTCTGCCTCTTGTATTAAATTCGGATGCAATTTCTGCGTTTCATCGTCAATAAGAAGGTCCCAGGTATACAGTAAACCTGAAGTGAAGCATCGGAATCTAAAACTGGACTCACAGGAGAGGTTCAATTCATAGAAAGTTAGAGTGTCAGCACTCTTATACTTAAGTCGGCATTGTGTATTTTGTATTAAATTCGGAAGCAATTTCTGTGTTTCATGGTCAATAAGAAGGTCAAGGGTATACAGTAAACCTGAAGTGAGGCATCGGAATCTAAAACTGGACTCACAGGTGAGGTTCAAATCATTGAAAGTTAGAGTGTCAGTCCCCTTGTACTTAAGTCGGCATTGTGCCTTTTGTATTAAATTCGGATGCAATTATTGTAATTCATCGTCAATACGAAGGTCCAAGGGATACAGTAAACCTGAAGTGAAGCATCGGAATCTAAAACTGGACTCACAGGGCAGGTTCATATCATAGAAAGTTAAAGTGTCAGTCCTCTTGTACTTATGTCGGCATTCTGCCTCTTGTATTAAATTCGGATGCAATTATTGTAATTCAACGTCAATACGAAGGTCCAAGGTATACAGTACACCTGAAGTGAAGCATCGTAATCTAAAACTGGACTCACAGGAGAGGTTCAATTCATAGAAAGTTAGTGTGTCAGCACTCTTGTACTTAAGTCGGCATTGTGTATTTTATATTAAATTCGGATGCAATTTCTGTGTTTCATCGTCAATAAGAAGGACCAAGGGATACAGTAAACCTAAAGTGAAGCATCGGAATCTAAAACTGGACTCACAGGAGAGGTTTAAATCATAGAAAGTTAGAGTGTCAGTCCTCTTGTACATAAATCGGCTGTGTGCATTTTGTATTAAATTAGGATGCAATATCTGTGTTTCATCGTCAATAAGGTCCAAGGTATACAGTAAACCTGAAGTGAAGCATCGGAATCTAAAACTGGACTCACAGGAGAGGTTCAAATCATAGAAAGTTAGAGTGTCAGTCCTCTGGTACTTATGTCGGCATTGTGCCTTTCGTCTTAAATTCGGATGCAGTTTCTATGTTTCATCGTCAATAAGAAGGTCCAAGGTATACAGTAGACCTGAACTGAAGCACCGGAATCTAAAACTGGACTCACAGAAGGGGTTCAATTCATAGAAAGTTAGAGTGTCAGTCCTCTTGTACTTATGTCGGCATTGTGCCTTTTGTATTAAATTCGGATGCAATTTCTGTATTTCATCGTCAATACGAAGGGCCAAGGGATACAGTAAACCTGAAGTGAGGCGTCGGAATCTAAAACTGGACTCATAGGAGAGGTTCAAATCATAGAAAGTTAAAGTGCCAGTCCTCTTGTACTTAAGTCGGCATTCTGCCTTTTGTATGAAATTCGGACGCAATTTCTGTGCTTCATCGTCAATTAGAAAGTCCAAGGGATACAGTAAACCTGAAGTGAAGCATCGGAATATAAAAGTGGACTCACAGGAGAGGTTCAAATAATAGAAAGTTAGAGTGTCAGTCCTCTTGTACTTAAGTCGGCATTGTGACATTTGTATTAAATTACGATGCAAAATCTGTGATTCATCGTCAATAGGAATGGTCAAGGGATACAGTAAACCTGAAGTGCAGCATCCGAATCTAAAACAGGACTCACAAGTGAGGTTCAAATCATAGAAAGTTAGAGTGTTAGTCCTCTTGTACATAAGTCTTCACTGTGCCTTTTGTATTAATTTTGGATGAAATTTCTGTGTTTCATCGTCAATAAGAAGGTCCAAGGGATACAATAAACCTGAAGCAAAGCATCGGAATCTAAAACTGGACACACAGGAGAGGTTCAAATCATAGAAAGTTGGAGTGACAGTCCTTTTGTACTTAAGTCGGCATTGTGCCTATTGAATTTAATTCCGATGCAATTTCTGTGTTTCATCGTGAATAAGACGGTCCAAGGGATACAGTAAACCTCAAATGAAGCATCGGAATCTGAAACTGGACTCACAGGGAAAGTTCAAATCATAGAAAGTTAGAGTGTCAGTCTTCTTGTAGTTAAGTCGGCATTGTGCCTTTTGTATTAAATTCGGATGGAGTTTCTGTGTTTCATCGTCAATAAGATGGTCCAAGGGATACAGTAAACCTGAAGTGAAGCATCGGAATCTAAAACTGGACTCACAGGAGAGGTTCAAATCATAGAAAGTTAGACTGTCAGTCCTCTTGTACTTAAGTCGGCATTGTGCCTTTTGTATGAAATTCGGACGCAATTTCTGTGCTTCATCGTCAATGAGAAGGTCCAAGGGGTACAGTAAACCTGAAGTGCAGCATCGGAATCTAAAACAGGACTCACAAGTGAGGTTCAAATCATAGCAAGTTAGAGTGTTAGTCCTCTTGTACATAAGTCGGCATTGTGCCTTTTGGATTAAATTCGGATGCAATTTCTGTGTTTCATTGCCAATAAGAAGGTCCAGGGGATACAGTAAACCTAAAGTGAAGCATCGGAAAATAAAACTGGACTCACAGGAGAGGTAAAAAAAATAGAATGTTAGAGTGTCAGTCCTCTTTTACTTAAGTCGGCATTGTGCCTTTTGTATAAATTTCGAATGCAATTTCTGTGTTTCATCGTCAATAAGAAGGTCCAAGGGATACAGTAAACCTGAAGTGAAGCATCGGAATCTAAAACTGGACTCACAGGGGAGGTTCGAAACATAGAAAGTTAGAGTGTCAGTCCTCGCGTACATGTGTCGGCATTGTGCCTTTTGTATTAAATTCGGATGCAATTTCTGTGTTTCATCGTCAATAAGAAGGTCCAAGGGATACAGTAAACCTGAAGTGAAGCATCGGAATCTGAAACTGGACTCACAGGAGAGGTTCAAATCATAGAAAGTTAGAGTGTCAGTCCTGTTGTACTTAAGTCGGCATTGTGCCTTTTGTATGAAATTCGGACGCAATTTCTGTGCTTCATCGTCATTGAGAAGGTCCAAGGGGTACAGTAAACCTGAAGTGCAGCATCGGAATCTAAAACAGGACTCACAAGTGAGGTTCAAATCATAGAAAGTTAGAGTGTCAGTCCTCTTGTACTTAAGTCGGCATTGTGCCTTTTGTACTAAATTCGGATGGAATTTCTGTGTTTCATCGTCAATAAGAAGGTCCTAGGGATACAGTAAACCTGAAGTGAAGCATCGGAATCTAAAACTGGACTCACAGGACAGGTTCAAATCATAGACAGTTAGAGTGTCAGTCCTCTTGTACTTAAGTCGGCATTGTGCCTTTTGTATGACATTCGGATCCAATTTCTGTGTTTCATTGTCAATAAGATGGTCCAAGGGGTAGAGTAAAGCCTGAAGTGAAGCATCGGAATCTAAAACTGTACTCACAAGTGAGGTTCTAATCATAGAAAGTTGGAGTGTTAGTCCTCTTGTAGTTAAGTCGGCATTGTGCCTTTTGTATTACATTCGGATGCAATTTCTGTGTTTCATCGTCAATAAAAAGGTCCAAGGTATACAGTAAACCTGAAGTGAAACATCGGAATCTAAAACTTGACTCACAGGAGAGGTTCAAATCATAGAAAGTTAGAGTGTCAGTACCCTTGTACTTAAGTCGGCTTTGTTCCTTTTGTATTAAATTCGGATGCCTTTTCTGTGTTTCATCGTCAATAAGAAAGTCCAAGGGATACAGTAAACCAGAAGTGAAGCATCCGAATCTGAAACCGGACTCTCAGGACAGGTTCAAATCATAGAAAAATAGAGTGTCAGTCCTCTTGTACTTAAGTCGGCATTGTGCCTTTTGTATTTAATCCGGATGCAATTTCTGTGTTTCATCGTCAATAAAAAGGTCCAAGGTATACAGTAAACCTGAGGTGAAGCATCGGAATCTAAAACTGGGCTCACAGGAGAGGTTCAAATCATAGAAAGTTAGAGTGTCAGTCCTTTTGTACTTAAGTCGGCATTGTGCCTTTTGTATTAAATTCGAATGCAATTTCTGTGTTTCATCGTCAATAAGAAGGTCCAAGGGATACAGTAAACCTGAAGTGAAGCTTCGGAATCTGAAACTGGACTCACAGGAGAAGTTCAAATCATAGAAAATTAGAGTGTCAGTCCCCTTGCAGTTATGTCAGCATTGTGCCTTTTGTATAAAATTGGGATGCAATTACTGTGTCTCATCGTCAATAAGAAGGTCCAAGGGATACAGTAAACCTGAAGTGAAGCATCGGAATCTAAAACTGGACTCACAGGAGAGGTTCAAATCATAGAAAATTATGGTGTCAGTCCTCTTGTACTTCAGTCGGCATTGTGCTTTTTGTATTACATTCTGATGCAATTTCTGTGTTTCATCGTCAATAAGAAGGTCCAAGGTATACAGTAAACCTGAAGTGAAGCTTCGGAATCTAAAACTGGACTCACAGGAGATTTTCAAATCATAGAAAGTTAGAGTGTCAGTCCTCTTGTACTTAAGTCGGCATTATGTCTTTTGTATTAAATTCGGATGCTATTTCTCTGTTTCATCGTCAATAAGAAGGTCCAAGGGATACAGTAAACCTGAAGTGTAGCAACGGAATCGAAAACTGGACTCACAGGAGAGGCTCAAATCATAGAGAGCTAGAGAGTCAGTCCTCTTGTACTAAAGTCGGCATTGTGCCTTTTGTATTAAATTCGGATTCAATTTCTGTTTTTCATCTCGAATATGAAGGTCCAAGGGATACACTAAACCTGAAGTGAAGCATCGGAATCTAAAATTGGAATCACTGGAGAGGTTCAAATCATAGAAAGTTAGAGTGTCATTCCTCTTGTACTTAAGTCGGCATTGTACCTTTTGTATTAAAATCGGATGGAATTTCTGCGCTTCATGGTCAATAAGAAGGTCCAAGGTATACACTAAACCTGAAGTGAAGAATCGGATTCTAAAACTGTACTCACAGGAGAGGTTCAATTCATAGAAAGTTAGGGTGTCAGTCCTCTTGTACTTCAGTCGGCATTGTGCCTTTTGTATCAAATTCGGATGCAATTTCTGTGTTTCATCTCGAATATGAAGGTCCAAGGGATACACTAAACCCAAATAGAAGCATCGGAATTTGAACTGTACTCACAGGAGACGTTCAAATCATAGATAGTTAGAGTGTCAGTCCTCTTCTACATAAGTCGGCATTGTGCCTTTTGTATTAAATTCGGATGCAATTTCTCTGTTTTATCGTCAATAAGAAGGTCCAAGGGATACAGTAAACCTGAAGTGAAGCATCGGAATCGAAAACTGGACTCACAGGCGAGGTTCATATCATAGAAAGTTAGAGTGTCAGTCCTCTAGTACCTGAAGTCATCATTGTGCCTTTTGCATTAAATTCGAATGCAATTTCTGTGTTTCATCGTCAATAAGAAGGTCCAAGGGGTACACTAAACCTGAAGTGAAGCATCGGAATCTAAAATTGGAATCACTGGAGAGGTTCAAATCATAGAAAGTTAGAGTGTCATTCCTCCTGTACTTAAGTCGGCATTGTTCCTTTTGTATTAAATTCGGATGCAATTTCTGCGCTTCATCGTCAATAAGAATGTCCAAGGTATTCAGTAAACCCGAAGTGAAGAATCGGAATCTAAAACTGGACTCACAGGAGAGGTTCAAATCATAGAAAGTAAGAGTGTCAGTCCTCTTGTACTTAAGTCGGCATTGTGCCTTTTGTATCAAATTCGGATGCAATTTCTGTGTTTCATCTCCAATATGATGGTCCAAGGGATACACTAAACCCAAATTGAAGCATCACAATCTAAAACTGGACTCACAGGAGAGGTTCAAATCATAGAAAATTAGAGTGTCAGTCCCCTTGTACTTAAGTCGGCATTGTGCCTTTTGTATTACATTCGGATGCAATATCTTTGTCTCGTCGTCAATAAGAAGTTCCAAGGGATACAGTAAACCTGAAGTGAAGCATCGGATCTAAAACTGGACTCACAGGAGAGGTTCAAAACATAGAAAGTTAGGGTGTCAGTCCTCTTGTACTTAAGTCGGCATTATGCCTTTTGTATTGAATTCTGATGCAATTTGTGTGTTTCATCGTCAATAAGAAGGTCCAAGGTATACTTTAAACCTGAAGTGAAGCATCGGAATCTAAAACTGGGCTCACAGGAGATTTTCAAATCATACTAAGTTAGAGTGTTAGTCCTCTTGTACTTAAGTCGGCATTGTGCCTTTTGTATTACATTCGGATGCAATTTCTGTGTTTCATCGTCAATAAAAAGGTCCAAGGTATTCAGTAAACCTGAAGTGAAACATCGGAATCTAAAACTTGACTCACAGGAGAGGTTCAAATCATAGAAAGTTAGAGTGTCAGTACCCTTGTACTTAAGTCGGCTTTGTTCCTTTTGTATTAAATTCGGATGCCTTTTCTGTGTTTCATCGTCAATAAGAAAGTCCAAGGGATACAGTAAACCAGAAGTGAAGCATCCGAATCTGAAACCGGACTCTCAGGACAGGTTCAAATCATAGAAAAATAGAGTGTCAGTCCTCTTGTACTTAAGTCGGCATTGTGCCTTTTGTATTTAATCCGGATGCAATTTCTGTGTTTCATCGTCAATAAAAAGGTCCAAGGTATACAGTAAACCTGAGGTGAAGCATCGGAATCTAAAACTGGGCTCACAGGAGAGGTTCAAATCATAGAAAGTTAGAGTGTCAGTCCTTTTGTACTTAAGTCGGCATTGTGCCTTTTGTATTAAATTCGAATGCAATTTCTGTGTTTCATCGTCAATAAGAAGGTCCAAAGATACAGTAAACCTGAAGTGAAGCTTCGGAATCTGAAACTGGACTCACAGGAGAAGTTCAAATCATAGAAAATTGGAGTGTCAGTCCCCTTGCAGTTATGTCAGCATTGTGCCTTTTGTATAAAATTGGGATGCAATTACTGTGTCTCATCGTCAATAAGAAGGTCCAAGGGATACAGTAAACCTGAAGTGAAGCATCGGAATCTAAAACTGGACTCACAGGAGAGGTTCAAATCATAGAAAATTATGGTGTCAGTCCTCTTGTACTTCAGTCGGCATTGTGCTTTTTGTATTACATTCTGATGCAATTTCTGTGTTTCATCGTCAATAAGAAGGTCCAAGGTATACAGTAAACCTGAAGTGAAGCTTCGGAATCTAAAACTGGACTCACAGGAGATTTTCAAATCATAGAAAGTTAGAGTGTCAGTCCTCTTGTACTTAAGTCGGCATTATGTCTTTTGTATTAAATTCGGATGCTATTTCTCTGTTTCATCGTCAATAAGAAGGTCCAAGGGATACAGTAAACCTGAAGTGAAGCAACGGAATCGAAAACTGGACTCACAGGAGAGGCTCAAATCATAGAGAGCTAGAGAGTCAGTCCTCTTGTACTAAAGTCGGCATTGTGCCTTTTGTATTAAATTCGGATTCAATTTCTGTGTTTCATCTCGAATATGAAGGTCCAAGGGATACACTAAACCTGAAGTGAAGCATCGGAATCTAAAATTGGAATCACTGGAGAGGTTCAAATCATAGAAAGTTAGAGTGTCATTCCTCTTGTACTTAAGTCGGCATTGTACCTTTTGTATTAAAATCGGATGGAATTTCTGCGCTTCATGGTCAATAAGAAGGTCCAAGGTATACACTAAACCTGAAGTGAAGAATCGGATTCTAAAACTGTACTCGCAGGAGAGGTTCAATTCATAGAAAGTTAGGGTGTCAGTCCTCTTGTACTTCAGTCGGCATTGTGCCTTTTGTATCAAATTCGGATGCAATTTCTGTGTTTCATCTCGAATATGAATGTCCAAGGGATACACTAAACCCAAATAGAAGCATCGGAATTTGAACTGTACTCACAGGAGACGTTCAAATCATAGATAGTTAGAGTGTCAGTCCTCTTCTACATAAGTCGGCATTGTGCCTTTTGTATTAAATTCGGATGCAATTTCTCTGTTTTATCGTCAATAAGAAGGTCCAAGGGATACAGTAAACCTGAAGTGAAGCATCGGAATCGAAAACTGGACTCACAGGCGAGGTTCATATCATAGAAAGTTAGAGTGTCAGTCTTCTAGTACCTGAAGTCATCATTGTGCCTTTTGCATTAAATTCGAATGCAATTTCTGTGTTTCATCGTCAATAAGAAGGTCCAAGGGGTACACTAAACCTGAAGTGAAGCATCGGAATCTAAAATTGGAATCACTGGAGAGGTTCAAATCATAGAAAGTTAGAGTGTCATTCCTCTTGTACTTAAGTCGGCATTGTTCCTTTTGTATTAAATTCGGATGCAATTTCTGCGCTTCATCGTCAATAAGAATGTCCAAGGTATTCAGTAAACCCGAAGTGAAGAATCGGAATCTAAAACTGGACTCACAGGAGAGGTTCAAATCATAGAAAGTAAGAGTGTCAGTCCTCTTGTACTTAAGTCGGCATTGTGCCTTTTGTATCAAATTCGGATGCAATTTCTGTGTTTCATCTCCAATATGATGGTCCAAGGGATACACTAAACCCAAATTGAAGCATCACAATCTAAAACTCGACTCACAGGAGAGGTTCAAATCATTGAAAATTAGAGTGTCAGTCCCCTTGTACTTAAGTCGGCATTGTGCCTTTTGTATTACATTCGGATGCAATATCTTTGTCTCGTCGTCAATAAGAAGTTCCAAGGGATACAGTAAACCTGAAGTGAAGCATCGGATCTAAAACTGGACTCACAGGAGAGGTTCAAAACATAGAAAGTTAGGGTGTCAGTCCTCTTGTACTTAAGTCGGCATTATGCCTTTTGTATTGAATTCTGATGCAATTTGTGTGTTTCATCGTCAATAAGAAGGTCCAAGGTATACTTTAAACCTGAAGTGAAGCATCGGAATCTAAAACTGGACTCACAGGAGATTTTCAAATCATACTAAGTTAGAGTGTTAGTCCTCTTGTACTTAAGTCGGCATTGTGCCTTTTGTATTACATTCGGATGCAATTTCTGTGTTTCATCGTCAATAAAAAGGTCCAAGGTATTCAGTAAACCTGAAGTGAAACATCGGAATCTAAAACTTGACTCACAGGAGAGGTTCAAATCATAGAAAGTTAGAGTGTCAGTACCCTTGTACTTAAGTCGGCTTTGTTCCTTTTGTATTAAATTCGGATGCCTTTTCTGTGTTTCATCGTCAATAAGAAAGTCCAAGGGATACAGTAAACCAGAAGTGAAGCATCCGAATCTGAAACCGGACTCTCAGGACAGGTTCAAATCATAGAAAAATAGAGTGTCAGTCCTCTTGTACTTAAGTCGGCATTGTGCCTTTTGTATTTAATCCGGATGCAATTTCTGTGTTTCATCGTCAATAAAAAGGTCCAAGGTATACAGTAAACCTGAGGTGAAGCATCGGAATCTAAAACTGGGCTCACAGGAGAGGTTCAAATCATAGAAAGTTAGAGTGTCAGTCCTTTTGTACTTAAGTCGGCATTGTGCCTTTTGTATTAAATTCGAATGCAATTTCTGTGTTTCATCGTCAATAAGAAGGTCCAAAGATACAGTAAACCTGAAGTGAAGCTTCGGAATCTGAAACTGGACTCACAGGAGAAGTTCAAATCATAGAAAATTGGAGTGTCAGTCCCCTTGCAGTTATGTCAGCATTGTGCCTTTTGTATAAAATTGGGATGCAATTACTGTGTCTCATCGTCAATAAGAAGGTCCAAGGGATACAGTAAACCTGAAGTGAAGCATCGGAATCTAAAACTGGACTCACAGGAGAGGTTCAAATCATAGAAAATTATGGTGTCAGTCCTCTTGTACTTCAGTCGGCATTGTGCTTTTTGTATTACATTCTGATGCAATTTCTGTGTTTCATCGTCAATAAGAAGGTCCAAGGTATACAGTAAACCTGAAGTGAAGCTTCGGAATCTAAAACTGGACTCACAGGAGATTTTCAAATCATAGAAAGTTAGAGTGTCAGTCCTCTTGTACTTAAGTCGGCATTATGTCTTTTGTATTAAATTCGGATGCTATTTCTCTGTTTCATCGTCAATAAGAAGGTCCAAGGGATACAGTAAACCTGAAGTGAAGCAACGGAATCGAAAACTGGACTCACAGGAGAGGCTCAAATCATAGAGAGCTAGAGAGTCAGTCCTCTTGTACTAAAGTCGGCATTGTGCCTTTTGTATTAAATTCGGATTCAATTTCTGTGTTTCATCTCGAATATGAAGGTCCAAGGGATACACTAAACCTGAAGTGAAGCATCGGAATCTAAAATTGGAATCACTGGAGAGGTTCAAATCATAGAAAGTTAGAGTGTCATTCCTCTTGTACTTAAGTCGGCATTGTACCTTTTGTATTAAAATCGGATGGAATTTCTGCGCTTCATGGTCAATAAGAAGGTCCAAGGTATACACTAAACCTGAAGTGAAGAATCGGATTCTAAAACTGTACTCGCAGGAGAGGTTCAATTCATAGAAAGTTAGGGTGTCAGTCCTCTTGTACTTCAGTCGGCATTGTGCCTTTTGTATCAAATTCGGATGCAATTTCTGTGTTTCATCTCGAATATGAATGTCCAAGGGATACACTAAACCCAAATAGAAGCATCGGAATTTGAACTGTACTCACAGGAGACGTTCAAATCATAGATAGTTAGAGTGTCAGTCCTCTTCTACATAAGTCGGCATTGTGCCTTTTGTATTAAATTCGGATGCAATTTCTCTGTTTTATCGTCAATAAGAAGGTCCAAGGGATACAGTAAACCTGAAGTGAAGCACCGGAATCGAAAACTGGACTCACAGGCGAGGTTCATATCATAGAAAGTTAGAGTGTCAGTCTTCTAGTACCTGAAGTCATCATTGTGCCTTTTGCATTAAATTCGAATGCAATTTCTGTGTTTCATCGTCAATAAGAAGGTCCAAGGGGTACACTAAACCTGAAGTGAAGCATCGGAATCTAAAATTGGAATCACTGGAGAGGTTCAAATCATAGAAAGTTAGAGTGTCATTCCTCTTGTACTTAAGTCGGCATTGTTCCTTTTGTATTAAATTCGGATGCAATTTCTGCGCTTCATCGTCAATAAGAATGTCCAAGGTATTCAGTAAACCCGAAGTGAAGAATCGGAATCTAAAACTGGACTCACAGGAGAGGTTCAAATCATAGAAAGTAAGAGTGTCAGTCCTCTTGTACTTAAGTCGGCATTGTGCCTTTTGTATCAAATTCGGATGCAATTTCTGTGTTTCATCTCCAATATGATGGTCCAAGGGATACACTAAACCCAAATTGAAGCATCACAATCTAAAACTCGACTCACAGGAGAGGTTCAAATCATTGAAAATTAGAGTGTCAGTCCCCTTGTACTTAAGTCGGCATTGTGCCTTTTGTATTACATTCGGATGCAATATCTTTGTCTCGTCGTCAATAAGAAGTTCCAAGGGATACAGTAAACCTGAAGTGAAGCATCGGATCGAAAACTGGACTCACAGGAGAGGTTCAAAACATAGAAAGTTAGGGTGTCAGTCCTCTTGTACTTAAGTCGGCATTATGCCTTTTGTATTGAATTCTGATGCAATTTGTGTGTTTCATCGTCAATAAGAAGGTCCAAGGTATACTTTAAACCTAAAGTGAAGCATCGGAATCTAAAACTGGACTCACAGGAGATTTTCAAATCATACTAAGTTAGAGTGTTAGTCCTCTTGTACTTAAGTCGGCATTGTGCCTTTTGTATTACATTCGGATGCAAATTCTGTGTTTCATCGTCAATAAAAAGGTCCAAGGTATACAGTAAACCTGAAGTGAAACATCGGAATCTAAAACTTGACTCACAGGAGAGGTTCAAATCATAGAAAGTTAGAGTGTCAGTACCCTTGTACTTCTGTCGGCTTTGTTCCTTTTGTATTTAATTCGGATGCCTTTTCTGTGTTTCATCGTCAATAAGAAAGTCCAAGGGATACAGTAAACCAGAAGTGAAGCATCCGAATCTGAAACCGGACTCTCAGGACAGGTTCAAATCATAGAAAAATAGAGTGTCAGTCCTCTTGTACTTAAGTCGGCATTGTGCCTTTTGTATTTAATCCGGATGCAATTTCTGTGTTTCATCGTCAATAAAAAGGTCCAAGGTATACAGTAAACCTGAGGTGAAGCATCGGAATCTAAAACTGGGCTCACAGGAGAGGTTCAAATCATAGAAAGTTAGAGTGTCAGTCCTTATGTACTTAAGTCGGCATTGTGCCTTTTGTATTAAATTCGAATGCAATTTCTGTGTTTCATCGTCAATAAGAAGGTCCAAGGGATACAGTAAACCTGAAGTGAAGCTTCGGAATCTGAAACTGGACTCACAGGAGAAGTTCAAATCATAGAAAATTAGAGTGTCAGTCCCCTTGCAGTTATGTCAGCATTGTGCCTTTTGTATAAAATTGGGATGCAATTACTGTGTCTCATCGTCAATAAGAAGGTCCAAGGGATACAGTATACCTGAAGTGAAGCATCGGAATCTAAAACTGGACTCACAGGAGAGGTTCAAAACATAGAAAATTATGGTGTCAGTCCTCTTGTACTTCAGTCGGCATTGTGCTTTTTGTATTACATTCTGATGCAATTTCTGTGTTTCATCGTCAATAAGAAGGTCCAAGGTATACAGTAAACCTGACGTGAAGCTTCGGAATCTAAAACTGGACTCACAGGAGATTTTCAAATCATAGAAAGTTAGAGTGTCAGTCCTCTTGTACTTAAGTCGGCATTATGTCTTTTGTATTAAATTCGGATGCTATTTCTCTGTTTCATCGTCAATAAGAAGGTCCAAGGGATACAGTAAACCTGAAGTGAAGCAACGGAATCGAAAACTGGACTCACAGGAGAGGCTCAAATCATAGAGAGCTAGAGAGTCAGTCCTCTTGTACTAAAGTCGGCATTGTGCCTTTTGTATTAAATTCGGATTCAATTTCTGTGTTTCATCTCGAATATGAAGGTCCAAGGGATACACTAAACCTGAAGTGAAGCATCGGAATCTAAAATTGGAATCACTGGAGAGGTTCAAATCATAGAAAGTTAGAGTGTCATTCCTCTTGTACTTAAGTCGGCATTGTACCTTTTGTATTAAAATCAGATGGAATTTCTGCGCTTTATCGTCAATAAGAATTTCCAAGGTATTCAGTAAACCCGAAGTGAAGAATCGGAATCTAAAACTGGACTCACAGGAGAGGTTCAAATCATAGAAAGTAAGAGTGTCAGTCCTCTTGTACTTAAGTCGGCATTGTGCCTTTTGTATCAAATTCGGATGCAATTTCTGTGTTTCATCTCCAATATGATGGTCCAAGGGATACACTAAACCCAAATTGAAGCATCACAATCTAAAACTGGACTCACAGGAGAGGTTCAAATCATAGAAAATTAGAGTGTCAGTCCCCTTGTACTTAAGTCGGCATTGTGCCTTTTGTATTACATTCGGATGCAATATCTTTGTCTCGTCGTCAATAAGAAGTTCCAAGTGATACAGTAAACCTGAAGTGAAGCATCGGATCGAAAACTGGACTCACAGGCGAGGTTCAAAACATAGAAAGTTAGGGTGTCAGTCCTCTTGTACTTAAGTCGGCATTATGCCTTTTGTATTGAATTCTGATGCAATTTGTGTGTTTCATCGTCAATAAGAAGGTCTAAGGTATACTTTAAACCTGAAGTGAAGCATCGGAATCTAATACTGGACTCACAGGAGATTTTCAAATCATACTAAGTTAGAGTGTCAGTGCTCTTGTACATAAGTCGGCATTATGCCTTTTGGATTAAATTCGGTTGCTAATTCTCTGTTTCATCGTCAATAAGAAGGTCCAAGGGATACAGTAAACCTGAAGTGAAGCAACGGAATCGAAAACTGGACTCACAGGAGAGGTTCAAATCATAGAAAGTTAGAGTGGCAGTCCTTTCGTACTTGAGTCGGCATTGTGCCTTTTGTATTAAATTCGGATTCAATTTCTGTGTTTCATCGTCAATAAGAAGGTAGAAGGGATACAGTAAACCTGAAGTGAAGCATCAGAATCTAAAATTAGAATCACTGGAGAGGTTCAAATCATAGAATGTTATTGTGTCTTTCCTCTTGTACTTAAGTCGGCATTGTTCCTTTTGTATTAAATTCGAATGCAATTTCTGCGCTTCATCGTCAATAAGAAGGTCCAAGGTATACAGTAAGCCTGAAGTGAAGAATCGGATTCTAAAACTGGACTCACAGGAGAGGTTCAAATCATAGAAAATTAGAGTGTCAGTCCCCTTGTACTTAAGTCGGCATAGTGCCTTTTGTATTAATTTCGGATGCAATATCTTTGTCTAGTCGTCAATAAGAAGTTCCAAGGGATACAGTAAACCTGAAGTGAAGCATCGGATCGAAAACTAGACTCACAGGAGAGTTTCAAATCATAGAAAGTTAGGATGTCAGTCCTCTTGTACTTAAGTCGGCATTGTTCCTTTTGTATTAAATTCGAATGCAATTTCTGCGCTTCATCGTCAATAAGAAGGTCCAAGGTATACAGTAAACCTGAAGTGAAGAATCGGATTCTAAAACTGGACTCACAGGAGAGGTTCAAATCATAGAAAATTCGAGTGTCAGTCCTCTTGTACTTAAGTCGGCATTGTGCCTTTTCTATCAAATTCGGATTCAATTTCTGTGTTTCAGCGTCAACAAGAAGGTCCAAGGGATACAGTAAACCTGAAGTGAAGCATCGGAATCTAAAACTGGACTCGCAGGAGAGGTTCAAATCATAGAAAACTAGAGTGTCAGTTCTCTCGTACTTAAATTTGCATAGTGCAATTTGTATTATATTCCGATGCAATTTCAGTGTTTCATCGTCAATAAGAAGGTCCAAGGTATACAGTAAACCTGAAGTGAAGCATCGGAATCTAAAACTGGACTCACAGGAAAGGTTCAAATCATAGAAGTTAGAGTGTCAGTCCTTTTGTACTTAAGGCGGCATTGTGCCTTTTGTATTAAATTCGGATGCAATTTCTGTGTTTCATTGCCAATAAGAAGGCCCAGGGGATACAGTAAACCTGAAGTGAAGCATCGGAATCTAAAACTGGACTCACAGGGGAGGTGCAAATCATAGAAAGTTAGAGTGTCAGTCCTTTTGTACTTAAACCGGCATTGTGCCTTTTGTATTAAATTCGGATGCAATTTCTGTGTTTCATCGTCAATAAGAAGGTCCAAGGTATACAGTAACCCTGATGTGAAGTATCGGAATCTAAAACTGAACTCACAGGAAGGGTTCAAATCATAGAAAGTTAGAGTGTCAGTCATCTTGTACTTAAGTCGGCATTGTGCCTATTGTATTAAATTCAGATGCAATTTCTGTGTTTCACCGTCAATAAGAATGTCCAAGGGATACAGTAAACCTGAAGTGAGGCATCGGAATCTAAAACTTCACTCACAGGAGATTTTCAAATCATAGAAAGTTAGAGTGTCAGTCCTCTTGTACTTAAGTCGGCATTATGCCTTTTGTATTAAATTTGGATTCAATTTCTGTGTTTCATCGTCAATAAGAAGGTCCAAGGGATACAGTAAACCTGAAGTGAAGCATCAGAATCTAAAATTAGAATCACTGGAGAGGTTCAAATCATAGAAAGTTGGAGTGTCTTTCCTCTTGTACTTAAGTCGGCATTGTTCCTTTTGTATTAAATTCGGATGCAATTTCTGCACTTCATCGTCAATAAGAAGGTCCAAGGTATACAGTAAACCTGAAGTGAAGAATCGGATTCTAAAACTGGACTCACAAGTGAGGTTCAAATCATAGAAAGTTACAGTGTCAGTCCTCCTGTACTTACGTCGGCATTGTGCCTTTTGTATCAAATTCGGATGCAATTTCTGTGTTTCAGCGTCAATAAGAAGGGTCAAGGGATACAGTAACCCTGAAGTGAAGCATCGGAATCTAAAACTGGACTCGCAGGAGAGGTTCAAATCATAGAAAACTAGAGCGTCAGTCCTTTCGTACTTAAATCTGCATAGTGCCTTTTGTATTACATTCCGATGCAATTTCAGTGTTTCATCGTCAATAAGAAGGTCCAAGGTATACAGTTAACCTGAAGTGAAGCATCGGAATCTGAAACTGGACTCACAGGAGAAGTTCAAATCATAGAAAGTTAGAGTGTCAGTCCTTTTGCACTTAAGGCGGCATTTTGCCTTTTGTATTAAATTCGGATGCAATTTCTGTGTTTCATCGTCAATAAGAAGGTCCAAGGGATACAATAAACCTGATGTGAAGCATCGGAATATAAAAGTGGACTCACTGGATAGGTTCAAATAATAGAAAGTTAGAGTGTCAGTCCTCTTGTACTTAAGTCGGCATTGTGACTTTTGTATTAAATTCGGATGCTAAATCTGTGATTCATCGTCAATAGGAATGTTCAAGGGATACAGTAAACCTGAAGTGCAGCATCGGAATCTAAAACCGGACTCACAAGTGAGGTTCAAATCATAGAAAGTTAGAGTGTTAGTCCTCTTGTACATAAGTCTTCACTGTGCCTTTTGTATTAATTTCGGATGCAATTTCTGTGTTTCATCGTCAATAAGAAGTTCCAAGGGATACAGTAAACCTAAAGTGAAGCA
The DNA here is from genome assembly GCF_021461395.2 of Schistocerca americana. Taxonomy (NCBI): domain Eukaryota; kingdom Metazoa; phylum Arthropoda; class Insecta; order Orthoptera; family Acrididae; genus Schistocerca; species Schistocerca americana. Next base: position 695,548,744 of record NC_060123.1, read on the forward strand.
TCGGAATCTAAAACTGGACTCACAGGGGAGGTTAAAAACATAGAAAGTTAGAGTGTCAGTCCTCGCGTACTTGTGTCGGCATTGTGCCTTTTGTATTAAATTCGGATGCGATTTCTGTGTTTCATCGTCAATAAGAAGGTCCAAGGGATACAGTAAACCTGAAGTGAAGCATCGGAATCTGAAACTGGACTCACAGGAGAGGTTCAAATCATAGAAAGTTAGAGTGTCAGTCCTCTTGTACTTAAGTCGGCATTGTGCCTTTTGTATGAAATTCGGACGCAATTTCTGTGCTTCATCGTCATTGAGAAGGTCCAAGGGGTACAGTAAACCTGAAGTGCAGCATCGGAATCTAAAACAGGACTCACAAGTGAGGTTCAAATCATAGAAAGTTAGAGTGTCAGTCCTCTTGTACTTAAGTCGGCATTGTGCCTTTTGTACTAAATTCGGATGGAATTTCTGTGTTTCATCGTCAATAAGAAGGTCCTAGGGATACAGTAAACCTGAAGTGAAGCATCGGAATCTAAAACTGGACTCACAGGACAGGTTCAAATCATAGACAGTTAGAGTGTCAGTCCTCTTGTACTTAAGTCGGCATTGTGCCTTTTGTATGACATTCGGATCCAATTTCTGTGTTTCATTGTCAATAAGATGGTCCAAGGGGTAGAGTAAACCTGAAGTGAAGCATCGGAATCTAAAACTGGACTCACAAGTGAGGTTCTAATCATAGAAAGTTAGAGTGTCAGTATCCTTGTACTTAAGTCGGCTTTGTTCCTTTTGTATTACATTCGGATGCCTTTTCTGTGTTTCATCGTCAATAAGAAAGTCCAAGGGATACAGTAAACCTGAAGTGAAGCTTCGGAATCTGAAACTGCAGTCACAGGAGAAGTTCAAATCATAGAAAGTTAGAGTGTCAGTCCTCTTGTAGTTATGTCAGCATTGTGCCTTTTGTATAAAATTGGGATGCAATTACTGTGTCTCTTCGTCAATAAGAAGGTCCAAGGGATACAGTAAACCTGAAGTGAAGCATCGGAATCTAAAACTGGACTCACAGGAGAGGTTCAAATCATAGAAAATTATGGTGTCAGTCCTCTTGTACTTAAGTCGGCATTGTGCCTTTTGTATTACATTCTGATGCAATTTCTGTGTTTCATCGTCAATAAGAAGGTCCAAGGTATACAGCAAACCTGAAGTGAAGCATCGGAATCTAAAACTGGACTCACAGGAGATTTTCAAATCATAGAAAGTTAGAGTGTCAGTCCTCTTGTACTTAAGTCGGCATTATGTCTTTTGTATTAAATTCGGATGCTATTTCTCTGTTTCATCGTCAATAAGAAGGTCCAAGGGATACAGTAAACCTGAAGTGAAGCAACGGAATCGAAAACTGGACTCACAGGAGAGGCTCAAATCATAGAGAGCTAGAGAGTCAGTCCTCTTGTACTAAAGTCGGCATTGTGCCTTTTGTATTAAATTCGGATTCAATTTCTGTGTTTCATCGTCAATAAGAAGGTCCAAGGTATACAGTAAACCTGAAGTCAAGCATCAGAATCTAAAATTAGAATCACTGGAGAGGTTCAAATCATAGAAAGTTAGAGTGTCATTCCTCTTGTACTTAAGTCGGCATGGTACCTTTTGTATTAAAATCTGATGGAATTTCTGCGCTTCATGGTCAATAAGAAGGTCCAAGGTATACACTAAACCTCAAGTGAAGAATCGGATTCTAAAACTGTACTCACAGGAGAGGTTCAAGTCATAGATAGTTAGAGTGTCAGTCCTCTTGTATTTCAGTCGGCATTGTGCCTTTTGTATCAAATTCGGATGCAATTTCTGTGTTTCATCTCGAATATGATGGTCCAAGGGATACACTAAACCCAAATAGAAGCATCGGAATTTGAACTGTACTCACAGGAGACGTTCAAATCATAGATAGTTAGAGTGTCAGTCCTCTTGTACATAAGTCGGCATTGTGCCTTTTGTATTAAATTCGGATGCAATTTCTCTGTTTTATCGTCAATAAGAAGGTCCAAGGGATAAAGTAAACCTGAAGTGAAGCGTCGGAATCGAAAACTGGACTTACAGGCGGGGTTCATATCATAGAAAGTTAGAGTGTCAGTCCTCTTGTACTTAAGTCGGCATTGTGCCTTTTGTATCAAACTCGGATGCAATTTCTGTGTTTCATCTCCAATATGATGGTCCAAGGGATACACTAAACCCAAATTGAAGCATCACAATCTAAAACTGGACTCACAGGAGAGGTTCAAATCATAGAAAATTAGAGTGTCAGTCCCCTTGTACTTAAGTCGGCATTGTGCCTTTTGTATTAAATTCGGATGCAATATCTTTGTCTCGTCGTCAATAAGAAGTTCCAAGGGATACAGTAAACCTGAAGTGAAGCAGCGGATCGAAAACTGGACTCACAGGAGAGGTTCAAAACATAGAAAGTTAGGGTGTCAGTCCTCTTGTACTTAAGTCGGCACTATGCCTTTTGTATTAAATTCTGATGCAATTTGTGTGTTTCATCGTCAATAAGAAGGTCCAAGGTATACTTTAAACCTGAAGTGAAGCATTGGAATCTAAAACTGGACTCACAGGAGATTTTCAAATCATACTAAGTTAGAGTGTCAGTACTCTTGTACATAAGTCGGCATTATGCCTTTTGTATTAAATTCGGTTGCTATTTCTCTGTTTCATCGTCAATAAGAAGGTAGAAGGGATACAGTAAACCTGAAGTGAAGCATCAGAATCTAAAATTTGAATCACTGGAGAGGTTCAAATCATAGAAAGTTGGAGTGTCTTTCCTCATGTACTTAAGTCGGCATTGTTCCTTTTGTATTTAATTCAGATGCAATTTCTGCACTTCATCGTCAATAAGAAGGTCCAAGGTATACAGTAAACCTGAAGTGAAGAATCGGATTCTAAAACTGGACTCACTGGTGAGGTTCAAATCATAGAAAGTTACAGTGTCAGTCCTCCTGTACTTACGTCGGCATTGTGCCTTTTGTATCAAATTCGGATGCAATTTCTGTGTTTCAGCGTCAATAAGAAGGGCCAAGGGATACAGTAACCCTGAAGTGAAGCATCGGAATCTAAAACTGGACTCGCAGGAGAGGTTCAAATCATAGAAAACTAGCGCGTCAGTCCTTTTGAACTTAAGGCGGCATTGTGCCTTTTGTATTAAATTCGGATGCAATTTCTGTGTTTCATTGCCAATAAGAAGGTTCAGGGGACACAGTAAAACTGAAGTGAAGCATCGGAATCCAAAAGTGGACTCACAGGAGAGGTTCAAATCATAGAAAGTTAGAGTGTCAGTCATCTTGTACTTAAGTCGGCATTGTGCCTTTTGTATCAAATTCGGATGCAATTTCTCTGTCTCATCGTCAATAAGACGGTCAAAGGGATACGGTAAACCTGAAGTGAAGCATCGGAATCGAGAACTGAACTCACAGGAGTTGTTCAAATCATAGAAAGTTAGAGTGTCAGTCATCTTGTACTTAAGTCGGCATTGTGCCTTTTGTATTAAATTCAGATGCAATATCTGTGATTCATCGTCAATATGAATGTCCAAGGGATACAGTAAACCTGAAGTGAGGCATCGGAATCTAAAACTGGACTCACAAGAGAGGTTCAAATCATAGAAAGTTAGAGTGTCTGTCCTCTTGTACGTAAAACGGCATTGTGCTTTTTGTATTAAATTCGGATGCAATACCTGTGTTTCAGCGGCAATAAGAAGGTCCAAGGGATACAGTAAACCTGAAGTGAAGCATCAGAATCAAAAACTGGACTCGCAGGAGAGGTTCAAATCATAGAAAGTTAGAGTGTCAGTCGCTTCGTTCTTAAATCTGCTTAGTGCCTTTTGTATTATATTCCGATGCAATTTCAGTGTTTCATCATCAATAAGAAGGTCCAAGGTATTCAGTAAACCTGAAGTGAAGCATCGGAATCTAAAACTGGACTCACAGGAGAGGTTCAAATCATAGAAAGTTAGAGTGTCAGTCCTTTTGTACTTAAGGCGGCATTGTGCCTTTTGTATTAAATTAGGATGCAATTTCTGTGTTTCATTGCCAATAAGAAGGTCCAGGGGATACAGTAAACCTAAAGTGAAGCATCGGAATCTATAACTGGACTCACAGGAGAGATTGAAATCATCGAATGTTAGAGTGTCAGTCCTGTTCTACTTAAGTCGGCATTGTGCCTTTTGTATTAAATTCGGATACAGTTTCTGTGTTTCATCGTCAATAAGAGGGTCCAAGGTATACAGTAAACCTGAATTGAAGCATCGGAATCTAAAACTGGACTCACAAGAGGGGCTCAAATCATAGAAAGTTAGAGTGTCAGTCATCTTGTACTTAAGTCGGCATTGTGCCTTTTGTATTAAATTCAGATGCAATTTCTGTGTTTCATCGTCAATAAGAAAGTCCAAGGGATACAGTAAACCTGAAGTGAAGCAACAGAATCAAAAACTGGACTCACAGGAGAGGTTCAAATCATAGAAAGTTAGAGTGGCAGTACTTTTGTACTTGAGTCGGCATTGTGCCTTTTGTATTAAATTCGGATTCAATTTCTGTGTTTCATCGTCAATAAGAAGGTAGAAGGGATACAGTAAACCTGAAGTGATGCATCAGAATCTAAAATTAGAATCACTGGAGAGGTTCAAATCATAGAATGTTAGAGTGTCTTTCTTCTTGTACTTAAGCATTCATTGTTCCTTTTGTATTAAATTCGAATGCAATTTCAGCGCATCATCGTCAATAAGAAGTTCCAAGGGATACAGTAAACCTGCAGTGAAGCATCGGATCGAAAACTGGACTCACAGGAGAGGTTCAAATCACAGAAAGTTAGGGTGTCAGTCCTCTTGTACTTAAGTCGGGATTATGCCTTTTGTATTAAATTCTGATGCAATTTGTGTGTTTCATCGTCAATAAGAAGGTCCAAGGTATACAGTGAACCTGAAGTGAAGTATCGAAATCTAAAACTGGACTCACAGGAGATTTTCAAATCATACTAAGTAAGAGTGTCAGTACTCTTGTACTTAAGTCGGCATTATGCCTTTTGTATTAAATCCGGATGCTATTTCTCTGTTTCATCGTCAATAAGAATGTCCAAGGGATACAGTAAACGTGAAGCGAAGCATCAGAATCTAAAATTAGAATCACTGGAGAGGTTCAAATCATAGTAAGTTAGAGTGTCTTTCCTCTTGCACTTAAGTCGGCATTGTGCTTTTTGTATTAAATTCGGATGCAATTTCTGTGTTTCCACGTCAATAAGATTGTCCAAGGGATACAGTAAACCTGAAGTGAGGCATCGGAATCTAAAACTGGACTCACAGGAGAGGTTCAAATCATAGAAACTTAGAATGTCTGTCCTCTTGTACTTAAGTCGGCATTGTGCCTTTTGTATTAAATTGAGATACAATTTCTGTGTTTCATCGTCAATAAGAATGTCCAAGGGATACAGTATACCTGAAGTGAAGCATCGAAATCTAAAATTGGAAATACAGGAGAAGTTCAAATCATAGAAAGTTAGAGTGTCAGTCCTTTTGTACTTAAGGCGGCATTGTGCTTTTTTTATTAAATTCGGATGCAATTTCTGTGTTTCATCGTCAATAAGAAGGTCCAAGGTATACAGTAAACCTGAAGTGAAGCATCGGAATCTAAAACTGTACTCACAGGAGGGGTTCAAATCATAGAAAGTTAGAGTGTCAGTCCTCTTGTACTTAAGTCGGCAGTGTGCCTTTTGTATTAAATTCGGATGCAATTTCTCTGTTTCATCGTCAATAAGATGGTCCAAGGGATACAGTAAACCTGAAGTGAAGCATCGGAATCGGAAACTGAACTCACAGCAGGGGTTCAAATCATAGAAAGTTAGAGTGTCAGTCATCTTGTACTTAAGTCGGCATTGTGCCTTTTGTATTAAATTCAGATGCAATATCTGTGATTCATCGTCAATAAGAATGTCCAAGGGATACAGTAATCCTGAAATGAGGCATCGGAATCTAAAACTGGACTCACAGTAGAGGTTCAAATCATAGAAAGTTAGAGTGTCTGTCCTTCTTTACGTAAGTCGGCATTGTGCTTTTTGTATTAAATTCGGATGCAATATCTGTGTTTCAGCGACAATAAGAAGGTCCAAGGGATACAGTAAACCTGAAGTGAAGCATCGGAATCAAAAACTGGACTCGCAGGAGAGGTCCAAATCATAGAAAATTAGAGTGTCAGTCGTTTCGTACTTAAATCTGCATAGTGCCTTATGTATTTTATTCCGATGCAATTTCAGTGTTTCATCGTCAATAAGAAGGTCCAAGGTATACAGTAAACCTGAAGTGAAGCATCGGAATCTAAAACTGGACTCACAGGAGAGGTTCAAATCATAGAAAGTTAGAGTGTCAGTCCTTTTGTACTTAAGGCGGCATTGTGCCTTTTGTATTGAATTCGGATGCAATTTCTGTGTTTCATTGCCAATACGAAGGTCCAGGGGATACAGTAAACCTGAAGTGAAGCATCGGAAAATAAAACTGGACTCACAGGAGAGGTTCAAATCATAGAATGTTAGAGTGTCAGTCCTCTTTTACTTAAGTCGGCATTGTGCCTTTTGTATTAAATTCGGATGCAATTCCTGTGTGTCATCGTCAATAAGAAGGTCCAAGGTATACAGTAAACCTGAATTGAAGCATCGGAATCTAAAACTGAACTCACAAGAGGGGATCAAATCATAGAAAGTTAGAGTGTCAGTCATCTTGTACTTAAGTCGGCATTGTGCCTTTTGTAGTAAATTCAGATGCAATTTCTGTGTTTCATCGTCAATAAGAATGTCCAAGGGATACAGTAAACCTGAAGTGAGGCATCGGAATCTAAATCTGGACTCACAGGAGAGGTTCAAAACAAAGAAAGTTAGAGTGTCTGTCCTCTTGTTCTTAAGTCGGCATTGTGCTTTCTGTATTAAATTCGTATGCAATTTCTGTGTTTCAGCATCAATAAGAAGGTCCAGGGGATACAGTAAACCTGAAGTGAAGCATCGGAATCTAAAACTGGACTCGCAGGAGAGGTTCAAATCATATAAAATTATAGTGTCAGTCCTTTCGTACTTAAACCTGCATAGTGCCTGTTGTATTATATTCCGACACAATATCAGTGTTTCATCGTGAATAAGAAGATCCAAGGTATACAGTAAACATGAAGTGAATCATCGGAATCTAAAACTTGACTCACAGGAGAGGTTAAAATCATAGAAAGTTAGTGTGTCAGTCCTCATCTACTTAAGTCAGCATTGTGCCTTTTGTATTAAATTCGGATGAAATATCTTTGTCTCATCGTCAATACGAAGGTCCGAAGGATACAGTAAACCTGAAGTGAAGCATCGGAATGTAAAACTGGACTCACAGGAGAGGTTCAAATCATAGAATGTTAGAGTGTCAGTCCTCTTGTACTTAAGTCGGCATTGTGCCTTTTGCATTTAGTTCTGATGCAATTTCTGTGTTTCATCGTCATTAAGAAGGTCCAAGGGATATAGTAAACCTGAAGTGAAGCATCGGAATCTAAAACTGGACTCACAGGAGAGGTTCAAATAATAGAGAGTTAGAGTGTCAGGCCTCTTGTACTTAAGTCGGCATTGTGCCTTTTGTATTAAATTCGGATGCAATATCTTTGTCTCATCGTCAATACGAAGGTCCGAAGGATACAGTAAACCTGAGGTGAAGCATCGGAATGTAAAACTGGACTCACAGGAGAGGTTCAAATCATAGAATGTTAGAGTGTCAGTCCTCTTGTCTTTAAGTCGGCATTGTGCCTTTTGTATTAAACTCTGATGCAATTTCTGTGTTTCATCGTCAATAAGAAGGTCCAAGGTATACAGTAAACCTGAAGTGAAGCATCGGAATCTAAATCTGGACTCGCAGAAGATTCTCAAATCATAGAAAGTTTGAGTGTCAGTCCTCTTGTACTGAAGTCGGCATTGTGCCTTTTGTATTAAATTCGTATGTAATTTCTCTGTTTCATCGTCAATAAGAAGGTCCAAGGGATACAGTAAACCTGAAGTGAAGCATCGGAATCGAAAACTGGACTCACAGGAGAGGTTCCAATCATAGAAAGTTAGAGTGTCAGTCCTCTTGTGCTTAAGTCGGCATTGTGCCTTTTGTATTAAATTCGGATGCAATTTCTGTGATTCATCGTCAATAAGAAGGTCCAAGGGATACAGAAAACCTGAAGTGAAGCATCGGAATCTAGAATTTTAATCACTGGAGAGGTTCAAATCATAGAAAGTTAGAGTGTCATTCCTCTTGTACTTAAGTCAACATTGTTCCTTTTGTATTAAATTCGGATGCAATTTCTGCGCTTCATCGTTAATAAGAAGGTCCAAGGTATACAGTAAACCTGAAGTGAAAAATCGGGATCTAAAACTGGACTCACAGGAGAGGTTCAAATCATAGAAAGTTAGAGTGTCAGTCCTCTTGTACTTAAGTCGGCATTGTGCCTTTTGTATTAAATTCGGATGCAATTTCTCACTTTCATCGACAATAAGATGGTCCAAGGGATACAGTAAACCTGATGTGAAGCATCGGAATCGAAAACTGAACTCACAGGAGGGGTTCAAATCATAGAAAGTTAGAGTGTCAGTCATCTTGTACTTAAGTCGGCATTGTGCCTTTTGTATTAAATTCAGATGCAATATCTGTGATACATCGTCAATAAGAATGTCCAAGGGATACAGTAAACCTGAAGTGAGGCATCGGAATCTAAAACTGGACTCACAGGAGAGGTTCAAATCATAGAAAGTTAGAGTGTCTGTCCTCTTGTACCTAAGACGGCATTGTGCTTTTTGTATTAAATTCGGATGCAATATCTGTGTTTCAGCGTCAATAAGAAGGTCCAAGGGATACAGTAAACCTGAAGTGAAGCATCGGAATCAAAAACTGGACTCGCAGGAGAGGTCCAAATCATAGAAAATTAGAGTGTCAGTCGTTTCGTACTTAATTCTGCATAGTGCCTTTTGTATTTTATTCCGGATGCAATTTCAGTGTTTCATCGTCAATAAGAAGGTCCAAGGTATACAGTAAACCTGAAGTGAAGCATCGGAATCTAAAACTGGACTCACAGGAGAGGTTCAAATCATAGAAAGTTAGAGTGTCAGTCCTTTTGTACTTAAGGCGGCATTGTGCCTTTTGTATTAAATTCGGATGCAATTTCTGTGTTTCATTGCCAATACGAAGGTCCAGGGGATACAGTAAACCTAAAGTAAACCATCGGAAAATAAAACTGGACTCACAGGAGAGGTTCAAATCATAGAATGTTAGAGTGTCAGTCCTCTTTTACTTAAGTCGGCATTGTGCCTTTTGTATTAAATTCGGATGCAATTCCTGTGTTTCATCGTCAATAAGAAGGTCCAAGGTATACAGTAAACCTGAATTGAAGCATCGGAATCTAAAACTGAACTCACAAGAGGGGATCAAATCATAGAAAGTTAGAGTGTCAGTCATCTTGTACTTAAGTCGGCATTGTGCCTTTTGTAGTAAATTCAGATGCAATTTCTGTGTTTCATCGTCAATAAGAATGTCCAAGGGATACAGTAAACCTGAAGTGAGGCATCGGAATCTAAATCTGGACTCACAGGAGAGGTTCAAAACATAGAAAGTTAGAGTGTCTGTCTTCTTGTTCTTAAGTCGGCATTGTGCTTTCTGTATTAAATTCGTATGCAATTTCTGTGTTTCAGCATCAATAAGAAGGTCCAGGGGATACAGTAAACCTGAAGTGAAGCATCGGAATCTAAAACTGGACTCGCAGGAGAGGTTCAAATCATATAAAATTATAGTGTCAGTCCTTTCGTACTTAAACCTGCATAGTGCCTGTTGTATTATATTCCGACGCAATTTCAGTGTTTCATCGTGAATAAGAAGATCCAAGGTATACAGTAAACCTGAAGTGAATCATCGGAATCTAAAACTTGACTCACAGGAGAGGTTAAAATCATAGAAAGTTAGTGTGTCAGTCCTCTTCTACTTAAGTCAGCATTGTGCCTTTTGTATTAAATTCGGATGAAATATCTTTGTCTCATCGTCAATACGAAGGTCCGAAGGATACAGTAAACCTGAAGTGAAGCATCGGAATGTAAAACTGGACTCACAGGAGAGGTTCAAATCATAGAATGTTAGAGTGTCAGTCCTCTTGTACTTAAGTCGGCATTGTGCCTTTTGCATTTAGTTCTGATGCAATTTCTGTGTTTCATCGTCATTAAGAAGGTCCAAGGGATATAGTAAACCTGAAGTGAAGCATCGGAATCTAAAACTGTACTCACAGGAGAGGTTCAAATAATAGAGAGTTAGAGTGTCAGGCCTCTTGTACTTAAGTCGGCATTGTGCCTTTTGTATTAAATTCGGATGCAATATCTTTGTCTCATCGTCAATACGAAGGTCCGAAGGATACAGTAAACCTGAGGTGAAGCATCGGAATGAAAAACTGGACTCACAGGAGAGGTTCAAATCATAGATTGTTAGAGTGTCAGTCCTCTTGTACTTAAGTCGGCATTGCGCCTTTTGTATTAAACTCTGATGCAATTTCTGTGTTTCATCGTCAATAAGAAGGTCCAAGGTATACTGTAAATCTGAAGTGAAGCATCGGAATCTAAATCTGGACTCGCAGAAGATTTTCAAATCATAGAAAGTTTGAGTGTCAGTCCTCTTGTACTGAAGTCGGCATTGTGCCTTTTGTATTAAATTCGTATGCAATTTCTCTGTTTCATCGTCAATAAGAAGGTCCAAGGGATACAGTAAACCTGAAGTGAAGCATCGGAATCGAAAACTGGACTCACAGGAGAGGTTCCAATCATAGAAAGTTAGAGTGTCAGTCCTCTTGTGCTTAAGTCGGCATTGTGCCTTTTGTATTAAATTCGGATGCAATTTCTGTGTTTCATCGTCAATAAGAAGGTCCAAGGGATACAGAAAACCTGAAGTGAAGCATCGGAATCTAGAATTTTAATCACTGGAGAGGTTCAAATCATAGAAAGTTAGAGTGTCATTCCTCTTGTACTTAAGTCGGCATTGTTCCTTTTGTATTAAATTCGGATGCAATTTCTGCGCTTCATCGTTAATAAGAAGGTCCAAGGTATACAGTAAACCTGAAGTGAAAAATCGGGATCTAAAACTGGACTCACAGGAGAGGTTCAAATCATAGAAAGTTAGAGTGTCAGTCCTCTTGTACTTAAGTCGGCATTGTGCCTTTTGTATTAAATTCGGATGCAATTTCTCACTTTCATCGTCAATAAGATGGTCCAAGGGATACAGTAAACCTGATGTGAAGCATCGGAATCGAAAACTGAACTCACAGGAGGGGATCAAATCATAGAAAGTTAGAGTGTCAGTCATCTTGTACTTAAGTCGGCATTGTGCCTTTTGTATTAAATTCAGATGCAATATCTGTGTTTCATCGTCAATAAGAATGTCCAAGGGATACAGTAAACCTGAAGTGAGGCATCGGAATCTAAAACTGGACTCACAGGAGAGGTTCAAATCATAGAAAGTTAGAGTGTCTGTCCTCTTGTACCTAAGACGGCATTGTGCTTTTTGTATTAAATTCGGATGCAATATCTGTGTTTCAGCGTCAATAAGAAGGTCCAAGGGATACAGTAAACCTGAAGTGAAGCATCGGAATCAAAAACTGGACTCGCAGGAGAGGTTCAAATCATATAAAATTAGAGTGTCAGTCGTTTCGTACTTAAATCTGCATATTGCCTTTTGTATTTTATTCCGAAGCAATTTCAGTGTTTCATCGTCAATAAGAAGGTCCAAGGTATACAGTAAACCTGAAGTGAAGCATCGGAATCTAAAACTGGACTCACAGGAGAGGTTCAAATCATAGAAAGTTAGAGTGTCAGTCCTTTTGTACTTAAGGCGGCATTGTGCCTTTTGTATTAAATTCGGATGCAATTTCTGTGTTTCATTGCCAATAAGAAGGACCAGGGGATACAGTAAACCTAAAGTGAAGCATCGGAAAATAAAACTGGACTCACAGGAGAGGTTCAAATCATAGAATGTTAGAGTGTCAGTCCTCTTTTACTTAAGTCGGCATTGTGCCTTTTGTATTAAATTCGGATGCAATTCCTGTGTTTCATCGTCAATAAGAAGGTCCAAGGTATACAGTAAACCTGAATTGAAGCATCGGAATCTAAAACTGAACTCACAAGAGGGGATCAAATCAAAGAAATTTAGAGTGTCAGTCATCTTGTACTTAAGGCGGCATTGTGCCTTTTGTATTAAATTCGGATGCAATTTCTCTGTTTCATCGTCAATAAGATGGTCCAAGGGATACAGTAAACCTGAAGTGAGGCATCGGAATCGAAAACTGAACTCACAGCAGGGGTTCAAATCATAGAAAGTTAGAGTATCAGTCATCTTGTACTTAAGTCGGCATTGTGCGTTTTGTATTAAATTCAGATGCAATATCTGTGATTCATCGTCAATAAGAATGTCCAAAGGATACAGTAATCCTGAAATGAGGCATCGGAATCTAAAACTGGACTCACAGGAGAGGTTCAAATCATAGAAAGTTAGAGTGTCTGTCCCTCTTTACGTAAGTCGGCATTGTGATTTTTGTATTAAATTCGGATGCAATATCTGTGTTTCAGCGTCAATAAGAAGGTCCAAGGGATACAGTAAACCTGAAGTGAAGCATCGGAATCAAAAACTGGACTCGCAGGAGAGGTTCAAATCATAGAAAATTAGAGTGTCAGTCGTTTCGTACTTAAATCTGCATAGTGCCTTTTGTATTTTATTCCGATGCAATTTCAGTGTTTCATCGTCAATAAGAAGGTCCAAGGTATACAGTAAACCTGAAGTGAAGCATCGGAATCTAAAACTGGACTCACAGGAGAGGTTCAAATCATAGAAAGTTAGAGTGTCAGCTTTTTTGTACTTAAGGCGGCATTGTGCCTTTTGTATTAAATTCGGATGCAATTTCTGTGTTTCATTGCCAATAAGAAGGTCCAGGGGATACAGTAAACCTAAAGTGAAGCATCGGAAAATAAAACTGGACTCACAGGAGAGGTAAAAAAAATAGAATGTTAGAGTGTCAGTCCTCTTTTACTTAAGTCGGCATTGTGCCTTTTGTATTAAATTCGGATGCAATTCCTGTGTTTCATCGTCAATAAGAAGGTCCAAGGTATACAGTAAACCTGAATTGAAGCATCGGAATCTAAAACTGAACTCACAAGAGGGGATCAAATCATAGAAAGTTAGAGTGTCAGTCATCTTGTACTTAAGTCGGCATTGTGCCTTTTGTAGTAAATTCAGATGCAATTTCTGTGTTTCATCGTCAATAAGAATGTCCAAGGGATACAGTAAACCTGACGTGAGGCATCGGAATCTAAATCTGGACTCACAGGAGAGGTTCAAAACATAGAAAGTTAGAGTGTCTGTCCTCTTGTTCTTAAGTCGGCATTGTGCTTTCTGTATTAAATTCGTATGCAATTTCTGTGTTTCAGCATCAATAAGAAGGTCCAAGGGATACAGTAAACCTGAAGTGAAGCATCGGAATCTAAAACTGGACTCGCAGGAGAGGTTCAAATCATATAAAATTATAGTGTCAGTCCTTTCGTACTTAAATCTGCATAGTGCCTTTTGTATTATATTCCGACGCAATTTCAGTATTTCATCGTGAATAAGAAGATCCAAGGTATACAGTAAACCTGAAGTGAATCTTCGGAATCTAAAACTTGACTCACAGGAGAGGTTCAAATCATAGAAAGTTAGTGTGTCAGTCCTCTTCTACTTAAGTCGGCATTGTGCCTTTTGTATAAAATTCGGATGCAATATCTTTGTCTCATCGTCAATACGAAGGTCCGAAGGATACAGTAAACCTGAAGTGAACCATCGGAATGTAAAACTGGACTCACAGGAGAGGTTCAAATCATAGAATGTTAGAGTGTCAGTTCTTTTTGTACTTAAGTCGTCATTGTGCCTTTTGCATTTAATTCTGATGCAATTTCTGTGTTTCATCGTCATTAAGAAGGTCCAAGGGATATAGTAAACCTGAAGTGAAGCATCGGAATCTGAAACTGGACTCACAGGAGAGGTTCAAATAATAGAGAGTTAGAGTGTCAGGCCTCTTGTACTTAAGTCGGCATTGTGCCTTTTGTATTAAATTCGGATGCAATATCTGTGTTTCAGCGTCAATAAGAAGGTCCAAGGGATACAGTAAACCTGAAGTGAAGCATCGGAATCAAAAACTGGACTCGCAGGAGAGGTTCAAATCATATAAAATTAGAGTGTCAGTCGTTTCGTACTTAAATCTGCATAGTGCCTTTTGTATTTTATTCCGAAGCAATTTCAGTGTTTCATCGTCAATATGAAGGTCCAAGGTATACAGTAAACCTGAAGTGAAGCATCGGAATCTAAAACTGGACTCACAGAGAGGTTCAAATCATAGAAAGTTAGAGTGTCAGTCCTTTTGTACTTAAGGCGGCATTGTGCCTTTTGTATTAAATTCGGATGCAATTTCTGTGTTTCATTGCCAATAAGAAGGACCAGGGGATACAGTAAACCTAAAGTGAAGCATCGGAAAATAAAACTGGACTCACAGGAGAGGTTCAAATCATAGAATGTTAGAGTGTCAGTCCTCTTTTACTTAAGTCGGCATTGTGCCTTTTGTATTAAATTCGGATGCAATTCCTGTGTTTCATCGTCAATAAGAAGGTCCAAGGTATACAGTAAACCTGAATTGAAGCATCGGAATCTAAAACTGAACTCACAAGAGGGGATCAAATCAAAGAAATTTAGAGTGTCAGTCATCTTGTACTTAAGGCGGCATTGTGCCTTTTGTATTAAATTCGGATGCAATTTCTGTGTTTCATTGCCAATAAGAAGGGTCAGGGGATACAGTAAACCTGACGTGAAGCATCGGAATCTAAAACTGGTCTCACAGGAGAGGTTCAAATCATAGAATGTTAGAGTGTCAGTCCTCTTTTACTTAAGTCGGCATTTTGACTTTTGTATTAAATTCGGATGCAATTTCTGTGTTTCATCGTCAATAAGAAGGTCCAAGGTATACAGTAAACCTGAAGTGAAGCATCGGAATCTAAAACTAGACTCACATTAGGGGTTCAAATCATAGAAAGATAGAGTGTCAGTCCTCTTGTACTTAAGTCGGCAGTGTGCCTTTTGTATTAAATTCTTATGCAATTTCTCTGTTTCATCGTCAATAAGATGGTCCAAGGGATACAGTAAACCTGAAGTGAGGCATCGGAATCGAAAACTGAACTCACAGCAGGGGTTCAAATCATAGAAAGTTAGAGTATCAGTCATCTTGTACTGAAGTCGGCATTGTGCCTTTTGTATTAAATTCAGATGCAATATCTGTGATTCATCGTCAATAAGAATGTCCAAGGGATACAGTAATCCTGAAATGAGGCATCGGAATCTAAAACTGGACTGACAGGAGAGGTTCAAATCATAGAAAGTTAGAGTGTCAGCCCTTTTGTACTTAAGGCGGCATTGTGCCTTTTGTATTAAATTCGGATGCAATTTCTGTGTTTCATTGCCAATAAGAAGGTCCAGGGGATACAGTAAACCTAAAGTGAAGCATCGGAAAATAAAACTGGACTCACAGGAGAGGTAAAAAAAATAGAATGTTAGAGTGTCAGTCCTCTTTTACTGAAGTCGGCATTGTGCCTTTTGTATTAAATTCGGATGCAATTCCTGTGTTTCATCGTCAATAAGAAGGTCCAAGGTATACAGTAAACCTGAATTGAAGCATCGGAATCAAAAACTGAACTCACAAGAGGGGATCAAATCATAGAAAGTTAGAGTGTCAGTCATCTTGTACTTAAGTCGGCGTTGTGCCTTTTGTAGTAAATTCAGATGCAATTTCTGTGTTTCATCGTCAATAAGAATGTCCAAGGGATACAGTAAACCTGACGTGAGGCAGCGGAATCTAAATCTGGACTCACAGGAGAGGTTCAAAACATAGAAAGTTAGAGTGTCTGTCCTCTTGTTCTTAAGTCGGCATTGTGCTTTCTGTATTAAATTCGTATGCAATTTCTGTGTTTCAGCATCAATAAGAAGGTCCAAGGGATACAGTAAACCTGAAGTGAAGCATCGGAATCTAAAACTGGACTCGCAGGAGAGGTTCAAATCATATAAAATTATAGTGTCAGTCCTTTCGTACTTAAATCTGCATAGTGCCTTTTGTATTATATTCCGACGCAATTTCAGTGTTTCATCGTGAATAAGAAGATCCAAGGTATACAGTAAACCTGAAGTGAATCTTCGGAATCTAAAACTTGACTCACAGGAGAGGTTCATATCATAGAAAGTTAGTGTGTCAGTCCTCTTCTACTTAAGTCGGCATTGTGCCTTTTGTATTAAATTCGGATGCAATATCTTTGTCTCATCGTCAATACGAAGGTCCGAAGGATACGGTAAACCTGAGGTGAAGCATCGGAATGTAAAACTGGACTCACAGGAGAGGTTCAAATCATAGAATGTTAGAGTGTCAGTCCTCTTTTACTTAAGTCGGCATTTTGACTTTTGTATTAAATTCGGATGCAATTTCTGTGTTTCATCGTCAATAAGAAGGTCCAAGGTATACAGTAAACCTGAAGTGAAGCATCGGAATCTAAAACTAGACTCACAGGAGGGGCTCAAATCATAGAAAGTTAGAGTGTCAGTCCTCTTGTACTTAAGTCGGCAGTGTGCCTTTTGTATTAAATTCGGATGCAATTTCTCTGTTTCATCGTCAATAAGATGGTCCAAGGGATACAGTAAACCTGAAGTGAGGCATCGGAATCGCAAACTGAACTCACAGCAGGGGTTCAAATCATAGAAAGTTAGAGTATCAGTCATCTTGTACTTAAGTCGGCATTGTGCCTTTTGTATTAAATTCAGATGCAACATCTGTGATTCATCGTCAATAAGAATGTCCAAGGGATACAGTAATCCTGAAATGAGGCATCGGAATCTAAAACTGGACTCACAGGAGAGGTTCAAATCATAGAAAGTTAGAGTGTCTGTCCCTCTTTACGTAAGTCGGCATGTGTGATTTTTGTATTAAATTCGGATGCAATATCTGTGTTTCAGCGTCAATAAGAAGGTCCAAGGGATACAGTAAATCTGAAGTGAAGCATCGGAATCAAAAACTGGACTCGCAGGAGAGGTTCAAATCATAGAAAATTAGAGTGTCAGTCGTTTCGTACTTAAATCTGCATAGTGCATTTTGTATTTTATTCCGATGCAATTTCAGTGTTTCATCGTCAATAAGAAGGTCCAAGGTATACAGTAAACCTGAAGTGAAGCATCGGAATCTAAAACTGGACTCACAGGAGAGGTTCAAATCATAGAAAGTTAGAGTGTCAGCCCTTTTGTACTTAAGGCGGCATTGTGCCTTTTGTATTAAATTCGGATGCAATTTCTGTGTTTCATTGCCAATAAGAAGGTCCAGGGGATACAGTAAACCTAAAGTGAAGCATCGGAAAATAAAACTGGACTCACAGGAGAGGTAAAAAAAATAGAATGTTAGAGTGTCAGTCCTCTTTTACTTAAGTCGGCATTGTGCCTTTTGTATTAAATTCGGATGCAATTCCTGTGTTTCATCGTCAATAAGAAGGTCCAAGGTATACAGTAAACCTGAATTGAAGCATCGGAATCTAAAACTGAACTCACAAGAGGGGATCAAATAATAGAAAGTTAGAGTGTCAGTCATCTTGTACTTAAGTCGGCATTGTGCCTTTTGTAGTAAATTCAGATGCAATTTCTGTGTTTCATCGTCAATAAGAATGTCCAAGGGATACAGTAAACCTGACGTGAGGCATCGGAATCTAAAACTGGACTCACAGGAGAGGTTCAAAACATAGAAAGTTAGAGTGTCTGTCCTCTTGTTCTTAAGTCGGCATTGTGCTTTCTGTATTAAATTTGTATGCAATTTCTGTGTTTCAGCATCAATAAGAAGGTCCAAGGGATACAGTAAACCTGAAGTGAAGCATCGGAATCTAAAACTGGACTCGCAGGAGAGGTTCAAATCATATAAAATTATAGTGTCAGTCCTTTCGTACTTAAATCTGCATAGTGCCTTTTGTATTATATTCCGACGCAATTTCAGTGTTTCATCGTGAATAAGAAGATCCAAGGTATACAGTAAACCTGAAGTGAATCTTCGGAATCTAAAACTTGACTCACAGGAGAGGTTCAAATCATAGAATGTTAGAGTGTCAGTCCTCTTGTGCTTAAGTCGGCATTGTGCCTTTTGTATTAAATTCGGATGCAATTTCTGTGTTTCATCGTCAATAAGAAGGTCCAAGGGATACAGTAAAACTGAAGTGAAGCATCGGAATCTAAAATTTTAATCACTGGAGAGGTTCAAATCATAGAAAGTTAGAGTGTCATTCCTCTTGTACTTAAGTCGTCATTGTTCCTTTTGTATTAAATTCGGATGCAATTTCTGCGCTTCATCGTTAATAAGAAGGTCCAAGGTACACAGTAAACCGGAAGTGAGAAATCGGGATCTAAAACTGGACTCACAGGAGAGGTTCAAATCATAGAAAGTTAGAGTGTCAGTCCTCTTGTACTTAAGTCGGCATTGTGCCTTTTGTATTAAATTCGGATGCAATTTCTCTGTTTCATCGTCAACAAGATGGTCCAAGGGATACAGTAAACCTGAAGTGAAGCATCGGAATCGAAAACTGAACTCACAGGAGGGGTTCAAATCATAGAAAGTTAGAGTGTCAGTCATCTTGTACTTAAGTCGGCATTGTGCCTTTTGTATTAAATTCAGATGCAATATCTGTGTTTCAGCGTCAATAAGAAGGTCCAAGGGATACAGTAAACCTGAAGTGAAGCATCGGAATCAAAAACTGGACTCGCAGGAGAGGTTCAAATCATATAAAATTAGAGTGTCAGTCGTTTCGTACTTAAATCTGCATAGTGCCTTTTGCATTTTATTCCGATGCAATTTCAGTGTTTCATCGTCAATAAGAAGGTCCAAGGTATACAGTAAACCTGAAGTGAAAAATCGGGATCTAAAACTGGACTCACAGGAGAGGTTCAAATCATAGAAAGTTAGAGTGTCAGTCCTCTTGTACTTAAGTCGGCATTGTGCCTTTTGTATTAAATTCGGATGCAATTTCTCTGTTTCATCGTCAACAAGATGGTCCAAGGGATACAGTAAACCTGAAGTGAAGCATCGGAATCGAAAACTGAACTCACAGGAGGGGTTCAAATCATAGAAAGTTAGAGTGTCAGTCCTCTTTTACTTAAATCGGCATTGTGCCTTTTGTAATAAATTCGGATGCAATTCCTGTGTTTCATCGTCAATAAGAAGGTCCAAGGTATACAGTAAACCTGAATTGAAGCATCGGAATCTAAAACTGAACTCACAAGAGGGGATCAAATCATAGAAATTTAGAGTGTCAGTCATCTTGTACTTAAGTCGGCATTGTGCCTTTTGTATTAAATTCAGATGCAATTTCTGTGTTTCATCTTCAATAAGAATGTCCAAGGGGTACAGTAAACCTGAAGTGAGGCATCGGAATCTAATGCTGGACTCACAGGAGAGGTTCAAAACATAGAATGTTAGAGTGTCTGTCCTCTTGTACTTAAGTCGGCATTGTGCTTTCTGTATTAAATTCGAATGCAATTTCTGTGTTTCAGCATCGATAAGAAGGTCCAAGGGATACAGTAAACCTGAAGTGAAGCATCGGAATCTAAAACTGGACTCGCAGGAGAGGTTCAAATCATATAAAATTATAGTGTCAGTCCTTTCGTACTTAAATCAGCATAGTGCCTTTTGTATTATATTACGACGCAATTTCAGTGTTTCATCGTGAATAAGAAGATCCAAGGTATACAGTAAACCTGAAGTGAAGCATCGGAATCTAAAACTTGCCTCACAGGAGAGGTTCAAATCATAGAAAGTTAGTGTGTCAGTCCTCTTCTACTTAAGTCGGCATTGTGCCTTCTGTATAAAATTCTGATGCAATTTCTGTGTTTCATCGTCAATAAGAAGGTCCAAGGTATACAGTAAACCTGAAGTGAAGCATCGGAATCTAAATCTGGACTCACAGGAGATTTTCAAATCATAGAAAGTTTGAGTGTCAGTCCTCTTGTACTGAAGTCGGCATTGTGCCTTTTGTATTAAATTCGTATGCAATTTCTATGTTTCATCGTCAATAAGAAGGTCCAAGGGATACAGTAAACCTGAAGTGAAGCATCGGAATCGAAAACTGGACTCACAGGAGAGGTTCTAATCATAGAAATTTAGAGTGTCAGTCCTCTTGTGCTTAAGTCGGCATTGTGCCTTTTGTATTAAATTCGGATGCAATTTCTGTCTTTCATCGTCAATAAGAAGGTCCAAGGGATACAGCAAACCTGAAGTGAAGCATCGGAATCTAAAATTTTAATCACTGGAGAGGTTCAAATCATAGAAAGTTAGAGTGTCATTCCTCTTGTACTTAAGTCGGCATTGTTCCTTTTGTATTAAATTCGGATGCAATTTCTGCGCTTCATCGTCAATAAGAAGGTCCAAGGTATACAGTAAACCTGAAGTGAAAAATCGGAATCTAAAACTGGACTCACAGGAGAGGTTCAAATCATAGAAAGCTAGAGTGTCAGTCCTCTTGTACTTATGTCGGCATTGTGCCTTTTGTATCAAATTCGGATGCAATTTCTGTGTTTCATCTCCAATATGAAGGTCCAAGGGATACACTAAACCCAAATTAAAGCATCGGAATCTAAAACTGGACTCACAGGAGAGGTTCCAATCATAGATAGCTAGATTGTCAGTCCTCTTGTACAGAAGTCGGCATTGTGCCTTTTAAATTAAATTTGGATACAATTTCTGTGTTTCATCGTCAATAAGAAGGTCCAAGATATACAGTAAATCTGAAGTGAAGCATCGGAATCTGAAATTAGAATCGCAGGAGAGGTTCAAATCATAGAAAGTTAGAGTATCATTCCTCTTGTACTTAAGTCGGCATTGTTCCTTTTGTATTAAATTCGGATGCAATTTCTGCGCTTCATCGTCAATAAGAAGGTCCAAGGGTTAACAGTAAACCTGAAGTGAAGCATCGGAATCAAAAACTGAACTCACAGGAGGGGTTCAAATCATAGAATATTAGAGTGTCAGTCCTCTTTCATGTAAGTCGGCATTGTGATTTTTGTATTAAATTCGGATGCTACTTCTGAGTTTCATCGTCAATAAGAATGTATAAGGGATACAGTAAACCTGATGTGAGGCATCGGAATCTAAAACTGGACTCACAGGAGGGGTTCAAATCATAGAAAGTTAGAGTGTCTGTAATCTTGTACGTAAGTCGGCATTGTGCTTTTTGTATTAAATTCGGATGCAATTTCTGTTTTTCAGCGTCAATGAGAAGGACCAAGGGATACAGTAAACCTGAAGTGAAGCATCGGAATCTAAAACTGGACTCGCAGGAGAGGTTCAAATCATAAATAATTAGAGTGTCAGTCCTTTTGTACTTAAATCTGCATAGTGCCTTTGTATTATATTCCGAAGCAATTACAGTGTTTCATCGTCAATAAGAAGGTCCAAG
Source organism: Schistocerca americana (assembly GCF_021461395.2). NCBI lineage: Eukaryota > Metazoa > Arthropoda > Insecta > Orthoptera > Acrididae > Schistocerca > Schistocerca americana. The sequence goes on from NC_060123.1 coordinate 695,570,263, forward strand.
GTATACAGTAAACCTGAAGTGAAGCATCGGAATCTAAACCTGTACTCACAGGAGAGGTTCAAATCATAGAAAGTTGGAGTGTCAGTCCTTTTGTACTTAAGGCAGCATTGTGCCTTTTGTATTAAATTCGGATGCAATTTCTGTGTTTCATTGCCAATAAGAAGGTCCATGGGATACAGTAAACCTGACGTGAAGTATCGGAATCTAAAACTGGACTCACAGGAGGGGTTCAAATCATAGGATGTTAGAGTGTCTGTCCTCTTTTACTTAAGTCGGCATTGTGCCTTTTGTATTAAATTCGGATGCAATTTCTGTGCTTCATCGTCAATAAGAATGTCCAAAGGTATACAGTAAACCTGAAGTGAAGCATCGGAATCTACAACTGAACTCACAGGAGGGGTTCAAATCATAGAAAGTTAGAGTGTCAGTCATCTTGTACTTAAGTCGGCATTGTGCCTTTTGTATTGATTTCAGATGCAATTTCTGTGTTTCACCGTCAATAAGAATGTCCAGGGGATACAGTAATTCTGAAGTGAGGCATCGGAATGTAAAACTGGACTCGCAGGAGAGGTTCAAATCATGGAAAATTGGAGTGTCAGTCCTTTCGTACTTAAATCTGCATAGTGCCTTTTGTATTAAAATCGGATGCAATTTCTGCGTTTCATCGTCAATAAGAAGGTGCAAGGGATACAGTAAACCTGAAGTGAAGCATCGGAATCTAAAACTGGACTCACTTTGCAGTTTGAAATCATAGAAAGTTAGAGTGTCAGTCCTCTTGTACTTAAGTCGGCATTGTGCCTTTTGTATGAGATTCGGATGCATCTTCTGTATTTCATCGTCAATAAGATGGTCCACGGATACAGTAAACCTGAAGTGAAGCATCGGAATCTAAAACTGGACTCGCAGTGGAGGTTCAAATCATAGAAAATTAGAGAGTCAGTCCTCTTGTACTTAAGTCGGCTTTGTGCCATTTGTATTAAATTCGGATGCAATATCTGTGTTTCATCGTCAATACGAAGGTCCGAGGTATACAGTAAACCTGAAGTGAGGCATTGGAATCTAAAACTGGACTCACAGGAGAGGTTCAAATCGCAGAAAGATAGTGTGTCAATCCTCTTGTATTAATGTCGGCATTGTGCCTTTTGAATTAAATTCGAATGCAATTTATGTGTTTCATCGTCAATAAGAAGGTCCAAGGGATACAGTAAACCTGAAGTGAAACATCGGAATCTAAGACTGGACTCGCAGGAGAGGTTCAAATCATAGAAAATTAGAGTGTCAGTCCTTTCGTACTTAAATCTGCATAGTGCCTTTTGTATTATATTCCGATGCAATTTCAGTGTTTCATCGTCAATAAGAAGGTCCAAGGTATACAGTACACCTGAAGTGAAGCATCGGAATCTAAAAGTGGACTCACAGGAGAGGTTCAAATCATAGAAAGTTAGAGTGTCAGGCCTTTTGTACTTAAGGCGGCATTGTGCCTTTTGTATTAAATTCGTATGCAATTTCTGTGTTTCATTGCCAACAAGAAGGTCCAGGGGATACAGTAAACATGAAGTGAATCATCGGAATCTAAAACTAGGCTCACAGGAGAGGTTCAAATCATAGAATGTTAGAGTGTCAGCCCTCTTTTACTTAAGTCGGCATTGTGCCTCTTGTATTAAATTCGGATGCAACTTCTGTGTTTCATCGTCAATAAACAGGTCCAAGGTATACAGTAAACCTGAAGTGAAGCATCGGAATCTAAAACTGAACTCACAGGAAGGGGTTCAAATCATAGAAAGTTAGAGTGCCAGCCATCTTGCACCTAAGTCGGCATTGTGCCTTTTGTATTAAATTCAGATGCAATTTCTATGTTTCATCGTCAATAAGAATGTCCAAGGGATACATTAAACCTGAAGTGAGGCTACGGAATCTAAAACTGGACTTACAGGAGAGGTTCAAATCATAGAAAGTTAGTGTGTCAGTCCTTTTGTACTTAAGGCGGCATTGTGCCTTTTGTATTAAATTCGGATGCAATTTCTGTGTTTCATTGCCAATAAGAAGGTCCAGGGGATACAGTAAACCTGAAGTGAAGCATCGGAATCTAAATTGGACTCACAGGAGAGGTTCAATTCATAGAATGTGAGAGTGTCAGTCCTCTTTTACTTAAGTCGGCATAGTGCCTTTTGCATTAAATTCGGATGCAATTTCTGTGTTTCATCGTCAATAAGAATGTCCAAGGTATACAGTAAACCTGAAGTGAAGCATCGGAACCTACAACTGAACTCGCAGGAGGGGTTCAAATCATGGAATGTTAGAGTATTAGTCATCTTGTACTTAAGTCGGCATTGTGCCTTTTGTATTAAATTCAGATGCGATTTCTGTGTTTCATCGTCAATAAGAATGTCCAAGGGATACAGTAATTCTGAAGTGAGGCATCGGAATCTAAAACTGGACTCGCAGGAGTGGTTCAAATCATAGAAAATTAGAGTGTCAGACCTTTCGTACTTAAATCTGCGTAGTGCCTTTTGTATTAAAATCGGATGCAATTTCTGTGTTTCATCGTCAATAAGAAGGTCCAAGGGATACAGTAAACCTGAAGTGAAGCATCGGAATCTAAAACTGGACTCACATTGGAGTTTGAAATCATAGAAAGTTAGAGTGTCAGTCCTCTTGTACTTAAGTCGGCATTGTGCCTTTTGTATGAAATTCGGATGCAAATTCTGTGTTTCGTCGTCAATAAGATGGTCCACGGATACAGTAAACCTGTAGTGAAGCATCGGAATCTAAAACTGGACTCGCAGTGGAGGTTCAAATCATAGAAAATTTGAGAGTCAGTCCTCTTGCACTTAAGTCGGCATTGTGCCATTTGTATTAAATTCGGATGCAATATCTGTGTTTCATCGTCAATACGAAGGTTCAGGGTATACAGTAAACCTGAAGTGAGGCATCGGAATCTAAACCTGGACTCACAAGAGAAGTTCAAATCGTAGAAAGGTAGTGTGTTAGTCCTCTTGTATTTATGTCGGCATTGTGCCTTTTGTATTAAATTCGGATGCAATTTCTGTGTTTCATCGTCAATAAGAAGGTCCAAGGTATACTGTAAACTTGAAGTGAAGCATCGGAATCTAAAACTGGACTCACAGGAGTGGTTCAAATCATAGAAAGTTAGAGTGTCAGTCCCCTTGTACTTAAGTCGGCATTGTGCCTTTTGTATTAAATTGGGATGCAATTTCAATGTTTCATCGTCATTAGGAAGGTCCAAGGGATACAGTAAACCTGAAGTGAGGCATCGGAATCTAAACCTGGACTCACAGGAGAAGTTCAAATCGTAGAAAGGTAGTGTGTTAGTCCTCTTGTATTTATGTCGGCATTGTGCCTTTTGTATTAAATTCGGATGCAATTTCTGTGTTTCATCGTCAATAAGAATGTCCAAGGGATACAGTAAACCTGAAGTGAGACATCGGAATCTAAAACTGGACCCACAGGAGAGGTACAAATCATAGAAAGTAAGAGTGTCTGTAATCTTGTACTTAAGTCGGCATTGTGCTTTTTGTATTAAATTCGGATACAATTTCTGTGTTTCAGCGTCAATAAGAAGGTCCAAAGGATACAGTAAACCTGAAGTGAAGCATCGGAATCTAAAACTGGACTCGCAGGAGAGGTTCAAATCATAGAAAATTCGAGTGTTAGTCCTTTCGTACTTAAATCTGCATAGTGCCTTTTGTATTATATTCCGATGCAATTTCAGTGTTTCATCGTCAATAAGAAGGTCCAAGGTATACAGTAAACCTGAAGTGAAGCATCGAAATCTAAAACTGGACTCACAGGAGAGGTTCAAATCATAGAAAATTCGAGTGTTAGTCCTTTCGTACTTAAATCTGCATAGTGCCTTTTGTATTATATTCCGATGCAATTTCAGTGTTTCATCGTCAATAAGAAGGTCCAAGGTATACAGTACACCTGAAGTGAAGCATCGGAATCTAAAAGTGGACTCACGGGAGAGGTTCAAATCATAGAAAGTTAGAGTGTCAGGCCTTTTGTACTTAAGGCGGCATTGTGCCTTTTGTATTAAATTCGTATGCAATTTCTGTGTTTCATTGCCAACAAGAAGGTCCAGGGGATACAGTAAACATGAAGTGAATCATCGGAATCTAAAACTAGGCTCACAGGAGAGGTTCAAATCATAGAATGTTAGAGTGTCAGCCCTCTTTTACTTAAGTCGGCATTGTGCCTCTTGTATTAAATTCGGATGCAATTTCTGTGTTTCATCGTCAATAAACAGGTCCAAGGTATACAGTAAACCTGAAGTGAAGCATCGGAATCTAAAACTGAACTCACAGGAAGGGGTTCAAATCATAGAAAGTTAGAGTGCCAGCCATCTTGCACCTAAGTCGGCATTGTGCCTTTTGTATTAAATTCAGATGCAATTTCTATGTTTCATCGTCAATAAGAATGTCCAAGGGATACATTAAACCTGAAGTGAGGCTAAGGAATCTAAAACTGGACTTACAGGAGAGGTTCAAATCATAGAAAGTTAGTGTGTCAGTCCTTTTGTACTTAAGGCGGCATTGTGCCTTTTGTATTAAATTCGGATGCAATTTCTGTGTTTCATTGCCAATAAGAAGGTCCAGGGGATACAGTAAACCGGAAGTGAAGCATCGGAATCTAAATTGGACTCACAGGAGAGGTTCAATTCATAGAATGTGAGAGTGTCAGTCCTCTTTTACTTAAGTCGGCATAGTGCCTTTTGCATTAAATTCGGATGCAATTTCTGTGTTTCATCGTCAATAAGAATGTCCAAGGTATACAGTAAACCTGAAGTGAAGCATCGGAACCTACAACTGAACTCGCAGGAGGGGTTCAAATCATGGAATGTTAGAGTATTAGTCATCTTGTACTTAAGTCGGCATTGTGCCTTTTGTATTAAATTCAGATGCGATTTCTGTGTTTCATCGTCAATAAGAATGTCCAAGGGATACAGTAATTCTGAAGTGAGGCATCGGAATCTAAAACTGGACTCGCAGGAGTGGTTCAAATCATAGAAAATTAGAGTGTCAGACCTTTCGTACTTAAATCTGCGTAGTGCCTTTTGTATTAAAATCGGATGCAATTTCTGTGTTTCATCGTCAATAAGAAGGTCCAAGGGATACAGTAAACCTGAAGTGAAGCATCGGAATCTAAAACTGGACTCACATTGGAGTTTGAAATCATAGAAAGTTAGAGTGTCAGTCCTCTTGTACTTAAGTCGGCATTGTGCCTTTTGTATGAAATTCGGATGCAAATTCTGTGTTTCGTCGTCAATAAGATGGTCCACGGATACAGTAAACCTGTAGTGAAGCATCGGAATCTAAAACTGGACTCGCAGTGGAGGTTCAAATCATAGAAAATTTGAGAGTCAGTCCTCTTGCACTTAAGTCGGCATTGTGCCATTTGTATTAAATTCGGATGCAATATCTGTGTTTCATCGTCAATACGAAGGTTCAGGGTATACAGTAAACCTGAAGTGAGGCATCGGAATCTAAACCTGGACTCACAAGAGAAGTTCAAATCGTAGAAAGGTAGTGTGTTAGTCCTCTTGTATTTATGTCGGCATTGTGCCTTTTGTATTAAATTCGGATGCAATTTCTGTGTTTCATCGTCAATAAGAAGGTCCAAGGTATACTGTAAACTTGAAGTGAAGCATCGGAATCTAAAACTGGACTCACAGGAGTGGTTCAAATCATAGAAAGTTAGAGTGTCAGTCCCCTTGTACTTAAGTCGGCATTGTGCCTTTTGTATTAAATTGGGATGCAATTTCAATGTTTCATCGTCATTAGGAAGGTCCAAGGGATACAGTAAACCTGAAGTGAGGCATCGGAATCTAAACCTGGACTCACAGGAGAAGTTCAAATCGCAGAAAGATAGTGTGTCAATTCTCTTGTATTAATGTCGGCATTGTGCCTTTTGAATTAAATTCGAATGCAATTTATGTGTTTCATCGTCAATAAGAAGGTCCAAGGGATACAGTAAACCTGAAGTGAAACATAGGAATCTAAGACTGGACTCGCAGGAGAGGTTCAAATCATAGAAAATTAGAGTGTCAGTCCTTTCGTACTTAAATCTGCATAGTGCCTTTTGTATTATATTCCGATGCAATTTCAGTGTTTCATCGTCAATAAGAAGGTCCAAGGTATACAGTACACCTGAAGTGAAGCATCGGAATCTAAAAGTGGACTCACAGGAGAGGTTCAAATCATAGAAAGTTAGAGTGTCAGGCCTTTTGTACTTAAGGCGGCATTGTGCCTTTTGTATTAAATTCGTATGCAATTTCTGTGTTTCATTGCCAACAAGAAGGTCCAGAGGATACAGTAAACATGAAGTGAATCATCGGAATCTAAAACTAGGCTCACAGGAGAGGTTCAAATCATAGAATGTTAGAGTGTCAGCCCTCTTTTACTTAAGTCGGCATTGTGCCTCTTGTATTAAATTCGGATGCAATTTCTGTGTTTCATCGTCAATAAACAGGTCCAAGGTATACAGTAAACCTGAAGTGAAGCATCGGAATCTAAAACTGAACTCACAGGAAGGGGTTCAAATCATAGAAAGTTAGAGTGCCAGCCATCTTGCACCTAAGTCGGCATTGTGCTTTTTGTATTAAATTCAGATGCAATTTCTATGTTTCATCGTCAATAAGAATGTCCAAGGGATACATTAAACCTGAAGTGAGGCTACGGAATCTAAAACTGGACTTACAGGAGAGGTTCAAATCATAGAAAGTTAGTGTGTCAGTCCTTTTGTACTTAAGGCGGCATTGTGCCTTTTGTATTAAATTCGGATGCAATTTCTGTGTTTCATTGCCAATAAGAAGGTCCAGGGGATACAGTAAACCTGAAGTGAAGCATCGGAATCTAAATTGGACTCACAGGAGAGGTTCAATTCATAGAATGTGAGAGTGTCAGTCCTCTTTTACTTAAGTCGGCATAGTGCCTTTTGCATTAAATTCGGATGCAATTTCTGTGTTTCATCGTCAATAAGAATGTCCAAGGTATACAGTAAACCTGAAGTGAAGCATCGGAACCTACAACTGAACTCGCAGGAGGGGTTCAAATCATGGAATGTTAGAGTATTAGTCATCTTGTACTTAAGTCGGCATTGTGCCTTTTGTATTAAATTCAGATGCGATTTCTGTGTTTCATCGTCAATAAGAATGTCCAAGGGATACAGTAATTCTGAAGTGAGGCATCGGAATCTAAAACTGGACTCGCAGGAGTGGTTCAAATCATAGAAAATTAGAGTGTCAGACCTTTCGTACTTAAATCTGCGTAGTGCCTTTTGTATTAAAATCGGATGCAATTTCTGTGTTTCATCGTCAATAAGAAGGTCCAAGGGATACAGTAAACCTGAAGAAAAGCATCGGAATCTAAAACTGGACTCACATTGGAGTTTGAAATCATAGAAAGTTAGAGTGTCAGTCCTCTTGTACTTAAGTCGGCATTGTGCCTTTTGTATGAAATTCGGATGCAAATTCTGTGTTTCGTCGTCAATAAGATGGTCCACGGATACAGTAAACCTGTAGTGAAGCATCGGAATCTAAAACTGGACTCGCAGTGGAGGTTCAAATCATAGAAAATTTGAGAGTCAGTCCTCTTGCACTTAAGTCGGCATTGTGCCATTTGTATTAAATTCGGATGCAATATCTGTGTTTCATCGTCAATACGAAGGTTCAGGGTATACAGTAAACCTGAAGTGAGGCATCGGAATCTAAACCTGGACTCACAAGAGAAGTTCAAATCGTAGAAAGGTAGTGTGTTAGTCCTCTTGTATTTATGTCGGCATTGTGCCTTTTGTATTAAATTCGGATGCAATTTCTGTGTTTCATCGTCAATAAGAAGGTCCAAGGTATACTGTAAACTTGAAGTGAAGCATCGGAATCTAAAACTGGACTCACAGGAGTGGTTCAAATCATAGAAAGTTAGAGTGTCAGTCCCCTTGTACTTAAGTCGGCATTGTGCCTTTTGTATTAAATTGGGATGCAATTTCAATGTTTCATCGTCATTAGGAAGGTCCAAGGGATACAGTAAACCTGAAGTGAGGCATCGGAATCTAAACCTGGACTCACAGGAGAAGTTCAAATCGTAGAAAGGTAGTGTGTTAGTCCTCTTGTATTTATGTCGGCATTGTGCCTTTTGTATTAAATTCGGATGCAATTTCTGTGTTTCATCGTCAATAAGAATGTCCAAGGGATACAGTAAACCTGAAGTGAGACATCGGAATCTAAAACTGGACCCACAGGAGAGGTACAAATCATAGAAAGTAAGAGTGTCTGTAATCTTGTACTTAAGTCGGCATTGTGCTTTTTGTATTAAATTCGGATACAATTTCTGTGTTTCAGCGTCAATAAGAAGGTCCAAAGGATACAGTAAACCTGAAGTGAAGCATCGGAATCTAAAACTGGACTCGCAGGAGAGGTTCAAATCATAGAAAATTCGAGTGTTAGTCCTTTCGTACTTAAATCTGCATAGTGCCTTTTGTATTATATTCCGATGCAATTTCAGTGTTTCATCGTCAATAAGAAGGTCCAAGGTATACAGTAAACCTGAAGTGAAGCATCGAAATCTAAAACTGGACTCACAGGAGAGGTTCAAATCATAGAAAATTCGAGTGTTAGTCCTTTCGTACTTAAATCTGCATAGTGCCTTTTGTATTATATTCCGATGCAATTTCAGTGTTTCATCGTCAATAAGAAGGTCCAAGGTATACAGTAAACCTGAAGTGAAGCATCGAAATCTAAAACTGGACTCACAGGAGAGGTTCAAATCATAGAAAGTTAGAGTGTCAGGCCTTTTGTACTTAAGGCGGCATTGTGAATTTTGTATTAAATTCGGATGCAATTTCTGTGTTTCATTGCCAACAAGAAGGTCCAGGGGATACAGTAAACCTGAAGTGAATCATCGGAATCTAAAACTGGACTCACAGGAGAGGTACAAATCATAGAATGTTAGAGTGTCAGACCTCTTTTACTTAAGTCGGCATTGTGCCTCTTGTATTAAATTCGGATGCAATTTCTGTGTTTCATCGTCAATAAGCAGGTCAAGGTATACGGTAAACCTGAAGTGAAGCATCGGAATCTAAAACTGAACTCATAGGAAGGGGTTCAAATCATAGAAAGTTAGAGTGCCAGCCATCTTGCACTTAAGTCGGCATTGTGCCTTTTGTATTAAATTCAGATGCAATTTCTATGTTTCATCGTCAATAAGAATGTCCAAGGGATACAGTAAACCTGAAGTGAGGCTACGGAATCTAAAACTGGACTTACAGGAGAGGTTCAAATCATAGAAAGTTAGAGTGTCTGTCCTCTTGTACTTAAGTCGGCATTGTGCTTTTAGTATTAAATTCGGATGCAATTTCTATGTTTCAGCGTCAATAAGAAGGTCCAAGGGATACAGTAAGCCTGAAGTGAAGCATCGGAATCTATAACTGGACTCGCAGGAGAGGTTCAAATCATAAAAAATTAGAGTGTCAGTCCTTTAGTACTTAAATATGCATAGTGCCTTTTGTATTATATTCCGATGCAATTTCAGTGTTTCATCGTCAATAAGAACGTCCAAGGTATACAGTAAACATGAAGTGAAGCATCGGAATCTAAAACTGGATTCACAGGAGAGGTTCAAATCATAGAAAGTTAGAGTGTCAGTCCTTTTGTACTCAAGGCGGCATTGTGCCTTTTGTATTAAATTCTGATGCAATTTCTGTGTTTCATTGCCAATAAGAAGGTCCAGGGCATACAGTAAACCTGAAGTGAAGCATCGGAATCTAAAACTGGACTCACAGGAGAGGTTCTATTCATAGAATATGAGAGTGTCAGTCCTCTTTTACTTAAGTCGGCATAGTGCCTTTTGTATTAAATTCGGATGCAATTACTGTGTTTCATCGTCAATAAGAATGTCCAAGGTATACAGTAAACCTGAAGTGAAGCATCGGAATCTACAACTGAACTCACAGAAGGGGTTCAAATCATAGAATGTTAGAGTATCAGTCATCTTGTACTTAAGTCGGCATTGTGCCTTTTGTATTAAATTCAGATGCGATTTCTGTGTTTCATCGTCAATAAGAATGTCCAAGGGATACAGTAATTCTGAAGTGAGGCATCGGAATCTAAAACTGGACTCGCAGGAGTGGTTCAAATCATAGAAAATTAGAGTGTCAGACCTTTCGTACTTAAATCTGCATAGTGCCTTTTGTATTAAAATCGGATGCAATTTCTGTGTTTCATCGTCAATAAGAAGGTCCAAGGGATACAGTAAACCTGAAGTGAAGCATCGGAATCTAAAACTGGACTCACATTGGAGTTTGAAATCACAGAAAGTTAGAGTGTCAGTCCTCTTGTACTTAAGTCGGCATTGTGCCTTTTGTATGAAATTCGGATGCAAATTCTGTGTTTCGTCGTCAATAAGATGGTCCACGGATACAGTAAACCTGTAGTGAAGCATCGGAATCTAAAACTGGACTCGCAGTGGAGGTTCAAATCATAGAAAATTTGAGAGTCAGTCCTCTTGCACTTAAGTCGGCATTGTGCCATTTGTATTAAATTCGGATGCAATATCTGTGTTTCATCGTCAATACGAAGGTTCAGGGTATACAGTAAACCCGAAGTGAGGCATCGGAATCTAAACCTTAGCTCACAGGAGGGGTTCAAATCGTAGAAAGGTAGTGTGTTAGTACTCTTGTATTTATGTCAGCATTGTGCCTTTTGTATTAAATTCGGAAGCAATTTCTGTGTTTCATCGTCAATAAGAAGGTCCAAGGTATACTGTAAACCTGAAGTGAAGCATCGGAATGTAAAACTGGACTCACAGGAGTGGTTCAAATCATAGAAAGTTAGAGTGTCAGTCCCCTTGTACTTAAGTCGGCATTGTGCCTTTTGTATTAAATTGGCATGCAATTTCAATGTTTCATCGTCAATAGGAAGGTCCAAGGGATACAGTAAACCTGAAGTGAAGCATCGGAATCTACAACTGGACTCACAGGAGAGGTTCAAATCATAGAGAGTTAGAGTGGCTGTCCTGTAATACTTAAGTCGTCATTGTGCCTTTTGTATTAAATTCGAATGCAATATCTGTGTTTCAGCGTAAATAAGACGGGCCAAGGGATACAGTAAACCTGAAGTGAAGCATCGGAATCTAAAACTGGACTCGCAGGAGAGGTTCAAATCATAGAAAATTAGAGTGTCAGTCATTTCGTACTTAAATCTGCATAGTGCCTTTTGTATTATATTCCGATGCAATTTCAGTGTTTCATCGTCAATAAGAAGGTCCAAGGTATACAGTAAACCTGAAACGAAGCATCGGAATCTAAAAGTAAACTCACAGGAGAGGTTCAAATGATAGAAAGTTAGAGTGTCAGTCCTCTTGTACTTAAGGCGGCATTGTGCCTTTTGTATTAAATTCGGATGCAATTTCTGTGTTTCATTGCCAACAAGAAGGTCCAGGGGATACAGTAAACCTGAAGTGAATCATCGGAATCTAAAACTGGACTCACAGGAGCGGTTCAAATCATAGAATGTTAGAGTGTCAGTCCTCTTTTACTTAAGTCGGCATTGTGCCTTTTGTTTTAAATTCGGATGCAATTTCTGTGTTTCATCGTCAATAAGGAGGTCCAAGAGATACAGTAAACCCGAAGTGAAGCATCGGAATCTAAAACTGGACTCGCAGGAGAGGTTGAAATCATAAAAAATTAGAGTGTCAGCCCATTCGTACTTAAATCTGCATAGTGCCTTTTGTATTATTTTCCGATGCAATTTCAGTGTATCATCGTCAATAAGAAGGTCCAAGGTATACAGTAAACCTGAAGTGAAGCATCGGAATCTAAAACTGGAGTCACAGGAGACGTTCAAATCATCGAAAGTAAGAGTGTCAGTCCTCTTGTACTTAAGTCGGCATTGTGCTTTTTGTATTTAATATGGATGCAATTTCTGTGTTTCATCGTCAATAAGAAGGTCCAAGGGATACAGTAAACCTGAAGTGAAGCATCGGAATCTAAAACTGGACTCGCAGGAGAGGTTGAAATCATAACAAATTAGAGTGTCAGCCCATTCGTACTTAAATCTGCATTGTGCCTTTTGTATTAAATTCGGATGCAATAGCTTTGTCTCATCGTCAATACGAAGGTCGGAAGGATACAGTAAGCCTGAAGTGAAGCATCGGAATCTAAAACTGGACTCACAGGAGAGGTTCAAATCATAGAATGTTAGAGTGTCAGTCCTCTTGTACTTACGTCGGCATTGTGCCTTTTGTATTAAAATCGGATGCAATTTCTGCGTTTCATCGTCAATAAGAAGGTCCAAGGTATACAGTAAACCTGAAGTGAAGTATCGGAATCTAAAACTGGACTCACAGGAGAGGTTCAAATGATAGAAAATGAGTGTCAGTCCTTTCGTACTTAAATCTGCATAGTGCTTTTTGTATTATATTCCGATGCAATTTCAGTGTTTCATCGTCAATTAGAAGGTCCAAGGTGTACAGTAAACTTGAAGTGAAACATCGGAATCTAAAACTGGACTCACAGGAGAGGTTCAAATCATAGAAAGTTAGAGTGTCAGTCCTTTTGTACTTAAGGCGGCATTGTTCCTTTTGTATTAAATTCGGATGCAATTTCTGTGTTTCGTTGCCAATAAGAAGGTCCAGGGGATATAGTAAACCTGAAGTGAAGCATCGGAATCTAAAACTGGACTCACAGGAGAGGATCAAATCATAGGATGTTAGAGTGTCAGTCCTCTTTTACTTAAGTCGGCGTTGTGTCTTTTGTATTAAATTCAATTGCAATTTCTGTGTTTCATCGTCAATAAGAAGGTCCGAGGTATACAGTAAACCTGAAGTGAGGCATCGGAATCTAAAACTGGACTCACAGGAGAGGTTCAAATCATAGAAAGATAGAGTGTCAGTCCTCTTGTACTTATGTCGGCATTGTGCCTTTTGTATTAAATTCTAATGCAATTTCTGTGTTTCATCGTCAATAAGAAGGTCCACGGTAAACAGTAAACCTGAAGTGAAGCATCGGAATCTAAAACTGAACTCTCAGGAGGGGTTCAAAGCATAGAAAGTTAGAGTGTCAGACATCTTGTACTTAAGTCAGCATTGTGCCTTTTGTATTAAATTCGGATGCAATATCTTTGCCTCATCGTCAATACGAAGGTCCGGAGGATACAGTAAACATGAAGTGAAGCATCGGAATCTAAAACTGGACTCACCGGAGAGGTTCAAATCATAGAATGATAGAGTGTCAGTCCTCTTGTACTTAAGTCGGCATTGTGCCTTTGTATTACATTCGGATGCAATCTCTGTGTTTCATCGTCAATATGATGGTCCAAGGTACACAGTAAACCTGAAGTGAAGCAGCGGAATCTAAAACTGGACTCACAGGAGATTTTCAAATCATAGAAAGATAGAGTGTCAGTCCTCTTGTACTTAGGTCGGCATTGTGCCTTTTGTATTAAATTCGGGTGCAATATCTCTGTTTCATCGTCAATAAGAAGGTCCAAGAGATACAGTAAACCTGAAGTGAAGGATCGGAATCGAAAACTGGAATCACAGGAGAGGTTCAAATCATAGAGAGTTAGAGTGTCACTCCTCTTGTACTTAAGTTTGCATTGTGCCTTTTGTATTAAATTCGGATGCAATTTCTGTGTTTCATCGTCAATAAGAAGGTCCAAGGTATACAGTAAACCTGAAGTGAAAAATCGGAATCTAAAACTGGACTCACGGGAGAGGTTCAAATCATAGAAAGTTAGAGTGTCAGTCCTCTTGTACTTAAGTCGGCATTGTGCCTTTTGTAATAAATTCGGATGCAATTTCTCTGTTTCATCGTCAACAAGAAGGTCCAAGGGATACAGTATACTTGAAGTGAAGCATCGGAATCGAAAAGTGGACTCACAGGAGAGGTTTAAATCATAGAAAGTTAGAGTGTCACTCCTGTTGTACTTAAGTCGGCATTGTGCCTTTTGTATTAAATTCGGATGCAATCTCTGTGTTTCATCGTCAATAAGAAGGTCCAAGGTACACAGTAAACCTGAAGTGAAGCATCGGAATCTAAAACTGGACTCAAAGGAGATTTTAAAATCATAGAAAGATAAGGAGTCAGTCCTCTTGTACTTAAGTCGGCATTGTGCCTTTTGTATTAAATTCGGATGCAATTTCTGTGTTTCATCGTCAATAAGAAGGACCAAGGGATACAGTAAACCTGAAGCGAAGCATCGGATTCTAAAACTGGACACGCAGGAGAGGTTCAAATCATAGAAAATTAGAGAGTCAGTCCTCTTGTACTTAAGTCGGCATTGTGCCACTTGTATTAAATTCGGATGCAATATCTGTGTTTCATCGTCAATAAGATGGTCCACGGTAAACAGTAAACCTGAAGTAAAGCATCGGAATCTAAAACTGAACTCTCAGGAGGGGTTCAAAACATAGAAAGTTTGAGTGTCAGACATCTTGTACTTAAGTCGGCATTGTGCCTTTTGTATTAAATTCAGATGCAATTTCTGTGTTCCATCGCAAATAAGAATGTCCAAGGAATACAGTAAACCTGAAGTGAAGCATCGGAATCGAAAACTGGACTCACAGGAGAGGTTCAAATCATAGAAAGTTGGAGTGTCACTCCTGTTGTACTTAAGTCGGCATTGTGCCTTTTGTATTAAATTCGGATGCAATATCTTTGCCTCATCGTCAATACGAAGGTCCGGAGGATACAGTAAACATGAAGTGAAGCATCGGAAACTAAAACTGGACTCACCGGAGAGGTTCAAATCATAGAATGATAGAGTGTCAGTCCTCTTGTACTTAAGTCGGCATTGTGCCTTTGTATTAAATTCGGATGCAATCTCTGTGTTTCATCGTCAATATGAAGGTCCAAGGTACACAGTAAACCTGAAGTGAAGCATCGGAATCTAAAACTGGACTCACAGGAGATTTTCAAATCATAGAAAGATAGAGTGTCAGTCCTCTTGTACTTAAGTCGGCATTGTGCCTTTTGTATTAAATTCGGATGCAATATTTCTGTTTCATCGTCAATAAGAAGGTCCAAGGGATACAGTAAACCTGAAGTGAAGCATCGGAATCGAAAACTGGACTCACAGGAGAGGTTCAAATCATAGAGAGTTAGAGTGTCACTCCTCTTGTACTTAAGTTTGCATTGTGCCTTTTGTATTAAATTCGGATGCAATTTCTGTGTTTCATCGTCAATAAGAAGGTCCAAGGTATACAGTAAACCTGAAGTGAAAAATCGGAATCTAACACTGGACTCACAGGAGAGGTTCAAATCATAGAAAGTTAGAGTGTCAGTCCTCTTGTACTTAAGTCGGCATTGTGCCTTTTGTAATAAATTCGGATGCAATTTCTGTGTTTCATCGTCAATAAGAAGGTCCAAGGTATACAGTAAACCTGAAGTGAAGCATCGGAATCTGAAACTGGACTCACAGGAGAGGTTCAAATCATAGAGAGTTAGAGTGTCAGTCCTCTTGTACTTAAGTCGGCATTGTGCCTTTTGTATTAAATTCGGATGCAATAGCTTTGTCTCATCGTCAATACGAAGGTCGGAAGGATACAGTAAGCCTGAAGTGAAGCATCGGAATCTAAAACTGGACTCACAGGAGAGGTTCAAATCATAGAATGTTAGAGTGTCAGTCCTCTTGTACTTAAGTCGGCATTGTGCCTTTTGTAATAAATTCGGATGCAATTTCTGTGTTTCATCGTCAATAAGAAGGTCCAAGGTATACAGTAAACCTGAAGTGAAGCATCGGAATCTAAAACTGGACTCACAGGAGATTTTCAAATCATAGAAAGTTTGAGTGTCAGTCCTCTTGTACATAAGTCGGCATTGTGCCTTTTGTATTAAATTCGGATGCAATATCTTTGCCTCATCGTCAATACGAAGGTCCGGAGGATACAGTAAACATGAAGTGAAGCATCGGAAACTAAAACTGGACTCACCGGAGAGGTTCAAATCATAGAATGATAGAGTGTCAGTCCTCTTGTACTTAAGTCGGCATTGTGCCTTTGTATTAAATTCGGATGCAATCTCTGTGTTTCATCGTCAATATGAAGGTCCAAGGTACACAGTAAACCTGAAGTGAAGCATCGGAATCTAAAACTGGACTCACAGGAGATTTTCAAATCATAGAAAGATAGAGTGTCAGTCCTCTTGTACTTAAGTCGGCATTGTGCCTTTTGTATTAAATTCGGATGCAATATTTCTGTTTCATCGACAATAAGAAGGTCCAAGGGATACAGTAAACCTGAATTGAAGCATCGGAATCTAAAACTGGACTCACAGTGGAGTTTGAAATCATAGGAAGTTAGAGTGTCAGTCCCCTTGTACTTAAGTAGGCATCGTGCCTTTTGTATGAAATTCTGATGCAATTTCTGTGTTTCATCGTGAATAAGATGGTCCACGGGTACTGTAAACCTGAAGTGAAGCATCGGAATCTAAAACTGAACTCGCAGGGGAGGTTCAAATCATAGAAAATTAGAGAGTCAGTCCTTTTGTATTTAAGTCGGCATTGTGCCATTTGTATTAAATTCGGATGCAATATCTGTGTTTCATCGTCAATAAGAAGATCCAAGGTATACAGTAAACCTGAAGAGAAGCATCGGAATCTAAAACTGGACTCACAGGAGAGGTTCAAATCGTAGAAAGTTAGTGTGTCATTCCTCATGTACTTATGTCGGCATTGTGCCTCTTGTATTAAATTCGGATGCAATTTCTGTGTTTCATCGTCAATAAGAAGGCCCAAGGTATACAGTAAACCTGAAGTGAAGCATCGGAATCTAAAACTAAACTCACAGGAGAGATTCAACTCATAGAAAGTTAGAGTTTCTGTCCTCTTGTACTTAAGTCGGCATTGTGCCTTTTGTATTAAATTCGGATGCAATGTCTGTGTTTCAGCGTCAATAAGAAGGTCCAAGGGTTACAGTAAACCGAAAGTGAAGCATCGGAATCTAAAACTGGACTCGCAGGAGAGGTTCAAATCATAAAAATTTAGGGTGTCAGTCCTTTCGTACTTAAATCTGCATAGTGCCTTTTGTATTATATTCCGATGCAATTTCTGTGTTTCATCGCCAATAAGAAGGTCCAACGTATACAGTAAACCTGAAGTGAAGAATCGGAATCTAAAACTGGACTCACAGGAGGGGTTCAAATCATAGAATGTTAGAGTGTCAGTCCTCTTTTACTTAAGTCGGCATTGTGCCTTTTGTATTAAATTCGGATGCAATTTCTGTGTTTCATCGTCAATAAGAAGGTCCAAGGGATACAGTCAACCTGATGTGAGGCATCGGAATCTAAAACTGGACTCACAGGAGAGGTTCCAAACATAGAAAGTTGGAGTGTCTGTCCTCTTGTACTTAAGGGCGCATTGTGATTTTTGTATTAAATTCGGATGCAATTTCTGTGTTTCATCGTCAATAAGAAGGTCCAAGGGATATAGTAAACCTGAAGTGAAGCATCGGAATCAGAAACTGGACTCACAGGAGAGGTTCAAATCATAGAGAGTTAGAGTGTCAGTCCTCTTGTACTTAAGTTGGCATTGTGCCTTTTTTATTAAATTCGGATGCAATATCTTTGTCTCATCGTCAATACGAAGGTCCGAAGTATACAGTAAACCTGAAGTGAAGCATCGGAATCTAAAACTGGACTGACAGGAGATTTTCAAATCATAGAAAGTTAGAGTGTCACTCCTCTTGTACTTAAGTCGGCATTGTGCCTTTTGTATTAAATTCGGATGCAATTTATTTGTTCATCGTCAATAAGAAGGTCCAAGGGATACAGTAAACCTGAAGGGAAGCATCGGAATCAAAAATTTTAATCACTGGAGAGGTTCAAATCATAGAAAGTTAGAGTGTCATTCCTCTTGTACTTAAGTCGGCATTGTGCCTTTTGTATTAAGTTCAGATGCAATTTCTGTGTTTCATCGTCAATAACAATGTCCAAGGGATACAGTAAACCTGAAGTGTGGCATCGGAATCTGAAACTGGACTCGCAGGAGTGGTTCAAAACATAGAAAATTAGAGTGTCAGTCCATTCGTACTTAAATCTGCATAGTGCCTTTTGTATTAAAATCGGATGCAGTTTCTGTGCTTTATCGTCAATAAGAAGTTCCAAGGGATACAGTAAACCTGAAGTGAAGCATCGGAAACTAAAGCTGCACTCACATTGGAGTTTGAAATCATAGAAAGTTAGAGTGTCAGTCCTCTTGTACTTAAGTTGGCACTGTGCCTTTTGTATGAAATTCGGATGAAATTTCTGTGTTTCATCGTCAACAAGATGGCCCACGGATACAGTAAACCTGAAGTGAAGCATCGGAATCCAAAACTGGACTCGCAGGGGAGGTTCAAATCATAGAAAATTAGAGAGTCAGTCCTCTTGTACTTAAGTCGGCATTGTGCCACTTGTATTAAATTCGGATGCAATATCTGTGTTTCATCATCAATAAGAAGGTCCAAGGTATACAGTAAACCTGAAGTGAAGCATCGGAATCTAAAACTAGACTCACAGGAGAGATTCAAATCGTAGAAAGATAGTGTGTCAGTCCTCTTGTACTTATGTCGGCATTGTGCCTTTTGTATTAAATTCTAATGCAATTTCTGTGTTTCATCGTCAATAAGAAGGTCCAAGGTATACAGTAAACCTGAAGTGAAGCATCGGAATCTAAAACTGGACTCACAGGAGAGGTTCAAATGATAGAAAATGAGTGTCAGTCCTTTCGTACTTAAATCTGCATAGTGCTTTTTGTATTATATTCCGATGCAATTTCAGTGTTTCATCGTCAATTAGAAGGTCCAAGGTGTACAGTAAACTTGAAGTGAAGCATCGGAATCTAAAACTGGACTCACAGGAGAGGTTCAAATCATAGAAAGTTAGAGTGTCAGTCCTTTTGTACTTAAGGCGGCATTGTTCCTTTTGTATTAAATTCGGATGCAATTTCTGTGTTTCGTTGCCAATAAGAAGGTCCAGGGGATATAGTAAACCTGAAGTGAAGCATCGGAATCTAAAACTGGACTCACAGGAGAGGATCAAATCATAGGATGTTAGAGTGTCAGTCCTCTTTTACTTAAGTCGGCGTTGTGTCTTTTGTATTAAATTCAATTGCGATTTCTGTGTGTCATCGTCAATAAGAAGGTCCAAGGTATACAGTAAACCTGAAGTGAGGCATCGGAATCTAAAACTGGACTCACAGGAGAGGTTCAAATCATAGAAAGATAGAGTGTCAGTCCTCTTGTACTTATGTCGGCATTGTGCCTTTTGTATTAAATTCTAATGCAATTTCTGTGTTTCATCGTCAATAAGAAGGTCCACGGTAAACAGTAAACCTGAAGTGAAGCATCGGAATCAAAAACTGAACTCTCAATAATGGTTCAAAGCATAGAAAGTTGGAGTGTCAGACATCTTGTACTTAAGTCAGCATTGTGCCTTTTGTATTAAATTCGGATGCAATATCTTTGCCTCATCGTCAATACGAAGGTCCGGAGGATACAGTAAACATGAAGTGAAGCATCGGAATCTAAAACTGGACTCACCTAAGAGGTTCAAATCATAGAATGATAGAGTGTCAGTCCTCTTGTACTTAAGTCGGCATTGTGCCTTTGTATTACATTCGGATGCAATCT
Source organism: Schistocerca americana (assembly GCF_021461395.2). NCBI lineage: Eukaryota > Metazoa > Arthropoda > Insecta > Orthoptera > Acrididae > Schistocerca > Schistocerca americana. The sequence goes on from NC_060123.1 coordinate 695,589,882, forward strand.
CTGTGTTTCATCGTCAATATGATGGTCCAAGGTACACAGTAAACCTGAAGTGAAGCATCGGAATCTAAAACTCGACTCACAGGAGATTTTCAAATCATAGAAAGATAGAGTGTCAGTCCTCTTGTACTTAAGTCGGCATTGTGCCTTTTGTATTAAATTCGGGTGCAATATCTCTGTTTCATCGTCAATAAGAAGGTCCAAGAGATACAGTAAACCTGAAGTGAAGGATCGGAATCGAAAACTGGAATCACAGGAGAGGTTCAAATCATAGAGAGTTAGAGTGTCACTCCTCTTGTACTTAAGTTTGCATTGTGCCTTTTGTATTAAATTCGGATGCAATTTCTGTGTTTCATCGTCAATAAGAAGGTCCAAGGTATACAGTAAACCTGAAGTGAAAAATCGGAATCTAAAACTGGACTCACAGGAGAGGTTCAAATCATAGAAAGTTAGAGTGTCAGTCCTCTTGTACTTAAGTCGGCATTGTGCCTTTTGTAATAAATTCGGATGCAATTTCTCTGTTTCATCGTCAACAAGAAGGTCCAAGGGATACAGTAAACTTGAAGTGAAGCATCGGAATCGAAAAGTGGACTCACAGGAGAGGTTCAAATCATAGAAAGTTAGAGTGTCACTCCTGTTGTACTTAAGTCGGCATTGTGCCTTTTGTATTAAATTCGGATGCAATCTCTGTGTTTCATCGTCAATAAGAAGGTCCAAGGTACACAGTAAACCTGAAGTGAAGCATCGGAATCTAAAACTGGACTCAAAGGAGATTTTCAAATCATAGAAAGATAGAGTGTCAGTCCTCTTGTACTTAAGTCGGCATTGTGCCTTTTGTATTAAATTCGGATGCAATTTCTGTGTTTCATCGTCAATAAGAAGGACCAAGGGATACAGTAAACCTGAAGCGAAGCATCGGATTCTAAAACTGGACACGCAGGAGAGGTTCAAATCATAGAAAATTAGAGAGTCAGTCCTCTTGTACTTAAGTCGGCATTGTGCCACTTGTATTAAATTCGGATGCAATATCTGTGTTTCATCGTCAATAAGAAGGTCCAAGGTATACAGTAAACCTGAAGTGAAGCATCGGAATCTAAAACTGGACTCACAGGAGAGATTCAAATCGTACAAAGATAGTGTGTCAGTCCTCTTGTACTTATGTCGGCATTGTGCCTTTTGTATTAAATTCTAATGTAATTTCTGTGTTTCATCGTCAATAAGAAGGTCCAAGGTATACAGTAAACCTGAAGTGAAGCATCGGAATCTAAAACTGGACTCACAGGAGAGGTTCAAATCATAGAAAGTTAGAGTGTCTGTCCTCTTGTACTTCAGTCGGCATTGTGCCTTTTGTATTAAATTCGGATGCAATATCTGTGTTTCATCGTCAATAAGATGGTCCACGGAAAACAGTAAACCTGAAGTAAAGCATCGGAATCTAAAACTGAACTCTCAGGATGGGTTCAAAACATAGAAAGTTTGAGTGTCAGACATCTTGTACTTAAGTCGGCATTGTGCCTTTTGTATTAAATTCAGATGCAATTTCTGTGTTCCATCGCAAATAAGAATGTCCAAGGAATACAGTAAACCTGAAGTGAAGCATCGGAATCGAAAACTGGACTCACAGGAGAGGTTCAAATCATAGAAAGTTGGAGTGTCACTCCTGTTGTACTTAAGTCGGCATTGTGCCTTTTGTATTAAATTCGGATGCAATATCTTTGCTTCATCGTCAATACGAAGGTCCGGAGGATACAGTAAACATGAAGTGAAGCATCGGAAACTAAAACTGGACTCACCGGAGAGGTTCAAATCATAGAATGTTAGAGTGTCAGTCCTCTTGTACTTAAGTCGGCATTGTGCCTTTGTATTAAATTCGGATGCAATCTCTGTGTTTCATCGTCAATATGAAGGTCCAAGGTACACAGTAAACCTGAAGTGAAGCATCGGAATCTAAAACTGGACTCACAGGAGATTTTCAAATCATAGAAAGATAGAGTGTCAGTCCTCTTGTACTTAAGTCGGCATTGTGCCTTTTGTATTAAATTCGGATGCAATATTTCTGTTTCATCGTCAATAAGAAGGTCCAAGGGATACAGTAAACCTGAAGTGAAGCATCGGAATCGAAAACTGGACTCACAGGAGAGGTTCAAATCATAGAGAGTTAGAGTGTCACTCCTCTTGTACTTAAGTTTGCATTGTGCCTTTTGTATTAAATTCGGATGCAATTTCTGTGTTTCATCGTCAATAAGAAGGTCCAAGGTATACAGTAAACCTGAAGTGAAAAATCGGAATCTAACACTGCACTCACAGGAGAGGTTCAAATCATAGAAAGTTAGAGTGTCAGTCCTCTTGTACTTAAGTCGGCATTGTGCCTTTTGTAATAAATTCGGATGCAATTTCTCTGTTTCATCGTCAACAAGAAGGTCCAAGGGATACAGTAAATCTGAAGTGAAGCATCGGAATCGAAAAGTGGACTCACAGGAGAGGTTCAAATCATAGAAAGTTAGAGTGTCACTTCTGTTGTACTTAAGTCGGCATTGTGCCTTTTGTATTAAATTCGGATGCAATTTCTGTGTTTCATCGTCAATAAGAAGGTCCAAGGGATACAGTAAACCTGAAGTGAAGCATCGGAATCTAAAATTTTAATCACTGGAGAGGTTCAAATCATAGGTAGTTAGAGTGTCATTCCTCTTATACTTAAGTCGGCATTGTTCCTTTTGTATTAAATTCGGATGCAATTTCTGCGCTTCATCGTCAATAAGAAGGTCCTAGGTATACAGTAAACCTGAAGTGAAGCATCGGAATCTAAGACTGAGCTCACAGGAGGAGTTCAAATCATAGAATGTTAGAGTGTCAGTCCTCTTTTATTTAAGTCGGCATTGTGCCTTTTGTATGAAATTCGGATGCAATTTCTGTGTTTCATCGTCAATAAGAAGGTCCAAGGTATACAGTAAACCTGAAGTGAAGCTTCGGAATCTAAAACTGAACTCACAGGAGGGGTTCAAATCACAGAAAGTTAGAGTGTCAGTCATCTTGTACTTAAGTCGGCATTGTGCCTTTTGTATTAAATTCAGATTCAATTTGTGTGTTTCATCGTCAATAAGAATAACCAAGGGATACAGTAAACCTGAAGTGAGGCATCGGTATCTAAAACTAGACTCGCAGGAGAGGATCAAATCATAGAAAATTAGAGTGTGAGTCCTTTCGTACTTAAATCTGCATAGTGCCTTTTGTATTAAAATCGGATGCAATTTCTGTGTTTCATCGTCAATAAGAAGGTCCAAGGGCTACAGTAAACCTGAAGTGAAGCATGGGAATGTAAAACTGGACTCACATTGTAGTTTGAAATCATAGAAAGTTAGAATGTCAGTCCTCTTGTACTTAAGTCGGCATTGTGCATTTTGTATGAAATTCGGATGCAATTTCTGTGTTTCATCGTCAATAAGATGGTCCATGGATACAGTAAACCTGAAGTGAAGCATCGGAATCTAAAACCGGACTCACAGGAGAGGTTCAAATCATAGAAAGTTTGAGTGTCAGTCCTCTTGTACTTAAGGCGGCATTGTGCCTTTTGTATTAAAATGGGGTGCAATTTCAATGTGTCATCGTCAATAAGAAGGTCCAAGGGATACAGTAAACCTGAAGTGAAGCATCTGAATCTAAAACAGGACTCACAGGAGAGGTTCAAATCATAGAAAGTTAGAGTGTCTGTGGTCTTGTACTTAAGTCGGCATTGTGCCTTTTGTATTAAATTCGGATGCAATATCTGTGTTTCATCGTCAATAAGAACGTCCAAGGGATACAGTAAACCTGAAGTGAACCATCGGAATCTAAAACAGGACTCACAGGAGAGGTTAAAATCATAGAAAGTTAGAGTGTCTGTGGTCTTGTACTTAAGTCGGCATTGTGCCTTTTGTATTAAATTCGGATGCAATATCTGTGTTTCATCGTCAATAAGAAGGTCCAAGGGATACAGTAAACCTGAAGTGAAGCATCGGAATCTAAAACTGAACTCACAGAAGGGGTTCAAATCATAGAAAGTTAGGGTGTCAGTCCTCTTGTACTGAATTCGGCTTTGTGCCTTTTGTATTAAATTCGGATGCCATTTCTTGGTTTCATCGTCAATAAGAACGTCCGAGGGGTACAGTAAACCTGAAGTGAGGCATCGGAATCTAAAACTAGACTCACAGGAGAGGTTCAAATCATAGAAAGTTGGAGTGTCAGTCCTCTTGTACTTAAGTCGGCATTGTGCCTTTTGTATTATATTCGGGTGCAATTTCTGAGTTTCATCGTCAATAAGAAGGTCCAAGGGATACAGTAAACCTGAAGTGAAGCATCGGAATCTAAAACTAGACTCACAGGAGAGTTTAAAGTCATAGAATGTTAGAGTGTCAGTCCTCTTGTACTTAAGTTGGCATTGTGCCTTTTGTATTAAATTCGGATGCAATTTCTGTGTTTCATCGCCAATGAGAAGGTCCAAGGGAGACATTAAACCGGAAGTGAAGCATCGGAATATAAAACTCGACTCACAGGAAAGGTTCAAATCATAGAAAGTTATAGTGTCAGTCCTCTTGTACTTAAGTCGGCATTGTGCATTTTGTATTAAATTCGGATGCAGTTTCTGTGTTTCAGCGTCAATAAGAAGGTCCAAGGTATACAGTAAAACTGAAGTGAAGCATCGGAATCTAAAACTGGTTTCGCAGGAGAGGTTCAAATCATAGAAAATTAGAGTGTCAGTCCTTTCGTACTTAAATCTGAATAGTGCCTTTTGTATTACATTATAATGCAATTTCAGTGTTTCATCGTCAATAAGAAGGTCCAAGGTATACAGTAATCCTGAAGTGAAGCATCGGAATCTAAAAGTGGACTCACAGGAGAGTTTCAAATCATAGAAAGTTAGAGTGTCAGTTCTCTTTACTTAAAACGGCATTGGGCCTTTTGTATGAAATTCGGATGCAATTTCTGTGTTTCATCGTCAATAAGATGGTCCACGGATACAGTAAACCTGACGTGAAGCATCGGAATCTAAAACTGGACTCGCAGGGGAGACTCAAATCATAGAAAATTAGAGAGTCAGTCCTCTTGTACTTAAGTCTGCATTGTGCCATTTGTATTAAATTCGGATGCAATATCTGTGTTTCATCGTCAATAAGAAGGTCCAAGGTATACAGTAAACCGGAAGTGAAGCATCAGAACCAAAAACTGTACTCACAGGAGAGGTTCAAATCGTAGTAAGATAGTGTGTCAGTCCTCTTGTACTTATGTCGGCATTGTGCCTTTTGTATTAAATTCGGATGCAATTTCTATGTTTCATCGTCAATAAGAAGATCCAAGGTATACAGTAAACCTGAAGTGAAGCATCGGAATCTAAAACTGGACTCACAGGAGAGGTTCAAATCATGGAAAATTAGAGTGTCAGCCCTCTTGTACTTAAGTCGGCATTGTGCCTTTTGTATTAAATTGAAATGCAATTTCAATGTTTCATCGTCAATAAGAAGGTCCAAGGGACACAGTAAACCTGAAGTGAAGCATCGGAATCTAAAACTGGACTCACAGGAGAGGTTCAAACATAGGAAGTTAGAGTGTCTGTCCTCTTGTACTTAAGTCAGCATTGTGCCTTTTGCATTAAATTCGGATGCAATATCTGTGTTTCATCGTCAATAAGAACGTGCAAGGGATACTGTAAACCTGAAGTGAAGCATCGGAATCTAAAACTGGACTCACAGGAGAGGTTCAAATCGAAAAAAGTTAGAGTGTCAGTCCTTTTGTACTTAAGTCGGCATTGTGCCTTTTGTTCTAAATTCGGATGCAATTTCTGTGTTTCATCGTCAATAGGAGGGTCCAAGGGATACAGTAAACCTGGAGTGAAGCTTCGGAATTTAAAACTAGACTCACAGGAGAGGTTCCAATCATAGAAATTTAGAGTGTCAGTAACTTTACACTTAAGTCGGCATTGTGCCTCTTGTATTAAAATCGGATGCAATTTCTGTGTTTCATCGTCAATACGAAGGTCCAAGGGATACAGTAAACCTGATGTGAGGCATCGTAATCTAAAACTGGACTCACAGGAGAGGTTCAAATCATAGTATATTTGAGTGTCAGTCCTCTTGTACTTGAGTCGGCATTGTGCCTTTTGTATTAAATTCGGATGCAATTTCTGTGTTCCATCGTCAATAAGAACGTGCAAGGTATACATTAAACCTGAAGTGAAGCATCGGAAACCAAAACTGGACTTACAGGAGAGGTTCAAACCATAGAAAGCTTAGTGTCAGTCCTCTTGTACTTAAGTAGGCATTGTGCCTTCTGTATTAAATTCGGATGCAATTTCTGTGTTTCATCGTCAATAAGAAGGTCCAAGGTATACAGTAAACCTGAAGTGAAGCAGCGGAATCTAAAACTGGACTCACAGGAAAAGTTCAAATCATAGAAAGTTAGAGTGTCAGTCCTCTTGTACTTAAGTCGGCATTGTGGTTTGGTATTAAATTCGGATGCAATTTCTGTGTTTCATCGTCAATAAGAAGGTCCAAGGGATACAGTAAACCTGAAGGGAAGCATCGGAATCTAAAACTGAACTCACATAAGGGGTTCAAATCATAGAAAGTTTGAGTGTCAGTCCTCTTGTACTTAAGTCGGTATTGTGCCTTTTGTATTAAATTCGGATGCAGTTTCTGTGTTTCATTCTCAATATGAAGGTACAGGGTATACATTAAACCTGAAGTGAACCATCGGAATCTAAAACTGGACTCACAGGAGTGGTTCAAATCATAGAAAGTTAGAGTGTCAGTCCTCTTGTACTTAAGTCAGCATTGTGCATTTTGTATTAAATTCGGATGCAATTTCTGTGTTTCATCGTCAATAAGAAGGCCCAAGGGATACAGTAAACATGGAGTGAAGCATCGGAATCTAAAACTAGACTCACAGGAGAGGTTCAAATCATAGAAATTTAGAGTGTCAGTCCTTTTGCACTTAAGTCGGCATTGTGCCTTTTGTATTAAATTCGGATGCAATTTCTGTGTTTCATCGTCAATAAGAAGGTCCAATGTATACAGTAAACCGGAAGTGAAGCATCGGAATCTAAAACTGGACTCACAGGAAGGTTCAAATCATAGAAAGTTAGAGTGTTAGTCCTCTTGTACTTAAGTCGGCATTGTGCCTTTTGTATTAAATTCGGATGCAATTTCTATGTTTCATCGTCAATAAGAAGGTCCAAGGTATACAGTAAACCTGAAGTGAAGCATCGGAATCTAAAACTGGACTCACAGGAGAGGTTCAAATCATAGTATATTTGAGTGTCAGTCCTCTTGTACTTAAGTCGGCATTGTGCCTTTTCTATTAAATTCGGATGCAATTTCTGTGTTTCATCGTCAATAAGAAGGTTCGAGGGATACAGTAAACCTGAAGTGAAGCATCGGAATCTAAAACTGGACTCACTTTAGAGGTTCAAATCATAGGATGTTAGAGTGTCAGTCCTCTTGTCCTTATGTCGGCATCGTGCCATTTGTATTAAATTCGGATGTAATATCTGTGTTTCATCGTCAATAAGAAGGTCCAAGGTATACAGTTAACCTGGAGTGAAGCACCGGAATCTAAAACTGGACTCACTGTAGAGGTTCAAATCATAGGATGTTAGAGTGTCAGTCCTATTGTCCTTATGTCGGCATTGTGCCATTTGTATTAAATTCGGATGCAGTATCTGTGTTTCATCGTCAATAAGAAGGTCCAAGGTACACAGTTAACCTGAAGTGAAGCATCGGAATCTAAAACTGAACTCACAGGAGGGGTTCAAATCATAGAAAGTTAGAGTGTCAGTCCTCTAGTACTTAAGTCGGCATTGTGCCTTTTGTATTACATTCGGATGCAAAATCTGTGCTTCATCGTCAATACGATGGTCCAAGGGATACAGTAAACCTGAAGTGAAGCATCGGAATCTAAACGTGGACTCTCATTAGAGGTTCAAATCATAGAAAGTTAGGGTGTCAGTCCTCTTGTACTGAATTCGGCTTTGTGCCTTTTGTATTAAATTCGGATGCAATTTCTGTGTTTCATCGTCAATAAGAACGTCCAGGGGATACAGTAAACCTGAAGTGAAGCATCGGAATCTAAAACTGGACTCACAGGAGAGGTTCAAATCATAGAAAGTTGGAATGACAGTCCTCTTGTACTTAAGTCGGCATTGTGCCTTTTGTATTATATTTGGATGCAATTTTTGTGTTTCATCGTCAATAAGAAGGTCCAAGGGATACAGTAAACCTGAAGTGAAGCATCGGAATCTAAAACTAGACTCACAGGATATGTTAAAATCATAGAATGTTAGAGTGTCAGTCCTCAAGTACTTAAGTCGGCATTGTGCCTTTTGTATTAAATTCGGATGCAATTTCTGTGTTTCATCGTCAATGAGAAGGTCCAAGGGAGACATTAAACCGGAAGTGAAGCATCGGAATCTAAAACTGGACTCACAGGAAAGGTTCAAATCATAGAAAGTTATAGTGTCAGTCCTCTTGTACTTAAGTCGGCATTGTGCTTTTTGTATTAAATTCGGATGCAGTTTCTGTGTTTCAGCGTCAATAAGACGGTCCAAGGGATACAGTAAAATTGAAGTGAAGCATCGGAATCCAAAACTGGACTCGCACGAGAGGTTCAAATCATAGAAGATTAGAGTGTCATTCCTTTCGTACTTAAATCTGCATAGTGCCTTTTGTATTACATTCCAATGCAATTTCAGTGTTTCTTCGTCAATAAGAAGGTCCAAGGTATACAGTAATCCTGAAGTGAAGCATCGGAAACTAAAACTGGACTCACAGGAGAGGTTCAAATCATAGAATGTTAGATTGTCAGTCCTGGTTTACTTAAGTCGGCATTCTGCCTTTTGTATTTAATTCGGATGCAATTTCTGTCTTTCATCGTCAATAAGAAGGTCCTAGGTATACAGTAAACCTGAAGTGAAGCATCGGAATCTAAAACTGAACTCTCAGGAGGGGTTCAAATTATAGAAAGTTAGAGTGTCAGTCATCATGTACTTAAGTCGGCATTGTGCCTTTTGTATTACATTCAGATGCAATTTCTGTGTTTCATCGTGAATAAGAATGTCCAAGGGATACAGTAAACCTGAAGTGAGGCATCGGAATCTAAAACTGGACTCACAGGAGAGGTTCAAATCATTGAAAGTTAGAGTGTCTGGCCTCTTATACTTAAGTCGGCATTGTGCTTTTTGTATTAAATTCGGATGCAATTTCTGTGTTTCACCGTCAATAAGAAGGTCCAAGGGATACAGTAAACCTGAAGTGAAGCATCGGAATCTAAAACTGGACTCGCAGGAGAGGTTCAAATCATAGAAAATTAGAGTGTCAGTCCTTATGAACTTAAGGCGGCATTGTGCCTTTTGAATTTATTTCCGATGCAATTTCTATGTTTCATTGCCAATAAGAAGGTCCAGGGTATACAGTAAACCTGAAGTGAAGCATCGGAATTTAAAACTGGACTCACAGGAGAGGTTCTAATCATAGAATGTTAGAGTGTCAGTCCTCTTTTACTTAAGTCGGCATTGTGACTTTTGTATGAAATTCGGATGCAATTTCTGTGTTTCATCGTCTATAAGATGGTCCACGGATACAGTAAATCTGACGTGAAGCATCGGAATCTAAAACTGTACTCGCAGGGGAGGCTCAAATCATAGAAAATTGGAGAGTCAGTCCGCTTGTACTTAAGTCTGCATTGTGCCATTTGTATTAAATTCGGATGCAATATCCGTGTTTCATCGTCAATAACGAGGTCCAAGGTATACAGTAAACCGGAAGTGAAGCATCGGAATCAAAAACTGTACTCACAGGAGAGGTTCAAATCGTAGTAAGATTGTGTTTCAGTCCTCTTGTACTTATGTCGGCATTGTGCCTTTTGTATTAAATTCGGATGCAATTTCTGTGTTTCATCGTCAATAAGAAGGTCCAAGCTATACAGTAAACCTGAAGTGAAGCGTCGGAATCTAAAACTGGACTCACAGGAGAGGTTCAAACATAGGAAGTTAGAGTGTCTGTCCTCTTGTACTTAAGACAGCATTGTGCCTTTTGTATTAAATTCGGATGCTATTTCTGTGTTACATCGTCAATAAGAACGTCCAAGGTTTACATTAAACCTGAAGTGAAGCATCGGAAACCAAAATTGGACTCACAGGAGAGGTTCAAATCATAGAAAGTTATAGTGTCAATCCTCTTGTACTTATGTCGGCATTGTGCCTTTTGTATTAAATTCGGATGCAATTTCTGTGTTTCATCGTCAATAAGAAGGTCCAACGTTTACAGTAAACCTGAAGTGAAGGATCGGAATCTAAAACTGGACTCACAGGAGAGGTTCAAATCATAGTATATTTGAGTGTCAGTCCTCTTGCACTTAAGTCGACATTGTGCCTTTTGTATTAAATTCGGATGCAATTTCTGTGTTTCATCGTCAATAAGAAGGTCCAAGGATACAGTAAACCTGAAGTGAAGCATCGGATTCAAAAACTGGACTCGCAGGGGAGGTTTATATCCTAGAAAATTATAGAGTCAGTCCTCTTGTACTTATGTCGGCATTGTGCCTTTTGTATTAAATTCGGATTCATTTTCTGTGTTTCATCGTCAATAAGAAGATCCAAGGTATACAGTAAACCTGAAGTGAAGCATCGGAATCTAAAACTGGACTCACAGGAGAGGTTCAAATCATGGAAAATTAGAGTGTCAGCCCTCTTGTACTTAAGTCGGCATTGTGCCTTTTGTATTAAATTGAAATGCAATTTCAATGTTTCATCGTCAATAAGAAGGTCCAAGGGACACAGTAAACCTGAAGTGAAGCATCGGAATCTAAAACTGGACTCACAGGAGAGGTTCAAACATAGGAAGTTAGAGTGTCTGTCCTCTTGTACTTAAGTCAGCATTGTGCCTTTTGTATTAAATTCGGATGCAATATCTGTGTTTCATCGTCAATAAGAACGTGCAAGGGATACTGTAAACCTGAAGTGAAGCATCGGAATCTAAAACTGGTCTCACAGGAGAGGTTCAAATCGAAAAAAGTTAGAGTGTCAGTCCTTTTGTACTTAAGTCGGCATTGTGCCTTTTGTTCTAAATTCGGATGCAATTTCTGTGTTTCATCGTCAATAGGAGGGTCCAAGGGATACAGTAAACCTGGAGTGAAGCATCGGAATTTAAAACTAGACTCACAGGAGAGGTTCCAATCATAGAAATTTAGAGTGTCAGTAACTTTACACTTAAGTCGGCATTGTGCCTCTTGTATTAAAATCGGATGCAATTTCTGTGTTTCATCGTCAATACGAAGGTCCAAGGGATACAGTAAACCAGATGTGAGGCATCGTAATCTAAAACTGGACTCACAGGAGAGGTTCAAATCATAGTATATTTGAGTGTCAGTCCTCTTGTACTTGAGTCGGCATTGTGCCTTTTGTATTAAATTCGGATGCAATTTCTGTGTTCCATCGTCAATAAGAACGTGCAAGGTATACATTAAACCTGAAGTGAAGCATCGGAAACCAAAACTGGACTTACAGGAGAGGTTCAAACCATAGAAAGCTTAGTGTCAGTCCTCTTGTACTTAAGTAGGCATTGTGCCTTCTGTATTAAATTCGGATGCAATTTCTGTGTTTCATCGTCAATAAGAAGGTCCAAGGTATACAGTAAACCTGAAGTGAAGCAGCGGAATCTAAAACTGGACTCACAGGAAAAGTTCAAATCATAGAAAGTTAGAGTGTCAGTCCTCTTGTACTTAAGTCGGCATTGTGGTTTGGTATTAAATTCGGATGCAATTTCTGTGTTTCATCGTCAATAAGAAGGTCCAAGGGATACAGTAAACCTGAAGGGAAGCATCGGAATCTAAAACTGAACTCACATAAGGGGTTCAAATCATAGAAAGTTTGAGTGTCAGTCCTCTTGTACTTAAGTCGGTATTGTGCCTTTTGTATTAAATTCGGATGCAATTTCTGTGTTTCATTCTCAATATGAAGGTGCAGGGTATACATTAAACCTGAAGTGAACCATCGGAATCTAAAACTGGACTCACAGGAGTGGTTCAAATCATAGAAAGTTAGAGTGTCAGTCCTCTTGTACTTAAGTCAGCATTGTGCATTTTGTATTAAATTCGGATGCAATTTCTGTGTTTCATCGTCAATAAGAAGGTCCAAGGGATACAGTAAACATGGAGTGAAGCATCGGAATCTAAAACTAGACTCACAGGAGAGGTTCAAATCATAGAAATTTAGAGTGTCAGTCCTTTTGCACTTAAGTCGGCATTGTGCCTTTTGTATTAAAATCGGATGCAATTTCTGTGTTTCATCGTCAATAAGAAGGTCCAAGGGATACAGTAAACCTGAAGTGAAGCATCGGAATCTAAAACTGGACTCACAGGAGAGGTTCAAATCATAGTATATTTGAGTGTCAGTCCTCTTGCACTTAAGTCGACATTGTGCCTTTTGTATTAAATTCGGATGCAATTTCTGTGTTTCATCGTCAATAAGAAGGTCCAAGGATACAGTAAACCTGAAGGGAAGCATCGGATTCAAAAACTGGACTCGCAGGGGAGGTTTATATCCTAGAAAATTATAGAGTCAGTCCTCTTGTACTTATGTCGGCATTGTGCCTTTTGTATTAAATTCGGATTCATTTTCTGTGTTTCATCGTCAATAAGAAGGTCCAAGGTATACAGTAAACCTGAAGTGAAGCATCGGAATCTAAAACTAGACTCACAGGAGAGGATCAAATCATAGAAAGTTAGAGTGTCAGTCCTCTTGTACGTAAGTCGTCATTGTGCCTTTTGTATTTAATTCGGAATCAATTTCTATGTTTAATCGTCAGTAAGAAGGTCCAAGGGATACAGTAAACCTGAAGGGAAGCATCGGAATCTAAAACTGGACTCGCGGGGGAGGTTCAAATCATAGAAAATTATAGAGTCAGTCCTCTTGTACTTAAGTCGGCATTGTGCCTTTTGTATTAAATTCGGATGCAATTTCTGTGTTTCATCGTCAATAAGAAGGTCCAATGTATACAGTAAACCGGAAGTGAAGCATCGGAATCTAAAACTGGACTCACAGGAAGGTTCAAATCATAGAAAGTTAGAGTGTTAGTCCTCTTGTACTTAAGTCGGCATTGTGCCTTTTGTATTAAATTCGGATGCAATTTCTATGTTTCATCGTCAATAAGAAGGTCCAAGGTATACAGTAAACCTGAAGTGAAGCATCGGAATCTAAAACTGGACTCACAGGAGAGGTTCAAATCATAGTATATTTGAGTGTCAGTCCTCTTGTACTTAAGTCGGCATTGTGCCTTTTGTATTAAATTCGGATGCAATTTCTGTGTTTCATCGTCAATAAGAAGGTTCGAGGGATACAGTAAACCTGAAGTGAAGCATCGGAATCTAAAACTGGACTCACTGGAGAGGTTCAAATCATAGGATGTTAGAGTGTCAGTCCTCTTGTCCTTATGTCGGCATCGTGCCATTTGTATTAAATTCGGATGTAATATCTGTGTTTCATCGTCAATAAGAAGGTCCAAGGTATACAGTTAACCTGGAGTGAAGAATCGGAATCTAAAACTGGACTCACTGTAGAGGTTCAAATCATAGGATGTTAGAGTGTCAGTCCTATTGTCCTTATGTCGGCATTGTGCCATTTGTATTAAATTCGGATGCAGTATCTGTGTTTCATCGTCAATAAGAAGGTCCAAGGTACACAGTTAACCTGAAGTGAAGCATCGGAATCTAAAACTGAACTCACAGGAGGGGTTCAAATCATAGAAAGTTAGAGTGTCAGTCCTCTAGTACTTAAGTCGGCATTGTGCCTTTTGTATTACATTCGGATGCAAATTCTGTGCTTCATCGTCAATACGATGGTCCAAGGGATACAGTAAACCTGAAGTGAAGCATCGGAATCTAAACGTGGACTCTCATTAGAGGTTCAAATCATAGAAAGTTAGGGTGTCAGTCCTCTTGTACTGAATTCGGCTTTGTGCCTTTTGTATTAAATTCGGATGCAATTTCTGTGTTTCATCGTCAATAAGAACGTCCAGGGGATACAGTAAACCTGAAGTGAAGCATCGGAATCTAAAACTGGACTCACAGGAGAGGTTCAAATCATAGAAAGTTGGAATGACAGTCCTCTTGTACTTAAGTCGGCATTGTGCCTTTTGTATTATATTTGGATGCAATTTTTGTGTTTCATCGTCAATAAGAAGGTCCAAGGGATACAGTAAACCTGAAGTGAAGCATCGGAATCTAAAACTAGACTCACAGGATAGGTTAAAATCATAGAATGTTAGAGTGTCAGTCCTCAAGTACTTAAGTCGGCATTGTGCCTTTTGTATTAAATTCGGATGCAATTTCTGTGTTTCATCGTCAATGAGAAGGTCCAAGGGAGACATTAAACCGGAAGTGAAGCATCGGAATCTAAAACTGGACTCACAGGAAAGGTTCAAATCATAGAAAGTTATAGTGTCAGTCCTCTTGTACTTAAGTCGGCATTGTGCTTTTTGTATTAAATTCGGATGCAGTTTCTGTGTTTCAGCGTCAATAAGACGGTCCAAGGGATACAGTAAAATTGAAGTGAAGCATCGGAATCCAAAACTGGACTCGCACGAGAGGTTCAAATCATAGAAGATTAGAGTGTCATTCCTTTCGTACTTAAATCTGCATAGTGCCTTTTGTATTACATTCCAATGCAATTTCAGTGTTTCTTCGTCAATAAGAAGGTCCAAGGTATACAGTAATCCTGAAGTGAAGCATCGGAATCTAAAACTGGACTCACAGGAGAGGTTCAAATCATAGAATGTTAGATTGTCAGTCCTGGTTTACTTAAGTCGGCATTCTGCCTTTTGTATTCAATTCGGATGCAATTTCTGTCTTTCATCGTCAATAAGAAGGTCCTAGGTATACAGTAAACCTGAAGTGAAGCATCGGAATCTAAAACTGAACTCTCAGGAGGGGTTCAAATTATAGAAAGTTAGAGTGTCAGTCATCATGTACTTAAGTCGGCATTGTGCCTTTTGTATTACATTCAGATGCAATTTCTGTGTTTCATCGTGAATAAGAATGTCCAAGGGATACAGTAAACCTGAAGTGAGGCATCGGAATCTAAAACTGGACTCACAGGAGAGGTTCAAATCATTGAAAGTTAGAGTGTCTGGCCTCTTATACTTAAGTCGGCATTGTGCTTTTTGTATTAAATTCGGATGCAATTTCTGTGTTTCACCGTCAATAAGAAGGTCCAAGGGATACAGTAAACCTGAAGTGAAGCATCGGAATCTAAAACTGGACTCGCAGGAGAGGTTCAAATCATAGAAAATTAGAGTGTCAGTCCTTATGAACTTAAGGCGGCATTGTGCCTTTTGAATTTATTTCCGATGCAATTTCTGTGTTTCATTGCCAATAAGAAGGTCCAGGGTATACAGTAAACCTGAAGTGAAGCATCGGAATTGAAAACTGGACTCACAGGAGAGGTTCTAATCATAGAATGTTAGAGTGTCAGTCCTCTTTTACTTAAGTCGGCATTGTGACTTTTGTATGAAATTCGGATGCAATTTCTGTGTTTCATCGTCTATAAGATGGTCCACGGATACAGTAAATCTGACGTGAAGCATCGGAATCTAAAACTGTACTCGCAGGGGAGGCTCAAATCATAGAAAATTGGAGAGTCAGTCCGCTTGTACTTAAGTCTGCATTGTGCCATTTGTATTAAATTCGGATGCAATATCCGTGTTTCATCGTCAATAACGAGGTCCAAGGTATACAGTAAACCGGAAGTGAAGCATCGGAATCAAAAACTGTACTCACAGGAGAGGTTCAAATCGTAGTAAGATTGTGTTTCAGTCCTCTTGTACTTATGTCGGCATTGTGCCTTTTGTATTAAATTCGGATGCAATTTCTGTGTTTCATCGTCAATAAGAAGGTCCAAGCTATACAGTAAACCTGAAGTGAAGCGTCGGAATCTAAAACTGGACTCACAGGAGAGGTTCAAACATAGGAAGTTAGAGTGTCTGTCCTCTTGTACTTAAGACAGCATTGTGCCTTTTGTATTAAATTCGGATGCTATTTCTGTGTTACATCGTCAATAAGAACGTCCAAGGTTTACATTAAACCTGAAGTGAAGCATCGGAAACCAAAATTGGACTCACAGGAGAGGTTCAAATCATAGAAAGTTATAGTGTCAATCCTCTTGTACTTATGTCGGCATTGTGCCTTTTGTATTAAATTCGGATGCAATTTCTGTGTTTCATCGTCAATAAGAAGGTCCAACGTTTACAGTAAACCTGAAGTGAAGGATCGGAATCTAAAACTGGACTCACAGGAGAGGTTCAAATCATAGTATATTTGAGTGTCAGTCCTCTTGCACTTAAGTCGACATTGTGCCTTTTGTATTAAATTCGGATGCAATTTCTGTGTTTCATCGTCAATAAGAAGGTCCAAGGATACAGTAAACCTGAAGTGAAGCATCGGATTCAAAAACTGGACTCGCAGGGGAGGTTTATATCCTAGAAAATTATAGAGTCAGTCCTCTTGTACTTATGTCGGCATTGTGCCTTTTGTATTAAATTCGGATTCATTTTCTGTGTTTCATCGTCAATAAGAAGGTCCAAAGTATACCGTAAACCTGAAGTGAAGCATCGGAATCCAAAACTAGACTCACAGGAGAGGATCAAATCATAGAAAGTTAGAGTGTCAGTCCTCTTGTACGTAAGTCGTCATTGTGCCTTTTGTATTTAATTCGGAATCAATTTCTATGTTTAATCGTCAGTAAGAAGGTCCAAGGGATACAGTAAACCTGAAGGGAAGCATCGGAATCTAAAACTGGACTCGCGGGGGAGGTTCAAATCATAGAAAATTATAGAGTCAGTCCTCTTGTACTTAAGTCGGCATTGTGCCTTTTGTATAAAATTCGGATGCAATTTCTGTGCTTCATCGTCAATAAGAAGGTCCAATGTATACAGTAAACCGGAAGTGAAGCATCGGAATCTAAACGAGGACTCTCATTAGAGGTTCAAATCATAGAAAGTTAGGGTGTCAGTCCTCTTGTACTGAATTCGGCTTTGTGCCTTTTGTATTAAATTCGGATGCAATTTCTGTGTTTCATCGTCAATAAGAACGTCCAGGGGATACAGTAAACCTGAAGTGAAGCATCGGAATCTAAAACTGGACTCACAGGAGAGGTTCAAATCATAGAAAGTTGGAATGACAGTCCTCTTGTACTTAAGTCGGCATTGTGCCTTTGTATTATATTTGGATGCAATTTTTGTGTTTCATCGTCAATAAGAAGGTCCAAGGGATACAGTAAACCTGAAGTGAAGCATCGGAATCTAAAACTAGACTCACAGGATAGGTTAAAATCATAGAATGTTAGAGTGTCAGTCCTCAAGTACTTAAGTCGGCATTGTGCCTTTTCTATTAAATTCGGATGCAATTTCTGTGTTTCATCGTCAATGAGAAGGTCCAATTGAGACATTAAACCGGAAGTGAAGCATCGGAATCTAAAACTGGACTCACAGGAAAGGTTCAAATCATAGAAAGTTATAGTGTCAGTCCTCTTGTACTTAAGTCGGCATTGTGCTTTTTGTATTAAATTCGGATGCAGTTTCTGTGTTTCAGCGTCAATAAGACGGTCCAAGGGATACAGTAAAATTGAAGTGAAGCATCGGAATCCAAAACTGGACTCGCACGAGAGGTTCAAATCATAGAAGATTAGAGTGTCATTCCTTTCGTACTTAAATCTGCATAGTGCCTTTTGTATTACATTCCAATGCAATTTCAGTGTTTCTTCGTCAATAAGAAGGTCCAAGGTATACAGTAATCCTGAAGTGAAGCATCGGAATCTAAAACTGGACTCACAGGAGAGGTTCAAATCATAGAATGTTAGAGTGTCAGTCCTGGTTTACTTAAGTCGGCATTCTGCCTTTTGTATTTAATTCGGATGCAATTTCTGTCTTTCATCGTCAATACGAAGGTCCTAGGTATACAGTAAACCTGAAGTGAAGCATCGGAATCTAAAACTGAACTCTCAGGAGGGGTTCAAATTATAGAAAGTTAGAGTGTCAGTCATCATGTACTTAAGTCGGCATTGTGCCTTTTGTATTACATTCAGATGCAATTTCTGTGTTTCATCGTGAATAAGAATGTCCAAGGGATACAGTAAACCTGAAGTGAGGCATCGGAATCTAAAACTGGACTCACAGGAGAGGTTCAAATCATTGAAAGTTAGAGTGTCTGGCCTCTTATACTTAAGTCGGCATTGTGCTTTTTGTATTAAATTCGGATGCAATTTCTGTGTTTCACCGTCAATAAGAATTTCCAAGGGATACAGTAAACCTGAAGTGAAGCATCGGAATCTAAAACTGGACTCGCAGGAGAGGTTCAAATCATAGAAAATTAGAGTGTCAGTCCTAATGAACTTAAAGCGGCATTGTGCCTTTTGAATTTATTTCCGATGCAATTTCTGTGTTTCATTGCCAATAAGAAGGTCCAGGGTATACAGTAAACCTGAAGTGAAGCATCGGAATTTAAAACTGGACTCACAGGAGAGGTTCTAATCATAGAATGTTAGAGTGTCAGTCCTCTTTTACTTAAGTCGGCATTGTGACTTTTGTATGAAATTCGGATGCAATTTCTGTGTTTCATCGTCTATAAGATGGTCCACGGATACAGTAAATCTGACGTGAAGCATCGGAATCTAAAACTGTACTCGCAGGGGAGGCTCAAATCATAGAAAGTTAGAGTGTCAGTCCTCTTGTACTTAAGTCGGCATTGTGCCCTTTGTATTGAATTTGGATGCAATTTCTGTGTTTCAACATCAATAAGAAGGTCCTAGGTAAACAGTAAACCTGACGTGAAGCATCGGAATCTAAAACTGGACTCGCAGGAGAGGTTCAAATCATAGAAAGTTAGAGTGTCAGTCCTCTTGTGCATAAGTCGGCATTGTGGCTTTTGTATTAAATTCGGATACAATTTCTGTGTTTCATTGTCAATATGAAGGTACAGGGTATACATTAAACCTGAACTGAACCATCGGAATCTAAAACTGGACTCACAGGAGTGGTTCAAATCATAGAAAGTTAGAGTGTCAGTCCTCTTGTACTTAAGTCGGCGTTGTGCATTTTGTATTAAATTCGGATGCAATTTCTGTGTTTCATTGCCAATAAGAAGGTCCAGGGTATACAGTAAACCTGAAGTGAAGCATCGGAATTTAAAACTGGACTCACAGGAGAAGTTCTAATCATAGAATGTTAGAGTGTCAGTCCTCTTTTACTTAAGTCGGCATTGTGACTTTTGTATGAAATTCGGATGCAATTTCTGTGTTTCATCGTCTATAAGATGGTCCACGGATACAGTAAACCTGACGTGAAGCATCGGAATCTAAAACTGTACTCGCAGGGGAGGCTCAAATCATAGAAAATTGGAGAGTCAGTCCGCTTGTACTTAAGTCTGCATTGTGCCATTTGTATTACATTCGGATGCAATATCCGTGATTCATCGTCAATAACGAGGTCCAAGGTATACAGTAAACCGGAAGTGAAGCATCGGAATCAAAAACTGTACTTACAGGAGAGGTTCAAATCGTAGTGAGATAGTGTTTCAGTCCTCTTGTACTTATGTCGGCATTGTGCCTTTTGTATTAAATTCGGATGCAATTTCTGTGTTTCATCGTCAATAAGATGGTCCAAGGTATACAGTAAACCCGAAGTGAAGCGTAGGAATCTAAAACTGGACTCACAGGAGAGGTTCAAACATAGGAAGTTAGAGTGTCTGTCCTCTTGTACTTAAGTCAGCATTGTGCCTTTTGTATTAAATTCGGATGCAATTTCTGTGTTTCATCGTCAATAAAAGCGTCCAAGAGATACAGTAAACCTTTAGTGAAGCATCGGAATCTAAAACTAGACTCACAGGTGAGGTTCAAATCATAGAAATTAAGAGTGTCAGTACCTTTTCACTTAAGTCGGCATTGTGCCTCTTGTATTAAAATCGGACGCTATTTCTGTGTTTCATCGTCAATAAGAAGGTCCAAGGGATACAGTAAACCTGATGTGAAGCATCGGAATCTAAAACCGGACTCACAGGAGAGGTTCAAATCATAGTATATTTGAGTGTCAGTCCTCTTGTACATAAGTCGGCATTCTGCCTTTTGCATTAAATTCGGATGCAATTTCTGTGTTTCATCGTCAACAAGAAGGTCCAAGGTATACAGAAAACCTGAAGTGAAGCATCGGAATCTAAAACTGAACTCACAGGAGAGGTTCAAATCATAGAAAGTTAGAGTGTCAGTCCTCTTGTACTTAAGTCGGCATTGTGCCCTTTGTATTGAATTTGGATGCAATTTCTGTGTTTCAACATCAATAAGAAGGTCCTAGGGAAACAGTAAACCTGACGTGAAGCATCGGAATCTAAAACTGGACTCGCAGGAGAGGTTCAAATCATAGAAAGTTAGAGTGTCAGTCCTCTTGTGCTTAAGTCGGCATTGTGGCTTTTGTATTAAATTCGGATGCAATTTCTGTGTTTCATTGTCAATATGAAGGTACAGGGTATACATTAAACCTGAAGTGAACCATCGGAATCTAAAACTGGACTCACAGGAGTGGTTCAAATCATAGAAAGTTAGAGTGTCAGTCCTCTTGTACTTAAGTCGGCATTGTGCATTTTGTATTAAATTCGGATGCAATTTCTGTGTTTCATCGTCAATAAGAAGGTCCAAGGGATACAGTAAACATGGAGTGAAGCATCGGAATCTAAAACTAGACTCACAGGAGGGGTTCAAATCATAGAAAATTAGAGTGTCAGTCCTTTTGCACTTAAGTCGGCATTGTGCTTTTTGTATTAACATCGGATGCAATTTCTGTGTTTCATCGTCAATAAGAAGGTCCAAGGGATACAGTAAACCTGAAGTGAAGCATCGGAATCTAAAACTGGACTCAATGGAGAGGTTCAAAACATAGTATATTTGAGTGTCAGTCCTCGTGTACTTAAGTCGACATTGTGCCTTTTGTATTAAATTCGGATGCAATTTCTGTGTTTCATCGTCAATAAGAAGGTTCAAGGATACAGTAAAACTGAAGTGAAGCATCGGAATCAAAAACTGGACTCGCAGGGGAGGTTCAAATCATAGAAAATTATAGAGTCAGTCCACTTGTACTTAAGTCGGCATTGTGCCTTTTGTATTAAATTCGGATGCAATTTCTGTGTTTCATCGTCAATAAGAATGTCCAAGGTATACAGTAAACCTGAAGTGAAGCATCGGAATCTAAAACTGGACTCACAGGAGAGGTTCAAATCATAGAAAGTTAGAGTGTCAGTCCTCTTGTATTAAGTCGGCATTGTGCCTTTTGTATTAAATTCGGATGCAATTTCTATGTTTCATCGTCAATAAGAAGGTCCAAGGGATACAGTAAACCTGAAGGGAAGCATCGGAATCTAAAACTGGACTCGCAGGGGAGGTTCAAATCATAGAAAATTATAGAGTCAGTCCTCTTGTACTTAAGTCGGCATTGTGCCTTTTGTATTAAATTCGGATGCAATTTCTGTATTTCATCGTCAATAAGAAGGTCCAATGTATACAGTAAACCGGAAGTGAAGCATCGGAATCTAAAACTGGACTCACAGGAAGGTTCAAATCATAGAAAGGTATAGTGTCAGTCCTCTTGTACTTAAGTCGTAATTGTGCCTTTTGTATTAAATTCGGATGCAATTTCTGTATTTCATCGTCAATAAGAAGGTCCAAGGTATACAGTAAACCTGAAGTGAAGTATCGGAATCTAAAACTGAACTCACAGGAGATGTTCAAATCATTGAAAATTAGAGTGTCAGCCCTCTTGTACTGAAGTCGGCATTGTGCCTTTTGTATTAAATTCGGATGCTATTTCTGTGTTTCATCGTCAATAAGAAGGTCCAAGGTATACAGTAAACCTGAAGTGAAGCATCGGAATTTAAAACTGGACTCACAGGAGAGGTTGAAATCATAGAAAGTTAGAGTGTCAGTCCTCTTGTACTTAAGTCGGCATTGTGGTTTGGTATTGAATTCGGATGCAATTTCTGTGTTTCATCGTCAATAAAAATGTGCAAGGTATACAGTAAACCTGAAGTGAAGCATCGGAATCTAAAACTGGACTCACAGGAGAGGTTCAAATCATAGAAAGTTGGACTGTCAGTCATCTTGTACTTAAGACGGCATTGTGCCTTTTGTATTAAATTGGGATGCAATTTCTATGGTTCATCGTCAATAAGAAGCTCCAAGGGATACAGAAATCCTGAAGGGAAGCATCGGAATCTAAAATTGGACTCACAGGAGGGGTTCAAATCATAGAAGGTTAGAGTGTCAGTCCTCTTGTACTTAAGTCGGCATTGTTCCTTTTGTATTAAATTCGGATGCAATTTCTGTGTTCCATCGTCAATAAGAACGTCCAAGGTATACAGTAAACCTGAAGTGAAGCATCGGAATCTAAAACTGGACTCACAGGAGAGGTTCAAATCATAGAAAGTTAGACTGTCAGTCATCTTGTACTTAAGACGGCATTGTGCCTTTTGTATTGAATTCGGATGCAATTTCTGTGTTTCATCGCCAATAAGAAGGTCCAGGGTATACATTAAACCTGAAGTGATGCATCGGAAACCAAAACTGGACTCACAGGAGAGGTTCAAATCATTGAAAATTAGAGTGTCTGTCCTCCTGTACTTAAGTCGGCATTGTGCCTTTTGTATTAAATTCGGACGCAATTTCTGTGTTTCATCGTCAATAAGAAGGTCCAAGGATACAGTAAACCTGAAGTGAGAAATCGGAATCTAAAACTGGACTCGCAGGGGAGGTTCAAATCATAGAAAATTAGAGAGTCAGTCCTCTTGTACTTATGTCGGCATTGTGCCTTTTGTATTAAATTCGGATGCAATTTCTGTGTTTCATCGTCAATAAGAAGGTCCAAGGTATACAGTAAACCTGAAGTGAAGCATCGGAATCTAAGACTGGACTCACAGGAGAGGTTCAAAATCGTAGAAAGTTAGTGTGTCAGTCCTCTAGTACCTAAGTCGGCATTGTGCCTTTTGTATTAAATTCGGATGCTATTTCTGTGTTTCATCGTCAATAAGAAGGTCCAAGATATACAGTAAACCTGAAGTGAAGCATCGGAATCTAAAACTGGACTCACAGGAGAGGTTCAAATCATAGAAAGTTAGAGTGACAGTACTCTTGTACTAAAATCGGCATTGTGCGTTTTGTATTAAATTCGGATGCAATTTCTGTGTTTCATCGTCAATAAGAAGGTCCAAGGTATACAGCAAAACCTGAAGTGAAGCATCGGAATCTAAAACTGGACTCACAGGAGAAGGTCAAATCATAGAATGTTAGAGTGTCAGTCCTCTTGTACTTAAGTCAGCATTGTGGTTTGGTATTAAATTCGGACGCAATTTCTGTGTTTCATCGTCAATAAGAAGGTCCAAGGGATACAGTAAACCTGAAGTGAAGCATCGGAATCTAAAACTGGTCCCACATGAGGGGTTCAAATCATAGAAAGTTAGAGTGTCAGTCCTCTTGTACTTAAGTCAGCATTGTGCCTTTTGTATTAAATTCAGATGCAATTTCTGTGTTCCAGCATCAATAAAAACGTCCAAGGTATACAGTAAACCTGAAGTGAAGCATCGGAATCTAAAACTGGACTCATAGGAGAGGTTCAAATCATAGAATGTTTGAGTGTCAGTCCTCTTGTACTTAAGTCGTCATTGTGGTTTGGAATTAAATTCGGATGCAATTTCTGTGTTTCATCGTCAATAAGAAGGTGCAAGGTATACAGTAAACCGGAAGTGAACCATCGGAATCTAAAACTGGACTCACAGGTGAGGTTCAAATCACAGAAAGTTAGAGTGTCAGTCCTCTTGTACTTAAGTCGGCATTGTGCATTTTGCATTAAATTCGGATGCAATTTCTGTTTTTCATCGTCAATATGAAGGTCCAAGGGATACAGTAAACATGGAGTGAAGCTTCGGAATCTAAAACTAGACTCACAGGAGAGGTTCAAATCATAGAAAGTTAGAGTGTCAGTCCTTTTGCACTTAAGTCGGCATTGTGCATTTTGTATTAAAATCGGATGCAATTTCTGTGTTTCGTCGTCAATAAGAAGGTCCAAGGGATACAGTAAACCTGAAGTGAAGCATCGGATTCTAAAACTGGACTCACAGGAGAGGTTCAAATCATAGAAAGTTAGAGTGTCAGTCCTCTTGTACTTAAGTCGGCATTGTGCGCTTTGTATTAAATTCGGATGCAATTTCTAAGTTTCATCGTCAATAAGAAGGTCCAAGGGTTACAGCAAACCTGAAGGGAAACATCGGAATCTAAAACTGGAATCACAGGAGGGGTTCAAATCATAGAAAGTTAGAGTGTCAGTCCTCTTATACTTAAGTCGGCATTGTGCCTTTTGTATTAAATTCGGATGCAATTTCTGTGTTTCAACGTCAATAAGAAGTTCCAGGGGATACAGTAAACCTGAAGTGAAGCATCGGAATCTAAAACGGGACACACAGGAGAGGTTCAAATCACAGAAAGTTAGAGTGTCAGTCCTTTTGAACTTAAGACGGCATTGTGCCTTTTGTATTAAATTCGGATGCAATTTCTGTGTTTCATCGTCAATAAGAAGGTCCAAGGATACAGTAAACCTGAAGTGAGGCATCTGAATCTAAAACTGGACTCGCAGGGGAGGTTCAAATCAAAGAAAATTAAAGAGTCAGTCCTCTTGTACTTAAGTCAGCATTGTGCCTTTTGTATTAAATTCGGATGCAATTTCTGTGTTTCATCGTCAATAAGAAGGTCCAAGGTATACAGTAAACCTGAACTGAAGCATCGGAATCTAAAACTGGACTCACAGGAGAGGTTCAAAATCGTAGAAATTTAGTGTGTCAGTCCTCTTGTACTTAAGTCGGCATTGTGCCTTTTGTATTAAATTCGGATGCTATTTCTGTGTTTCATCGTCAATAAGAAGGTCCAAGGTATACAGTAAACCTGAATGAAGCATCGGAATTTAAAACTGGACTCACAGGAGAGGTCCAAATCATAGAAAGTTAGAGTGTCGGTCCTCTTGTACTTAAGTCGGCATTGTGGTTTGGTATTGAATTCAGATGCAATTTCTGTGTTTCATCGTCAATAAAAATGTGCAAGGTATACAGTAAACCGGAAGTGAACCATCGGAATCTAAAACTGGACTCACAGGAGAGGTTCAAATCATAGAAAGTAAGAGTGTCAGTCCTCTTTTACTTAAGTCGGCACTGTGGTTTCGTATTAAATTGGGATGCAATTTCTGTGTTTCATCGTCAATAAGGAGGTCCAAGGGATACAGTAAACCTGACTGGAAGCATCGGAATCTAAAACTGGTCCCACATGAGGGGTTCAAATCATAGAATGTTAGAGTGTCAGTCCTCTTGTACTTAAGTGGCATTGTGCCTTTTGTATTAAATTCGGATGCAATTTCTGTGTTCCATCATCAATAAGAACGTCCAAGGTATACAGTAATCCTGAAGTGAAGCATCGGAATCTAAAACTGAACTCACAGGAGAGGTTCAAATCATAGAAAGTTAGAGTGTCAGTCCTCTTGTACTTAAGTCGGCATTGTGCCTTTTGTATTAAATTTGGATGCAATTTCTGTGTTTCATCGTCAATAACAAGGTCGAAGGGATACAGTATATCTGAAGTTAAGCATCGGAATCTAAAACTGGACTTGCAGGCTAGGTTCAAATCATAGAAAATTAGAGTGTCAGTCCTCTTGTACTTAAGTCGGCATTGTGCCTTTTGTATTAAATTGGGATGCAATATCTGTGTTTCATCGTCAATAAGAAGGTCCAAGGATACAGTAAACCTGAAGTGAAGCATCGGAATCTAAAACTGGACTCGGAGGTTAGGTTCAAATCATAGAAAATTAGAGTGTCAGTCCTTTTGCAATTAAGTCGGCATTGTGCCTTTTGTATTAAAATCGGATGCAATTTCTGTGTTTCAACGTCAATAAGAAGTTCCAGGTGATACAGTAAACCTGAAGTGAAGCATCGGAATCTAAAACTGGACTCACTGGAGAGGTTCAAATCATAGAATGTTAGAGTGTCAGTCCTCCTGTACTTAAGTCGGCATTGTGCCTTTTGTATTAAATTGGGATGCAATTTCTATGGTTCATCGTCAATAAGAAGGTCCAAGGGATACAGAAATCCTGAAGGGAAGCATCGGAATCTAAAATTGGACTCACAGGAGGGGTTCAAATCATAGAAGGTTAGAGTGTCAGTCCTCTTGTACTTAAGTCGGCATTGTGCCTTTTGTATTAAATTCGGATGCAATTTCTGTGTTCCATCGTCAATAAGAACGTCCAAGGTATACAGTAAACCTGAAGTGAAGCATCGGAATCTAAAACTGAACTCACAGGAGAGGTTCAAATCATAGAAAGTTAGAGTGTCAGTCCTCTTGTACTTAAGTCGGCATTGTGCCTTTTGTATTATATTTGGATGCAATTTCTGTGTTACAACGTCAATAAGAAGGTCCAGGGGATACAGTAAACCTGAAGTGAAGCATCGGAATCTAAAACTGAACTCACAGGAGAGGTTCAAATCATAGAAAATTAGAGTGTCAGTCCTCTTGTACTTAAGACGGCATTGTGGCTTTTGTATTAAATTTGGATGCAATTTCTGTGATTCATCGTCAATAAGAAGGTCCAAGGATACAGTAAACCTGAAGTGAGGCATCGGAATCTAAAACTGGACTCGCAGGGGAGGTTCAAATCATAGAAAATTAGATAGTCAGTCCGCTTGTACTTAAGTCGGCATTGTGCCTTTTGTATTAAATTCGGATGCAATTTCTGTGTTTCATCGTCAATAAGAAGGTCCAAGGTATACAGTAAACCTGAAGTGAAGCATCGGAATCTAAAACTGGACTCACAGGAGAGGTTCAAAATCGTAGAAAGTTAGTGTGTCAGTCCTCTTGTACCTAAGTCGGCATTGTGCCTTTTGTAATAAATTCGGATGCTATTTCTGTGTTTCATCGTCAATAAGAAGGTCCAAGGTATACAGTAAAACTGAAGTGAAGCATCGGAATCTAAAACTGGACTCACAGGAGAGGTTCAAATCATAGAAAGTTAGAGTGTCAGTCCTCTTGTACTTAAGTCGGCATTGTGGTTAGGTATTAAATTCGGATGCAATTTCTGTGTTTCATCGTCAATAAAAAGGTGCAAGGTATACAGTAAACCGGAAGTGAACCATCGGAATCTAAAACTGGACTCACAGGAGAGGTTCAAATCATAGAAAGTTAGAGTGTCAGTCCTAATATACTTATGTCGGCATTGTGCCTTTTGTATTAAATTCGTATGCAATTTCTGTGTTTCATCGTCAATAAGAAGGACCAAGGTATGCAGTAAACCTGAAGTGAGGCATCGGAATCTAAAACTGGACTCACAGGAGAAGGTCAAATCATACAATGTTAGAGTGTCAGACCTCTTGTACTTAAGTCAGCATTGTGGTTTGGTATTAAATTTCGGATGCAATTTCTATGTTCATCGTCAATAAGAAGGTCCAAGGGATACAGTAAACCTGAAGTGAAGCATCGGAATCTAAAACTGGTCCCACATGAGGGGTTCAAATCATAGAAAGTTAGAGTGTCAGTCCTCTTGTACGTAAGTCAGCATTGTGCCTTTTGTATTAAATTCAGATGCAATTTCTGTGTTTCATCGTCAATAACAAGGTCCAAGGGATACAGTATATCTGAAGTGAAGCATCGGGATCTAAAACTGGACTCGCAGGCTAGGTTCAAATAATAGAAAATTAGAGTGTCAGTCCTCTTGTACTTAAGTCGGCATTGTGCCTTTTGTATTAAATTGGGATGCAATATCTGTGTTTCATCGTCAATAAGAAGGTCCAAGGATACAGTAAACCTGAAGTGAAGCATCGGAATCTAAAACTGGACTCTCAGGCTAGGTTCAAATCATAGAAAATTAGAGTGTCAGTCCTTTTGCAATTAAGTCGGCATTGTGCCATTTGTATTAAAATGGGATGCAATTTCTGTGTTTCAACGTCAATAAGAAGTTCCAGGGGATACACTAAACCTGAAGTGAAGCATCGGAATCTAAAACTGGACTCACTGGAGAGGTTCAAATCATAGAATGTTAGAGTGTCAGTCCTCTTGTACTTAAGTCGGCATTGTGCCTTTTGTATTAAATTGGGATGCAATTTCTATGGTTCATCGTCAATAAGAAGGTCCAAGGGATACAGAAATCCTGAAGGGAAGCATCGGAATCTAAAATTGGACTCACAGAAGAGGTTCAAATCATAGAAGGTTAGAGTGTCAGTCCACTTGTACTTAAGTCGGCATTGTGCCTTTTGTATTAAATTCGGATGGAATTTCTGTGTTCCATCGTCAATAAGATGGTCCAAGGTATACAGTTAACCTGAAGTGAAGCATCGGAATCTAAAACTGAACTCACAGGAGAGGTTCAAATCATAGAAAGTTAGAGTGTCAGTCCTCTTGTACTTAAGACGGCATTGTGCCTTTTGTATTAAATTCGGATGCAATTTCTGTGTTTCATCGTCAATAAGAAGGTCCAGGGTATACATTAAACCTGAAGTGAAGCATCGGAAACCAAAACTGGACTCACAGGAGAGGTTCAAATCATTGAAAATTAGAGTGTCTGTCCTCTTGTACTTAAGTCGGCATTGTGCCTTTTGTATTAAATTCGGATGCAATTTCTGTGATTCATCGTCAATGAGAAGGTCCAAGGATACAGTGAACCTGAAGTGAGGCATCGGAATCTAAAACTGGACTCACAGGAGAGGTTCAAAATCGTAGAAAGTTAGTGTGTCAGTCCTCTTGTACCTAAGTCGGCATTGTGCCTTTTGTATTAAATTCGGATGCTATTTCTGTGATTCATCGTCAATAAGAAGGTCCAAGGTATGCAGTAAACCTGAAGTGAAGCATGGGAATCTAAAACTGGACTCCCAGGAGAGGTTCAAATCATAGAAAGTTAGAGTGTCAGTCCTTATGTACTTATGTCAGCATTGTGCCTTTTGTATTAAATTCGTATGCAATTTCTGTGTTTCATCGTCAATAAGAAGGTCCAAGGTATACAGTGAACCTGAAGTGAGGAATCGGAATCTAAAACTGGACTCACAGGAGAAGGTCAAATCATAGAATGTTAGAGTGTCAGACCTCTTGTACTTAAGTCAGCATTGTGGTTTGGTATTAAATTCGGATGCAATTTCTGTGTTCATCGTCAATAAGAAGGTCCAAGGGATACAGTAAACCTGAAGTGAAGCATCGGACCTAAAACTGGTCCCACATGAGGGGTTCAAATCATAGAAAGTTAGAGTGTCAGTCCTCTTGTACTTAAGTCAGCATTGTGCCTTTTGTATTAAATTCAGATGCAATTTCTGTGTTCCATCATCAATAAGAACGTCCAAGGTATACAGTAAACCTGAAGTGACGCATCGTAATCTAAAACTGAACTCACAGGAGAGATTCAAATCATAGAAAGTTAGAGTGTAAGTCCTTTTGCACTTAAGTCGGCATTGTGCCTTTTGTATTAAATTGGGATGCAATATCTGTGTTTCATCGTCAATAAGAAGGTCCAAGGATACAGTAAACCTGAAGTGAAGCATCGGAATCTAAAACTGGACTCGCAGGCTAGGTTCAAATCATAGAAAATTAGAGTGTCAGTCCTTTTGCAATTAAGTCGGCATTGTGCCTTTTGTATTAAAATCGGATGCAATTTCTGTGTTTCAACGTCAATAAGAAGTTCCAGGGGATGCAGTAAACCTGAAGTGAAGCATCGGAATCTAAAACTGGGCTCACTGGAGAGGTTCAAATCATAGAATGTTAGAGTGTCAGTCCTCTTGTACTTAAGTCGGCATTGTGCCTTTTGTATTAAATTGGGATGCAATTTCTATGGTTCATCGTCAATAAGAAGGTCCAAGGGATACAGAAATCCTGAAGGGAAGCATCGGAATCTAAAATTGGACTCACAGGAGGGGTTCAAATCATAGAAGGTTAGAGTGTCAGTCCTCTTGTACTTAAGTCGGCGTTGTGCCTTTTGTATTAAATTCGGATGCAATTTCTGTGTTCCATCGTCAATAAGAACGTCCAAGGTATACAGTAAACCTGAAGTGAAGCATCGGAATCTAAAACCGAACTCACGGGAGAGGTTCAAATCATAGAAAGTTAGAGTGTCAATCCTATTGTACTTAAGTCGGCACTGTGCCTTTTGTATTAAATTTGGATGCAATTTCTGTGTTTCAACGTCAATAAGAAGGTCCAGGGGATACAGTAAACCTGAAGTGAAGCATCGGAATCTAAAACTGAACTCACAGGAGAGGTTCAAATCATAGAAAGTTAGAGTGTCAGTAATCTTGTACTTAAGACGGCATTGTGCCTTTTGTATTAAATTCGGATGCAATTAGCGTGTTTCATCATCAATAAGAAGGTCCAGGGTACACATTAAACCTGAAGTGAAGCATCGGAAACCAAAACTGGACTCACAGGAGAGGTTCAAATCATTGAAAATTAGAGTGTCTGTCCTCTTGTACTTAATACGGCATTGTGCCTTTTGTATTAAATTCGGATGCAATTTCTGTGATTCATCGTCAATAAGAAGGTCCAAGGATACAGTAAACCTGAAGTGAGGCATCGGAATCTAAAACTGGACTCGCAGGGGAGGTTCAAATCATAGAAAATTAAGGAGTCAGTCCGCTTGTACTTCAGTCGGCATTGTGCCTTTTGTATTAAATTCGGATGCAATCTCTGTGTTTTATCGTCAATAAGAAGGTCCAAGGTATACAGTAAACCTGAAGTGAAGCATCGGAATCTAAAACTGGACTCACAGGAGAGGTTCAAAATCGTAGAAAGTTAGTGTGTCAGTCCTCTTGTACCTAAGTCGGCATTGTGCCTTTTGTATTAAATTCGGATGCTATTTCTGTGTTTCATCGTCAATAAGAAGGTCCAAGGTATACAGTAAAGCTGAAGTGAAGCATCGGAATCTAAAAGTGGACTCACAGGCGAGGTTCAAATCATAGAAAGTTAGAGTGTCAGTCCTCTTGTACTTAAGTCGGCATTGTGGTTAGGTATTACATTCGGATGCAATTTCTGTGTTTCATCGTCAATAAAAATGTGCAAGGTATACAGTAAACCGGAAGTGAACCATCGGAATCTAAAACTGGACTCACAGGAGAGGTTCAAATCATAGAAAGTTAGAGTGTCAGTCCTTATGTACTTATGTCGGCATTGTGCCTTTTGTATTAAATTCGTATGCAATTTCTGTGTTTCATCGACAATAAGAAGGTCCAAGGTATACAGTAAACCTGAAGTGAGGCATCGGAATCTAAAACTGGACTCACAGGAGAAGATCAAATCATAGAATGTTAGAGTGTCAGACCTCTTGTACTTAGGCCAGCATTGTGGTTTGGTATTAAATTCGGATGCAATTTCTTTGTTCATCGTCAATAAGAAGGTCCAAGGGATACAGTAAACCTGAAGTGAAGCATCGGAATCTAAAATTGGACTCACAGGAGGGGTTCAAATCATAGAAGGTTAGAGTGTCAGTAATCTTGTACTTAAGACGGCATTGTGCCTTTTGTATTAAATTCGGATGCAATTAGCGTGTTTCATCGTCAATAAGAAGGTCCAGGGTACACATTAAACCTGAAGTGAAGCATCGGAAACCAAAACTGGACTCACAGGAGAGGTTCAAATCATTGAAAATTAGAGTGTCTGTCCTCTTGTACTTAATACGGCATTGTGCCTTTTGTATTAAATTCGGATGCAATTTCTGTGATTCATCGTCAATAAGAAGGTCCAAGGATACAGTAAACCTGAAGTGAGGCATCGGAATCTAAAACTGGACTCGCAGGGGAGGTTCAAATCATAGAAAATTAAGGAGTCAGTCCGCTTGTACTTCAGTCGGCATTGTGCCTTTTGTATTAAATTCGGATGCAATCTCTGTGTTTTATCGTCAATAAGAAGGTCCAAGGTATACAGTAAACCTGAAGTGAAGCATCGGAATCTAAAACTGGACTCACAGGAGAGGTTCAAAATCGTAGAAATTTAGTGTGTCAGTCCTCTTGTACCTAAGTCGGCATTGTGCCTTTTGTATTAAATTCGGATGCTATTTCTGTGTTTCATCGTCAATAACAAGGTCCAAGGTATACAGTAAAGCTGAAGTGAAGCATCGGAATCTAAAACTGGACTCACAGGAGAGGTTCAAATCATAGAAAGTTAGAGTGTCAGTCCTCTTGTACTTAAGTCGGCATTGTGGTTAGGTATTACATTCGGATGCAATTTCTGTGTTCATCGTCAATAAAAAGGTGCAAGGTATACAGTAAACCGGAAGTGAACCATCGGAATCTAAAACTGGACTCACAGGAGAGGTTCAAATCATAGAAAGTTAGAGTGTCAGTCCTTATGTACTTATGTCGGCATTGTGCCTTTTGTATTAAATTCGTATGCAATTTCTGTGTTTCATCGTCAATAAGAAGGTCCAAGGTATACAGTAAACCTGAAGTGAGGCATCGGAATCTAAAACTGGACTCACAGGAGAAGGTCAAATCATAGAATGTTAGAGTGTCAGACCTCTTGTACTTAGGCCAGCATTGTGGTTTGGTATTAAATTCGGATGCAATTTCTGTGTTCATCGTCAATAAGAAGGTCCAAGGGATACAGTAAACCTGAAGTGAAGCATCGGAATCTAAAATTGGACTCACAGGAGGGGTTCAAATCATAGAAGGTTAGAGTGTCAGTCCTCTTGTACTTAAGTCGGCGTTGTGCCTTTTGTATTAAATTCGGATGCTATTTCTGTGTTCCATCGTCAATAAGAACGTCCAAGGTATACAGTAAACCTGAAGTGAAGCATCGGAATCTAAAACTGAACTCACGGGAGAGGTTCAAATCATAGAAAGTTAGAGTGTCAGTCCTCTTGTACTTAAGTCGGCACTGTGCCTTTTGTATTAAATTTGGATGCAATTTCTGTGTTTCAACGTCAATAAGAAGGTCCAGGGGATACAGTAAACCTGAAGTGAAGCATCGGAATCTAAAACTGAACTCACAGGAGAGGTTCAAATCATAGAAAGTTAGAGTGTCAGTAATCTTGTACTTAAGACGGCATTGTGCCTTTTGTATTAAATTCGGATGCAATTAGCGTGTTTCATCGTCAATAAGAAGGTCCAGGGTACACATTAAACCTGAAGTGAAGCATCGGAAACCAAAACTGGACTCACAGGAGAGGTTCAAATCATTGAAAATTAGAGTGTCTGTCCTCTTGTACTTAATACGGCATTGTGCCTTTTGTATTAAATTCGGATGCAATTTCTGTGATTCATCGTCAATAAGAAGGTCCAAGGATACAGTAAACCTGAAGTGAGGCATCGGAATCTAAAACTGGACTCGCAGGGGAGGTTCAAATCATAGAAAATTAAGGAGTCAGTCCGCTTGTACTTCAGTCGGCATTGTGCCTTTTGTATTAAATTCGGATGCAATCTCTGTGTTTTATCGTCAATAAGAAGGTCCAAGGTATACAGTAAACCTCAAGTGAAGCATCGGAATCTAAAACTGGACTCACAGGAGAGGTTCAAAATCGTAGAAAGTTAGTGTGTCAGTCCTCTTGTACCTAAGTCGGCATTGTGCCTTTTGTATTAAATTCGGATGCTATTTCTGTGTTTCATCGTCAATAAGAAGGTCCAAGGTATACAGTAAAGCTGAAGTGAAGCATCGGAATCTAAAACTGGACTCACAGGAGAGGTTCAAATCATAGAAAGTTAGAGCGTCAGTCCTCTTGTACTTAAGTCGGCATTGTGGTTCCGTATTAAATTCGGATGCAATTTCTGTGTTTCATCGTCAATAAAAAGGTGCAAGGTATACAGTAAACCGGAAGTGAACCATCGGAATCTAAAACTGGACTCACAGGAGAGGTTCAAATCATAGAAAGTTAGAGTGTCAGTCCTTATGTACTTATGTCGGCATTGTGCCTTTTGTATTAAATTCGTATGCATTTTCTGTGTTTCATCGTCAATAAGAAGGTCCAAGGTATACAGTAAACCTGAAGTGAGGCATCGGAATCTAAAACTGGACTCACAGGAGAAGGTCAAATCATAGAATGTTAGAGTGTCAGACCTCTTGTACTTAGGTCAGCATTGTGGTTTGGTATTAAATTCGGATGCAATTTCTGTGTTCATCGTCAATAAGAAGGTCCAAGGGATACAGTAAACCTGAAGTGAAGCATCGGAATCTAAAACTGGTCCCACATGAGGGGTTCAAATCATAGAAAATTAAGGAGTCAGTCCGCTTGTACTTCAGTCGGCATTGTGCCTTTTGTATTAAATTCGGATGCAATCTCTGTGTTTTATCGTCAATAAGAAGGTCCAAGGTATACAGTAAACCTGAAGTGAAGCATCGGAATCTAAAACTGGACTCACAGGAGAGGTTAAAAATCGTAGAAAGTTTGTGTGTCAGTCCTCTTGTACCTAAGTCGGCATTGTGCCTTTTGTATTAAATTCGGATGCTATTTCTGTGTTTCATCGTCAATAAGAAGGTCCAAGGTATACAGTAAAGCTGAAGTGAAGCATCGGAATCTAAAACTGTACTCACAGGAGAGGTTCAAATCATAGAAAGTTAGAGCGTCAGTCCTCTTGTACTTAAGTCGGCATTGTGGTTAGGTATTAAATTCGGATGCAATTTCTGTGTTTCATCGTCAATAAAAAGGTGCAAGGTATACAGTAAACCGGAAGTGAACCATCGGAATCTAAAACTGGACTCACAGGAGAGGTTCAAATCATAGAAAGTTAGAGTGTCAGTCCTTCTGTACTTATGTCGGCATTGTGCCTTTTGTATTAAATTCGTATGCAATTTCTGTGTTTCATCGTCAATAAGAAGGTCCAAGGTATACAGTAAACCTGAAGTGAGGCATCGGAATCTAAAACTGGACTCACAGGAGAAGGTCAAATCATAGAATGTTAGAGTGTCAGACCTCTTGTACTTAGGTCAGCATTGTGGTTTGGTATTAAATTCGGATGCAATTTCTGTGTTCATCGTCAATAAGAAGGTCCAAGGGATACAGTAAACCTGAAGTGAAGCATCGGAATCTAAAACTGGTCCCACATGAGGGGTTCAAATCATAGAAAGTTAGAGTGTCAGTCCTCTTGTACTTAAGTCAGCATTGTGCCTTTTGTATTAAATTCAGATGCAATTTCTGTGTTCCATCATCAATAAGAACGTCCGAGGTATACAGTAATCCTGAAGTGAAGCATCGGAATCTAAAACTGAACTCACAGGAGAGGTTCAAATCATAGAAAGTTAGAGTGTCAGTCCTCTTGTACTTAAGTCGGCATTGTGCCTTTTGTATTAAATTTGGATGCAATTTCTGTGTTTCATCGTCAATAACAGGGTCCAAGGGATACAGTATATCTGAAGTGAAGCATCGGAATCTAAAACTGGACTCGCAGGTTAGGTTCAAATCATAGAAAATTAGAGTGTCAGTCCTCTTGTACTTAATTCGGCATTGTGCCTTTTGTATTAAATTGGGATGCAATATCTGTGTTTCATCGTCAATAAGAAGGTCCAAGGATACAGTAAACCTGAAGTGAAGCATCGGAATCAAAAACTGGACTCGCAGGCTAGGTTCAAATCATAGAAAATTAGAGTGTCAGTCCTTTTGCAATTAAGTCGGCATTGTGCCTTTTGTATTAAAATCGGATGCAATTTCTGTGTTTCAACGTCAATAAGAAGTTCCAGGGGATACAGTAAACCTGAAGTGAAGCATCGGAATCTAAAACTGGATTCACTGGAGAGGTTCAAATCATAGAATGTTAGAGTGTCAGTGCTCTTGTACTTAAGTCGGCATTGTGCCTTTTGTATTAAATTGGGATGCAATTTCTATGGTTCATCGTCAATAAGAAGGTCCAAGGGATACAGAAATCCTGAAGGGAAGCATCGGAATCTAAAATTGGACTCACAGGAGGGGTTCAAATCATAGAAGGTTAGAGTGTCAGTCCTCTTGTACTTAAGTCGGCATTGTGCCTTTTGTATTAAATTCGGATGCAATTTCTGTGTTCCATCGTCAATAAGCACGTCCAAGGTATACAGTAAACCTGAAGTGAAGCATCGGCATCTAAAACTGAACTCACAGGAGAGGTTCAAATCATAGAAAGTTAGAGTGTCAGTCCTCTTGTACTTAAGACGGCATTGTGCCTTTTGTATTAAATTCGGATGCAATTTCTGTGTTTCATCGTCAATAAGAAGGTCCAAGGGATACAGTAAACCTGAATGGAAGCATCGGAATCTAAAACTGGTCCCACATGAGGGGTTCAAATCATAGAAAGTTACAGTGTCAGTCCTCTTGTACTCAAGTGGCATTGTGCCTTTTGTATTAAATTCGGATGCAATTTCTGTGTTCCATCATCAATAAGAACGTCCAAGGTATACAGTAATCCTGAAGTGAAGCATCGGAATCTAAAACTGAACTCACAGGAGAGGTTCAAATCATAGAAAGTTAGAGTGTCAGTCCTCTTGTACTTAAGTCGGCATTGTGCCTTTTGTATTAAATTTGGATGCAATTTCTGTGTTCATCGTCAATAAGAAGGTCCAAGGGATACAGTAAACCTGAAGTGAAGCATCGGAATCTAAAACTGAACTCACAGGAGAGGTTCAAATCATAGAAAGTTAGAGTGTCAGTCCTCTTGTACTTAAGTCGGCATTGTGCCTTTTGTATTAAATTTGGATGCAATTTCTGTGTTTCATCGTCAATAACAGGGTCCAAGGGATACAGTATATCTGAAGTGAAGCATCGGAATCTAAAACTGGACTCGCAGGTTAGGTTCAAATCATAGAAAATTAGAGTGTCAGTCCTCTTGTACTTAAGTCGGCAT
The DNA here is from genome assembly GCF_021461395.2 of Schistocerca americana. Classification (NCBI taxonomy): domain Eukaryota; kingdom Metazoa; phylum Arthropoda; class Insecta; order Orthoptera; family Acrididae; genus Schistocerca; species Schistocerca americana. Next base: position 695,626,731 of record NC_060123.1, read on the forward strand.
TGTGCCTTTTGTATTAAATTGGGATGCAATATCTGTGTTTCATCGTCAATAAGAAGGTCCAAGGGATACAGAAATCCTGAAGGGAAGCATCGGAATCTAAAATTGGACTCACAGGAGGGGTTCAAATCATAGAAGGTTAGAGTGTCAGTCCTCTTGTACTTAAGTCGGCATTGTGCCTTTTGTATTAAATTCGGATGCAATTTCTGTGTTCCATCGTCAATAAGAACGTCCAAGGTATACAGTAAACCTGAAGTGAAGCATCGGAATCTAAAACTGAACTCACAGGAGAGGTTCAAATCATAGAAAGTTAGAGTGTCAGTCCTCTTGTACTTAAGACGGCATTGTGCCTTTTGTATTAAATTCGGATGCAATTTCTGTGTTTCATCGTCAATAAGAAGGTCCAAGGGATACAGTAAACCTGAATGGAAGCATCGGAATCTAAAACTGGTCCCACATGAGGGATTCAAATCATAGAAAGTTACAGTGTCAGTCCTCTTGTACTTAAGTCGGCATTGTGCCTTTTGTATTAAATTGGGATGCAATTTCTATGGTTCATCGTCAATAAGAAGGTCCAAGGGATACAGAAATCCTGAAGGGAAGCATCGGAATCTAAAATTGGACTCACAGGAGGGGTTCAAATCATAGAAGGTTAGAGTGTCAGTCCTCTTGTACTTAAGTCGGCATTGTGCCTTTTGTATTAAATTCGGATGCAATTTCTGTGTTCCATCGTCAATAAGAACGTCCAAGGTATACAGTAAACCTGAAGTGAAGCATCGGAATCTAAAACTGGACTCGCAGGTTAGGTTGAAATCATAGAAAATTAGAGTGTCAGTCCGCTTGTACTTAAGTCGGCATTGTGCCTTTTGTATTAAATTGGGATGCAATATCTGTGTTTCATCGTCAATAAGAAGGTCCAAGGGATACAGAAATCCTGAAGGGAAGCATCGGAATCTAAAATTGGACTCACAGGAGGGGTTCAAATCATAGAAAGTTAGAGTGTCAGTAATCTTGTACTTAAGACGGCATTGTGCATTTTGTATTAAATTCGGATGCAATTAGCGTGTTTCATCGTCAATAAGAAGGTCCAGGGTACACATTAAACCTGAAGTGAAGCATCGGAAACCAAAACTGGACTCACAGGAGAGGTTCAAATCATTGAAAATTAGAGTGTCTGTCCTCTTGTACTTAAGTCGGCATTGTGCCTTTTGTATTAAATTCGGATGCAATTTCTGTGATTCATCGTCAATAAGAAGGTCCAAGGATACAGTAAACCTGAAGTGAGGCATCGGAATCTAAAACTGGACTCGCAGGGGAGGTTATAATCATAGAAAATTAAGGAGTCAGTCCGCTTGTACTTCAGTCGGCATTGTGCCTTTTGTATTAAATTCGGATGCAATCTCTGTGTTTTATCGTCAATAAGAAGGTCCAAGGTATACAGTAAACCTGAAGTGAAGCATCGGAATCTAAAACTGGACTCACAGGAGAGGTTCAAAGTCGTAGAAAGTTAGTGTGTCAGTCCTCTTGTACCTAAGTCGGCATTGTGCCTTTTGTATTAAATTCGGATGCTATTTCTGTGTTTCATCGTCAATAAGAAGGTCCAAGGTATACAGTAAAGCTGAAGTGAAGCATCGGAATCTAAAACTGGACTCACAGGAGAGGTTCAAATCATAGAAAGTTAGAGTGTCAGTCCTCTTGTACTTAAGTCGGCATTGTGGTTAGGTATTAAATTCGGATGCAATTTCTGTGTTTCATCGTCAATAAAAAGGTTCAAGGTATACAGTAAACCGGAAGTGAACCATCGGAATCTAAAACTGGACTCACAGGAGAGGTTCAAATCATAGAAAGTTAGAGTGTCAGTCCTTATGTACTTATGTCGGCATTGTGCCTTTTGTATTAAATTCGTATGCAATTTCTGTGTTTCATCGTCAATAAGAAGGTCCAAGGTATACAGTAAACCTGAAGTGAGGCATCGGAATCTAAAACTGGACTCACAGGAGAAGGACAAATCATAGAATGTTAGAGTGTCAGACCTCTTGTACTTAGGTCAGCATTGTGGTTTGGTATTAAATTCGGATGCAATTTCTGTGTTCATCGTCAATAAGAAGGTCCAAGGGATACAGTAAACCTGAAGTGAAGCATCGGAATCTAAAACTGGTCCCACATGAGGGGTTCAAATCATAGAAAGTTAGAGTGTCAGTCCTCTTGTACTTAAGTCAGCATTGTGCCTTTTGTATTAAATTCAGATGCAATTTCTGTGTTCCATCATCAATAAGAACGTCCGAGGTATACAGTAATCCTGAAGTGAAGCATCGGAATCTAAAACTGAACTCACAGGAAAGGTTCAAATCATAGAAAGTTAGAGTGTCAGTCCTCATGTACTTAAGTCGGCATTGTGCCTTTTGTATTAAATTTGGATGCAATTTCTGTGTTTCATCGTCAATAACAGGGTCCAAGGGATACAGTATATCTGAAGTGAAGCATCGGAATCTAAAACTGGACTCGCAGGTTAGGTTCAAATCATAGAAAATTAGAGTGTCAGTCCTCTTGTACTTAAGTCGGCATTGTGCCTTTTGTATTAAATTGGGATGCAATATCTGTGTTTCATCGTCAATAAGAAGGTCCAAGGATACAGTAAACCTGAAGTGAAGCATCGGAGTCTAAAACTGGACTCGCAGGCTAGGTTCAAATCATAGAAAATTAGAGTGTCAGTCCTTTTGCAATTAAGTCGGCATTGTGCCTTTTGTATTAAAATCGGATGCAATTTCTGTGTTTCAACGTCAATAAGAAGTTCCAGGGGATACAGTAAACCTGAAGTGAAGCATCGGAATCTAAAACTGGACTCACTGGAGAGGTTCAAATCATAGAATGTAAGAGTGTCAGTCCACTTGTACTTAAGTCGGCATTGTGCCTTTTGTATTAAATTGGGATGCAATTTCTATGGTTCATCGTCAATAAGAAGGTCCAAGGGATACAGAAATCCTGAAGGGAAGCATCGGAATCTAAAACTGGTCCCACATGAGGGGTTCAAATCATAGAAAGTTACAGTGTCAGTCCTCTTGTACTCAAGTGGCATTGTGCCTTTTGTATTAAATTCGGATGCAATTTCTGTGTTCCATCATCAATAAGAACGTCCAAGGTATACAGTAATCCTGAAGTGAAGCATCGGAATCTAAAACTGAACTCACAGGAGAGGTTCAAATCATAGAAAGTTAGAGTGTTAGTCCTCTTGTACTTAAGTCGGCATTGTGCCTTTTGTATTAAATTTGGATGCAATTTCTGTGTTTCATCGTCAATAACAAGGTCCAAGGGATACAGTATATCTGAAGTGAAGCATCGGAATCTAAAACTGGACTCGCAGGCTAGGTTCAAATCATAGAAAATTAGAGTGTCAGTCCTCTTGTACTTAAGTCGGCATTGTGCCTTTTGTATTAAATTGGGATGCAATATCTGTGTTTCATCGTCAATAAGAAGGTCCAAGGATACAGTAAACCTGAAGTGAAGCATCGGAATCTAAAACTGGACTCGCAGGCTAGGTTCAAATCATAGAAAATTAGAGTGTCAGTCCTTTTGCAATTAAGTCGGTATTGTGCCTTTTGTATTAAAATCGGATGCAATTTCTGTGTTTCAACGTCAATAAGAAGTTCCAGGGGATACAGTAAACCTGAAGTGAAGCATCGGAATCTAAAACTGGACTCACTGGAGAGGTTCAAATCATAGAATGTTAGAGTGTCAGTCCTCTTGTACTTAAGTCGGCATTGTGCCTTTTGTATTAAATTGGGATGCAATTTCTATGGTTCATCGTCAATAAGAAGGTCCAAGGGATACAGAAATCCTGAAGGGAATCATCGGAATCTAAAATTGGAATCACAGGAGGGGTTCAAATCATAGAAGGTTAGAGTGTCAGTCCTCTTGTACTTAAAACGGCATTGTGCCTTTTGTATTAAATTCGGATGCAATTTCTGTGTTCCATCGTCAATAAGAACGTCCAAGGTATACAGTAAACCTGAAGTGAAACATCGGAATCTAAAACTGAACTCACAGGAGAGGTTCAAATGATAGAAAGTTAGAGTGTCAGTCCTCTTGTACTTAAGTCGGCATTGTGCCTTTTGTAATAAATTTGGATGCAATTTCTGTGTTTCAACGTCAATAAGAAGGTCCAGGGTATACAGTAAACCTGAAGTGAAGCATCGGAATCTAAAACTGAACTCACAGGAGAGGTTCAAATCATAGAAAGTTAGAGTGTCAGTCCTCTTGTACTTAAGACGGCATTGTGCCTTTTGTATTAAATTCGGATGCAATTTCTGTGATTCATCGTCAATAAGAAGGTCCAAGGTATACAGTAAACCTGAAGTGAAGCATCGGAATCTAAAACTGGACTCACAGGAGAGGTTCAAAATCGTAGAACGTTAGTGTGTCAGTCCTCTTGTACCTAAGTCGGCATTGTGCCTTTTGTATTAAATTCGGATGTTATTTCTGTGTTTCATCGTCAATAGGAAGGTCCAAGGTATACAGTAAACCTGAAGTGAAGCATCGAAATCTAAAACTGGACTCACAGGAGATGTTCAAATCATAGAAAGTTAGAGTGTCAGTCCTCTTGTACTGAAGTCGGCATTGTGGATAGGTATTAAATTCGGATGCAATTTCTGTGTTTCATCGTCAATAAAAAGGTGCAAGGTATACAGTAAACCGGAAGTGAACCATCGGAATCTAAAACTGGACTCACAGGAGAGGTTCAAATCATAGAAAGTTAGAGAGTCAGTCCTTATGTACTTATGTCAGCATTGTGCCTTTTGTATTAAATTCGTATGCAATTTCTGTGTTTCATCGTCAATAAGAAGGTCCAAGGTATACAGTAAACCTGAAGTGAGGCATCGGAATCTAAAACTGGACTCACAGGAGAAGGTCAAATCATAGAATGTTAGAGTGTCAGACCTCTTGTACTTAAGTCAGCATTGTGGTTTGGTATTAAATTCGGATGCAATTTCTGTGTTCATCGTCAATAAGAAGGTCCAAGAGATACAGTAAACCTGAAGTGAAGCATCGGAACCTAAAACTGGTCCCACATGAGGGGTTCAAATCATAGTAAGTTAGAGTGTCAGTCCTCTTGTACTTAAGTCAGCATTTTGCCTTTTGTATTAAATTCAGATGCAATTTCTGTGTTCCATCATCAATAAGAACGTCCAAGGTATACAGTAAACATGAAGTGACGCATCGTAATCTAAAACTGAACTCACAGGAGAGATTCAAATCATAGAAAGTTAGAGTGTCAGTCCTTTTGCACTTAAGTCGGCATTGTGCCTTTTGTATTAAATTGGGATGCAATATCTGTGTTTCATCTTCAATAAGAGGGTCCAAGGATACAGTAAACCTGAAGTGAAGCATCGGAATCTAAAACTGGACTCGCAGGCTAGGTTCAAATCATAGAAAATTAGAGTGTCAGTCCTTTTGCAATTAAGTCGGCATTGTGCCTTTTGTATTAAAATCGGATGCAATTTCTGTGTTTCAACGTCAATAAGAAGTTCCAGGGGATACAGTAAACCTGAAGTGAAGCATCGGAATCTAAAACTGGACTCACTGGAGAGGTACAAATCATAGAATGTTAGAGTGTCAGTCCTCTTGTACTTAAGTCGGCATTGTGCCTTTTGTATTAAATTGGGATGCAATTTCTATGGTTCATCGTCAATAAGAAGGTCCAAGGGATACAGAAATCCTGAAGGGAAGCATCGGAATCTAAAATTGGACTCACAGGAGGGGTTCAAATCATAGAAGTTTAGAGTGTCAGTCCTCTTGTACTTAAGTCGGCATTGTGCCTTTTGTATTAAATTCGGATGCAATTTCTGTGTTCCATCGTCAATATGAACGTCCAAGGTATACAGTAAACCTGAAGTGAAGCATCGGAATCTAAAACTGAACTCACGGGAGAGGTTCAAATCATAGAAAGTTAGAGTGTCAGTCCTCTTGTACTTAAGTCGGCATTGTGCCTTTTGTATTAAATTTGGATGCAATTTCTGTGTTTCAACGTCAATAAGAAGGTCCAGGGGATACAGTAAACCTGAAGTGAAGCATCGGAATCTAAAACTGAACTCACAGGAGAGGTTCAAATCATAGAAAGTTAGAGTGTCAGTCCTCTTGTACTTAAGACGGCATTGTGCCTTTTGTATTAAATTCGGATGCAATTTCCGTGTTTCATCGTCAATAAGAAGGTCCAGGGTATACATTAAACCTGAAGTGAAGCATCGGAAACCAAAACTGGACCTACAGGAGAGGTTCAAATCATTGAAAATTAGAGTGTCTGTCCTCTTGTACTTAAGTCGGCATTGTGCCTTTTGTATTAAATTCGGATGCAATTTCTGTGATTCATCGACAATAAGAAGGTCCAAGGATACAGTAAACCTGAAGTGAGGCATCGGAATCTAAAACTGGACTCGCAGGGGAGGTTCAAATCATAGAAAATTAGAGAGTCAGTCCGCTTGTACTTAAGTCGGCATTGTGCCGTTTGTATTAAATTCGGATGCAATTTCTGAGTTTCATCGTCAATAAGAAGGTCCAAGGTATACAGTAAACCTGAAGTGAAGCATCGGAATCTAAAACTGGACTCACAGGAGAGGTTCAAAATCGTAGAAAGTTAGTGTGTCAGTCCTCTTGTACCTAAGTCGGCATTGTGCCTTTTGTATTAAATTCGGATGCTATTTCTGTGTTTCATCGTCAATAAGAGGGTCCAAGGTATACAGTAAACCTGAAGTGAAGCATCGGAATCTAAAACTGGACTCACAGGAGAGGTTCAAATCATAGAAAGTTAGAGTGTCAGTCCTCTTGTACTTAAGACGGCATTGTGGTTAGGTATTAAATTCGGATGCAATTTCTGTGTTTCATCGTCAATAAAAAGGTGCAAGGTATCCAGTAAACCGGAAGTGAACCATCGGAATCTAAAACTGGACTCACAGGAGAGGTTCAAATCATAGAAAGTTAGAGTGTCAGTCCTCTTGTACTTATGTCAGCATTGTGGCTTTTGTATTACATTCAGATGCAATTTCTGTGTTCCATCATCAATAAGAACGTCCAAGGTATTCAGTAATCCTGAAGTGAAGCATCGGAATCTAAAACTGAACTCACAGGAGAGGTTCAAATCGTAGAAAGTTAGAGTGTCAATCCTCTTGTACTTAAGTCGGCATTGTGCCTTTTGTATTAAATTGGGATGCAATATCTGTGTTTCATCGTCAATAAGAAGGTCCAAGGATACAGTAAACCTGAAGTGAAGCATCGGAATCTAAAACTGGACTCGCAGGCTAGGTTCAAATCATAGAAAATTAGAGTGTCAGTCCTTTTGCAATTAAGTCGGCATTGTGCCTTTTGTATTAAATTGGGATGCAATTTCTATGGTTCATCGTCAATAAGAAGGTCCAAGGGATACAGAAATCCTGAAGGGAAGCATCGGGATCTAAATATGGACTCACAGGAGGGGTTCAAATCATAGAACGTTAGAGTGACAGTCCTCTTGTACTTAAAACGGCATTGTGCCTTTTGTATTAAATTCGGATGCAATTTCTGTGTTCCATCGTCAATAAGAACGTCCAAGGTATACAGTAAACCTGAAGTGAAGCATCGGAATCTAAAACTGGACTCGCAGGCTAGGTTCAAATCATAGAAAGTTAGAGTGTCAGTCCTCTTGTACTTAAGACGGCATTGTGCCTTTTGTATTAAATTCGGATGCAATTTCTGTGTTTCATCGTCAATAAGAAGGTCCAGGGTATACATTAAACCTGAAGTGAAGCATCGGAAACCAAAACTGGACTCACAGGAGAGGTTCAAATCATAGAAAGTTAGAGTGTCAGTCCTCTTGTACTTAAGTCGGCATTGTGGTTAGGTATTAAATTCGGATGCAATTTCTGTGTTTCATCGTCAACAAAAGGTGCAAGGTATACAGTAAACCGGAAGGGAACCATCGGAATCTAAAACTGGACTCACAGGAGAGGTTCAAATCATAGAAAGTTAGAGGGTCAGTCCTTATGTACTTATGTCGTCATTGTGCCTTTTGTATTAAATTCGTATGTAATTTCTGTGTTTCATCGTCAATAAGAAGGTCCAAGGTATACAGTAAACCTGAAGTGAGGCATCGGAATCTAAACTGGACTCACAGAAGAAGGTCAAATCATAGAATGTTAGAGTGTCAGACCTCTTGTACTTATGTCAGCATTGTGGCTTTTGTATTACATTCAGATGCAATTTCTGTGTTCCATCATCAATAAGAACGTCCAAGGTATACAGTAATCCTGAAGTGAAGCATCGGAATCTAAAGCTGAACTCACAGGAGAGGTTCAAATCATAGAAAGTTAGAGTGTCAATCCTCTTGTACTTAAGACGGCATTGTGGTTAGGTATTAAATTCGGATGCAATTTCTGTGTTTCATCGTCAATAAAAAGGTGCAAGGTATCCAGTAAACCGGAAGTGAACCATCGGAATCTAAAACTGGACTCACAGGAGAGGTTCAAATCATAGAAAGTTAGAGTGTCAGTCCTCTTGTACTTATGTCAGCATTGTGGCTTTTGTATTACATTCAGATGCAATTTCTGTGTTCCATCATCAATAAGAACGTCCAAGGTATACAGTAATCCTGAAGTGAAGCATCGGAATCTAAAACTGAACTCACAGGAGAGGTTCAAATCATAGAAAGTTAGAGTGTCAATCCTCTTGTACTTAAGTCGGCATTGTGCCTTTTGTATTAAATTGGGATGCAATATCTGTGTTTCATCGTCAATAAGAAGGTCCAAGGATACAGTAAACCTGAAGTGAAGCATCGGAATCTAAAACTGGACTCGCAGGCTAGGTTCAAATCATAGAAAATTAGAGTGTCAGTCCTTTTGCAATTAAGTCGGCATTGTGCCTTTTGTATTAAAATCGGATGCAATTTCTGTGTTTCAACGTCAATAAGAAGTTCCAGGGGATACAGTAAACCTGAAGTGAAGCATCGGAATCTAAAACTGGACTCACTGGAGAGGTTCAAATCATAGAATGTTAGAGTGTCAGTCCTCTTGTACTTAAGACGGCATTGTGCCTTTTGTATTAAATTGGGATGCAATTTCTATGGTTCATCGTCAATAAGAAGGTCCAAGGGATACAGAAATCCTGAAGGGAAGCATCGGGATCTAAAAATGGACTCACAGGAGGGGTTCAAATCATAGAACGTTAGAGTGACAGTCCTCTTGTACTTAAAACGGCATTGTGCCTTTTGTATTAAATTCGGATGCAATTTCTGTGTTCCATCGTCAATAAGAACGTCCAAGGTATACAGTAAACCTGAAGTGAAGCATCGGAATCTAAAACTGAACTCACAGGAGAGGTTCAAATCATAGAAAGTTAGAGTGTCAGTCCTCTTGTACTTAAGTCGTCATTGTGCCTTTTGTATCAAATTTGGATGCAATTTCTGTGTTTCAACGTCAATAAGAAGGTCCAGGGGATACAGTAAACCTGAAGTGAAGCATCGGAATCTAAAACTGAACTCACAGGAGAGGTTCAAATCATAGAAAGTTAGAGTGTCAGTCCTCTTGTACTTAAGACGGCATTGTGCCTTTTGTATTAAATTCGGATGCAATTTCTGTGTTTCATCGTCAATAAGAAGGTCCAGGGTATACATTAAACCTGAAGTGAAGCATCGGAAACCAAAACTGGACTCACAGGAGAGGTTCAAATCATAGAAAGTTAGAGTGTCAGTCCTCTTGTACTTAAGTCGGCATTGTGGTTAGGTATTAAATTCGGATGCAATTTCTGTGTTTCATCGTCAACAAAAGGTGCAAGGTATACAGTAAACCGGAAGGGAACCATCGGAATCTAAAACTGGACTCACAGGAGAGGTTCAATTCATAGAAAGTTAGAGGGTCAGTCCTTATGCACTTATGTCGTCATTGTGCCTTTTGTATTAAATTCGTATGTAATTTCTGTGTTTCATCGTCAATAAGAAGGTCCAAGGTATACAGTAAACCTGAAGTGAGGCATCGGAATCTAAACTGGACTCACAGGAGAAGGTCAAATCATAGAATGTTAGAGTGTCAGACCTCTTGTACTTAAGTCAGCATTGTGGTTTGCTATTAAATTCAGATGCAATTTCTGTGTTCATCGTCAATAAGAAGGTCCAAGGGATACAGTAAACCTGAAGTGAAGCATCGGATCTAAAACTGGTCCCACATGAGGGGTTCAAATCATAGAAAGTTAGAGTGTCAGTCCTCTTGTACTTAAGTCAGCATTGTGCCTTTTGTATTAAATTCAGATGCATTTTCTGTGTTCCATCATCAATAAGAACGTCCAAGGTATACAGTAATCCTGAAGTGAAGCATTGGAATCTAAAACTGAACTCACAGGAGAGGTTCAAATCATAGAAAGTTAGAGTGTCAGTCCTCTTGTACTTAAGTCGGCACTGTGCCTTTAGTATTAAATTTGGATGCAATTTCTGTGTTTCATCGTCAATAACAAGGTCAAAGGGATACAGTATATCTGAAGTGAAGCATCGGAATCTAAAACTGGTCTCGCAGGCTAGGTTCAAATCATAGAAAATTAGAGTGTCAGTCCTTTTGCAATTAAGTCGGCATTGTGCCTTTTGTATTAAAATCGGATGCAATTTCTGGGTTTCAACGTCAATAAGAAGTTCCAGGGGATACAGTAAACCTGAAGTGAAGCATCGGAATCTAAAACTTAACTCACTGGAGAGGTTCAAATCATAGAATGTTAGAGTGTCAGTCCTCTTGTACTTAAGTCGGCATTGTGCCTTTTGTATTAAATTCGGATGCAATTTCAATGGTTCATCGTCAATAAGAAGGTCCAAGGGATACAGAAATCCTGAAGGGAAGCATCGGAATCTAAAATTGGACTCACAGGAGGGGTTCAAATCGTAGAAGGTTAGAGTGTCAGTCCTCTTGTACTTAAGTCGGCATTGTGCCTTTTGTATTAAATTCAGATGCAATTTCTGTGTTCCATCGTCAATAAGAACGTCCAAGGTATACAGTAAACCTGAAGTGAAGCATCGGAATCTAAAACTGAACTCACAGGAGAGGTTCAAATCATAGAAAGTTAGAGTGTCAGTCCTCTTGTACTTAAGACGGCATTGTGCCTCTTGTATTAAATTCGGATGCAATATCTGTGTTTCATCGTCAATAAGAAGGTCCAGGGTATACATTAAACCTGAAGTGAAGCATCGGAAACCAAAACTGGACTCACAGGAGAGGTTCAAATCATTGAAAATTAGTGTGTCTGTCCTCTTGTACCTAAGTCGGCATTGTGCCTTTTGTATTAAGTTCGGATGCTATTTCTGTGTTTCATCGTCAATAAGAAGGTCCAAGGTATACAGTAAACCTGAAGTGAAGCATCGTAATCTAAAACTGGACTCACAGGAGAGGTTCAAATCATAGAAAGTTAGAGTGTCAGTCCTCTTGTACTTAAGTCGGCATTGTGGTTAGGTATTAAATTCGGATGCAATTTCTGTGTTTCATCGTCAATAAAAAGGTGCAAGGTATACAGTAAACCGGAAGTGAACCATCGGAATCTAAAACTGGACTCACAGGAGAGGTTCAAATCATAGAAAGTTAGAGTGTCAGTCGTTATGTACTTATGTCGGCATTGTGCCTTATGTATTAAATTCGTATGCAATTTCTGTGTTTCATCGTCAATAAGAAGGTCCAAGGTATACAGGAAACCTGAAATGAGGCATCGGAATCTAAAACTGGACTCACAGGAGAAGGTCAAATCATAGAATGTTAGAGTGTCAGACCTTTTGTACTTAAGTCAGCATTGTGGTTTGGTATTAAATTCGGATGCAATTTCTGTGTTCATCGTCAATAAGAAGGTCCAAGGGATACAGTAAACCTGAAGTGAAGCATCGGAACCTAAAACTGGTCCCACATGAGGGGTTCAAATCATAGAAAGTTAGAGTGTCAGTCCTCTTGTACTTAAGTCAGCATTGTGCCTTTTGTATTAAATTCAGATGCAATTTCTGTGTTCCATCATCAATAAGAACGTCCAAGGTATACAGTAAACCTGAAGTGACGCATCGTAATCTAAAACTGAACTCACAGGAGAGATTCAAATCATAGAAAGTTAGAGTGTCAGTCCTTTTGCACTTAAGTCGGCATTGTGCCTTTTGTATTAAAATCGGATGCAATTTCTGTGTTTCATCGTCAATAAGAAGGTCCAAGAGATACAGTAAACCTGAAGTGAAGCATCGGAATCTAAAACTGGACTCACAGGAGAGGTTCAAATCATAGTATATTTGAGTGTCAGTCCTCTTGTACTTAAGTCGGCATTGTGCCTTTTGTATTAAATTCGGATGCAATTTCTGTGTTTCTTCGTCAATAAGATGGTCCAAGGATACAGTAAACCTGAAGTGAAGCATCGGAATCTGAAACTGGACTCGCAGGGGAGGTTCAAATCATAGAAAATTATAGAGTCAGTCCTCGTGTACTTAAGTCGGTATTGTGCCTTTTGTATTAAATTCGGATGCAATTTCTATGTTTCATCGTCAATAAGAAGGTCCAAGGGATACAGTAAACCTGAAGGGAAGCATCGGAATCTAAAACTGGACTCACAGGAGGTGTTCAAATCATAGAAAGTTAGAGGGTCATTCCTCTTGTACTTAAGTCGGCACTGTGCCTTTTGTATTAAATTTGGTTGCAATTTCTGTGTTTCATCGTCAATAACAAGGTCCAAGGGATACAGTATATCTGAAGTGAAGCATCGGAATCTAAAACTGGTCTCGCAGGCTAGGTTCAAATCATAGAAAATTAGAGTGTCAGTCCTCTTGTACTTAAGTCGGCATTGTGCCTTTTGTATTAAATTGGGATGCAATATCTGTGTTTCATCGTCAATAAGAAGGTCCAAGGACACAGTAAACTTGAAGTGAAGCATCGGAATCTAAAACTGGACTCGTAGGCTAGGTTCAAATCATAGAAAATTAGAGTGTCAGTCCTTTTGCAATTAAGTCGGCATTGTGCCTTTTGTATTAAAATCGGATGCAATTTCTGGGTTTCATCGTCAATAAGAAGTTCCAGGGGATACAGTAAACCTGAAGTGAAGCATCGGAATCTAAAACTGGACTCACTGGAGAGGTTCAAATCATAGAATGTTAGAGTGTCAGTCCTCTTGTACTTAAGTCGGCATTGTGCCTTTTGTATTAAATTCGGATGCAATTTCAATGGTTCATCGTCAATAAGAAGGTCCAAGGGATACAGAAATCCTGAAGGGAAGCATCGGAATCTAAAATTGGACTCACAGGAGGGGTTCAAATCATAGAAGGTTAGAGTGTCAGTCCTCTTGTACTTAAGTCGGCATTGTGCCTTTTGTATTAAATTCAGATGCAATTTCTGTGTTCCGTCGTCAATAAGAACGTCCAAGGTATACAGTAAACCTGAAGTGAAGCATCGGAATCTAAAACTGAACTCACAGGAGAGGTCCAAATCATAGAAAGTTAGAGTGTCAGTCCTCTTGTACTTAAGACGGCATTGTGCCTCTTGTATTAAATTCGGATGCAATTTCTGTGTTTCATCGTCAATAAGAAGGTCCAGGGTATACATTAAACCTGAAGTGAAGCATCGGAAACCAAAACTGGACTCACAGGAGAGGTTCAAATCATTGAAAATTAGAGTGTCTGTCCTCTTGTACCTAAGTCGGCATTGTGCCTTTTGTATTAAATTCGGATGCTATTTCTGTGTTTCATCGTCAATAAGAAGGTCCAAGGTATACAGTAAACCTGAAGTGAAGCATCGTAATCTAAAACTGGACTCACAGGAGAGGTTCAAATCATAGAAAGTTAGAGTGTCAGTCCTCTTGTACTTAAGTCGGCATTGTGGTTAGGTATTAAATTCGGATGCAATTTCTGTGTTTCATCGTCAATAAAAAGGTGCAAGGTATACAGTAAACCGGAAGTGAACCATCGGAATCTAAAACTGGACTCACAGGAGAGGTTCAAATCATAGAAAGTTAGAGTGTCAGTCGTTATGTACTTATGTCGGCATTGTGCCTTTTGTATTAAATTCGTATGCAATTTCTGTGTTTCATCGTCAATAAGAAGGTCCAAGGTATACAGTAAACCTGAAATGAGGCATCGGAATCTAAAACTGGACTCACAGGAGAAGGTCAAATCATAGAATGTTAGAGTGTCAGACCTTTTGTACTTAAGTCAGCATTGTGGTTTGGTATTAAATTCGGATGCAATTTCTGTGTTCATCGTCAATAAGAAGGTCCAAGGGATACAGTAAACCTGAAGTGAAGCATCGGAACCTAAAACTGGTCCCACATGAGGGGTTCAAATCATAGAAAGATAGAGTGTCAGTCCTCTTGTACTTAAGTCAGCATTGTGATTTTTGTATTAAATTCAGATGCAATTTCTGTGTTCCATCATCAATAAGAACGTCCAAGGTATACAGTAAACCTGAAGTGACGCATCCTGATCTAAAACTGAACTCACAGGAGAGATTCAAATCATAGAAAGTTTGAGTGGCAGTCCTTTTGCACTTAAGTCGGCATTGTGCCTTTTGTATTAAAATCGGATGCAATTTCTGTCTTTCATCGTCAATAAGAAGGTCCAAGAGATACAGTAAACCTGAAGTGAAGCATCGGAATCTAAAACTGGACTCACAGGAGAGGTTCAAATCATAGTATATTTGAGTGTCAGTCCTCTTGTACTTAAGTCGGCATTGTGCCTTTTGTATTAAATTCGGATGCAATTTCTGTGTTTCTTCGTCAATAAGATGGTCCAAGGATACAGTAAACCTGAAGTGAAGCATCGGAATCTGAAACTGGACTCGCAGGGGAGGTTCAAATCATAGAAAATTATAGAGTCAGTCCTCGTGTACTTAAGTCGGTATTGTGCCTTTTGTATTAAATTCGGATGCAATTTCTATGTTTCATCGTCAATAAGAAGGTCCAAGGGATACAGTTAACCTGAAGGGAAGCATCGGAATCTAAAACTGGACTCACAGGAGGTGTTCAAATCATAGAAAGTTAGAGGGTCATTCCTCTTGTACTTAAGTCGGCATTGTGCCTTTTGTATTAAATTCGGATGCAATTTCTGTGTTCCATCGTCAATAAGAACGTCCAAGGTATACAGTAAACCTAAAGGGAAGCATCGGAATCTAAAACTGAACTCACAGGAGAGGTTCAAATCATAGAAAGTTAGAGTGTCAATCCTCTTGTACTTAAGCCGGCATTGTGCCTTTTGTATTAAATTTGGATGCAATTTCTGTGTTTCAACGTCAATAAGAAGGTCCAAGGGATACTGTACACCTGAAGTGAAGCATCGGAATCCAAAACTGGACTCACAGGAGAGGTTCAAATCATAGAAAGTTAAAGTGTAAGTCCTCTTGTAGTTAACTCGGCATTGTGCATTTTGTATGAAATTCGGATGCAATTTCTGTGTTTCATCGTCAATAAGAAGGTCCAAGATATACAGTAAACCTGAAGTGAAGCATCGGAATCTAAAACTGGCCTCACAGGAGAGGTTCAAATCATAGAAAGTTATAGTGTCAGTCCTCTTGTACTGAAGTCGGCAATGTGCCTTTTGTTTTAAATTGGGATGCAATTTCTATGCTTCATCGTCAATAAGAAGGTCCAAGGTATACAGTAAACCTGAAGTGAAGCATCGGAATCTAAAACTGGACTCACAGGAGAGGTTCAAATCATAGAAATTTAGAGTGTCAGTCCTCTTGTACTTAAGTCGGCATAGTGCCTTTTGTATTATATTCGGATGCAATTTCTTTGTTTCAACGTCAATAAGAAGGTCCAAGGGGTACAGTAAAACTGAAGTGAAGCATCGGAATCTAAAATAGGACTCACAGGAGAGGTTCAAATCATAGAAAGTTAGAGTGTCAGTCCTCTTGTCCTTAAGTCGGCAATGTGCCTTTTGGATAAAATTCGGATGCAATTTCTGTGTTCCATCGTCAATAAGAAGGTCCAAGGATACAGTTAACCTGAAGTGAGGCATCGGAATCTAAAACTGGACTCGCAGGGGAGGTTCAAATCATAGAAAATTAGAGTGTCTGTCCTCTTGTACTTAAGACGGCATTGTGCCTTTTGTATTAAATTGGGATGCAATTTCTATGGCTCATCGTCAATAAGAAGGTCCAAGGGATACAGAAATCCTGAAGGGAAGCATCGGGATCTAAAAATGGACTCACAGGAGGGGTTCAAATCATAGAAGGTTAGAGTGTCAGTCCACTTGTACTTAAAACGGCATTGTGCCTTTTGCATTAAATTCGGATGCAATTTCTGTGTTCCATCGTCAATAAGAACGTCCAAGGTATACAGTAAACCTGAAGTGACGCATCGTAATCTAAAACTGAACTCACAGGAGAGATTCAAATCATAGAAAGTTAGAGTGTCAGTCCTTTTGCACTTAAGTCGGCATTGTGCCTTTTGTATTAAAATCGGATGCAATTTCTGTGTTTCATCGTCAATAAGAAGGTCCAAGAGATACAGTAAACCTGAAGTGAAGCATCGGAATCTAAAACTGGACTCACAGGAGAGGTTCAAATCATAGTATATTTGAGTGTCAGTCCTCTTGTACGTAAGTCGGCATTGTGCCTTTTGTATTAAATTCGGATGCAATTTCTGTGTTTCTTCGTCAATAAGATGGTCCAAGGATACAGTAAACCTGAAGTGAAGCATCGGAATCTGAAACTGGACTCGCAGGGGAGGTTCAAATCATAGAAAATTATAGAGTCAGTCCTCGTGTACTTAAGTCGGTATTGTGCCTTTTGTATTAAATTCGGATGCAATTTCTATGTTTCATCGTCAATAAGAAGGTCCAAGGGATACAGTAAACCTGAAGGGAAGCATCGGAACCTAAAACTGGACTCACAGGAGGTGTTCAAATCATAGAAAGTTAGAGGGTCATTCCTCTTGTACTTAAGTCGGCATTGTGCCTTTTGTATTAAATTCGGATGCAATTTCTGTGTTCCATCGTCAATAAGAAGGTCTAAGGTATACAGTAAACCTGAAGTGAAGCATCGGAATCTAAAACTGGCCTCACAGGAGAGGTTCGAATCATAGAAAGTTATAGTGTCAGTCCTCTTGTACTTAAGTCGGCAATGTGCCTTTTGTATTAAATTGGGATGCAATTTCTATGCTTCATCGTCAATAAGAAGGTCCAAGGTATACAGTAAACCTGAAGTGAAGCATCGTAATCTAAAACTGGACTCACAGGAGAGGTTCAAATCATAGAAAGTTAGAGTGTCAGTCCTCTTGTACTTAAGTCGGCATAGTGCCTTTTGTATTATATTCGGATGCAATTTCTGTGTTTCAACGTCAATAAGAAGGTCCAAGGGGTACAGTAAACCTGAAGTGAAGCATCGGAATCTAAAATAGGACTCACAGGAGAGGTTCAAATCATAGAAAGTTAGAGTGTCAGTCCTCTTGTCCTTAAGTCGGCAATGTGCCTTTTGGATAAAATTCGGATGCAATTTCTGTGTTCCATCGTCAATAAGAAGGTCCAAGGATACAGTTAACCTGAAGTGAGGCATCGGAATCTAAAACTGGACTCGCAGGGGAGGTTCAAATCATAGAAAATTAGAGTGTCTGTCCTCTTGTACTTAAGACGGCATTGTGCCTTTTGTATTAAATTGGGATGCAATTTCTATGGTTCATCGTCAATAAGAAGGTCCAAGGGATACAGAAATCCTGAAGGGAAGCATCGGGATCTAAAAATGGACTCACAGGAGGGGTTCAAATCATAGAAGGTTAGAGTGTCGGTCCTCTTGTACTTAAAACGGCATTGTGCCTTTAGTATTAAATTCGGATGCAATTTCTGTGTTCCATCGTCAATAAGAACGTCCAAGGTATACAGTAAACCTGAAGTGAAGCATCGGAATCTAAAACTGGACTCACAGGAGAGGTTCAAATCATAGAAAGTTAGAGTGTCAGTCCTCTTGTACTTAAGTCGTCATTGTGCCTTTTGTATTAAATTTGGATGCAATTTCTGTGTTTCAACGTCAATAAGAAGGTCCAGGGGATACAGTAAACCTGAAGTGAAGCATCGGAATCTAAAACTGAACTCACAGGAAAGGTTCAAATCATAGAAAGTTAGAGTGTCAGTCCTCTTGTACTTAAGACGGCATTGTGCCTTTTGTATTAAATTCGTATGCAATTTCTGTGTTTCATCGTCAATAAGAAGGTCCAAGGTATACAGTAAACCTGAAATGAGGCATCGGAATCTAAAACTGGACTCACAGGAGAAGGTCAAATTATAGAATGTTAGAGTGTCAGACCTCTTGTACTTAAGTCAGCATTGTGGTTTGGTATTAAATTCGGATGCAATTTCTGTGTTCATCGTCAATAAGAAGGTCCAAGGGATACAGTAAACCTGAAGTGAAGCATCGGAACCTAAAACTGGTCCCACATGAGGGGTTCAAATCATAGAAAGTTAGAGTGTCAGTCCGCTTGTACTTAAGTCGGCATTGTGCCTTTTGTATTAAATTCGGATGCAATTTCTGTGTTTCTTCGTCAATAAGATAGTCCAAGGATACAGTAAACCTGAAGTGAAGCATCGGAATCTGAAACTGGACTCGCAGGGGAGGTTCAAATCATAGAAAATTATAGAGTCAGTCCTCGTGTACTTAAGTCAGTATTGTGCCTTTTGTATTAAATTCGGATGCAATTTCTATGTTTCATCGTCAATAAGAAGGTCCAAGGGATACAGTAAACCTGAAGGGAAGCATTGGAATCTAAAACTGGACTCACACGAGGTGTTCAAATCATAGAAAGTTAGAGGGTCATTCCTCTTGTACTTAAGTCGGCATTGTGCCTTTTGTATTAAATTCGGATGCAATTTCTGTGTTCCATCGTCAATAAGAACGTCCAAGGTATACAGTAAACCTAAAGGGAAACATCGGAAACTAAAACTGAACTCAGAGGAGAGGTACAAATCATAGAAAGTTAGAGTGTCAGTCCTCTTGTACTTAAGCCGGCATTGTGCCTTTTGTATTAAATTTGGATGCAATTTCTGTGTTTCAACGTCAATAAGAAGGTCCACGGGATACTGAAAACCTGAAGTGAAGCATCGGAATCCAAAACTGGACTCACAGGAGAGGTTCAAATCATAGAAAGTTAAAGTGTAAGTCCTCTTGTACTTAACTCGGCATTGTGCCTTTTGTATGAAATTCGGATGCAATTTCTGTGTTTCATCGTCAATAACAAGGTCCAAGGGATACAGTATATCTGAAGTGAAGCATCGGAATCTAAAACTGGCCTCACAGGAGAGGTTCAAATCATAGAAAGTTATAGTGTCAGTCCTCTTGTACTTAAGTCGGCAATGTGCCTTTTGTATCAAATTGGGATGCAATTTCTATGCTTCATCGTCAATAAGAAGGTCCAAGGTATACAGTAAACCTGAAGTGAAGCATCGGAATCTAAAACTGGACTCACAGGAGAGGTTCAAATCATAGAAAGTTAGAGTGTCAGTCCTCTTGTACTTAAGTCGGCATAGTGCCTTTTCTATTATATTCGGATGCAATTTCTGTGTTTCAACGTCAATAAGAAGGTCCAAGGGGTACAGTAAAACTGAAGTGAAGCATCGGAATCTAAAATAGGACTCACAGGAGAGGTTCAAATCATAGAAAGTTAGAGTGTCCGTCCTCTTGTCCTTAAGTCGGCAATGTGCCTTTTGGATAAAATTCGGATGCAATTTCTGTGTTCCATCGTCAATAAGAAGGTCCAAGGATACAGTTAACCTGAAGTGAGGCATCGGAATCTAAAACTGGACTCGCAGGGGAGGTTCAAATCATAGAAAATTAGAGTGTCTGTCCTCTTGTACTTAAGACGGCATTGTGCCTTATGTATTAAATTGGGATGCAATTTTTATGGTTCATCGTCAATAAGAAGGTCCAAGGGATACAGAAATCCTGAAGGGAAGCATCGGGATCTAAAAATGGACTCACAGGAGGGGTTCAAATCATAGAAGGTTAGAGTGTCAGTCCTCTTGTACTTAAAACGGCATTGTGCCTTTTGTATTAAATTCGGATGCAATTTCTGTGTTCCATCGTCAATACGAACGTCCAAGGTATACAGTAAACCTGCAGTGACGCATCGTAATCTAAAACTGAACTCACAGGAGAGATTCAAATCATAGAAAGTTAGAGTGTCAGTCCTTTTGCACTTAAGTCGGCATTGTGCCTTTTGTATTAAAATCGGATGCAATTTCTGTGTTTCATCGTCAATAAGAAGGTCCAAGAGATACAGTAAACCTGTAGTGAAGCATCGGAATCTAAAACTGGACTCACAGGAGAGGTTCAAATCATAGTATATTTGAGTGTCAGTCCTCTTGTACTTAAGTCGGTATTGTGCCTTTTGTATTAAATTCGGATGCAATTTCTATGTTTCATCGTCAATAAGAAGGTCCAAGGGATACAGTAAACCTGAAGGGAAGCACCGGAATCTAAAACTGGACTCACAGGAGGTGTTCAAATCATAGAAAGTTAGAGGGTCATTCCTCTTGTACTTAAGTCGGCATTGTGCCTTTTGTATTAAATTCGGATGCAATTTCTGTGTTCCATCGTCAATAAGAACGTCCAAGGTATACAGTAAACCTAAAGGGAAGCATCGGAATCTAAAACTGAACTCACAGGAGAGGTTCAAATCATAGAAAGTTAGAGTCTCAGTCCTCTTGTACTTAAGTCGGCATTGTGCCTTTTGTATTAAATTTGGATGCAATTTCTGTGTTTCAACGTCAATAAGAAGGTCCAAGGGATACTGTAAACCTGGAGTGAAGCATCGGAATCCAAAACTGGACTCACAGGAGAGGTTCAAATCATAGAAAGTTAGAGTGTCAGTCCTCTTGTACTTAAGTCGGCAATGTGCCTTTTGGATAAAATTCGGATGCAATTTCTGTGTTCCATCGTCAATAAGAAGGTCCAAGGATACAGTTAACCTGAAGTGAGCCATCGGAATCTAAAACTGGACTCGCAGGGGAGGTTCAAATCATAGAAAATTAGAGTGTCTGCCCTCTTGTACTTAAGACGGCATTGTGCCTTTTGTATTAAATTGGGATGCAATTTCTATGGTTCATCGTCAATAAGAAGGTCCAAGGGATACAGAAATCCTGAAGGGAAGCATCGGGATCTAAAATTGGACTCACAGGAGGGGTTCAAATCATAGAAGGTTAGAGTGTCAGTCCTCTTGTACTTAAAACGGCATTGTGCCTTTTGTATTAAATTCGGATGCAATTTCTGTGTTCCATCGTCAATAAGAACGTCCAAGGTATACAGTAATTCTGAAGTGAAGCATCGGAATCTAAAACTGAACTCACAGGAGAGGTTCAAATCATAGAAAGTTAGAGTGTCAGTCCTCTTGTACTTAAGTCGTCATTGTGCCTTTTGTATTAAATTTGGATGCAATTTCTGTGTTTCAACGTCAATAAGAAGGTCCAGGGGATACAGTAAACCTGAAGTGAAGCATCGGAATCTAAAACTGAACTCACAGGAGAGGTTCAAATCATAGAAAGTTAGAGTGTCAGTCCTCTTGTACTTAAGACGGCATTGTGCCTTTTGTATTAAATTCGTATGCAATTTCTGTGTTTCATCGTCAATAAGAAGGTCCAAGGTATACAGTAAACCTGAAATGAGGCATCGGAATCTAAAACTGGACTCACAGGAGAAGGTCAAATTATAGAATGTTAGAGTGTCAGACCTCTTGTACTTAAGTCAGCATTGTGGTTTGGTATTAAATTCGGATGCAATTTCTGTGTTCATCGTCAATAAGAAGGTCCAAGGGATACAGTAAACCTGAAGTGAAGCATCGGAACCTAAAACTGGTCCTACATGAGGGGTTCAAATCATAGAAAGTTAGAGTGTCAGTCCTCTTGTACTTAAGTCAGCATTGTGCCTTTTGTATTAAATTCAGATGCAATTTCTGTGTTCCATCATCAATAAGAACGTCCAAGGTATACAGTAAACCTGAAGTGACGCATCGTAATCTAAAACTGAACTCACAGGAGAGATTCAAATCATAGAAAGTTAGAGTGTCAGTCCTTTTGCACTTAAGTCGGCATTGTGCCTTTTGTATTAAAATCGGATGCAATTTCTGTGTTTCATCGTCAATAAGAAGGTCCAAGAGATACAGTAAACCTGAAGTGAAGCATCGGAATCTAAAACTGGACTCACAGGAGAGGTTCAAATCATAGTATATTTAAGTGTCAGTCCTCTTGTACTTAAGTCGGCATTGTGCCTTTTGTATTAAATTCGGATGTAATTTCTGTGTTTCTTCGTCAATAAGATGGTCCAAGGATACAGTAAACCTGAAGTGAAGCATCGGAATCTGAAACTGGACTCGCAGGGGAGGTTCAAATCATAGAAAATTATAGAGTCAGTCCTCGTGTACTTAAGTCGGTATTGTGCCTTTTGTATTAAATTCGGATGCAATTTCTGTGTTCCATCGTCAATATTATTATTATTATTATTATTATTATTATTATTATTATTATTATTATTATTATTATTATTATTTTTATTATTCTTGATTGTTATAATTATTTTTGATTGTTATAATTATCATTGTACTACTTTTATAATCTCTATTTTTTTCTTTAACATTAATACTGTATAACATGTTATATGTCCTAATTTTCTGTGGACACTGAAATTTGTTGAATCTGAGTATGCCTGGTTAGGTGTAAGAGAGGGCCTGAAGGCCCTAATCTTGCCAGGTAAAATAAATGCATAAATAAATAAATAAATAAATAAATAAGAACGTCCAAGGTATACAGTAAACCTAAAGGGAAGCATCGGAATCTAAAACTGAACTCACAGGAGAGGTTCAAATCATAGAAAGTTAGAGTGTCAGTCCTCTTGTACTTAAGCCGGCATTGTGCCTTTTGTATTAAATTTGGATGCAATTTCTGTGTTTCAACGTCAATAAGAAGGTCCAAGGGATACTGAAAACCTGAAGTGAAGCATCGGAATCCAAAACTGGACTCACAGGAGAGGTTCAAATCATAGAAAGTTAAAGTGTAAGTCCTCTTGTACTTAACTCGGCATTGTGCCTTTTGTATGAAATTCGGATGCAATTTCTGTGTTTCATCGTCAATAAGAAGGTCCAAGGTATACAGTAAACCTGAAGTGAAGCATCGGAATCTAAAACTGGCCTCACAGGAGAGGTTCAAATCATAGAAAATTATAGTGTCAGTCCTCTTGTACTTAAGTCGGCAATGTGCCTTTTGTATTAAATTGGGATGCAATTTCTATGCTTCATCGTCAATAAGAAGGTCCAAGGTATACAGTAAACCTGAAGTGAAGCATCGGAATCTAAAACTGGACTCACAGGAGAGGTTCAAATCATAGAAAGTTAGAGTGTCAGTCCTCTTGTACTTAAGTCAGCATAGTGCCTTTTGTATTATATTCGGATGCAATTTCTGTGTTTCAACGTCAATAAGAAGGTCCAAGGGGTACAGTAAAACTGAAGTGAAGCATCGGAATCTAAAATAGGACTCACAGGAGAGGTTCAAATCATAGAAAGTTAGAGTGTCCGTCCTCTTGTCCTTAAGTCGGCAATGTGCCTTTTGGATAAAATTCGGATGCAATTTCTGTGTTCCATCGTCAATAAGAAGGTCCAAGGATACAGTTAACCTGAAGTGAGGCATCGGAATCTAAAACTGGACTCGCAGGGGAGGTTCAAATCATAGAAAATTAGAGTGTCTCTCCTCTTGTACTTAAGACGGCATTGTGCCTTTTGTATTAAATTGGGATGCAATTTTTATGGTTCATCGTCAATAAGAAGGTCCAAGGGATACAGAAATCCTGAAGGGAAGCATCGGGATCTAAAAATGGACTCACAGGAGGGGTTCAAATCATAGAAGGTTAGAGTGTCAGTCCTCTAGTACTTAAAACGGCATTGTGCCTTTTGTATTAAATTCGGATGCAATTTCTGTGTTCCATCGTCAATAAGAACGTCCAAAGTATACAGTAAACCTGAAGTGACGCATCGTAATCTAAAACTGAACTCACAGGAGAGATTCAAATCATAGAAAGTTAGAGTGTCAGTCCTTTTGCACTTAAGTCGGCATTGTGCCTTTTGTATTAAAATCGGATGCAATTTCTGTGTTTCATCGTCAATAAGAAGGTCCAAGAGATACAGTAAACCTGTAGTGAAGCATCGGAATCTAAAACTGGACTCACAGGAGAGGTTCAAATCATAGTATATTTGAGTGTCAGTCCTCTTGTACTTAAGTCGGCATTGTGCCTTTTGTATTAAATTCGGATGCAATTTCTGTGTTTCTTCGTCAATAAGATGGTCCAAGGATACAGTAAACCTGAAGTGAAGCATCGGAATCTGAAACTGGACTCGCAGGGGAGGTTCAAATCATAGAAAATTATAGAGTCATTCCTCGTGTACTTAAGTCGGTATTGTGCCTTTTGTATTAAATTCAGATGCAATTTCTATGTTTCATCGTCAATAAGAAGGTCCAAGGGATACAGTAAACCTGAAGGGAAGCACCGGAATCTAAAACTGGACTCACAGGAGGTGTTCAAATCATAGAAAGTTAGAGGGTCATTCCTCTTGTACTTAAGTCGGCATTGTGCCTTTTGTATTAAATTCGGATGCAATTTCTGTGTTCCATCGTCAATAAGAACGTCCAAGGTATACAGTAAACCTAAAGGGAAGCATCGGAATCTAAAACTGAACTCACAGGAGAGGTTCAAATCATAGAAAGTTAGAGTGTCAGTCCTCTTGTACTTAAGTCGGCATTGTGCCTTTTGTATTAAATTTGGATGCAATTTCTGTGTTTCAACGTCAATAAGAAGGTCCAAGGGATACTGTAAACCTGAAGTGAAGCATCGGAATCCAAAACTGGACTCACAGGAGAGGTTCAAATCATAGAAAGTTAAAGTGTAAGTCCTCTTGTACTTAACTCGGCATTGTGCCTTTTGTATGAAATTCGGATGCAATTTCTGTGTTTCATCGTCAATAAGAAGGTCCAAGGTATACAGTAAACCTGAAGTGAAGCATCGGAATCTAAAACTGGCCTCACAGGAGAGGTTCAAATCATAGAAAGTTATAGTGTCAGTCCTCTTGTACTTAAGTCGGCAATGTGCCTTTTGTATTAAATTGGGATGCAATTTCTATGCTACATCGTCAATAAGAAGGTCCAAGGTATACAGTAAACCTGAAGTGAAGCATCGGAATCTAAAACTGGACTCACAGGAGAGGTTCAAATCATAGAAAGTTAGAGTGTCAGTCCTCTTGTACTTAAGTCGGCATAGTGCCTTTTGTATTATATTCGGATGCAATTTCTGTGTTTCAACGTCAATAAGAAGGTCCAAGGGGTACAGTAAACCTGAAGTGAAGCATCGGAATCTAAAATAGGACTCACAGGAGAGGTTCAAATCATAGAAAGTTAGAGTGTCAGTCCTCTTGTACTTAAGTCGGCAATGTGCCTTTTGGATAAAATTCGGATGCAATTTCTGTGTTCCATCGTCAATAAGAAGGTCCAAGGATACAGTTAACCTGAAGTGAGGCATCGGAATCTAAAACTGGACTCGCAGGGGAGGTTCAAATCATAGAAAATTAGTGTGTCTGTCCTCTTGTACTTAAGACGGCATTGTGCCTTTTGTATAAAATTGGGATGCAATTTCTATGGTTCATCGTCAATAAGAAGGTCCAAGGGATACAGAAATCCTGAAGGGAAGCATCGGGATCTAAAAATGGACTCACAGGAGGGGTTCAAATCATATAGGTTAGAGTGTCAGTCCTCTTGTACTTAAAACGGCATTGTGCCTTTTGTATTAAATTCGGATGCAATTTCTGTGTTCCATCGTCAATAAGAACGTCCAAGGTATACAGTAATTCAGAAGTGAAGCATCGGAACCTAAAACTGAACTCACAGGAGAGGTTCAAATCATAGAAAGTTAGAGTGTCAGTCCTCTTGTACTTAAGTCGTCATTGTGCCTTTTGTATTAAATTTGGATGCAATGTCTGTGTTTCAACGTCAATAAGAAGGTCCAGGGGATACAGTAAACCTGAAGTGAAGCATCGGAATCTAAAACTGAACTCACAGGAGAGGTTCAAATCATAGAAAATTAGAGTGTCAGTCCTCTTGTACTTAAGACGGCATTGTGCCTTTTGTATTAAATTCGTATGCAATTTCTGTGTTTCATCGTCAATAAGAAGGTCCAAGGTATACAGTAAACCTGAAATGAGGCATCGGAATCTAAAACTGGACTCACAGGAGAAGGTCAAATTATAGAATGTTAGAGTGTCAGACCTCTTGTACTTAAGTCAGCATTGTGGTTTGGTATTAAATTCGGATGCAATTTCTGTGTTCATCGTCAATAAGAAGGTCCAAGGGATACAGTAAACCTGAAGTGAAGCATCGGAACCTAAAACTGGTCCCACATGAGGGGTTCAAATCATAGAAAGTTAGAGTGTCAGTCCTCTTGTACTTAAGTCAGCATTGTGCCTTTTGTATTAAATTCAGATGCAATTTCTGTGTTCCATCATCAATAAGAACGTCCAAGGTATACAGTAAACCTGAAGTGACGCATCGTAATCTAAAACTGAACTCACAGGAGAGATTCAAATCATAGAAAGTTAGAGTGTCAGTCCTTTTGCACTTAAGTCGGCATTGTGCCTTTTGTATTAAAATCGGATGCAATTTCTGTGTTTCATCGTCAATAAGAAGGTCCAAGAGATACAGTAAACCTGAAGTGAAGCATCGGAATCTAAAACTGGACTCACAGGAGAGGTTCAAATCATAGTATATTTGAGTGTCAGTCCTCTTGTACTTAAGTCGGCATTGTGCCTTTTGTATTAAATTCGGATGTAATTTCTGTGTTTCTTCGTCAATAAGATGGTCCAAGGATACAGTAAACCTGAAGTGAAGCATCGGAATCTGAAACTGGACTCGCAGGGGAGGTTCAAATCATAGAAAATTATAGAGTCAGTCCTCGTGTACTTAAGTCGGTATTGTGCCTTTTGTATTAAATTCGGATGCAATTTCTATGTTTCATCGTCAATAAGAAGGTCCAAGGGATACAGTAAATCTGAAGGGAAGCATCGGAATCTAAAACTGGACTCACAGGAGAAGTTCAAATCATAGAAAGTTAGAGTGTCAGTCCTCTTGTACTTAAGTCGGCATTGTGCCTTTTGTATTAAATTTGGATGCAATTTCTGTGTTCCATCGTCAATAAGAACGTCCAAGGTATACAGTAAACCTGAAGTGAAGCATCGGAATCTAAAACTGGCCTCACAGGAGAGGTTCAAATCATAGAAAGTTATAGTGTCAGTCCTCTTGTACTTAAGTCGGCAATGTGCCTTTTGTATTAAATTGGGATGCAATTTCTATGCCTCATCGTCAATAAGAAGGTCCAAGGTATACAGTAAACCTGACGTGAAGCATCGGAATCTAAAACTGGACTCACAGGAGAGGTTCAAATCATAGAAAGTTAGAGTGTCAGTCCTCTTGTACTTAAGTCGGCATAGTGCCTTTTGTATTATATTCGGATGCAATTTCTGTGTTTCAACGTCAATAAGAAGGTCCAAGGGGTACAGTAAACCTGAAGTGAAGCATCGGAATCTAAAATAGGACTCACAGGAGAGGTTCAAATCATAGAAAGTTAGAGTGTCAGTCCTCTTGTCCTTAAGTCGGCAATGTGCCTTTTGGATAAAATTCGGATGCAATTTCTGTGTTCCATCGTCAATAAGAAGGTCCAAGGATACAGTTAACCTGAAGTGAGGCATCGGAATCTAAAACTGGACTCGCAGGGGAGGTTCAAATCATAGAAAATTAGAGTGTCTGTCCTCTTGTACTTAAGACGGCATTGTGCCTTTTGTATTAAATTGGGATGCAATTTCTATGGTTCATCGTCAATAAGAAGGTCCAAGGGATACAGTAAACCTGAAGTGAAGCATCGGAATCTAAAACTGAACTCACAGGAGAGGTTCAAATCATAGAAAGTTAGAGTGTCAGTCCTCTTGTACTTAAGACGGCATTGTGCCTTTTGTATTAAATTCGGATGCAATTTCTGTGTTTCATCGTCAATAAGAAGGTCCAAGGATACAGTAAACCTGAAGGGAAGCATCGGGATCTAAAAATGGACTCACAGGAGGGGTTCAAATCATAGAAGGTTAGAGTGTCAGTCCTCTTGTACTTAAAACGGCATTGTGCCTTTTGTATTAAATTCGGATGCAATTTCTGTGTTCCATCGTCAATAAGAACGTCCAAGGTATACAGTAAACCTGAAGTGAAGCATCGGAATCTAAAACTGAACTCACAGGAGAGGTTCAAATCACAGAAAGTTAGAGTGTCAGTCCTCTTGTACTTAAGTCGTCATTGTGCCTTTTGTATTAAATTTGGATGCAATTTCTGTGTTTCAACGTCAATAAGAAGGTCCAAGGTATACAGTAAACCTGAAGTGAAACATCGGAATCTAAAACTGAACTCACAGGAGAGGTTCAAATCATAGAAAGTTAGAGTGTCAGTCCTCTTGTACTTAAGACGGCATTGTGCCTTTTGTATTAAATTCGGATGCAATTTCTGTGTTTCATCGTCAATAAGAAGGTCCAGGGTATACATTAAACCTGAAGTGAAGCATCGGAAACCAAAACTGGACTCACAGGAGAGTTTCAAATCATGGAAAATTAGAGTGTCTGTCCTCTTGTACTTAAGTCGGCATTGTGCCTTTTGTATTAAATTTGGATGCAATTTCTGTGATTCATCGTCAATAAGAAGGTCCAAGGATACAGTAAACCTGAAGTGAGGCATCGGAATCTAAAACTGGACTCGCAGGGGAGGTTCAAATCATGGAAAATTAGAGAGTCAGTCCGCTTGTACTTAAGTCGGCATTGTGCCTTTTGTATTAAATTCGGATGCAATTTCTGTGTTTCATCGTCAGTAAGAAGGTCCAAGATATACAGTAAACCTGAAGTGAAGCATCGGAATCTAAAACTGGACTCACAGGAGAGGTTCAAAATCGTAGAAAGTTAGTGTGTCAGTCCTCTTGTACCTAAGTCGGCATTGTGCATTTTGTATTAAATTCGGATGCTATTTCTGTGTTTCATCGTCAATAAGAAGGTCCAAGGTATACAGTAAACCTGAAGTGAAGCATCGGAATCTAAAACTGGACTCACAGGAGAGGTTCAAATCATAGATAGTTAGAGTGTCAGTCCTCTTGTACTTAAACCGGCATTGTGGTTAGATATTAAATTCGGGTGCAATTTCTGTGTTTCATCGTCAACAAAAAGGTGCAAGGTATACAGTAAACCGGAAGGGAACCATCGGAATCTAAAACTGGACTCACAGGAGAGGTTCAAATCATCGAAAGTTAGAGTGTCAGTCCTTATGTACTTATGTCGGCATTGTGCCTTTTGTATTAAATTCGTATGCAATTTCTGTGTTTCATCGTCAATAAGAAGGTCCAAGGTATACAGTAAACCTGAAGTGAGGCATCGGAATCTAAAACTGGACTCACAGGAGAAGGTCAAATCATAGAATGTTAGAGTGTCAGACCTCTTGTACTTAAGTCAGCATTGTGGTTTGGTATTAAATTCGGATGCAATTTCTGTGTTCATCGTCAATAAGAAGGTCCAAGGGATACAGTAAACCTGAAGTGAAGCATCGGAATCTAAAACTGGTCCCACATGAGGGGTTCAAATCATAGAAAGTTAGAGTGTCAGTCCTCTTGTACTTAAGTCAGCATTGTGCCTTTTGTATTAAATTCAGATGCAATTTCTGTGTTCCATCATCAATAAGAACGTCCAAGGTATACAGTAATCCTGAAGTGAAGCATCGGAATCTAAAACTGAACTCACAGGAGAGGTTCAAATCATAGAAAGTTAGAGTGTCAGTCCTCTTGTACTTAAGTCGGCACTGTGCCTTTTGTATTAAATTTGGATGCAATTTCTGTGTTTCATCGTCAATAACAAGGTCCAAGGGATACAGTATATCTGAAGTGAAGCATCGGAATCTAAAACTGGACTCGCAGGCTAGGTTCAAATCATAGAAAATTAGAGTGTCAGTCCTCTTGTACTTAAGTCGGCATTGTGCCTTTTGTATTAAATTGGGATGCAATATCTGTGTTTCATCGTCAATAAGAAGGTCCAAGGATACAGTAAACTTGATGTGAAGCATCGGAATCTAAAACTGGACTCGTAGGCTAGGTTCAAATCATAGAAAATTAGAGTGTCAGTCCTTTTGCAATTAAGTCGGCATTGTGCCTATTGTATTAAAATCGGATGCAATTTCTGTGTTTCAACGTCAATAAGAAGTTCCAGGGGATACAGTAAACCTGAAGTGAAGCATCGGAATCTAAAACTGGACTCACTGGAGAGGTTCAAATCATAGAAAGTTAGAGTGTCAGTCCTCTTGTACTTAAGACGGCATTGTGCCTCTTGTATTACATTCGGATGCAATTTCTGTGTTTCATCGTCAATAAGAAGGTCCAGGGTATACATTAAACCTGAAGTGAAGCATCGGAAACCAAAACTGGACTCACAGGAGAGGTTCAAATCATTGAAAATTAGAGTGTCTGTCCTCTTGTACCTAAGTCGGCATTGTGCCTTTTGTATTAAATTCGGATGCTATTTCTGTGTTTCATCGTCAATAAGAAGGTCCAAGGTATACAGTGAACCTGAAGTGAAGCATCGTAATCTAAAACTGGACTCACAGGAGAGGTTCAAATCATAGAAAGTTAGAGTGTCAGTCGTTATGTACTTATGTCGGCATTGTGCCTTTTGTATTAAATTCGTATGCAATTTCTGTGTTTCATCGTCAATAAGAAGGTCCAAGGTATACAGTAAACCTGAAATGAGGCATCGGAATCTAAAACTGGACTCACAGGAACAGGTCAAATCATAGAATGTTAGAGTGTCAGACCTCTTGTACTTAAGTCAGCATTGTGGTTTGGTATTAAATTCGGATGCAATTTCTGTGTTCATCGTCAATAAGAAGGTCCAAGGGATACAGTAAACCTGAAGTGAAGCATCGGAACCTAAAACTGGTCCCACATGAGGGGTTCAAATCATAGAAAGTTAGAGTGTCAGTCCTCTTGTACTTAAGTCAGCATTGTGCCTTTTGTATTAAATTCAGATGCAATTTCTGTGTTCCATCATCAATAAGAACGTCCAAGGTATACAGTAAACCTGAAGTGACGCATCGTAATCTAAAACTGAACTCACAGGAGAGATTCAAATCATAGAAAGTTAGAGTGTCAGTCCTTTTGCACTTAAGTCGGCATTGTGCCTTTTGTATTAAAATCGGATGCAATTTCTGTGTTTCATCGTCAATAAGAAGGTCCAAGAGATACAGTAAACCTGAAGTGAAGCATCGGAATCTAAAACTGGACTCACAGGAGAGGTTCAAATCATAGTATATTTGAGTGTCAGTCCTCTTGTACTTAAGTCGGCATTGTGCCTTTTGTAATTAATTCGGATGCAATTTCTGTGTTTCTTCGTCAATAAGATGGTCCAAGGATACAGTAAACCTGAAGTGAAGCATCGGATTCTGAAACTGGACTCGCAGGGGAGGTACAAATCATAGAAAATTATAGAGTCAGTCCTCGTGTACTTAAGTCGGTATTGTGCCTTTTGTATCAAATTCGGATGCAATTTCTATGTTTCATCGTCAATAAGAAGGTCCAAGGGATACAGTAAACCTGAAGGGAAGCATCGGAATCTAAAACTGGACTCACAGGAGGTGTTCAAATCATAGAAAGTTAGAGGGTCATTCCTCTTGTACTTAAGTCGGCATTGTGCCTTTTGTATTAAATTCGGATGCAATTTCTGTGTTTCAACGTCAATAAGAAGGTCCAAGGGATACTGTAAACCTGAAGTGAAGCATCGGAATCCAAAACTGGACTCACAGGAGAGGTTCAAATCATAGAAAGTTATAGTGTCAGTCCTCTTGTACTTAAGTCGGCAATGTGACTTTTGTATTAAATTGGGATGCAATTTCTATGCTTCATCGTCAGTAAGAAGGTCCAAGGTATACAGTAAACCTGAAGTGAAGCATCGGAATCTAAAACTGGACTCACAGGAGAGGTTCAAATCATAGAAAGTTAGAGTGTCAGTCCTCTTGTACTTAAGTCGGCATAGTGCCTTTTGTATTATATTCGGATGCAATTTCTGTGTTTCAACGTCTTTAAGGAGGTCCAAGGGGTACAGTAAACCTGAAGTGAAGCATCGGAATCTAAAATAGGACTCACAGGAGAGGTTCAAATCATAGAAAGTTAGAGTGTCAGTCCTCTTGTACTTAAGTCGGCAATGTGCCTTTTGGATAAAATTCGGATGCAATTTCTGTGTTCCATCGTCAATAAGAAGTTCCAAGGATACAGTTAACCTGAAGTGAGGCATCGGAATCTAAAACTGGACTCGCAGGGGAGGTTCAAATCATAGAAAATTAGAGTGTCAGTCCTCTTGTACTTAAGACGGCATTGTGCCTTTTGTATTAATTTGGGATGCAATTTCTATGGTTCATCGTCAATAAGAAGGTCCAAGGGATACAGAAATCCGGAAGGGAAGCATCGGGATCTAAAAATGGACTCACTGGAGGGGTCCAAATCATAGAAGGTTAGAGTGTCAGTCCTCTTGTACTTAAAACGGCATTGTGCCTTTCGTATTAAATTCGGATGCAATTTCTGTGTTCCATCGTCAATAAGAACGTCCAAGGTATACAGTAAACCTGAAGTGAAGCATCGGAATCTAAAACTGAACTCACAGGAGAGGTTCAAATCATAGAAAGTTAGAGTGTCAGTCCTCTTGTACTTAAGTCGTCATTGTGCCTTTTGTATTAAATTTGGATGCAATTTCTGTGTTTCAACGTCAATAAGAAGGTCCAGGGGATACAGTAAACCTGAAGTGAAACATCGGAATCTAAAACTGAACTCACAGGAGAGGTTCAAATCATAGAAAGTTAGAGTGTCAGTCCTCTTGTACTTAAGACGGCATTGTGCCTTTTGTATTAAATTCGGATGCAATTTCTGTGTTTCATCGTCAATAAGAAGGTCTAGGGTATACATTAAACCTGAAGTGAAGCATCGGAAACCAAAACTGGACTCACAGGAGAGGTTCAAATCACTGAAAATTAGAGTGTCAGTCCTCTTGTACTTAAGTCGGCATTGTGCCTTTTGTATTAAATTCGGATGCAATTTCTGTGATTCATCGTCAATAAGAGGGTCCAAGGATACAGTAAACCTGAAGTGAGGCATCGGAATCTAAAACTGGACTCGCAGGGGAGGTTCAAATCATGGAAAATTAGAGAGTCAGTCCGCTTGTACTTAAGTCGGCATTGTGCCTTTTGTATTGAATTCGGATGCAATTTCTGTGTTTCATCGTCAATAAGAAGGTCCAAGGTATACAGTAAACCTGAAGTGAAGCATCGGAATCTAAAACTGGACTCACAGGAGAGGTTCAAAATCGTAGAAAGTTAGTGTGTCAGTCCTCTTGTACCTAAGTCGGCATTGTGCCTTTTGTATTAAATTCGGATGCTATTTCTGTGTTTCATCGTCAATAAGAAGGTCCAAGGTATACAGTAAACCTTAAGGGAACCATCGGAATCTAAAACTGGACTCACAGGAGAGGTTCAAATCATAGAAAGTTAGAGTGTCAGTTCTTATGTACTTATGTCGGCATTGTGCCTTTTGTATTAAATTCGTATGCAATTTCTGTGTTTCATCGTCAATAAGAAGGTCCAAGGTATACAGTAAACCTGAAGTGAGGCATCGGAATCTAAAACTGGACTCACAGGAGAAGGTCAAATCATAGAATGTTAGAGTGTCAGACCTCTTGTACTTAAGTCAGCATTGTGGTTTGGTATTAAATTCAGATGCAATTTCTGTGTTCATCGTCAATAAGAAGGTCCAAGGGATACAGTAAACCTGAAGTGAAGCTTCGGAATCTAAAACTGGTCCCACATGAGGGGTTCAAATCATAGAAAGTTAGAGTGTCAGTCCTCTTGTACTTAAGTCAGCATTGTGCCTTTTGTATTAAATTCAGATGCAATTTCTGTGTTTCAACGTCAATAAGAAGGTCCAAGGGATACTGTAAACCCGAAGTGAAGCATCGGAATCCAAAACTGGACTCACAGGAGAGGTTCAAATCATAGAAAGTTAAAGTGTAAGTCCTCTTGTACTTAACTCGGCATTGTGCCTTTTGTATGAAATTCGGATGCAATTTCTGTGTTTCATCGTCAATAAGAACGTCCAAGTTATACAGTAATCCTGAAGTGAAGCATCGGAATCTAAAACTGAACTCACAGGAAAGGGTCAAATCATAGAAAGTTAGAGTGTCAGTCCTCTTGTACCTAAGTCGGCACTGTGCCTTTTGTATTAAATTTGGATGCAATTTCTGTGTTTCATCGTCAATAACAAGGTCCAAGGGATACAGTATATCTGAAGTGAAGCATCGGAATCTAAAACTGGACTCGCAGGCTAGGTTCAAATCATAGAAAATTAGAGTGTCAGTCCTTTTGTACTTAAGTCGGCATTGTGCCTTTTGTATTAAATTGGGATGCAATATCTGTGTTTCATCGTCAATAGGAAGGTCCAAGGATACAGTAAACTTGATGTGAAGCATCGGAATCTAAAACTGGACTCGTAGGCTAGGTTCAAATCATAGAAAATTAGAGTGTCAGTCCTTTTGCAATTAAGTCGGCATTGTGCCTTTTGTATTAAAATCGGATGCAATTTCTGTGTTTCAACGTCAATAAGAAGTTCCAGGAGATACAGTAAACCTGAAGTGAAGCATCGGAATTTAAAACTGGACTCACTGGAGAGGTTCAAATCATAGAATGTTAGAGTGTCAGTCCTCTTGTACTTAAGTCGGCATTGTGCCTTTTGTATTAAATTCAGATGCAATTTCTGTGTTCCATCGTCAATAAGAACGTCCAAGGTATACAGTAAACCTGAAGTGAAGCATCGGAATCTAAAACTGAACTCACAGGAGAGGTTCGAATCATAGAAAGTTAGAGTGTCAGTCCTCTTGTACTTAAGACGGCATTGTGCCTCTTGTATTAAATTCGGATGCAATTTCTGTGTTTCATCGTCAAGAAGAAGGTCCAGGGTATACATTAAACCTGAAGTGAAGCATCGGAAACCAAAACTGGACTCACAGGAGAGGTTCAAATCATTGAAAATTAGAGTGTCTGTCCTCTTGTACCTAAGTCGGCATTGTGCCTTTTGTATTAAATTCGGATGCTATTTCTGTGTTTCATCGTCAATAAGAAGGTCCAAGGTATACAGTAAACCTGAAGTGAAGCATCGTAATCTAAAACTGGACTCACAGGAGAGGTTCAAATCATAGAAAGTTAGAGTGTCAGTCCTCTTGTACTTAAGTCGGCATTGTGGTTAGGTATTAAATTCGGATGCAATTTCTGTGTTTCATCGTCAATAAAAAGGTGCAAGGTATACAGTAAACCGGAAGTGAACCATCGGAATCTAAAACTGGACTCACAGGAGAGGTTCAAATCATAGAAAGTTAGAGTGTCAGTCGTTATGTACTTATGTCGGCATTGTGCCTTTTGTATTAAATTCGTATGAAATTTCTGTGTTTCATCGTCAATAAGAAGGTCCAAGGTATACAGTAAACCTGAAATGTGGCATCGGAATCTAAAACTGGACTCACAGGAGAAGGTCAAATCATAGAATGTTAGAGTGTCAGACCTCTTGTACTTAAGTCAGCATTGTGGTTTGGTATTAAATTCGGATGCAATTTCTGTGTTCATCGTCAATAAGAAGGTCCAAGGTATACAGTAAACCTGAAGTGAAGCATCGGAACCTAAAACTGGTCCCACATGAGGGGTTCATATCATAGAAAGTTAGAGTGTCAGTCCTCTTGTACTTAAGTCAGCATTGTGCCTTTTGTATCAAATTCAGATGCAATTTCTGTGTTCCATCATCAATAAGAACGTCCAAGGTATACAGTAAACCTGAAGTGACGCATCGTAATCTAAAACTGAACTCACAGGAGAGATTCAAATCATAGAAAGTTAGAGTGTCAGTCCTTTTGCACTTAAGTCGGCATTGTGCTTTTTGTATTAAAATCGGATGCAATTTCTGTGTTTCATCGTCAATAAGAAGGTCCAAGAGATACAGTAAACCTGAAGTGAAGCATCGGAATCTAAAACTGGACTCACAGGAGGGATTCAAATCATAGTATATTTGAGTGTCAGTCCTCTTGTACTTAAGTCGGAATTGTGCCTTTTGTATTAAATTCGGATGCAATTTCTGTGTTTCTTCGTCAATAAGATGGTCCAAGGATACAGTAAACCTGAAGTGAAGCATCGGAATCTGAAACTGGACTCGCAGGGGAGGTTCAAATCATAGAAAATTATAGAGTCAGTCCTCGAGTACTTAAGTCGGTATTGTGCCTTTTGTATTAAATTCGGATGCAATTTCTATGTTTCATCGTCAATAAGAAGGTCCAAGGGATACAGTAAACCTGAAGGGAAGCATCGGAATCTAAAACGGGACTCACAGGAGGTGTTCAAATCATAGAAAGTTAGAGGGTCATTCCTCTTGTACTTAAGTCGGCATTCTGCCTTTTGTATTAAATTCGGATGCAATTTCTGTGTTCCATCGTCAATAAGAACGTCCAAGGTATACAGTAAACCTAAAGGGAAGCATCGGAATCTGAAACTGAACTCACAGGAGAGGTTCAAATCATAGAAAGTTAGAGTGTCAGTCCTCTTGTACTTAAGTCGGCATTGTGCCTTTTGTATTAAATTTGGATGCAATTTCTGTGTTTCAACGTCAATAAGAAGGTCCAAGGGATACTGTAAACCCGAAGTGAAGCATCGCAATCCAAAACTGGACTCACAGGAGAGGTTCAAATCATAGAAAGTTAAAGTGTAAGTCCTCTTGTACTTAACTCGGCATTGTGCCTTTTGTATGAAATTCGGATGCAATTTCTGTGTTTCATCGTCAATAAGAAGGTCCAAGGTATACAGTAAACCTGAAGTGAAGCATCGGAATCTAAAACTGGCCTCACAGGAGAGGTTCAAATCATAGAAAGTTATAGTGTCAGTCCTCTTGTACTTAAGTCGGCAATGTGCCTTTTGTATTAAATTGGGATGCAATTTCTATGCTTCATCGTCAATAAGAAGGTCCAAGGTATACAGTAAACCTGAAGTGAAGCATCGGAATTTAAAACTGGACTCACAGGAGAGGTTCAAATCATAGAAAGTTAGAGTGTCAGTCCTCTTGTACTTAAGTCGGCATAGTGCCTTTTGTATTATATTCGGATGCAATTTCTGTGTTTCAACGTCAATAAGAAGGTCCATGGGGTACAGTAAACCTGAAGTGAAGCATCGGAATCTAAAATAGGACTCACAGGAGGGGTTCAAATCATAGAAAGTTAGAGTGTCAGTCCTCTTGTACTTAAGTCGGCAATGTGCCTTTTGGATAAAATTCGGATGCAATTTCTGTGTTCCATCGTCAATAAGAAGGTCCAAGGATACAGTTAACCTGAAGTGAGGCATCGGAATCTAAAACTGGACTCGCAGGGGACGTTCAAATCATAGAAAATTAGAGAGTAAGTCCTCTTGTACTTAAGTCGGCATTGTGCCTTTTGTATTAAATTCGGATGCAATTTCTGTGTTTCATCATCAATAAGAAGGTCCCAGGTATACAGTAAACCTGAAGTGAAGCATCGTAATCTAAAACTGGACTCACAGGAGAGGTTCAAAATCGTAGAAGGTTAGTGTGTCAGTCCTCTTGTACTTAAGTCGCCATTGTGCATTTTGTATTAAATTCGGATGCTATCTCTGTGCTTCATCGTCAATAAGAAGGTCCAAGGTATACAGTAAACCTTAAGTGAAGCATCGGAATCTAAAACTGGACTCACAGGAGAGGTTCAAAACATAGGAAGTTAGACTGTCAGTTCTCTTGTACTTAAGTCGGCATTGAGCCTTTTGTATTGAATTCGGATGCAATTTCTGTGTTTCATCATCAATAAGAGGGTCCAAGGTATACAGTAAACCTGAAGTGAAGCATCGGAATCTAAAACTGGACTCACAGGAGAAGTTCAAATCATAGAAAGTTAGAGTGTCAGTCCTCTTGTACTTAAGTCGGCATTGTGGTTTGGTATTAAATTCGGATGCAATTTCTGTGTTTCATCGTCAATAAGAAGGTCCAAGGGATACAGTAAACCTGAAGGGAAGCATCGGAATCTAAAACTGGTCTCACATGAGGGGATCAAATCATAGAAAGTTAGAGTGTCAGTCCTCTTGTACTTAAGTCGGCATTGTGCCTTTTGTATTAAATTCGGATGCAATTTCTGTGTTCCATCGTCAATAAGAGGGTCCAAGGGATACAGT
Source organism: Schistocerca americana (assembly GCF_021461395.2). Lineage (NCBI taxonomy): Eukaryota > Metazoa > Arthropoda > Insecta > Orthoptera > Acrididae > Schistocerca > Schistocerca americana. The sequence goes on from NC_060123.1 coordinate 695,665,000, forward strand.
AATCCTGAAGTGAAGCATCGGAATCTAAAACTGGACTCACAGGAGAAGTTCAAATCATAGAAAGTTAGAGTGTCAGTCCTCTTGTACTTAAGTCGGCATTGTGCCTTTTGGATTAAATTCGGATGCAATTTCTGTGTTTCATTGTCAATATGAAGGTCCAGGGTATACATTAAACCTGAAGTGAAGCATCGGAAACCAAAACTGGACTCACAGGGGAGGTTCAAATCATTGAAAATTAGAGTGTGAGTCCCCTTGTACTTAAGTCGGCATTGTGCCTTTTGTATTAAATTGGGATGCAATTTCTGTGTATCATCGTCAATAAGAAGGTCCAAGGTATACAGTAAATCTGAAGTGAAGCATCGGAATCTAAAACTGGACTCGCAGGGGAGGTTCAACTCATTGAAAATTATAGAGTCAGTCCTCTTGTACTTAAGTCGGCATTGTGCCTTTTGTATTAAATTCGGATGCAATTTCTGTGTTTCATCGTCAATAAGAAGGTCCAAGGTATACAGTAAACCTGAAGTGAAGCATCGGAATCTAAAACTGGACTCACAGGAGAGGTTCAAATCATAGTATATTTGAGTGACAGTCCTCTTGTACTTAAGTCGGCATTGTGCCTTTTGTATTAAATTAGGATGCAATTTCTGTGTTTCATCGTCAATAAAAAGTCCAAGGATACAGTAAACCTGAAGTGAAGCATCGGTATCTAAAACTGGACTCGCAGGGGAGGTTCAAATCATAGAATATTGTAGAGTCAGTCCTCTTGTACTTAAGTCGGCTTGTGCCTTTTGTATTAAATTCGGATGCAATTTCTGTGTTTCATCGTCATTAAGAAGGTCCAAGGTATACAGTAAACCTGAAGTGAAGCATCGGAATCTAAAACTGGACTCACAGGAGAGAGTCAAATCATAGAAAGGTTGAGTGTCAGTCCTCTTGTACTTAAGTCGGTATTGTGCCTTTTGTATTAAATTCGGATGCAATTTCTGTGTTTCATCGTCAATAAGAAGGTCCAAGGGATACAGCAAACCTGAAGTGAAGCATCGGAATCTAAAACTGGACTCACAGGAGAGGTTCGAATCGTGGCAAGTTAGTGTGTCAGTCCTCTTGTACTTAAGTCGGCTTTGTGCCTTTTTTTTTTTTAATTCGGATGCAATTTCTGTGTTTCATCGTCAATAAGAAGGTCCAAGGTATACAGTAAACCTGAAGTGAAGCATCGGAATCTAAAACTGGCCTCACAGGAGAGGTTCAATTCATAGAAAGTTATAGTGTCAGTCCTCTTGTACTTAAGTCGGCAATGTGCCTTTTGTATTAAATTGGGATGCAATTTCTATGTTTCATCGTCAATAAGAAGGTCCAAGGGATACAGTAAACCTGACGTGAAGCATCGGAATCTAAAACTGGACTCACAAGAGAGGTTCAAATCATAGAAAGTTAGAGTGTTAGTCCTCTTGTACTTTAGTCGGCATTGTGCTTTTTGTATTAAATTCGGATGCAATTTCTGTGTTTCATCGTCAATAAGAACGGCCGAGGTATACAGTAAACCTGAAGTGAAGCATCGGAATCTAAAACTGGACTCACAGGAGAGGTTCAAATCATAGAAAGTTAGAGTGTCAGTCCTCTTGTACTTAAGTCGGCATAGTGCCTTTTGTATTATATTCGGATGCAATTTCTGTTTTTCAACGTCAATAAGAAGGTCCAAGGGGTACAGTAAACCTGAAGTGAAGCATCGGAATCTAAAATAGGACTCACAGGAGAGGTTCAAATCATACAAAGTTAGAGTGTCAGTCCTCTTGTACTTAAGTCGGCAATGTGCCTTTTGGATAAAATTCGGATGCAATTTCTGTGTTCCATCGTCAATAAGAAGGTCTAAGGATACAGTTAACCTGAAGTGAGGCATCGGAATCTAAAACTGGACTCGCAGGGGAGGTTCAAATCATAGAAAATTAGAGAGTCAGTCCTCTTGTACTTAAGTCGGCATTGTGCCTTTTGTATTAAATTCGGATGCAATTTCTGTGTTTCATCGTCAATAAGAAGGTCCAAGGTATACAGTAAACCTGAAGTGAAGCATCGGAATCTAAAACTGGACTCGCAGGGGAGGTTCACATCATAGAAAATTAGAGAGTCAGTCCTCTTCTACGTAAGTCGGCATTGTGCCTTTTGTATTAAATTTTGATGCAATTTCTGCGTTTCATCGTCAATAAGAAGGTCCAAGGTATACAGTAAACCTGAAGTGAAGCATCGGAATCTTAAACTGGACTCACAGGAGAGGTTCAAAATCGTAGAAGGTTAGTGTGTCAGTCCTCTTGTACTTAAGTCGGCATTGTGCATTTTGTATTAAATTCGGATGCTATCTCTGTGCTTCATCGTCAATAAGAAGGTCCAAGGTATACAGTAAACCTTAAGTGAAGCATCGGAATCTAAAACTGGACTCACAGCAGAGGTTCAAATCATAGGAAGTTAGACTGTCAGTCCTCTTGTACTTAAGTCGGCATTGTGCCTTTTGTATTGAATTCGGATGCAATTTCTGTGTTTCATCGTCGATAAGAAGGTCCAAGGTATACAGTAAACCTGAAGTGAAGCATCGGAATCTAAAACTGGACTCACAGGAGAGAGTCAAATCATAGAAAGGTAGAGTGTCAGTCCTCTTGTACTTAAGTCGGTATTGTGCCTTTTGTATTAAATTCGGATGCAATTTCTATGTTTCATCGTCAATAAGAAGGTCCATGGGATACAGCAAACCTGAAGTGAAGCATCGGAATCTAAAACTGGACTCACAGGAGAGGTACGAATCGTAGAATGTTAGTGTGTCAGTCCTCTTGTACTTAAGTCGGCTTTGTGCCTTTTTTTTTTTTAATTCGGATGCAATATCTGTGTTTCATCGTCAATAAGAAGGTCCTAGGTATACAGTAAACCTGAAGTGAAGCATCGGAATCTAAAACTGGCCTCACAGAAGAGGTTGAAATCATAGAAAGTTATAGTGTCAGTCCTCTTGTACTTAAGTCGGCAATGTGCCTTTTGTATTAAATTGGGATGCAATTTCTATGTTTCATCGTCAATAAGAAGGTCCAAGGGATACAGTAAACCTGACGTGAAGCATCGGAATCAAAAACTGGTCTCACAAGAGAGGTTCAAATCATAGAAAGTTAGAGTGTCAGTCCTCTTGCACTTTAGTCTTCATTGTGCCTTTTGTATTAAATTCGGATGCAATTTCTGTGTTTCATCGTCAATAAGAACGTCTGAGGTATACAGTAAACCTGAAGTGAAGCATCGGAATCGAAAACTGGACTCACAGGAGAGGTTCAAATCATAAAAAGTTAGAGTGTCAGTCCTCTTGTACTTAAGTCAGCATAGTGCCTTTTGTATCATATTCGGATGCAATTTCTGTGTTTCAACGTCAATAAGAAAGTCCAAGGGGTACAGTAAACCTGAAGTGAAGCATCGGAATCTAAAATTGGACTCACAGGAGAGGTTCAAATCATAGAAAGTTAGAGTGTCAGTCCTCTTGTACTTATGTCGGCAATGTGCCTTTTGTATTAAATTCGGATTCAATATCTGTGTTTCTTCGTCAATAAGAAGGTCCAAGGATACAGTAAACTTGAAGTGAAGCATCGGAATCTAAAACTGGATTCACAGGAGAAGTTCAAATCATAGAAAGTTAGTGTGTCATTCCTCTTGTACTTAAGTCGGCATTGTGCCTTTTGTATTGAATTCGGATGCAATTTCTGTGTTCCATCGTCAATAAGAGGGTCCAAGGGATACAGTAAACCTGAAGTGAAGCATCGGAATCTATAACTGGACTCACAGGAGAGGTTCAAATCATAGAAAGTTAGAGTGTCAGTCCTCTTGTACTTAAGTCGGCATTGTGCCTTTTGGATTAAATTCGGATGCAATTTCTGTGTTTCATTGTCAATATGAAGGTCCAGGGTATACATTAAACCTGAAGTGAAGCATCGGAAACCAAAACTGGACTCACAGGAGAGGTTCAAATCATTGAAAATTAGAGAGTCAGTCCCTTGTACTTAAGTCGGCATTGTGCCTTTTGTATTAAATTGGGATGCAATTTCTGTGTATCATCGTCAATAAGAAGGTCCAAGGTATACAGTAAATCTGAAGTGAAGCATCGGAATCTAAAAGTGGACTCGCAGGGGAGGTTCAAATCATTGAAAATTATAGAGTCAGTCCCCTTGTACTTAAGTCGGCATTGTGCCTTTTGTATTAAATTCGGATGCAATTTCTGTGTTTCATCGTCAATAAGAAGGTCCAAGGTATACAGTAAACCTGAAGTGAAGCATCTGAATCTAAAACTGGACTCACAGGAGAGGTTCAAATCATAGTATATTTGAGTGACAGTCCTCTTGTACTTAAGTCGGCATTGTGCCTTTTGTATTAAATTAGGATGCAATTTCTGTGTTTCATCGTCAATAAAAAGTCCAAGGTTACAGTAAACCTGAAGTGAAGCATCGGAATCTAAAACTGGACTCGCAGGGGAGGTTCAAATCATTGAATATTGTAGAGTCAGTCCTCTTGTACTTAAGTCGGCATTGTGCCTTTTGTATTAAATTCGGATGCAATTTCTGAGTTTCATCGTCATTAAGAAGGTCCAAGGTATACAGTAAACCTGAAGTGAAGCTTCGGAATCTAAAACTGGACTCACAGGAGAGAGTCAAATCATAGAATGGTAGAGTGTCAGTCCTCTTGTACTTAAGTCGGTATTGTGCCTTTTGTATTAAATTCGGATGCAATTTCTATGTTTCATCGTCAATAGGAAGGTCCAAGGGATACAGCAACCTGAAGTGGAGCATCGGAATCTAAAACTGGACTCACAGGAGAGGTTCGAATCGTAGAAAATAAGTGTGTCAGTCCTCTTGTACTTAAGTCGGGTTTGTGCCTTTTTTTTTTAAAATTCGGATGCAATTTCTGTGTTTCATCGTCAATAAGAAGGTCCAAGGTATACAGTAAACCTGAAGTGAAGCATCGGAATCTACAACTGGCCTCACAGGAGAGGTTCAAATCATAGAAATTTATAGTGTCAGTCCTCTTGTACTTAAGTCGGCAATGTGCCTTTTGTATTAAATTGGGATGCAATTTCTATGTTTCATCGTCAATAAGAAGGTCCAAGGGATACAGTAAACCTGACGTGAAGCATCGGAATCTAAAACTGGACTCACAAGAGAGGTTCAAATCATTGAAAGTTAGAGTGTCAGTCCTCTTGTACTTTAGTCGGCATTGTGCTTTTTGTATTAAATTCGGATGCAATTTCTGTGTTTCATCGTCAATAAGAACGGCCGAGGTGTACAGTAAACCTAAAGTGAAGCATCGGAATCTAAAACTGGACTCACAGGAGAGGTTCAAATCATAGAAAGTTAGAGTGTCAGTCCTCTTGTACTTAAGTCGGCATAGTGCCTTTTGTATTATATTCGGATGCAATTTCTGTGTTTCAACGTCAATAAGAAGGTCCAAGGGGTACAGTAAACCTGAAGTGAAGCATCGGAATCTAAAATAGGACTCACAGGAGAGGTTCAAATCATAGAAAGTTAGAGTGTCAGTCCTCTTGTACTTAAGTCGGCAATGTGCCTTTTGGATAAAATTCGGATGCAATTTCTGTGTTCCATCGTCAATACGAAGGTCCAAGGATACAGTTAACCTGAAGTGAGGCATCGGAATCTAAAACTGGACTCGCAGGGGAGGTTCAAATCATAGAAAATTAGAGAGTCATTCCTCTTGTACTTAAGTCGGCTTTGTGCCTTTTTTTTAAAATTCGGATGCAATTTCTGTGTTTCATCGTCAATAAGAAGGTCCAAGGTATACAGTAAACCTGAAGTGAAGCATCGGGATCTAAAACTGGCCTCACAGGAGAGGTTCAAATCATAGAAAGTTATAGTGTCAGTCCTCTTGTACTTAAGTCGAAAATGTGCCTTTTGTATTAAATTGGGATGCAATTTCTATGTTTCATCGTCAATAGGAAGGTCCAAGGGATACAGTAAACCTGACGTGAAGCATCGGAATCTAGAACTGGACTCACAAGACAGGTTCAAATCATAGAAAGTTAGAGTGCCAGTCCTCTTGTACTTTAGTCGGCATTGTGCTTTTTGTATTAAATTCGGATGCAATTTCTGTGTTTCCTCGTCAATAAGAACGGCCGAGGTATACAGTAAACCTGAAGTGAAGCATCGGAATCTAAAACTGGACTCACAGGAGAGGTTCAAATCATAGAAAGTTAGAGTGTCAGTCCTCTTGTATTTAAGTCGGCATAGTGCCTTTTGTATTATATTCGGATGCAATTTCTGTGTTTCAACGTCAATAAGAAGGTCCAAGGGGTACAGTAAACTTGAAGTGAAGCATCGGAATCTAAAATAGGACTCACAGGAGAGGTTCAAATCATAGAAAGTTAGAGTGTCAGTCCTCTTGTACTTATGTCGGCAATGTGCCTTTTGGATAAAATTCGGATGCAATTTCTGTGTTCCATCGTCAATAAGAAGGTCCAAGGATACAGTTAACCTGAAGTGAGGCATCGGAATCTAAAACTGGACTCGCAGGGGAGGTTCAAATCATAGAAAATTAGAGAGTCAGTCCTCTGGTACTTCAGTCGGCAATGTGCCTTTTGTATTAAATTGGGATGCAATTTCTATGTTTCATCGTCAATAAGAAGGTCCACGGGATACAGTAAACCTGACGTGAAGCATCGGAATCAAAAACTGGTCTCACAAGAGAGGTTCAAATCATAGAAAGTTAGAGTGTCAGTCCTCTTGTACTTTAGTCTTCATTGTGCCTTTTGTATTAAATTCGGATGCAATTTCTGTGTTTCATCGTCAATAAAAAGTCCAAGGTTACAGGAAACCTGAAGTGAAGCATCGGAATCTAAAACTGGACTCGCAGGGGAGGTTCAAATCATAGAATATTGTAGAGTCAGTCCTCTTGTACTTAAGTCGGCATTGTGCCTTTTGTATTAAATTCGGATGCAATTTCTGTGTTTCATCGTCATTAAGAAGGTCCAAGGTATACAGTAAACCTGAAGTGAAGCATCGGAATCTAAAACTGGACTCACAGGAGAGAGTCAAATCATAGAAAGGTAGAGTGTCAGTCCTCTTGTACTTAAGTCGGTATTGTGCCTTTTGTATTAAATTCAGATGCAATTTCTATGTTTCATCGTCAATAAGAAGGTCCAAGGGATACAGCAAACCTGAAGTGAAGCATCGGAATCTAAAACTGGACTCACAGCAGAGGTTCGAATCGTAGAAAGTTAGTGTGTCAGTCCTCTTGTACATAAGTCGGCTTTGTGCCTTTTTTTTAAAATTAGGATGCAATTTCTGTGTTTCATCGTCAATAAGAAGGTCCAAGGTATACAGTAAACCTGAAGTGAAGCATCGGGATCTAAAACTGGCCTCACAGGAGAGGTTCAAATCATAGAAAGTTATAGTGTCAGTCCTCTTGTACTTAAGTCGAAAATGTGCCTTTTGTATTAAATTGGGATGCAATTTCTATGTTTCATCGTCAATAAGAAGGTCCAAGGGATACAGTAAACCTGACGTGAAGCATCGGAATCTAAAACTGGACTCACAAGACAGGTTCAAATCATAGAAAGTTAGAGTGCCAGTCCTCTTGTACTTTAGTCGGCATTGTGCTTTTTGTATTAAATTCGGATGCAATTTCTGTGTTTCCTCGTCAATAAGAACGGCCGAGGTATACAGTAAACCTGAAGTGAAGCATCGGAATCTAAAACTGGACTCACAGGAGAGGTTCAAATCATAGAAAGTTAGAGTGTCAGTCCTCTTGTATTTAAGTCGGCATAGTGCCTTTTGTATTATATTCGGATGCAATTTCTGTGTTTCAACGTCAATAAGAAGGTCCAAGGGGTACAGTAAACTTGAAGTGAAGCATCGGAATCTAAAATAGGACTCACAGGAGAGGTTCAAATCATTGAAAGTTAGAGTGTCAGTCCTCTTGTACTTATGTCGGCAATGTGCCTTTTGGATAAAATTCGGATGCGTTTTCTGTGGTTCCTCGTCAATAAGAAGGTCCAAGGATACAGTAAACCTGAAGTGAAGCATCGGAATCTAAAACTGGACTCGCAGGGGAGGTTAAAATCATAGAAAATTGTAGTGTCAGTCCTCTTGTACTTAAGTCAGCATAGTGCCTTTTGTATCATATTCGGATGCAATTTCTGTGTTTCAACGTCAATAAGAAGGTCCGAGGGATACAGTAAACCTGAAGTGAAGCATCGGAATCTAAAATTGGACTCACAGGAGTGATTCTAATCATAGAAAGTTAGTGTGTCAGTCCTCTTGTACTTAAGTCGGCAATGTGCCTTTTGTATTAAATTCGGATTCAATTTCTGTGTTTCTTCGTCAATAAGAAGGTCCAAGGATACAGTAAACCTGAAGTGAAGCATCGGAATCTAAAACTGGATTCACAGGAGAAGTTCAAACCATAGAAAGTTAGAGTGTCAGTCCTCTTGTACTTAAGTCGGCATTGTGCCTTTTGTATTGAATTCGGATGCAATTTCTGTGTTCCATCGTCAATAAGAGGGTCCAAGGGATACAGTAAACCTGAAGTGAAGCATCGGAATCTAAAACTGGACTCACAGGAGAGGTTCAAATCATAGAAAATTTGAGTGTCAGTCCCCTTGTACTTAAGTCGGCACTGTGCCTTTTGTATTAAATTGGGATGCAATTTCTGTGTATCATCGTCAATAAGAAGGTCCACGGGATACAGCAAACCTGAAGTGAAGCATCGGTATCTAAAACTGGACTCACAGGAGAGGTTCGAATCGTAGAATGTTAGTGTGTCAGTCCTCTTGTACTTAAGTCGGCTTTGTGCCTTTTTTTTTTTAAATTCGGATGCAATTTCTGTGTTTCATCGTCAATAAGAAGGTCCAAGGTATACAGTAATTCTGAAGTGAAGCATCGGAATCTAAAACTGGACTCACAGGAGAGAGTCAAATCATAGAAAGGTTGAGTGTCAGTCCTCTTGTACTTAAGTCGGTATTGTGCCTTTTGTATTAAATTCGGATGCAATTTCTGTGTTTCATCGTCAATAAGAAGGTCCAAGGGATACAGCAAACCTGAAGTGAAGCATCGGAATCTAAAACTGGACTCACAGGAGAGGTTCGAATCGTGGCAAGTTAGTGTGTCAGTCCTCTTGTACTTAAGTCGGCTTTGTGCCTTTTTTTTTTTAATTCGGATGCAATTTCTGTGTTTCATCGTCAATAAGAAGGTCCAAGGTATACAGTAAACCTGAAGTGAAGCATCGGAATCTAAAACTGGCCTCACAGGAGAGGTTCAATTCATAGAAAGTTATAGTGTCAGTCCTCTTGTACTTAAGTCGGCAATGTGCCTTTTGTATTAAATTGGGATGCAATTTCTATGTTTCATCGTCAATAAGAAGGTCCAAGGGATACAGTAAACCTGACGTGAAGCATCGGAATCTAAAACTGGACTCACAAGAGAGGTTCAAATCATAGAAAGTTAGAGTGTTAGTCCTCTTGTACTTTAGTCGGCATTGTGCTTTTTGTATTAAATTCGGATGCAATTTCTGTGTTTCATCGTCAATAAGAACGGCCGAGGTATACAGTAAACCTGAAGTGAAGCATCGGAATCTAAAACTGGACTCACAGGAGAGGTTCAAATCATAGAAAGTTAGAGTGTCAGTCCTCTTGTACTTAAGTCGGCATAGTGCTTTTTGTATTATATTCGGATGCAATTTCTGTTTTTCAACGTCAATAAGAAGGTCCAAGGGGTACAGTAAACCTGAAGTGAAGCATCGGAATCTAAAATAGGACTCACAGGAGAGGTTCAAATCATACAAAGTTAGAGTGTCAGTCCTCTTGTACTTAAGTCGGCAATGTGCCTTTTGGATAAAATTCGGATGCAATTTCTGTGTTCCATCGTCAATAAGAAGGTCTAAGGATACAGTTAACCTGAAGTGAGGCATCGGAATCTAAAACTGGACTCGCAGGGGAGGTTCAAATCATAGAAAATTAGAGAGTCAGTCCTCTTGTACTTAAGTCGGCATTGTGCCTTTTGTATTAAATTCGGATGCAATTTCTGTGTTTCATCGTCAATAAGAAGGTCCAAGGTATACAGTAAACCTGAAGTGAAGCATCGGAATCTAAAACTGGACTCGCAGGGGAGGTTCAAATCATAGAAAATTAGAGAGTCAGTCCTCTTCTACGTAAGTCGGCATCGTGCCTTTTGTATTAAATTTTGATGCAATTTCTGCGTTTCATCGTCAATAAGAAGGTCCAAGGTATACAGTAAACCTGAAGTGAAGCATCGGAATCTTAAACTGGACTCACAGGAGAGGTTCAAAATCGTAGAATGTTAGTGTGTCAGTCCTCTTGTACTTAAGTCGGCATTGTGCATTTTGTATTAAATTCGGATGCTATCTCTGTGCTTCATCGTCAATAAGAAGGTCCAAGGTATACAGTAAACCTTAAGTGAAGCATCGGAATCTAAAACTGGACTCACAGCAGAGGTTCAAATCATAGGAAGTTAGACTGTCAGTCCTCTTGTACTTAAGTCGGCATTGTGCCTTTTGTATTGAATTCGGATGCAATTTCTGTGTTTCATCGTCGATAAGAAGGTCCAAGGTATACAGTAAACCTGAAGTGAAGCATCGGAATCTAAAACTGGACTCACAGGAGAGAGTCAAAACATAGAAAGGTAGAGTGTCAGTCCTCTTGTACTTAAGTCGGTATTGTGCCTTTTGTATTAAATTCGGATGCAATTTCTATGTTTCATCGTCAATAAGAAGGTCCATGGGATACAGCAAACCTGAAGTGAAGCATCGGAATCTAAAACTGGACTCACAGGAGAGGTACGAATCGTAGAATGTTAGTGTGTCAGTCCTCTTGTACTTAAGTCGGCTTTGTGCCTTTTTTTTTTTAAATTCGGATGCAATATCTGTGTTTCATCGTCAATAAGAAGGTCCTAGGTATACAGTAAACCTGAAGTGAAGCATCGGAATCTAAAACTGGCCTCACAGGAGAGGTTCAAATCATAGAAAGTTATAGTGTCAGTCCTCTTGTACTTAAGTCGGCAATGTGCCTTTTGTATTAAATTGGGATGCAATTTCTATGTTTCATCGTCAATAAGAAGGTCCAAGGGATACAGTAAACCTGACGTGAAGCATCGGAATCAAAAACTGGTCTCACAAGAGAGGTTCAAATCATAGAAAGTTAGAGTGTCAGTCCTCTTGCACTTTAGTCTTCATTGTGCCTTTTGTATTAAATTCGGATGCAATTTCTGTGTTTCATCGTCAATAAGAACGTCTGAGGTATACAGTAAACCTGAAGTGAAGCATCGGAATCGAAAACTGGACTCACAGGAGAGGTTCAAATCATAAAAAGTTAGAGTGTCAGTCCTCTTGTACTTAAGTCAGCATAGTGCCTTTTGTATCATATTCGGATGCAATTTCTGTGTTTCAACGTCAATAAGAAAGTCCAAGGGGTACAGTAAACCTGAAGTGAAGCATCGGAATCTAAAATTGGACTCACAGGAGAGGTTCAAATCATAGAAAGTTAGAGTGTCAGTCCTCTTGTACTTATGTCGGCAATGTGCCTTTTGTATTAAATTCGGATTCAATATCTGTGTTTCTTCGTCAATAAGAAGGTCCAAGGATACAGTAAACTTGAAGTGAAGCATCGGAATCTAAAACTGGATTCACAGGAGAAGTTCAAATCATAGAAAGTTAGTGTGTCATTCCTCTTGTACTTAAGTCGGCATTGTGCCTTTTGTATTGAATTCGGATGCAATTTCTGTGTTCCATCGTCAATAAGAGGGTCCAAGGGATACAGTAAACCTGAAGTGAAGCATCGGAATCTATAACTGGACTCACAGGAGAGATTCAAATCATAGAAAGTTAGAGTGTCAGTCCTCTTGTACTTAAGTCGGCATTGTGCCTTTTGGATTAAATTCGGATGCAATTTCTGTGTTTCATTGTCAATATGAAGGTCCAGGGTATACATTAAACCTGAAGTGAAGCATCGGAAACCAAAACTGGACTCACAGGAGAGGTTCAAATCATTGAAAATTAGAGAGTCAGTCCCCTTGTACTTAAGTCGGCATTGTGCCTTTTGTATTAAATTGGGATGCAATTTCTGTGTATCATCGTCAATAAGAAGGTCCAAGGTATACAGTAAATCTGAAGTGAAGCATCGGAATCTAAAAGTGGACTCGCAGGGGAGGTTCAAATCATTGAAAATTATAGAGTCAGTCCCCTTGTACTTAAGTCGGCATTGTGCCTTTTGTATTAAATTCGGATGCAATTTCTGTGTTTCATCGTCAATAAGAAGGTCCAAGGTATACAGTAAACCTGAAGTGAAGCATCTGAATCTAAAACTGGACTCACAGGAGAGGTTCAAATCATAGTATATTTGAGTGACAGTCCTCTTGTACTTAAGTCGGCATTGTGCCTTTTGTATTAAATTAGGATGCAATTTCTGTGTTTCATCGTCAATAAAAAGTCCAAGGTTACAGTAAACCTGAAGTGAAGCATCGGAATCTAAAACTGGACTCGCAGGGGAGGTTCAAATCATTGAATATTGTAGAGTCAGTCCTCTTGTACTTAAGTCGGCATTGTGCCTTTTGTATTAAATTCGGATGCAATTTCTGTGTTTCATCGTCATTAAGAAGGTCCAAGGTATACAGTAAACCTGAAGTGAAGCATCGGAATCTAAAACTGGACTCACAGGAGAGAGTCAAATCATAGAATGGTAGAGTGTCAGTCCTCTTGTACTTAAGTCGGTATTGTGCCTTTTGTATTAAATTCGGATGCAATTTCTATGTTTCATCGTCAATAGGAAGGTCCAAGGGATACAGCAACCTGAAGTGGAGCATCGGAATCTAAAACTGGACTCACAGGAGAGGTTCGAATCGTAGAAAATTAGTGTGTCAGTCCTCTTGTACTTAAGTCGGGTTTGTGCCTTTTTTTTTTAAAATTCGGATGCAATTTCTGTGTTTCATCGTCAATAAGAAGGTCCAAGGTATACAGTAAACCTGAAGTGAAGCATCGGAATCTACAACTGGCCTCACAGGAGAGGTTCAAATCATAGAAATTTATAGTGTCAGTCCTCTTGTACTTAAGTCGGCAATGTGCCTTTTGTATTAAATTGGGATGCAATTTCTATGTTTCATCGTCAATAAGAAGGTCCAAGGGATACAGTAAACCTGACGTGAAGCATCGGAATCTAAAACTGGACTCACAAGAGAGGTTCAAATCATAGAAAGTTAGAGTGTCAGTCCTCTTGTACTTTAGTCGGCATTGTGCTTTTTGTATTAAATTCGGATGCAATTTCTGTGTTTCATCGTCAATAAGAACGGCCGAGGTGTACAGTAAACCTAAAGTGAAGCATCGGAATCTAAAACTGGACTCACAGGAGAGGTTCAAATCATAGAAAGTTAGAGTGTCAGTCCTCTTGTACTTAAGTCGGCATAGTGCCTTTTGTATTATATTCGGATGCAATTTCTGTGTTTCAACGTCAATAAGAAGGTCCAAGGGGTACAGTAAACCTGAAGTGAAGCATCGGAATCTAAAATAGGACTCACAGGAGAGGTTCAAATCATAGAAAGTTAGAGTGTCAGTCCTCTTGTACTTAAGTCGGCAATGTGCCTTTTGGATAAAATTCGGATGCAATTTCTGTGTTCCATCGTCAATACGAAGGTCCAAGGATACAGTTAACCTGAAGTGAGGCATCGGAATCTAAAACTGGACTCGCAGGGGAGGTTCAAATCATAGAAAATTAGAGAGTCATTCCTCTTGTACTTAAGTCGGCTTTGTGCCTTTTTTTTAAAATTCGGATGCAATTTCTGTGTTTCATCGTCAATAAGAAGGTCCAAGGTATACAGTAAACCTGAAGTGAAGCATCGGGATCTAAAACTGGCCTCACAGGAGAGGTTCAAATCATAGAAAGTTATAGTGTCAGTCCTCTTGTACTTAAGTCGAAAATGTGCCTTTTGTATTAAATTGGGATGCAATTTCTATGTTTCATCGTCAATAGGAAGGTCCAAGGGATACAGTAAACCTGACGTGAAGCATCGGAATCTAGAACTGGACTCACAAGACAGGTTCAAATCATAGAAAGTTAGAGTGCCAGTCCTCTTGTACTTTAGTCGGCATTGTGCTTTTTGTATTAAATTCGGATGCAATTTCTGTGTTTCCTCGTCAATAAGAACGGCCGAGGTATACAGTAAACCTGAAGTGAAGCATCGGAATCTAAAACTGGACTCACAGGAGAGGTTCAAATCATAGAAAGTTAGAGTGTCAGTCCTCTTGTATTTAAGTCGGCATAGTGCCTTTTGTATTATATTCGGATGCAATTTCTGTGTTTCAACGTCAATAAGAAGGTCCAAGGGGTACAGTAAACTTGAAGTGAAGCATCGGAATCTAAAATAGGACTCACAGGAGAGGTTCAAATCATAGAAAGTTAGAGTGTCAGTCCTCTTGTACTTATGTCGGCAATGTGCCTTTTGGATAAAATTCGGATGCAATTTCTGTGTTCCATCGTCAATAAGAAGGTCCAAGGATACAGTTAACCTGAAGTGAGGCATCGGAATCTAAAACTGGACTCGCAGGGGAGGTTCAAATCATAGAAAATTAGAGAGTCAGTCCTCTGGTACTTCAGTCGGCAATGTGCCTTTTGTATTAAATTGGGATGCAATTTCTATGTTTCATCGTCAATAAGAAGGTCCACGGGATACAGTAAACCTGACGTGAAGCATCGGAATCAAAAACTGGTCTCACAAGAGAGGTTCAAATCATAGAAAGTTAGAGTGTCAGTCCTCTTGTACTTTAGCCTTCATTGTGCCTTTTGTATTAAATTCGGATGCAATTTCTGTGTTTCATCGTCAATAAAAAGTCCAAGGTTACAGTAAACCTGAAGTGAAGCATCGGAATCTAAAACTGGACTCGCAGGGGAGGTTCAAATCATAGAATATTGTAGAGTCAGTCCTCTTGTACTTAAGTCGGCATTGTGCCTTTTGTATTAAATTCGGATGCAATTTCTGTGTTTCATCGTCATTAAGAAGGTCCAAGGTATACAGTAAACCTGAAGTGAAGCATCGGAATCTAAAACTGGACTCACAGGAGAGAGTCAAATCATAGAAAGGTAGAGTGTCAGTCCTCTTGTACTTAAGTCGGTATTGTGCCTTTTGTATTAAATTCAGATGCAATTTCTATGTTTCATCGTCAATAAGAAGGTCCAAGGGATACAGCAAACCTGAAGTGAAGCATCGGAATCTAAAACTGGACTCACAGCAGAGGTTCGAATCGTAGAAAGTTAGTGTGTCAGTCCTCTTGTACTTAAGTCGGCTTTGTGCCTTTTTTTTAAAATTCGGATGCAATTTCTGTGTTTCATCGTCAATAAGAAGGTCCAAGGTATACAGTAAACCTGAAGTGAAGCATCGGGATCTAAAACTGGCCTCACAGGAGAGGTTCAAATCATAGAAAGTTATAGTGTCAGTCCTCTTGTACTTAAGTCGAAAATGTGCCTTTTGTATTAAATTGGGATGCAATTTCTATGTTTCATCGTCAATAAGAAGGTCCAAGGGATACAGTAAACCTGACGTGAAGCATCGGAATCTAAAACTGGACTCACAAGACAGGTTCAAATCATAGAAAGTTAGAGTGCCAGTCCTCTTGTACTTTAGTCGGCATTGTGCTTTTTGTATTAAATTCGGATGCAATTTCTGTGTTTCCTCGTCAATAAGAACGGCCGAGGTATACAGTAAACCTGAAGTGAAGCATCGGAATCTAAAACTGGACTCACAGGAGAGGTTCAAATCATAGAAAGTTAGAGTGTCAGTCCTCTTGTATTTAAGTCGGCATAGTGCCTTTTGTATTATATTCGGATGCAATTTCTGTGTTTCAACGTCAATAAGAAGGTCCAAGGGGTACAGTTAACTTGAAGTGAAGCATCGGAATCTAAAATAGGACTCACAGGAGAGGTTCAAATCATTGAAAGTTAGAGTGTCAGTCCTCTTGTACTTATGTCGGCAATGTGCCTTTTGGATAAAATTCGGATGCGTTTTCTGTGGTTCCTCGTCAATAAGAAGGTCCAAGGATACAGTAAACCTGAAGTGAAGCATCGGAATCTAAAACTGGACTCGCAGGGGAGGTTAAAATCATAGAAAATTGTAGTGTCAGTCCTCTTGTACTTAAGTCAGCATAGTGCCTTTTGTATCATATTTGGATGCAATTTCTGTGTTTCAACGTCAATAAGAAGGTCCAAGGGGTACAGTAAACCTGAAGTGAAGCATCGGAATCTAAAATTGGACTCACAGGAGTGATTCTAATCATAGAAAGTTAGTGTGTCAGTCCTCTTGTACTTAAGTCGGCAATGTGCCTTTTGTATTAAATTCGGATTCAATTTCTGTGTTTCTTCGTCAATAAGAAGGTCCAAGGATACAGTAAACCTGAAGTGAAGCATCGGAATCTAAAACTGGATTCACAGGAGAAGTTCAAATCATAGAAAGTTAGAGTGTCAGTCCTCTTGTACTTAAGTCGGCATTGTGCCTTTTGTATTGAATTCGGATGCAATTTCTGTGTTCCATCGTCAATAAGAGGGTCCAAGGGATACAGTAAACCTGAAGTGAAGCATCGGAATCTAAAACTGGACTCACAGGAGAGGTTCAAATCATAGAAAATTTGAGTGTCAGTCCCCTTGTACTTAAGTCGGCACTGTGCCTTTTGTATTAAATTGGGATGCAATTTCTGTGTATCATCGTCAATAAGAAGGTCCACGGGATACAGCAAACCTGAAGTGAAGCATCGGTATCTAAAACTGGACTCACAGGAGAGGTTCGAATCGTAGAATGTTAGTGTGTCAGTCCTCTTGTACTTAAGTCGGCTTTGTGCCTTTTTTTTTTTAAATTCGGATGCAATTTCTGTGTTTCATCGTCAATAAGAAGTTCCAAGGTATACAGTAATTCTGAAGTGAAGCATCGGAATCTAAAACTGGCCTCACAGGAGAGGTTCAAATCATAGAAAGTTATAGTGTCAGTCCTCTTGTACTTAAGTCGGCAGTGTGCCTTTTGTATTAAATTGGGATGCAATTTCTATGTTTCATCGTCAATAAGAAGGTCCAAGGGATACAGTAAACCTGACGTTAAGCATCGGAATCAAAAACTGGACTCACAAGAGAGGTTCAAATCATAGAAAGTTAGAGTGTCAGTCCTCTTGTACTTTAGTCTTCATTGTGCCTTTTGTATTAAATTCGGATGCAATTTCTGTGTTTCATCGTCAATAAGAACGTCCGAGGTATACAGTAAACCTGAAGTGAAACATCGGAATCGAAAACTGGACTCACTGGAGAGGACAAATCATAAAAAGTTAGAGTGTCAGTACTCTTGTACTTAAGTCAGCATAGTGCCTTTTGTATCATATTCGGATGCAATTTCTGTGTTTCAACGTCAATACGAAGGTCCAAGGGGTACAGTAAACCTGAAGTGAAGCATCGGAATCTAAAATTGGACTCACAGGACAGGTTCAAATCATAGAAAGTTAGAGTGTCAGTCCTCTTGTACTTAAGTCGGCAATGTGCCTTTTGTATTAAATTCGGATTCAATTTCTGTGTTTCTTCGTCAATAAGAAGGTCCAAGGATACAGTAAACCTGAAGTGAAGCATCGGAATCTAAAACTGGATTCACAGGAGAAGTTCAAATCATAGAAAGTTAGAGTGTCAGTCCTCTTGTACTTCAGTCGGCATTGTGCCTTTTGTATTGAATACGGATGCAATTTCTGTGTTCCATCGTCAATAAGAGGGTCCAAGGGATACAGTAAACCTGAAGTGAAGCATCGGAATCTAAAACTGGACTCACAGGAGAGGTTCAAATCATAGAATGTTAGTGTGTCAGTCCTCTTGTACTTAAGTCGGCTTTGTGCCTTTTTTTTTTAAATTCGGATGCAATTTCTGTGTTTCATCGTCAATAAGAAGGTCCAAGGTATACAGTAATTCTGAAGTGAAGCATCGGAATCTAAAACTGGCCTCACAGGAGAGGTTCAAATCATAGAAAGTTATAGTGTCAGTCCTCTTGTACTTAAGTCGGCAATGTGCCTTTTGTATTAAATTGGGATGCAATTTCTATGTTTCATCGTCAATAAGAAGGTCCAAGGGATACAGTAAACCTGACGTTAAGCATCGGAATCAAAAACTGGACTCACAAGAGAGGTTCAAATCATAGAAAGTTAGAGTGTCAGTCCTCTTGTACTTTAGTCTTCATTGTGCCTTTTGTATTAAATTCGGATGCAATTTCTGTGTTTCATCGTCAATAAGAACGTCCGAGGTATACAGTAAACCTGAAGTGAAACATCGGAATCGAAAACTGGACTCACTGGAGAGGACAAATCATAAAAAGTTAGAGTGTCAGTACTCTTGTACTTAAGTCAGCATAGTGCCTTTTGTATCATATTCGGATGCAATTTCTGTGTTTCAACGTCAATAAGAAGGTCCAAGGGGTACAGTAAACCTGAAGTGAAGCATCGGAATCTAAAATTGGACTCACAGGACAGGTTCAAATCATAGAAAGTTAGAGTGTCAGTCCTCTTGTACTTAAGTCGGCAATGTGCCTTTTGTATTAAATTCGGATTCAATTTCTGTGTTTCTTCGTCAATAAGAAGGTCCAAGGATACAGTAAACCTGAAGTGAAGCATCGGAATCTAAAACTGGATTCACAGGAGAAGTTCAAATCATAGAAAGTTAGAGTGTCAGTCCTCTTGTACTTCAGTCGGCATTGTGCCTTTTGTATTGAATTCGGATGCAATTTCTGTGTTCCATCGTCAATAAGAGGGTCCAAGGGATACAGTAAACCTGAAGTGAAGCATCGGAATCTAAAACTGGACTCACAGGAGAGGTTCAAATCATAGAAAGCTAGAGTGTCAGTCCTCTTGTACTTAAGTCGGCATTGTGCCTTTTGGATTAAATTCGGATGCAATTTCTGTGTTTCATTGTCAATATGAAGTTCCAGGGTATACATTAAACCTAAAGTGAAGCATCGGAAACCAAAACTGGACTCACAGGAGAGGTTCAAATCATTGAAAATTAGAGTGTCAGTCCCCTTGTACTTAAGTCGGCATTGTGCCTTTTGTATTAAATTGGGATGCAATTTCTGTGTATCATCGTCAATAAGAAGGTCCAAGGTATACAGTAAATCTGAAGTGAAGCATCGGAATCTAAAACTGGACACGCAGGGGAGGTTCAAATCATTGAAAATTATAGAGTCAGTCCTCTTGTACTTAAGTCGGCATTGTGCCTTTTGTATTAAATTCGGATGCAATATCTGTGTTTCATCGTCAATAAGAAGGTCCAAGGTATACAGTAAAACTGAAGTGAAGCATCGGAATCTAAAACTGGACTCACAGGAGAGGTTCAAATCATAGTATATTTGAGTGACAGTCCTCTTGTACTTAAGTCGGCATTGTGCCTTTTGTATTAAATTAGGATGCAATTTCTGTGTTTCATCGTCAATAAAAAGTCCAAGGTTACAGTAAACCTGAAGTGAAGCATCGGAATCTAAAACTGGACTCGCAGGGGAGGTTCAAATCATAGAATATTGTAGAGTCAGTCCTTTTGTACTTAAGTCGGCATTGTGCCTTTTGTATTAAATTCGGATGCAATTTCTGTGTTTCATCGTCATTAAGAAGGTCCAAGGTATACAGTAAACCTGAAGTGAAGCATCGGAATCTAAAACTGGACTCACAGGAGAGAGTCAAATCATAGAAAGGTAGAGTGTCAGTCCTCTTGTACTTAAGTCGGTATTGTGCCTTTTGTATTAAATTCGGATGCAATTTCTATGTTTCATCGTCAATAAGAAGGTCCAAGGGATACAGCAAACCTGAAGTGAAGCATCGGAATCTAAAACTGGACTCACAGGAGAGGTTCGAATCGTAGAAAGTTAGTGTGTCAGTCCTCTTGTACTTAAGTCGGCTTTGTGCCTTTTTTTTTAAATTCGGATGCAATTTCTGTGTTTCATCGTCAATAAGAAGGTCCAAGGTATACAGTTAACCTGAAGTGAGGCATCGGAATCTAAAACTGGACTCGCAGGGGAGGTTCAAATCATAGAAAGTTATAGTGTCAGTCCTCTTGTACTTAAGTCGGCAATGTGCCTTTTGTATTAAATTAGGATGCAATTTCTATGTTTCATCGTCAATAAGAAGGTCCAAGGGATACAGTAAACCTGACGTGAAGCATCGGAATCTAAAACTGGACTCACAAGAGAGGTTCAAATCATAGAAAGTTAGAGTGTCAGTCCTCTTGTACTTAAGTCGGCATAGTGCCTTTTGTATTATATTCGGATGCAATTTCTGTGTTTCAACGTCATTAAGAAGGTCCAAGGGGTACAGTAAACTTGAAGTGAAGCATCGGAATCTAAAATAGGACTCACAGGAGAGGTTCAAATCATAGAAAGTTTGAGTGTCAGTCCTCTTGTACTTAAGACGGCAATGTGCCTTTTGGATAAAATTCGGATGCAATTTCTGTGTTCCATCGTCAATAAGAAGGTCCAAGGATACAGTTAACCTGAAGTGAGGCATCGGAAACTAAAACTGGACTCGCAGGGGAGGTTCAAATCATAGAAAATTAGAGAGTCAGTCCTCTTGTACTTAAGTCGGCATTGTGCCTTTTGTATTAAATTCGGATGCAATTTCTGTGTTTCATTGTCAATATGAAGGTCCAGGGTATACATTAAACCTGAAGTGAAGCATCGGAAACCATAACTTGACTCACAGGAGAGGTTCAAATCATTGAAAATTAGAGTGTCAGTCCCCTTGTACTTAAGTCGGCATTGTGCCTTTTGTATTAAATTGGGATGCAATTTCTGTGTATCATCGTCAATAAGAAGGTCCAAGGTATACAGTAAATCTGAAGTGAAGCATCGGAATCTAAAACTGGACTCGCACGGGAGGTTCAAATCATTGAAAATCATAGAGTCAGTCCTCTTGTACTTAAGTCGGCATTGTGCCTTTTGTATTAAATTCGGATGCAATTTCTGTGTTTCATCGTCAATAAGAAGGTCCAAGGTATACAGTAAACCTGAAGTGAAGCATCGGAATCTAAAACTGGACTCACAGGAGAGGTTCAAATCATAGTATATTTGGGTGACAGTCCTCTTGTACTTAAGTCGGCATTGTGCCTTTTGTATTAAATTAGGATGCAATTTCTGTGTTTCATCGTCATTAAGAAGGTCCAAGGTATACAGTAAACCTGAAGTGAAGCATCGGAATCTAAAACTGGACTCACAGGAGAGAGTCAAATCATAGAAAGGTAGAGTGTCAGTCCTCTTGTACTTAAGTCGGTATTGTGCCTTTTGTATTAAATTCGGATGCAATTTCTATGTTTCATCGTCAATAAGAAGGTCCAAGGGATACAGCAAACCTGAAGTGAAGCATCGGAATCTAAAACTGGACTCACAGGAGAGGTTCGAATCGTAGAAAGTTTGTGTGTCAGTCCTCTTGTACTTAAGTCGGCTTTGTGCCTTTTTTTTTAAATTCGGATGCAATTTCTGTGTTTCATCGTCAATAAGAAGGTCCAAGGTATACAGTTAACCTGAAGTGAGGCATCGGAATCTAAAACTGGACTCGCAGGGGAGGTTCAAATCATAGAAAGTTATAGTGTCAGTCCTCTTGTACTTAAGTCGGCAATGTGCCTTTTGTATTAAATTGGGATGCAATTTCTATGTTTCATCGTCAATAAGAAGGTCCAAGGGATACAGTAAACCTGACGTGAAGCATCGGAATCTAAAACTGGACTCACAAGAGAGGTTCAAATCATAGAAAGTTAGAGTGTCAGTCCTCTTGTACTTTAGTCGGCATTGTGCTTTTTGTATTAAATTCGGATGCAATTTCTGTGTTTCATCGTCAATAAGAACGGCCGAGGTATACAGTAAACCTGAAGTGAAGCATCGGAATCTAAAACTGGACTCACAGGAGAGGTTCAAATCATAGAAAGTTAGAGTGTCAGTCCTCTTGTACTTAAGTCGGCATAGTGCCTTTTGTATTATATTCGGATGCAATTTCTGTGTTTCAACGTCATTAAGAAGGTCCAAGGGGTACAGTAAACTTGAAGTGAAGCATCGGAATCTAAAATAGGACTCACAGGAGAGGTTCAAATCATAGAAAGTTTGAGTGTCAGTCCTCTTGTACTTAAGACGGCAATGTGCCTTTTGGATAAAATTCGGATGCAATTTCTGTGTTCCATCGTCAATACGAAGGTCCAAGGATACAGTTAACCTGAAGTGAGGCATCGGAATCTAAAACTGGACTCGCAGGGGAGGTTCAAATCATAGAAAATTAGAGAGTCAGTCCTCTTGTACTTAAGTCGGCATTGTGCCTTTTGTATTAAATTCGGATGCAATTTCTGTGTTTCATTGTCAATATGAAGGTCCAGGGTATACATTAAACCTGAAGTGAAGCATCGGAAACCAAAACTTGACTCACAGGAGAGGTTCAAATCATTGAAAATTAGAGTGTCAGTCCCCTTGTACTTAAGTCGGCATTGTGCCTTTTGTATTAAATTGGGATGCAATTTCTGTGTATCATCGTCAATAAGAAGGTCCAAGGTATACAGTAAATCTGAAGTGAAGCATCGGAATCTAAAACTGGACTCGCACGGGAGGTTCAAATCATTGAAAATCATAGAGTCAGTCCTCTTGTACTTAAGTCGGCATTGTGCCTTTTGTATTAAATTAGGATGCAATTTCTGTGTTTCATCGTCAATAAAAAGTCCATGGTTACAGTAAACCTGAAGTGAAGCATCGGAATCTAAAACTGGACTCGCAGGGGAAGTTCAAATCATAGAATATTGTAGAGTCAGTCCTCTTGTACTTAAGTCGGCATTGTGCCTTTTGTATTAAATTCGGATGCAATTTCTGTGTTTCATCGTCATTAAGAAGGTCCAAGGTATACAGTAAACCTGAAGTGAAGCATCGGAATCTAAAACTGGACTCACAGGAGAGAGTCAAATCATAGAAAGGTAGTGTGTCAGTCCTCTTGTACTTAAGTCGGTATTGTGCCTTTTGTATTAAATTCGGATGCAATTTCTATGTTTCATCGTCAATAAGAAGGGCCAAGGGATACAGCAAACCTGAAGTGAAGCATCGGAATCTAAAACTGGACTCACAGGAGAGGTTCGAATCGTAGAAAGTTAGTGTGTCAGTCCTCTTGTACTTAAGTCGGCTTTGTGCTTTTTTTTAAAATTCCGATGCAATTTCTGTGTTTCATCGTCAATAAGAAGGTCCAAGGTATACAGTTAACCTGAAGTGAGGCATCGGAATCTAAAACTGGACTCGCAGGGGAGGTTCAAATCATAGAAAGTTATAGTGTCAGTCCTCTTGTACTTAAGTCGGCAATGTGCCTTTTGTATTAAATTGGGATGCAATTTCTATGTTTCATCGTCAATAAGAAGGTCCAAGGGATACAGTAAACCTGACGTGAAGCATCGGAATCTAAAACTGGACTCACAAGAGAGGTTCAAATCATAGAAAGTTAGAGTGTCAGTCCTCTTGTACTTTAGTCGACATTGTGCTTTTTGTATTAAATTCGGATGCAATTTCTGTGTTTCATCGTCAATAAGAACGGCCGAGGTATACAGTAAACCTGAAGTGAAGCATCGGAATCTAAAACTGGACTCACAGGAGAGGTTCAAATCATAGAAAGTTAGAGTGTCAGTCCTCTTGTACTTAAGTCGTCATAGTGCCTTTTGTATTATATTCGGATGCAATTTCTGTGTTTCAACGTCAATAAGAAGGTCCAAGGGGTACAGTAAACTTGAAGTGAAGCATCGGAATCTAAAATAGGACTCACAGGAGAGGTTCAAATCATAGAAAGTTAGAGTGTCAGTCCTCTTGTACTTAAGTCGGCAATGTGCCTTTTGGATAAAATTCGGATGCAATTTCTGTGTTCCATCGGCAATAAGAAGGTCCAAGGATACAGTTAACCTGAAGTGAGGCATCGGAATCTAAAACTGGACTCGCAGGGGAGGTTCAAATCATAGAAAATTAGAGAGTCAGTCCTCTTGTACTTAAGTCGGCATTGTGCCTTTTGTATTAAATTCGGATGCAATTTCTGTGTTTCATCGTCAATAAGAACGTCCAAGGTATACAGTAAACCTGAAGTGAAGCATCGGAATCTAAAACTGGACTCGCAGGGGAGGTTCAAATCGTAGAAAATTAGAGAGTCAGTCCTCTTCTACGTAAGTCGGCATTGTGCCTTTTGTATTAAATTGTGATGCAATTTCTGCGTTTCATCGTCAATAAGAAGGTCCAAGGTATACAGTAAACCTGAAGTGGAGCATCGGAATCTAAAACTGGATTCACAGGAGAGGTTCAAAATCGTAGAAGGTTAGTGTGTCAGTCCTCTTGTACTTAAGTCGGCATTGTGCATTTCGTATTAAATTCGGATGCTATCTCTGTGCTTCATCGTCAATAAGATGGTCCAAGGTATACAGTAAACCTTAAGTGAAGCATCGGAATCTAAAACTGGACTCACAGGAGAGGTTCAAATCATAGGAAATTAGACTGTCAGTAATCTTGTACTTAAGTCGGCATTGTGCCTTTTGTATTGAATTCGGATGCAATTTCTGTGTTTCATCGTCAATAAGAAGGTCCAAGGTATACAGTAAACCTGAAGTGAAGCATCGGAATCTAAAACTGGACTCACAGGAGATGTTCAAATCATAGTATATTTGAGTGACAGTCCTCTTGTACTTAAGTCGGCATTGTGCCTTTTGTATTAAATTAGGATGCAATTTCTGTGTTTCATCGTCAATAAAAAGTCCAAGGATACAGTAAACCTGAAGTGAAGCATCGGAATCTAAAACTGGACTCGCAGGGAAGGTTCAATTCATAGAATATTGTAGAGTCAGTCCTCTTGTACTTAAGTCGGCATTGTGCCTTTTGTATTAAATTCGGATGCAATTTCTGTGTTTCATCGTCATTAAGAAGGTCCAAGGTATACAGTAAACCTGAAGTGAAGCATCGGAATCTAAAACTGGACTCACAGGAGAGAGTCAAATCATAGAAAGGTAGAGTGTCAGTCCTCTTGTACTTAAGTCGGTATTGTGCCTTTTGTATTAAGTTCGGATGCAATTTCTATGTTTCATCGTCAATAAGAAGGTCCAAGGGATACTGCAAACCTAAAGTGAAGCATCGGAATCTAAAACTGGACTCACAGGAGAGGTTCGAATCGTAGAAAGTTAGTGTGTCAGTCCTCTTGTACTTAAGTCGGCTTTGTGCCTTTTTTTTTTAAATTCGGATGCAATTTCTGTGTTTCATCGTCAATAAGAAGGTCCAAGGTATACAGTAAACCTGAAGTGAAGCATCGGAATCTAAAACTGGCCTCACAGGAGAGGTTCAAATCATAGAAAGTTATAGTGTCAGTCCTCTTGTACTTAAGTCGGCAATGTGCCATTTGTATTAAATTGGGATGCAATTTCTATGTTTCATCGTCAATAAGAAGGTCCAAGGGATACAGTAATCCTGACGTGAAGCATCGGAATCTAAAACTGGTCTCACAGGAGAGGTTCAAATCATAGAAAATTAGAGAGTCAGTCCTCTTGTACTTAAGTCGGCATTGTGCCTTTTGTATTAAATTCGGATGCAATTTCTGTGTTTCATCGTCAATAAGAAGGTCCAAGGTATACAGTAAACCTGAAGTGAAGCATCGGAATCTAAAACTGGACTCGCAGGGGAGGTTCAAATCATAGAAAATTAGAGAGTCAGTCCTCTTCTACGTAAGTCGGCATTGTGCCTTTTGTATTAAATTGTAATGCAATTTCTGCGTTTCATCGTCAATAAGAAGGTCCAAGGTATACAGTAAACCTGAAGTGGAGCATCGGAATCTAAAACTGGACTCACAGGAGAGGTTCAAAATCGTAGAAGGTTAGTGTGTCAGTCCTCTTGTACTTAAGTCGGCATTGTGCATTTCGTATTAAATTCGGATGCTATCTCTGTGCTTCATCGTCAATAAGAAGGTCCAAGGTATACAGTAAACCTTAAGTGAAGCATCGGAATCTAAAACTGGACTCACAGGAGAGGTTCAAATCATAGGAAATTAGACTGTCAGTAATCTTGTACTTAAGTCGGCATTGTGCCTTTTGTATTGAATTCGGATGCAATTTCTGTGTTTCATCGTCAATAAGAAGGTCCAAGGTATACAGTAAACCTGAAGTGAAGCATCGGAATCTAAAACTGGACTCACAGGAGAGGTTCAAATCATAGTATATTTGAGTGACAGTCCTCTTGTACTTAAGTCGGCATTGTGCCTTTTGTATTAAATTAGGATGCAATTTCTGTGTTTCATCGTCAATAAAAAGTCCAAGGATACAGTAAACCTGAAGTGAAGCATCGGAATCTAAAACTGGACTCGCAGGGACGGTTCAATTCATAGAATATTGTAGAGTCAGTCCTCTTGTACTTAAGTCGGCATTGTGCCTTTTGTATTAAATTCGGATGCAATTTCTGTGTTTCATCGTCATTAAGAAGGTCCAAGGTATACAGTAAACCTGAAGTGAAGCATCGGAATCTAAAACTGGACTCACAGGAGAGAGTCAAATCATAGAAAGGTAGAGTGTCAGTCCTCTTGTACTTAAGTCGGTATTGTGCCTTTTGTATTAAATTCGGATGCAATTTCTATGTTTCATCGTCAATAAGAAGGTCCAAGGGATACAGCAAACCTAAAGTGAAGCATCGGAATCTAAAACTGGACTCACAGGAGAGGTTCGAATCGTAGAAAGTTAGTGTGTCAGTCCTCTTGTACTTAAGTCGGCTTTGTGCCTTTTTTTTTTTTAAATTCGGATGCAATTTCTGTGTTTCATCGTCAATAAGAAGGTCCAAGGTATACAGTAAACCTGAAGTGAAGCATCGGAATCTAAAACTGGCCTCACAGGAGAGGTTCAAATCATAGAAAGTTATAGTGTCAGTCCTCTTGTACTTAAGTCGGCAATGTGCCATTTGTATTAAATTGGGATGCAATTTCTATGTTTCATCGTCAATAAGAAGGTCCAAGGGATACAGTAATCCTGACGTGAAGCATCGGAATCTAAAACTGGTCTCACAGGAGAGGTTCAAATCATAGAAAGTTAGAGTGTCAGTCCTCTTGTACTTAAGTCGGCATTGTGCCTTTTGGATTAAATTCGGATGCAATTTCTGTGTTTCATTGTCAATATGAAGGTCCAGGGTATACATTAAACCTGAAGTGAAGCATCGGAAACCAAAACTGCACTCACAGGAGAGGTTCAAATCATTGAAAATTAGAGTGTCAGTCCTCTTGTACTTATGTCGGCATTGTGCCTTTTGTATTAAATTGGGATGCTATTTCTGTGTATCATCGTCAATAAGAAGGTCCAAGGTATACAGTAAACCTGAAGTGAAGCATCGGAATCTAAAACTGGACTCGCTGGGGAGGTTCAAATCATTGAAAATTATAGAGTCAGTCCTCTTGTACTTAAGTCGGCATTGTGCCTTTTGTATTAAATTCGGATGCAATTTCTGTGTTTCATCGTCAATAAGAAGGTCCAAGGTATACAGTAAACCTGAAGTGAAGCATCGGAATCTAAAACTGGACTCACAGGAGAGGTTCAAATCATAGTATATTTGAGTGACAGTCCTCTTGTACTTAAGTCGGCATTGTGCCTTTTGTATTAAATTAGGATGCAATTTCTGTGTTTCATCGTCAATAAAAAGTCCAAGAATACAGTAAACCTGAAGTGAAGCATCGGAATCTAAAACTGGACTCGCAGGGATGGTTCAAATCATAGAATATATTGTAGAGTCAGTCCTCTTGTACTTAAGTCGGCATTGTTCCTTTTGTATTAAATTCGGATGCAATTTCTGTGTTTCATCGTCATTAAGAAGGTCCAAGGTATACAGTAAACCTGAAGTGAAGCATCGGAATCTAAAACTGGACTCACAGGAGAGAGTCAAATCATAGAAAGGTAGAGTGTCAGTCCTCTTGTACTTAAGTCGGTATTGTGCCTTTTGGATTAAATTCGGATGCAATTTCTATGTTTCATCGTCAATAAGAAGGTCCAAGGGATACAGCAAACCTGAAATGAAGCATCGGAATTTAAAACTGGACTCACAGGAGAGGTTCGAATCGTAGAAAGTTAGTGTGTCAGTCCTCTTGTACTTAAGTCGGCTTTGTGCCTTTTTTTTTAAATTCGGATGCAATTTCTGTGTTTCATCGTCAATAAGAAGGTCCAAGGTATACAGTAAACCTGAAGTGAAGCATCGGAATCTGAAACTGGCCTCACAGGAGAGGTTCAAATCATAGAAAGTTATAGTGTCAGTCCTCTTGTACTTAAGTCGCCAATGTGCCTTTTGTATTAAATTGGGATGCAATTTCTATGTTTCATCGTCAATAAGAAGTTCCAAGGGATACAGTAAACCTGACGTGAAGCATTGGAATCTAAAACTGGTCTCACAAGAGAGGTTCAAATCATAGAAAGTTAGAGTGTCAGTCCTCTTGTACTTTAGTCTTCATTGTGCCTTTTGTATTAAATTCGGATTCAATTTCTGTGTTTCTTCGTCAATAAGAAGGTCCAAGGATACAGTAAACCTGAAGTGAAGCATCGGAATCTAAAACTGGACTCACAGGAAAAGTTCAAATCATAGAAAGTTAGAGTGTCAGTCCTCTTGTACTTATGTCGGCATTGTGCCTGTTGTATTAAATTCGGATGCAATTTCTGTGTTTCATCGTCAATAAGAAGGTCCAAGGGATACAGTAAACAAGGAGTGCAGCATCGGAATCTAAAACTAGACCCACAGGAGAGGTTCAAATCATAGAACTTTAGAGTGTCAGTCCTTTTGCACTTAAGTCGGCATTGTGCCTTTTGTATTAAAATCGGATGCAATTTCTGTGTTTCATCGTCAATAAGAAGGTCGAAGGGATACAGCAAACCTGAAGTGAAGCATTGGAATCTAAAACTGGACTCACAAGAGAGGTTCAAATCATAGAAAGTTAGAGTGTCAGTCCTCTTGTACTTTAGTCTGCATTGTGCGTTTTGTATTAAATTCGGGTGCAATTTCTGTGTTTCATCGTCAATAAGAACGTCTGAGGTATACAGTAAACCTGAAGTGAAGCATCGGAATCTAAAACTGGACTCACAGGAGAGGTTCAAATCATAGAAAATTAGAGTGTCAGTCCTCTTGTACTTAAGTCGGCATTGTGCCTTTTGTGTTAAATTCGGATGCAATTTCAGTGTTTCATCGACAATAAGAAGGTCCAGGGTATACATTAAACCTGAAGTGCAGCATCGGAAACCCAAACTGGACTCTCAGGACAGGTTCAAATCACTGAAATTTAGAGTGTCAGTCCTCTTGTACTTAAGCCGGCATTGTGCCTTTTGTATTAAATTCGGATGCAATTTCTGTGTTTCATCGTCAATGAGACGGTCCAAGGTATACAGTAAACCGCACGTGAACCATCGGAATCTAAAACTGGACCCACAGGAGAGAATAAAATCATAGAAACTTATAGAGTCAGTCCTCTTGTACTTATGTCGGCATTGTGCATTTTGTATTAAATTCGGATGCAATTTCTGTGTTTCATCGTCAATAAGAGGGTCCAAGGGATACAGTAAACAAGGAGTGAAGCATCGGAATCTAAAACTAGACTCACAGGAGAGGTTCAAATCATAGAAATTTAGAGTGTCAGTCCTTTTGCACTTAAGTCGGCATTGTGCCTTTTGAATTAAATTCGGATGCAACTTCTGTGTTTCATCGCCATAAGAAGGTCCAAGGTATACAGTAAACCTGAAGTAAAGCATCCTAATCTAAAACTGGACTCACAGGAGAGGTTCAAACCATAGAAAGTTAGAGTGTCAGTCTTCTTGTACTTAAGTCGTCATTATGGTTTGGTATTACATTCGGATGCAATTTCTGTGTTTCATCGTCAATAAGAAGGTCCAAGGGATACAGTAAAACTGAAGGGAAGCATCGGAATCTAAAACTGGTCTCACATGAGGGGATCAAATCATAGAAAGTTAGAGTGTCAGTAATCTTGTACTTAAGTCGGCATTGTGCCTATTGTATTAAATTCGGATGCAATTTCTGTGTTCCATCGTCAATAAGAACGTCCAAGGTATACAGTAAACCTGAAGTGGAGCATCGGAATCTAAAACTGAACTCACAGGAGACGTTCAAATCATAGAAAGTTAGAGTGTCAGTCCTCTTGTACTTAAGTCGGCATTGTGCATTTTGTATTAAATTCGGATGCAATTACTGTGTTTCATTGTCAATATGAAGGTCCAGGGTATACATTAAACCTGAAGTGAAGCATCGGAATCTAAAACTGGACTCGCAGGAGAGGTTCAAATCATAGAAAATTAGAGAGTCAGTCCTCTTCTACGTAAGTCGGCATTGTGCCTTTTGTATTACATTGTGATGCAATTTCTGCGTTTCATCGTCAATAAGAAGGTCCAAGGTATACAGTAAACCTGAAGTGGAGCATCGGAATCTAAAACTGGACTCACAGGAGAGGTTCAAAATCGTAGAAGGTTAGTGTGTCAGTCCTCTTGTACTTCAGTCGGCATTGTGCCTTTTGTATTGAATTCGGATGCAATTTCTGTGTTCCATCGTCAATAAGAGGGTCCAAGGGATACAGTAAACCTGAAGTGAAGCATCGGAATCTAAAACTGGACTCACAGGACAGGTTCAAATCATAGAAAGCTAGAGTGTCAGTCCTCTTGTACTTAAGTCGGCATTGTGCCTTTTGGATTAAATTCGGATGCAATTTCTGTGTTTCATTGTCAATATGAAGGTCCAGGGTATACATTAAACCTGAAGTGAAGCATCGGAAACCAAAACTGGATTCACAGGAGAGGTTCAAATCATTGAAAATTAGAGTGTCAGTCCCCTTGTACTTAAGTCGGCATTGTGCCTTTTGTATTAAATTGGGATGCAATTTCTGTGTATCATCGTCAATAAGAAGGTCCAAGGTATACAGTAAATCTGAAGTGAAGCATCGGAATCTAAAACTGGACTCGCAGGGGAGGTACAAATCATTGAAAATTATAGAGTCAGTCCTCTTGTACTTAAGTCGGCATTGTGCCTTTTGTATTAAATTCGGATGCAATTTCTGTGTTTCATCGTCAATAAGAAGGTCCAAGGTATACAGTAAACCTGAAGTGAAGCATCGGAATCTAAAACTGGACTCACAGGAGAGGTTCAAATCATAGTATATTTGAGTGACGGTCCTCTTGTACTTAAGTCGGCATTGTGCCTTTTGTATTAAATTAGGATGCAATTTCTGTGTTTCATCGTCAATAAGAAGGTCCAAGGGATACAGCAAACCTGAAGTGAAGCATCGGAATCTAAAACTGGACTCACAGGAGAGGTTCGAATCGTAGAAAGTTAGTGTGTCAGTCCTCTTGTACTTAAGTCGGCTTTGTGCCTTTTTTTTTAAATTCGGATGCAATTTCTGTGTTTCATCGTCAATAAGAAGGTCCAAGGTATACAGTTAACCTGAAGTGAGGCATCGGAATCTAAAACTGGACTCGCAGGGGAGGTTCAAATCATAGAAAGATAGAGTGTCAGTCCTCTTGTACTTTAGTCGGCATTGTGCTTTTTGTATTAAATTCGGATGCAATTTCTGTGTTTCATCGTCAATAAGAACGGCCGAGCTATACAGTAAACCTGAAGTGAAGCATCGGAATCTAAAACTGGACTCACAGGAGAGGTTCAAATCATAGAAAGTTAGAGTGTCAGTCCTCTTGTACTTAAGTCGGCATAGTGCCTTTTGTATTATATTCGGATGCAATTTCTGTGTTTCAACGTCAATAAGAAGGTCCAAGGGGTACAGTAAACTTGAAGTGAAGCATCGGAATCTAAAATAGGACTCACAGGAGAGGTTCAAATCATAGAATGTTAGAGTGTCAGTCCTCTTGTACTTAAGTCGGCAATGTGCCCTTTGGATAAAATTCGGATGCAATTTCTGTGTTCCATCGTCAATAAGAAGGTCCAAGGATACAGTTAACCTGAAGTGAGGCATCGGAATCTAAAACTGGACTCGCAGGGGAGGTTCAAATCATAGAAAATTAGAGAGTCAGTCCTCTTGTACTTAAGTCGGCATTGTGCCTTTTGTATTAAATTCGGATGCAATTTCTGTGTTTCATCGTCAATAAGAAGGTCCAAGGTATACAGTAAACCTGAAGTGAAGCATCGGAATCTAAAACTGGACTCGCAGGGGAGGTTCAAATCATAGAAAATTAGAGAGTCAGTCCTCTTCTACGTAAGTCGGCATTGTGCCTTTTGTATTAAATTGTGATGCAATTTCTGCGTTTCATCGTCAATAAGAAGGTCCAAGGTATACAGTAAACCTGAAGTGGAGCATCGGAATCTAAAACTGGACTCACAGGAGAGGTTCAAAATCGTAGAAGGTTAGTGTGTCAGTCCTCTTGTACTTAAGTCGGCATTGTGCATTTCGTATTAAATTCGGATGCTATCTCTGTGCTTCGTCGTCAATAAGAAGGTCCAAGGTATACAGTAAACCTTAAGTGAAGCATCGGAATCTAAAACTGGACTCACAGGAGAGGTTCAAATCATAGGAAGTTAGACTGTCAGTAATCTTGTACTTAAGTCGGCATTGTGCCTTTTGTATTGAATTCGGATGCAATTTCTGTGTTTCATCGTCAATAAGAAGGTCCAAGGTATACAGTAAACCTGAAGTGAAGCATCGGAATCTAAAACTGGACTCACAGGAGAGGTTCAAATCATAGTATATTTGAGTGACAGTCCGCTTGTACTTAAGTCGGCATTGTGCCTTTTGTATTAAATTAGGATGCAATTTCTGTGTTTCATCGTCAATAAAAAGTCCAAGGATACAGTAAACCTGAAGTGAAGCATCGGAATCTAAAACTGGACTCGCAGGAAAGGTTCAATTCATAGAATATTGTAGAGTCAGTCCTCTTGTACTTAAGTCGGCATTGTGCCTTTTGTATTAAATTCGGATGCAATTTCTGTGTTTCATCGTCATTAAGAAGGTCCAAGGTATACAGTAAACCTGAAGTGAAGCATCGGAATCTAAAACTGGACTCACGGGAGAGAGTCAAATCATAGAAAGGTTGAGTGTCAGTCCTCTTGTACTTAGGTCGGTATTGTGCCTTTTGTATTAAATTCGGATGCAATTTCTATGTTTCATCGTCAATAAGAAAGTCCAAGGGATACAGCAAACCTAAAGTGAAGCACCGGAATTTAAAACTGGACTCACAGGAGAGGTTCGAATCGTAGAAAGTTAGTGTGTCAGTCCTCTTGTACTTAAGTCGGCTTTGTGCCTTTTTTTTTAAAATTCGGATGCAATTTCTGTGTTTCATCGTCAATACGAAGGTCCAAGGTATACAGTAAACCTGAAGTGAAGCATCGGAATCTAAAACTGGCCTCACAGGAGAGGTTCAAATCATAGAAAGTTATAGTGTCAGTCCTCTTGTACTTAAGTCGGCAATGTGCCATTTGTATTGAATTGGGATGCAATTTCTATGTTTCATCGTCAATAAGAAGGTCCAAGGGATACAGTAATCCTGACGTGAAGCATCGGAATCTAAAACTGGTCTCACAGGAGAGGTTCAAATCATAGAAAGTTAGAGTGTCAGTCCTCTTGTACTTAAGACGGCATTGTGCCTTTTGGATTAAATTCGGATGCAATTTCTGTGTTTCATTGTCAATATGAAGGTCCAGGGTATACATTAAACCTGAAGTGAAGCACCGGAAACCAAAACTGCACTCACAGGAGAGGTTCAAATCATTGAAAATTAGAGTGTCAGTCCTCTTGTACTTATGTCGGCATTGTGCCTATTGTATTAAATTGGGATGCAATTTCTGTGTATCATCGTCAATAAGAAGGTCCAAGGTATACAGTAAACCTGAAGTGAAGCATCGGAATCTAAAACCTGACTCGCTGGGGAGGTTCAAATCATTGAAAATTATAGAGTCCGTCCTCTTGTACTTAAGTCGGCATTGTGCCTTTTGTATTAAATTCGGATGCAATTTCTGTGTTTCATCGTCAATAAGAATGTCCAAGGTATACAGTAAACCTGAAGTGAAGCATCGGAGTCTAAAACTGGACTCACAGGAGAGGTTCAAATCATAGTATATTTGAGTGACAGTCCTCTTGTACTTAAGTCGGCATTGTGCCTTTTGTATTAAATTAGGATGCAATTTCTGTGTTTCATCGTCAATAAAAAGTCCAAGGATACAGTAAACCTGAAGTGAAGCATCGGAATCTAAAACTGGACTAGCAGGGATGGTTCAAATCATAGAATATTGTAGAGTCAGTCCTCTTGTACTTAAGTCGGCATTGTGCCTTTTGTATTAAATTCGGATGCAATTTCTGTGTTTCATCGTCATTAAGAAGGTCCAAGGTATACAGTAAACCTGAAGTGAAGCATCGGAATCTAAAACTGGACTCACAGGAGAGAGTCAAATCATAGAAAGGTAGAGTGTCAGTCCTCTTGTACTTAAGTCGGAATTGTGCCTTTTGGATTATATTCGGATGCAATTTCTATGTTTCATCGCCAATAAGAAGGTCCAAGGGATACAGCAAACCTGAAATGAAGCATCGGAATTTAAAACTGGACTCACAGGAGAGGTTCGAATTGTAGAAAGTTAGTGTGTCAGTCCTCTTGTACTTAAGTCGGCTTTGTGCCTTTTTTTTTTTAATTCGGATGCAATTTCTGTGTTTCATCGTCAATAAGAAGGTCCAAGGTATACAGTAAACCTGAGGTGAAGCATCGGAATCTGAAACTGGCCTCACAGGAGAGGTTCAAATCATAGAAAGTTATAGTGTCAGTCCTCTTGTACTTAAGTCGGCAATGTGCCTTTTGTATTAAATTGGGATGCAATTTCAATGTTTCATCGTCAATAAGAAGTTCCAAGGGATACAGTAAACCTGACGTGAAGCATTGGAATCTAAAACTGGTCTCACAAGAGAGGTTCAAATCATAGAAAGTTAGAGTGTCAGTCCTCTTGTACTTTAGTCTTCATTG
Source organism: Schistocerca americana (assembly GCF_021461395.2). Lineage (NCBI taxonomy): Eukaryota > Metazoa > Arthropoda > Insecta > Orthoptera > Acrididae > Schistocerca > Schistocerca americana. Next base: position 695,699,963 of record NC_060123.1, read on the forward strand.
TGCCTTTTGTATTAAATTCGGATGCAATTTCTGTGTTTCATCGTCAATAAGAACGTCCGAGGTATACAGTAAACCTGAAGTGAAGCATCGGAATCGAAAACTGGACTCACAGGAGAGGTTCAAATCATAGAAAGTTAGAGTGTCAGTCCTCTTGTACTTAAGTCAGCATAGTGCCTTTTGTATCATATTCGGATGCAATTTCTGTGTTTCAACGTCAATAAGAAGGTCCAAGGGGTACAGTAAACCTGAAGTGAAGCATCGGAATCTAAAATTGGACTCACAGGAGAGGTTCAAATTATAGAAAGTTAGAGTGTCAGTCCTCTTGTACTTAAGTCGGCAATGTGCCTTTTGTATTAAATTCGGATTCAATTTCTGTGTTTCTTCGTCAATAAGAAGGTCCAAGGATACAGTAAACCTGAAGTGAAGCATCGGAATCTAAAACTGGACTCACAGGAAAAGTTCAAATCATAGAAAGTTAGTGTGTCAGTCCTCTTGTACTTATGTCGGCATTGTGCCTGTTGTATTAAATTCGGATGCAACTTCTGTGTTAGATCGTCAATAAGAAGGTCCAAGGTATACAGTAAACCGCAAGTGAACCATCGGAATCCAAAACTGGACCCACAGGAGAGGATCAAATCATAGAAAATTAGAGTCTCAGTCCTCTTGTACTTAAGTCGGCATTGTGCCTTTTGTATTAAAATCGGATGCAATTTCTGTGTTTCATCGTCAATAAGATGGTCCAAGGGATACAGCAAACCTGAAGTGTAGCATTGGAATCTAAAACTGGACTCACAAGAGAGGTTCAAATCATAGAAAGTTAGAGTGTCAGTCCTCTTGTACTTTAGTCTGCATTGTGCCTTTTGTATTAAATTCGGATGCAATTTCTGTGTTTCATCGTCAATAAGAACGTCTGAGGTATACAGTAAACCTGAAGTGAAGCATCGGAATCTAAAACTGGACTCACAGGAGAGGTTCAAAACATAGAAAATTAGAGTGTCAGTCCTCTTGTACTTAAGTCGGCATTGTGCCTTTTGTGTTAAATTCGGATGCAATTTCAGTGTTTCATCGACAATAAGAAGGTCCAGGGTATACATTAAACCTGAAGTGCAGCATCGGAAACCCAAACTGGACTCACAGGACAGGTTCAAATCACTGAAATTTAGAGTGTCAGTCCTCTTGTACTTAAGTCGGCATTGTGCCTTTTGTATTAAATTCGGATGCAATTTCTGTGTTTCATCGTCAATAAGACGGTCCAAGGTATACAGTAAACCGCACGTGAACCATCGGAATCTAAAACTGGACCCACAGGAGAGAATCAAATCATACAAAATTATAGAGTCAGTCCTCTTGCACTTATGTCGGCATTGTGCATTTTGTATTAAATTCGGATGCAATTTCTGTGTTTCATCGTCAATAAGAGGGTCCAAGGGATACAGTAAACAAGGAGTGAAGCATCGGAATCTAAAACTAGACTCACAGGAGAGGTTCAAATCATAGAAATTTAGAGTGCCAGTCCTTTTGCATTTAAGTCGGCATTGTGCCTTTTGAATTAAATTCGGATGCAATTTCTGTGTTTCATCGCCATAAGAAGGTCCAAGGTATACAGTAAACCTGAAGTAAAGCATCCTAATCTAAAACTGGACTCACAGGAGAGGTTCAAACCATAGAAAGTTGGAGTGTCAGTCTTCTTGTACTTAAGTCGGCATTATGGTTTGGTATTACATTCGGATGCAATTTCTGTGTTTCATCGTCAATAAGAAGGTCCAAGGGATACAGTAAAACTGAAGGGAAGCATCGGAATCTAAAACTGGTCTCACATGAGGGGATCAAATCATAGAAAGTTAGAGTGTCAGTAATCTTGTACTTAAGTCGGCATTGTGCCTATTGTATTAAATTCGGATGCAATTTCTGTGTTCCATCGTCAATAAGAACGTCCAAGGTATACAGTAAACCTGAAGTGGAGCATCGGAATCTAAAACTGAACTCACAGGAGAGGTTCAAATCATAGAAAGTAAGAGTGTCAGTCCTCTTGTACTTAAGTCGGCATTGTGCCTTTTGTATTAAATTTGGATGCAATTTCTGTGTTTCAACGTCAATAAGAAGTTCCAAGGGATACAGTAAACCTGAAGTGAAGCATCGGAATCTAAAACTGGACTCACAGGAGAGGTTCAAATCATAGAAAGTTAGAGTGTCAGTCCTCTTGTACTTAAGTCGGCATTGTGCCTTTTGTATTAAATTCGGATGCAATTTCTGTGTTTCATTGTCAATATGAAGGTACAGGGTATACATTAAACCTGAAGTGAAGCATGGGAAACCAAAACTGGACCCACAGGAGAGGTTCAAATCATTGAAAATTAGAGCATCAGTCCTCTTGTACTTAAGTCGGCATTGTGCCTTTTGTATTAAATTGGGATGCAATTTCTGTGTTTCATCGTCAATAAGAAGGTCCAAGGTATACAGTAAACCTGAAGTGAAGCATCGGAATCTAAAACTGGACTCGCAGGGGATGTTCAAATCATTGAAAATTATAGAGTCAGTCCTCTTGTACTTAAGTCGGCATTGTGCCTTTTGTATTAAATTCGGATGCAATTTCTGTGTTTCATCGTCAATAAGAAGGTCCAACGTTTACAGTAAACCTGAAGTGAAGCATCGGAATCTAAAACTGGACTCACAGGAGTGGTTCAAATCATAGTATATTTGAGTGACAGTCCTCTTGTACTTAAGTCGGCATTGAGCCTTTTGTATTAAATTAGGATGCAATTTCTGTGTTTCATCGTCAATAAAAAGTCCAAGGATACAGTAAACCTGAAGTGAAGCATCGGAATCTAAAACTGGACTCGCAGGGGAGGTTCAAATCATAGAAAATTCTAGAGTCAGTCCTCTTGTACTTAAGTCGGTATTGTGCCTTTTGTATTAAATTCGGATGCAATTTCTGTGTTTCATCGTCAATAAGAACGTCCGAGGTATACAGTAAACCTGAAGTGAAGCATCGGAATCGAAAACTGGACTCACTGGAGAGTTTCAAATCATAGAAAGTTACAGTGTCAGTCCACTTGTACTTAAGTCAGCATTGTGCCTTTTGTATCATATTCGGATGCAATTTCTGTGTTTCAACGTCAATAAGAAGGTCCAAGGGGTACAGTAAACCTGAAGTGAAGCATCGGAATCTAAAATTGGACTCACAGGAGAGGTTCAAATCATAGAAAGTTAGAGTGTCAGTCCACTTGTACTTAAGTCGGCAATGTGCCTTTTGTATTAAATTCGGATTCAATTTCTGTGTTTCTCCGTCAATAAGAAGGTCCAAGGTATACAGTAAACCTGAAGTGAAGCATCGGAATCTAAAACCGGACTCACACGAGAAGTTCAAATCATAGAAAGTTAGAGTGTCAGTCCTCTTGTACTTAAGTCGGCATTGTGGTTTGGTTTAAAATTGGGATGCAATTTCTGTGTTTCATCGTCAATAAGAAGGTCCAAGGGATACAGTAAACCTGAAGGGAAGCATCGGAATCTAAAACTGGTCTCACATGAGGGGATCAAATCATAGAAAGTTAGAGTGTCAGTCCTCTTGTACCTAAGTCGGCATTGTGCCTTTTGTATTAAATTCGGATGCAATTTCTGTGTTTCATCGACAATAAGAAGGTCCAGGGTATACATTAAACCTGAAGTGAAGCATCGGAAACCAAAACTGGACTCACAGGACAGGTTCAAATCATTGAAAATTTGAGTGTCCGTCCTCTTGTACTTAAGTCGGCATTCTGCCTTTTGTATTAAATTCGGATGCAATTTCTGTGTTTCATCATCAATAAGAAGGTCCAAGGATACAGTAAACCTGAAGTGAAGCATCGGAATCTAAAACTGGACTCGCAGGGGAGGTTCAAATCACAGAAAATTAGAGAGTCAGTCCTCTTGTACTTATGTCGGCATTGTGCCTTTTGTATTATGTTCGGATGCAATTTCTGTGTTTCATCGTCAATAAGAAGGCCCAAGGTATACTGTAAACCGCAAGTGAACCATCGGAATCTTAAACTGGACCCACAGGAGAGGATCAAATCATAGAAAATTAGAGTCTCAGTCCTCTTGTACTTAAGTCGGCATTGTGCATTTTGTATTAAATTCGGATGCAATTTCTGTGTTTCATCGTCAATAAGAAGGTCCAAGGGATACAGTAAACAAGGAGTGCAGCATCGGAATCTAAAACAAGACTCACAGGAGAGGTTCAAATCATAGAACTATTGGGTGTCAGTCCTTTTGCACTTAAGTCGGCATTGTGCCTTTTGTATTAAAATCGGATGCAATTTCTGTGTTTCATCGTCAATAAGAAGGTCCAAGGGATACAGCAAACCAGAAGTGAAGCATCGGAATCTAAAACTGGACTCACAAGAGACGTTCAAATCATAGAAACTTAGAGTGTCAGTCCTCTTGTACTTTAGTCGGCATTGTGCCTTTTGTATTAAATTCGGATGCAATTTCTGTGTTTCATCGTCAATAAGAATGTCGGAGTTATACAGTAAACCTGAAGTGAAGCATCGGAATCTAAAACTGGACTCACAGGAGAGGTTCAAATCATAGAAAGTTAGAGTGTCAGTCCTCTTGTACTTAAGTCGGCATTATGCCTTTTGTGTTAAATTCGGATGCAATTTCTGTGTGTCATCGACAATAAGAAGGTCCAGGGTATACATTAAACCTGAAGTGAAGCATCGGAAACCAAAACTGGACTCACAGGACAGGTTCAAATCATTGAAAATTAGAGTGTCAGTCCTCTTGTACTTAAGTCGGCATTGTGCCTTTTGTATTAAATTCGGATGCAATTTCTGTGTTTCATCGTCAATAAGAAGGTCCAAGGATACAGTATACCTGAAGTGAAGCATCGGAATCTAAAACTGGACTCGCAGGGGAGGTTCAAATCACAGAAAATTAGAGAGTCAGTCCTCTTCTACTTATGTCGGCATTGTGCCTTTTGTATTAAATTCAGATGCAATTTCTGTGTTTCATCGTCAATAAGATGGTCCAAGGGATACAGCAAACCTGAAGTGTAGCATTGGAATCTAAAACTGGACTCACAAGAGAGGTTCAAATCATAGAAAGTTAGAGTGTCAGTCCTCTTGTACTTTAGTCTGCATTGTGCCTTTTGTATTAAATTCGGATGCAATTTCTGTGTTTCATCGTCAATAAGAACGTCTGAGGTATACAGTAAACCTGAAGTGAAGCATCGGAATCTAAAACTGGACTCACAGGAGAGGTTCAAAACATAGAAAATTAGAGTGTCAGTCCTCTTGTACTTAAGTCGGCATTGTGCCTTTTGTGTTAAATTCGGATGCAATTTCAGTGTTTCATCGACAATAAGAAGGTCCAGGGTATACATTAAACCTGAAGTGCAGCATCGGAAACCCAAACTGGACTCACAGGACAGGTTCAAATCACTGAAATTTAGAGTGTCAGTCCTCTTGTACTTAAGTCGGCATTGTGCCTTTTGTATTAAATTCGGATGCAATTTCTGTGTTTCATCGTCAATAAGACGGTCCAAGGTATACAGTAAACCGCACGTGAACCATCGGAATCTAAAACTGGACCCACAGGAGAGAATCAAATCATACAAAATTATAGAGTCAGTCCTCTTGCACTTATGTCGGCATTGTGCATTTTGTATTAAATTCGGATGCAATTTCTGTGTTTCATCGTCAATAAGAGGGTCCAAGGGATACAGTAAACAAGGAGTGAAGCATCGGAATCTAAAACTAGACTCACAGGAGAGGTTCAAATCATAGAAATTTAGAGTGCCAGTCCTTTTGCATTTAAGTCGGCATTGTGCCTTTTGAATTAAATTCGGATGCAATTTCTGTGTTTCATCGCCATAAGAAGGTCCAAGGTATACAGTAAACCTGAAGTAAAGCATCCTAATCTAAAACTGGACTCACAGGAGAGGTTCAAACCATAGAAAGTTGGAGTGTCAGTCTTCTTGTACTTAAGTCGGCATTATGGTTTGGTATTACATTCGGATGCAATTTCTGTGTTTCATCGTCAATAAGAAGGTCCAAGGGATACAGTAAAACTGAAGGGAAGCATCGGAATCTAAAACTGGTCTCACATGAGGGGATCAAATCATAGAAAGTTAGAGTGTCAGTAATCTTGTACTTAAGTCGGCATTGTGCCTATTGTATTAAATTCGGATGCAATTTCTGTGTTCCATCGTCAATAAGAACGTCCAAGGTATACAGTAAACCTGAAGTGGAGCATCGGAATCTAAAACTGAACTCACAGGAGAGGTTCAAATCATAGAAAGTAAGAGTGTCAGTCCTCTTGTACTTAAGTCGGCATTGTGCCTTTTGTATTAAATTTGGATGCAATTTCTGTGTTTCAACGTCAATAAGAAGTTCCAAGGGATACAGTAAACCTGAAGTGAAGCATCGGAATCTAAAACTGGACTCACAGGAGAGGTTCAAATCAAAGAAAGTTAGAGTGTCAGTCCTCTTGTACTTAAGTCGGCATTGTGCCTTTTGTATTAAATTCGGATGCAATTTCTGTGTTTCATTGTCAATATGAAGGTACAGGGTATACATTAAACCTGAAGTGAAGCATGGGAAACCAAAACTGGACCCACAGGAGAGGTTCAAATCATTGAAAATTAGAGCATCAGTCCTCTTGTACTTAAGTCGGCATTGTGCCTTTTGTATTAAATTGGGATGCAATTTCTGTGTTTCATCGTCAATAAGAAGGTCCAAGGTATACAGTAAACCTGAAGTGAAGCATCGGAATCTAAAACTGGACTCGCAGGGGATGTTCAAATCATTGAAAATTATAGAGTCAGTCCTCTTGTACTTAAGTCGGCATTGTGCCTTTTGTATTAAATTCGGATGCAATTTCTGTGTTTCATCGTCAATAAGAAGGTCCAACGTTTACAGTAAACCTGAAGTGAAGCATCGGAATCTAAAACTGGACTCACAGGAGAGGTTCAAATCATAGTATATTTGAGTGACAGTCCTCTTGTACTTAAGTCGGCATTGAGCCTTTTGTATTAAATTAGGATGCAATTTCTGTGTTTCATCGTCAATAAAAAGTCCAAGGATACAGTAAACCTGAAGTGAAGCATCGGAATCTAAAACTGGACTCGCAGGGGAGGTTCAAATCATAGAAAATTCTAGAGTCAGTCCTCTTGTACTTAAGTCGGCATTGTGCCTTTTGTATTAAATTCGGATGCAATTTCTGTGTTTCATCGTCAATAAGAACGTCCGAGGTATACAGTAAACCTGAAGTGAAGCATCGGAATCGAAAACTGGACTCACTGGAGAGTTTCAAATCATAGAAAGTTACAGTGTCAGTCCACTTGTACTTAAGTCAGCATTGTGCCTTTTGTATCATATTCGGATGCAATTTCTGTGTTTCAACGTCAATAAGAAGGTCCAAGGGGTACAGTAAACCTGAAGTGAAGCATCGGAATCTAAAATTGGACTCACAGGAGAGGTTCAAATCATAGAAAGTTAGAGTGTCAGTCCACTTGTACTTAAGTCGGCAATGTGCCTTTTGTATTAAATTCGGATTCAATTTCTGTGTTTCTCCGTCAATAAGAAGGTCCAAGGTATACAGTAAACCTGAAGTGAAGCATCGGAATCTAAAACCGGACTCACACGAGAAGTTCAAATCATAGAAAGTTAGAGTGTCAGTCCTCTTGTACTTAAGTCGGCATTGTGGTTTGGTTTAAAATTGGGATGCAATTTCTGTGTTTCATCGTCAATAAGAAGGTCCAAGGGATACAGTAAACCTGAAGGGAAGCATCGGAATCTAAAACTGGTCTCACATGAGGGGATCAAATCATAGAAAGTTAGAGTGTCAGTCCTCTTGTACCTAAGTCGGCATTGTGCCTTTTGTATTAAATTCGGATGCAATTTCTGTGTTTCATCGACAATAAGAAGGTCCAGGGTATACATTAAACCTGAAGTGAAGCATCGGAAACCAAAACTGGACTCACAGGACAGGTTCAAATCATTGAAAATTTGAGTGTCCGTCCTCTTGTACTTAAGTCGGCATTCTGCCTTTTGTATTAAATTCGGATGCAATTTCTGTGTTTCATCATCAATAAGAAGGTCCAAGGATACAGTAAACCTGAAGTGAAGCATCGGAATCTAAAACTGGACTCGCAGGGGAGGTTCAAATCACAGAAAATTAGAGAGTCAGTCCTCTTGTACTTATGTCGGCATTGTGCCTTTTGTATTATGTTCGGATGCAATTTCTGTGTTTCATCGTCAATAAGAAGGCCCAAGGTATACTGTAAACCGCAAGTGAACCATCGGAATCTTAAACTGGACCCACAGGAGAGGATCAAATCATAGAAAATTAGAGTCTCAGTCCTCTTGTACTTAAGTCGGCATTGTGCATTTTGTATTAAATTCGGATGCAATTTCTGTGTTTCATCGTCAATAAGAAGGTCCAAGGGATACAGTAAACAAGGAGTGCAGCATCGGAATCTAAAACAAGACTCACAGGAGAGGTTCAAATCATAGAACTATTGGGTGTCAGTCCTTTTGCACTTAAGTCGGCATTGTGCCTTTTGTATTAAAATCGGATGCAATTTCTGTGTTTCATCGTCAATAAGAAGGTCCAAGGGATACAGCAAAACAGAAGTGAAGCATCGGAATCTAAAACTGGACTCACAAGAGACGTTCAAATCATAGAAAGTTAGAGTGTCAGTCCTCTTGTACTTTAGTCGGCATTGTGCCTTTTGTATTAAATTCGGATGCAATTTCTGTGTTTCATCGTCAATAAGAATGTCCGAGGTATACAGTAAACCTGAAGTGAAGCATCGGAATCTAAAACTGGACTCACAGGAGAGGTTCAAATCATAGAAAGTTAGAGTGTCAGTCCTCTTGTACTTAAGTCGGCATTATGCCTTTTGTGTTAAATTCGGATGCAATTTCTGTGTGTCATCGACAATAAGAAGGTCCAGGGTATACATTAAACCTGAAGTGAAGCATCGGAAACCAAAACTGGACTCACAGGACAGGTTCAAATCATTGAAAATTAGAGTGTCAGTCCTCTTGTACTTAAGTCGGCATTGTGCCTTTTGTATTAAATTCGGATGCAATTTCTGTGTTTCATCGTCAATAAGAAGGTCCAAGGATACAGTATACCTGAAGTGAAGCATCGGAATCTAAAACTGGACTCGCAGGGGAGGTTCAAATCACAGAAAAGTAGAGAGTCAGTCCTCTTCTACTTATGTCGGCATTGTGCCTTTTGTATTAAATTCAGATGCAATTTCTGTGTTTCATCGTGAATAAGAAGGTCCAAGGTAAACAGTAAACCGCACGTGTACCATCGGAATCTAAAACTGGACCCACAGGAGAGAATCAAATCATAGAAAATTAGAGAGTCAGTCCTCTTGTACTTATGTCGGCATTGTGCATTTTGTATTAAATTCGAATGCAATTTCTGTATTTCATCGTCAATAAGAGGGTCCAAGGGATACAGTAAACAAGGAGTGAAGCATCGGAATCTAAAACTAGACTCACAGGAGAGGTTCAAAATATAGAAATTTAGAGTGTCAGACCTTTTGGACTTAAGTCGGCATTGAGCCTTTTGTATTCAATTCGGATGCAATTTCTGTGTTTCACTGTCAATATGAAGGTCCAGGGTATACACTAAACCTGAAGTGAAGCATCGGAAACCAAAACTGGACTCACAGGAGAGGTTCAAATCATTGAAAATTAGAGTGTCAGTCCTCTTGTACTTAAGTCGGCATTGTGCCTTTTGTATAAAATTGGGATGCAATTTCTGTGTTTCATCGTCAATAAGACGGTCCAAGGATACGGTAAACCTGAAGTGAAGCATCGGAATCTAAAACTGGACTCGCAGGGGAGGTTCAAATCATAGAAAATTATAGAGTCAGTCCTCTTGTACTTAAGTCGGCAATGTGCCTTTTGTATTAAATTCGGATGCAATTTCTGTGTTTCATCGTCAATAAGAAGGTCCAAGGTATACAGTAAACCTGAAGTGAAGCATCGGAATCTAAAACTGGACTCACAGGAGAGGTTCAAATCATAGTATATTTGAGTGTCAGTCCTCTTGTACTTAAGTCGGCATTGTGCCTTTTGTATTAAATTCGGATGCATTTTCTGTGTTTCCTCGTCAATAAGAAGGTCCAAGGATACAGTAAACCTGAAGTGAAGCATCGGAATCTAAAACTGGACTCGCAGGGGAGGTTAAAATCATAGAAAATTGTAGAGTCAGTCCTCTTGTACTTAAGTCGGCATTGTACCTTTTGTGTTAAATTCGGATGCAATTTCTTGGTTTCATCGTCAATAAGAAGGTCCAAGGTATACAGTAAACCTGAAGTGAAGCATCGGAATCTAATACTGGACTCACAGGAGAGAGTCAAATCATTGAAAGGTAGAGTGTCAGTCCTCTTGTGCTTAAGTCGGTATTGTGCCTTTTGTATTAAATTCGGATGCAATTTCTATGATTCATCGTCAATAATAAGGTCCAAGGGATACAGTAAACCTGAAGGGGAAGCATCGGAATCTAAAACTGGACTCACAGGAGGGGTTCAAATCATAGACAGTTAGAGTGTCAGTCCTCTTGTACTTAAGTCGGCATTGTGCCTTTTGTATTAAATTTGGATGCAATTTCTGTGTTTCAACGTCAATAAGGAGGTCCAAGGGATACTATAAACCTGAAGTGAAGCATCGGAATCTAAAACTGGACTCACAGTACAGGTTCAAATCATTGAATATTAGAGTGTCAGTCCTCTTGTACTTAAGTCGGCATTGTGCCTATTGTATTAAATTCGGATGCAATTTCTGTGTTTCATCGTCAATAAGAAGGTCCAAGGATACAGCAAACCTGAAGTGAAGCATCGGATTCTAAAACTGGACTCGCAGGGTAGGTTCAAATCACAGAAAGTTAGAGAGTCAGTCCTCTTGTACTTATGTCGGCATTGTGCCTTTTGTATTAAATTCGGATGCAATTTCTGTGTTTCATCGTCAATAAGAAGGTGCAAGGTATACAGTAAACCGCAAGTGAACCATCGGAATCTAAAACTGGACCCACAGGAGAGGATCAAATCATAGAAAATTAGAGTGTCAGTCCCCTTGTACTTAAGTCGGCATTGTGCATTTTGTATTAAATTCGGATGCAATTTCTGTGTTTCATCGTCAATAAGAAGGTCCAAGGGATACAGTAAACAAGGAGTGTAGCATCGGAATCTAAAACTAGACTCACAGGAGAGGTTCAAATCATAGAAATTTAGTGTGTCAGTCCTTTTGCACTTAAGTCGGCATTGTGCATTTTGTATTAAATTCGGATGCAATTTCTGTGTTTCATCGTCAATAAGAAGGTCCAAGGGATACAGTAAACAAGGAGTGCAGCATCGGAATCTAAAACAAGACTCACAGGAGAGGTTCAAATCATAGAACTATTGGGTGTCAGTCCTTTTGCACTTAAGTCGGCATTGTGCCTTTTGTATTAAAATCGGATGCAATTTCTGTGTTTCATCGTCAATAAGAAGGTCCAAGGGATACAGCAAAACAGAAGTGAAGCATCGGAATCTAAAACTGGACTCACAAGAGACGTTCAAATCATAGAAAGTTAGAGTGTCAGTCCTCTTGTACTTTAGTCGGCATTGTGCCTTTTGTATTAAATTCGGATGCAATTTCTGTGTTTCATCGTCAATAAGAATGTCCGAGGTATACAGTAAACCTGAAGTGAAGCATCGGAATCTAAAACTGGACTCACAGGAGAGGTTCAAATCATAGAAAGTTAGAGTGTCAGTCCTCTTGTACTTAAGTCGGCATTATGCCTTTTGTGTTAAATTCGGATGCAATTTCTGTGTGTCATCGACAATAAGAAGGTCCAGGGTATACATTAAACCTGAAGTGAAGCATCGGAAACCAAAACTGGACTCACAGGACAGGTTCAAATCATTGAAAATTAGAGTGTCAGTCCTCTTGTACTTAAGTCGGCATTGTGCCTTTTGTATTAAATTCGGATGCAATTTCTGTGTTTCATCGTCAATAAGAAGGTCCAAGGATACAGTATACCTGAAGTGAAGCATCGGAATCTAAAACTGGACTCGCAGGGGAGGTTCAAATCACAGAAAAGTAGAGAGTCAGTCCTCTTCTACTTATGTCGGCATTGTGCCTTTTGTATTAAATTCAGATGCAATTTCTGTGTTTCATCGTGAATAAGAAGGTCCAAGGTAAACAGTAAACCGCACGTGTACCATCGGAATCTAAAACTGGACCCACAGGAGAGAATCAAATCATAGAAAATTAGAGAGTCAGTCCTCTTGTACTTATGTCGGCATTGTGCATTTTGTATTAAATTCGAATGCAATTTCTGTATTTCATCGTCAATAAGAGGGTCCAAGGGATACAGTAAACAAGGAGTGAAGCATCGGAATCTAAAACTAGACTCACAGGAGAGGTTCAAAATATAGAAATTTAGAGTGTCAGACCTTTTGGACTTAAGTCGGCATTGAGCCTTTTGTATTCAATTCGGATGCAATTTCTGTGTTTCACTGTCAATATGAAGGTCCAGGGTATACACTAAACCTGAAGTGAAGCATCGGAAACCAAAACTGGACTCACAGGAGAGGTTCAAATCATTGAAAATTAGAGTGTCAGTCCTCTTGTACTTAAGTCGGCATTGTGCCTTTTGTATAAAATTGGGATGCAATTTCTGTGTTTCATCGTCAATAAGACGGTCCAAGGATACGGTAAACCTGAAGTGAAGCATCGGAATCTAAAACTGGACTCGCAGGGGAGGTTCAAATCATAGAAAATTATAGAGTCAGTCCTCTTGTACTTAAGTCGGCAATGTGCCTTTTGTATTAAATTCGGATGCAATTTCTGTGTTTCATCGTCAATAAGAAGGTCCAAGGTATACAGTAAACCTGAAGTGAAGCATCGGAATCTAAAACTGGACTCACAGGAGAGGTTCAAATCATAGTATATTTGAGTGTCAGTCCTCTTGTACTTAAGTCGGCATTGTGCCTTTTGTATTAAATTCGGATGCATTTTCTGTGTTTCCTCGTCAATAAGAAGGTCCAAGGATACAGTAAACCTGAAGTGAAGCATCGGAATCTAAAACTGGACTCGCAGGGGAGGTTAAAATCATAGAAAATTGTAGAGTCAGTCCTCTTGTACTTAAGTCGGCATTGTACCTTTTGTGTTAAATTCGGATGCAATTTCTTGGTTTCATCGTCAATAAGAAGGTCCAAGGTATACAGTAAACCTGAAGTGAAGCATCGGAATCTAATACTGGACTCACAGGAGAGAGTCAAATCATTGAAAGGTAGAGTGTCAGTCCTCTTGTGCTTAAGTCGGTATTGTGCCTTTTGTATTAAATTCGGATGCAATTTCTATGATTCATCGTCAATAATAAGGTCCAAGGGATACAGTAAACCTGAAGGGGAAGCATCGGAATCTAAAACTGGACTCACAGGAGGGGTTCAAATCATAGACAGTTAGAGTGTCAGTCCTCTTGTACTTAAGTCGGCATTGTGCCTTTTGTATTAAATTTGGATGCAATTTCTGTGTTTCAACGTCAATAAGGAGGTCCAAGGGATACTATAAACCTGAAGTGAAGCATCGGAATCTAAAACTGGACTCACAGTACAGGTTCAAATCATTGAATATTAGAGTGTCAGTCCTCTTGTACTTAAGTCGGCATTGTGCCTATTGTATTAAATTCGGATGCAATTTCTGTGTTTCATCGTCAATAAGAAGGTCCAAGGATACAGCAAACCTGAAGTGAAGCATCGGATTCTAAAACTGGACTCGCAGGGTAGGTTCAAATCACAGAAAGTTAGAGAGTCAGTCCTCTTGTACTTATGTCGGCATTGTGCCTTTTGTATTAAATTCGGATGCAATTTCTGTGTTTCATCGTCAATAAGAAGGTGCAAGGTATACAGTAAACCGCAAGTGAACCATCGGAATCTAAAACTGGACCCACAGGAGAGGATCAAATCATAGAAAATTAGAGTGTCAGTCCCCTTGTACTTAAGTCGGCATTGTGCATTTTGTATTAAATTCGGATGCAATTTCTGTGTTTCATCGTCAATAAGAAGGTCCAAGGGATACAGTAAACAAGGAGTGTAGCATCGGAATCTAAAACTAGACTCACAGGAGAGGTTCAAATCATAGAAATTTAGTGTGTCAGTCCTTTTGCACTTAAGTCGGCATTGTGCATTTTGTATTAAAATCGGATGCAATTTCTGTGTTTCATCGTCAATAAGAAGGTCCAAGGGATACAGAAAACCGGAAGTGAAGCATCGGAATCTAAAACTGGACTCACAGGAGGGGTTCGAATCGTAGAAAGTTAGTGTGTCAGTCCTCTTGTACTTAAGTCGGCTTTGTGCCTTTTGTATGAAATTCGGATGCAATTTCTGTGTTTCATCATCAATAAGATGGTCCAAGATATACAGTAAACCTGAAGTGAAGCATCGGAATCTAAAACTGGCCACACAGGAGAGGTTCAAATTATAGAAAGTTAGAGTGTAAGTCCTCTTGTACTTAAGTCGGCATTGTACCTTTTGTATTAAATTGGGACGCAATTTCTATGTTTCATCGTCAATAAGAAGGTCCAAGGGATACAGTAAACCTGACGTGAAGCATCGGAATCTAAAACTGGACTCACAAGAGTGGTTCAAATCATAGAAAGTTAGAGTGTCAGTCCTCTTGTACTTTAGTCGGCATTGTGCCTTTTGTATTAAATTCGGATACAATTTCAGTGTTCCATCGTCAATAAGAACGTCCGAGGTATACAGTAAACCTGAAGTAAAGCATCGGATTCTAAAACTGGACTCACAGGAGAGGTCCAAATCATAGAAAGTTAGAGTGTCAGTCCTCTTGTACTTAAGTCGGCAGAGTGCATTTTGTATTAAATTCGGATGCAATTTCTGTGTTTCAACGTCAATATGAAAGTCCAAGGGGTACAGTAAACCTGAAGTGAGGCATCGGAATCTAAAACTGGACTCACAGGAGAGGTTCAAATCATAGAAAGTTAGAGTGTCAGTCCTCTTGTACTTAAGTCGGCAATATGCCTTTTGTATTAAATTCGGATGCAATTTCTGTGTTTCATCGTCAATAAGAAGGTCCAAGGATATAGTAAACCTGAAGTGAAGCATCGGAATCCAAAACTGGACTCGCAGGGGAGGTTCAAATCACAGAAAATTAGAGAGTCAGTCCTCTTGTACTTATGTCGGCATTGTGCCTTTTGTATTATGTTCGGATGCAATTTCTGTGTTTCATCGTCAATAAGAAGGTCCAAGGTATACAGTAAACCGCAAGTGAACCATCGGAATCTAAAACTGGACCCACATTAGAGGATCAAATCATAGAAAATTAGAGTCTCAGTCCTCTTGTACTTAAGTCGGCATTGTGCATTTTGTATTAAATTCGGATGCAATTTCTGTGTTTCATCGTCAATAAGAAGGTCCAAGGGATACAGTAAACAAGGGGTGCAGCATCGGAATCTAAAACTAGACTCACAGGAGAGGTTCAAATCATAGAACTTTTGGTTGTCAGTCCTTTTGCACTTAAGTCGGCATTGTGCCTTTTGTATTAAAATCGGATGCAATTTCTGTGTTTCATCGTCAATAAGAAGGTCCAAGGGATACAGCAAACCTGAAGTAAAGCATCGGAATCTAAAACTGGACTCACAAGAGAGGTTCAAATCATAGAAAGTTAGAGTGTCAGTCCTCTTGTACTTTAGTCGGCATTGTGCCTTTTGTATTAAATTCGGATGCAATTTCTGTGTTTCATCGTCAATAAGATCGTCTGAGGTATACAGTAAACCCGAAGTGAAGCATCGGAATCTAAAACTGGACTCACAGGAGAGGTTCAAATCATAGAAAGGTAGAGTGTCAGTCCTCTTGTACTTAAGTCGGCATTGTGCCTTTTGTGTTAAATTCGGATGCAATTTCTGTGTTTCATCGACAATAAGAAGGTCCAGGGTATACATTAAACCTGAAGTGAAGCATCGGAAACCAAAACTGGACTCACAGGACAGGTTCAAATCATTGAAAATTAGAGTGTCAGTCCTCTTGTACTTAAGTAGGCATTGTGCCTTTTGTATTAAATTCGGATGCAATTTCTGTGTTTCATCGTCAATAAGAAGGTCCAAGGATACAGTAAACCTGAAGTGAAGCATCGGAATCTAAAACTGGACTCGCAGGGGAGGTTCAAATCACAGAAAATTAGAGAGTCAGTCCTCTTGTACTTATGTCGGCATTGTGCCTTTTGTATTAAATTCAGATGCAATTTCTGTGTTTCATCGTCAATAAGAAGGTCCAAGGTATATAGTAAACCGCACGTGAACCATCGGAATCTAAAACTGGACCCACAGGAGAGAATCAAATCATAGAAAATTAGAGAGTCAGTCCTCTTGTACTTATGTCGGCATTGTGCATTTTGTATTAAATTCGAATGCAATTTCTGTATTTCATCGTCAATAAGAGGGTCCAAGGGATACAGTAAACAAGGAGTGAAGCATCGGAATCAAAAACTAGACTCACAGGAGAGGTTCAAAATATAGGAATTTAGAGTGTCAGTCCTTTTGCACTTAAGTCGGCATTGTGCCTTTTGTATTAAATTTGGATGCAATTTCTGTGTTTCAACGTCAATAAGAAGGTCCGAGTGATACAGTAAACCTGAAGTGAAGCATCAGAATCTAAAACTGGACTCACAGGAGAGGTTGAAATCATAGAAAGTTAGAGTGTCAGTCCTCTTGTACTTAAGTCGGCATTGTGCCTTTTGTATTCAATTCGGATGCAATTTCTGTGTTTCACTGTCAATATGAAGGTCCAGGGTATACACTAAACCTGAAGTGAAGCATCGGAAACCAAAACTGGACTCACAGGAGAGGTTCAAATCATTGAAAATAAGAGTCTCAGTCCTCTTGTACTTAAGTCGGCATTGTGCATTTTGTATTAAATTGGGATGCAATTTCTGTGTTTCATCGTCAATAAGAAGGTCCAAGGTATACAGTAAACCTGAAGTGAAGCATCGGAATCTAAAACTGGACTCACAGGAGTGGTTCAAATCATAGTATATCTGAGTGTCAGTCCTCTTGTACTTAAGTCGGCATTGTGCCTTTTGTATTAAATTCGGATGCATTTTCTGTGTTTCCTCGTCAATAAGAAGGTCCAAGGATACAGTAAACCTGAAGTGAAGCATCGGAATCTAAAACTGGACTCGCAGGGGAGGTTAAAATCATAGAAAATTGTAGAGTCAGTCCTCTTGTACTTAAGTCGGCATTGTACCTTTTGTATTAAATTCGGATGCAATTTCTGTGTTTCATCGTCAATAAGAAGGTCCAAGGTATACAGTAAACCTGAAGTGAAGCATCGGAATCTAATACTGGACTCACAGGAGGGAGTCAAATCATAGACAGTTAGAGTGTCAGTCCTCTTGTACTTAAGTCGCAATTGTGCCTTTTGTATTACATTCGGATGCAATTTCTGTGTTCCATCGTCAATAAGAATGTCCAAGGTATACAGTAAACCTGAAATGACGCATCGGAATCTATAACTGAACTCAGAGGAGAGGTTCAAATCATAGAAAGTTAGAGTGTCAGTCCTCTTGTACTTAAGTCGGCATTGTGCCTTTTGTATTAAATTTCGATGCAATTTCTGTGTTTCAACGTCAATAAGGAGGTCCAAGGGATACTATAAACCTGAAGTGAAGCATCGGAATCTAAATCTGGACTCACAGGAGAGATTCAAATCATAGAAAGTTAGAGTGTCAGTCCTCTTGTACTTTAGTCGGCATTGTGCCTTTTGTATTAAATTGGGATGCGATTTCTGTGTTTCATCGACAATAAGAAGGTCCAGGGTATACATTAAACCTAAAGTGAAGCATCGGAAACCAAAACTGGACTCACAGTACAGGTTCAAATCATTGAAAATTAGAGTGTCAGTCCTCTTGTACTTAAGTCGGCATTGTGCCTATTGTATTAAATTCGGATGCAATTTCTGTGTTTCATCGTCAATAAGAAGGTCCAAGGATACAGTAAACCTGAAGTGAAGCATCGGATTCTAAAACTGGACTTGCAGGGTAGGTTCAAATCACAGAAAGTTAGAGAGTCAGTCCTCTTGTACTTATGTCGGCATTGTGCCTTTTGTATTAAATTCGGATGCAATTTCTGTGTTTCATCGTCAATAAGAAGGTGCAAGGTATACAGTAAACCGCAAGTGGACCATCGGAATCTAAAACTGGACCCACAGGAGAGGATCAAATCATAGAGAATTAGAGTGTCAGTCCCCTTGTACTTAAGTCGGCATTGTGCATTTTGTATTAAATTCGGATGCAATTTCTGTGTTTCATCGTCAATAAGAAGGTCCAAGGGATACAGTAAACAAGGAGTGAAGCATCGGAATCTAAAAGTAGACTCACAGGAGAGGTTCAAATCATAGAAATTTAGTGTGTCAGTCCCTTTGCACTTAAGTCGGTATTGTGCCTTTTGTATTAAAATCGGATGCAATTTCTGTGTTTCATCGTCAATAAGAAGGTCCGAGGGATACAGAAAACCTGAAGTGAAGCATCGGAATCTAAAACTGGACTCACAGGAGGGGTTCGAATCGTAGAAAGTTAGAGTGTCAGTCCTCTTGTACTTTAGTCGGCATTGTGCCTTTTGTATTAAATTCGGATGCAATTTCTGTGTTCCATCGTCAATAAGAACGTCCGAGGTATACAGTAAACCTGAAGTAAAGCATCGGATTCTAAAACTGGCCTCACAGGAGAGGTCCAAATCATAGAATGTTAGAGTGTCAGTCCTCTTGTACTTGAGTCGGCAGAGTGCCTTTTGTATTAAATTCGGATGCAATTTCTGTGTTTCAACATCAATATGAAAGTCCAAGGGGTACAGTAAACCTAAAGTGAGGCATCGGAATCTAACACTGGACTCACAGGAGAGGTTCAAATCATAGAAAGTTAGAGTGTCAGTCCTCTTGTACTTAAGTCGGCCATATGCATCTTGTATTAAATTCGGATGCAATTTCTGTGTTTCATCGTCAATAAGAAGGTCCAAGGATACAGTAAACCTGAAGTGAAGCATCGGAATCTAAAACTGGACTCGCAGGGGAGGTTCAAATCACAGAAAATTAGAGAGTCAGTCCTCTTGTACTTATGTCGGCATTGTGCCTTTTGTATTATGTTCGGATGCAATTTCTGTGTTTCATCGTCAATAAGAAGGTCCAAGGTATACAGTAAACCGCAAGTGAACCATCGGAATCTAAAACTGGACCCACAGGAGAGAATCAAATCATAGAAAATTAGAGTCTCAGTCCTCTTTTACTTAAGTCGGCATTGTGCATTTTGTATTAAATTCGGATGCATTTTCTGTGTTTCATCGTCAATAAGAAGGTCCAAGGGATACAGTAAACAAGGAGTGCAGCATCGGAATCTAAAACTAGACTCACAGGAGAGGTTCAAATCATAGAACTTTTGGGTGTCAGTCCTTTTGCACTTAAGTCGGCATTGTGCCTTTTGTATTAAAATCGGATGCAATTTCTGTGTTTCATCGTCAATAAGAAGGTCCAAGGGATACAGCAAACCTGAAGTGAAGCATCGGAATCTAAAACTGGACTCACAAGAGAGGTTCAAATCATAGAAAGTTAGAGTGTCAGTCCTCTTGTACTTTAGTCGGCATTGTGCCTTTTGTATTAAATTCGGATGCAATTTCTGTGTTTCATCGTCAATAAGAACGTCCGAGGTATACAGTAAACCTGAAGTGAAGCATCGGAATCTAAAACTGGACTCACAGGAGAGGTTCAAATCATAGAAAGTTAGAGTGTCAGTCCTATTGTACTTAAGTCGGCATTGTGCCTTTTGTGTTAAATTCGGATGCAATTTCTGTGTTTCATCGACAATAAGAAGGCCCAGGGTATACATTAAACCTGAAGTGAAGCATCGGAAACCAAAACTGGACTCACAGGACAGTTTCAAATCATTGAAAATTAGAGTGTCAGTCCTCTTGTACTTAAGTCGGCATTGTGCCTTTTGTATTAAATTCGGATGCAATTTCTGTGTTTCATCGTCAATAAGAAGGTCCAAGGATACAGTAAACCTGAAGTGAAGCATCGGAATCTAAAACTGGACTCGCAGGGGAGGTTCAAATCACAGAAAATTAGAGAGTCAGTCCTCTTGTACTTATGTCGGCATTGTGGCTTTTGTATTAAATTCAGATGCAATTTCTGTGTTTCATCGTCAATAAGAAGGTCCAAGGTATACAGTAAACCGCACGTGAACCATCGGAATCTAAAACTGGACCCACAGGAGAGAATCAAATCATTGAAAATTAGAGAGTCAGTCCTCTTGTACTTATGTCGGCATTGTGCATTTTGTATTAAATTCGAATGCAATTTCTGTATTTCATCGTCAATAAGAGGGTCCAAGGGATACAGTAAACAAGGAGTGAAGCATCGGAATCTAAAACTAGACTCACAGGAGAGGTTCAAAATATAGAAATTTAGATTGTCAGTCCTTTTGCACTTATGGCGGCATTGTGCCTTTTGTATTAAATTTGGATGCAATTTCTGTGTTTCACTGTCAATATAAAGGTCCAGGGTATACACTAAACCTGAAGTGAAGCATCGGAAACCAAAACTGGACTCACAGGAGAGGTTCAAATCATTGAAAATTAGAGTGTCAGTCCTCTTGTACTTAAGACGGCATTGTGCCTTTTGTATTAAATTGGGATGCAATTTCTGTGTTTCATCGTCAATAAGAAGGTCCAAGGATACAGTAAACCTGAAGTGAAGCGTCGGAATCTAAAACTGGACTCGCAGGGGAGGTTCAAATCATAGAAAATTATAGAGTCAGTCCTCTTGTACTTAAGTCGGCATTGTGCCTTTTGTATTAAATTCGGATGCAATTTCTGTGTTTCATCGTCAATAAGAAGGTCCAAGGTATACAGTAAACCTGAAGTGAAGCATCGGAATCTAAAACTGGACTCACAGGAGAGGTTCAAATCATAGTATATTTGAGTGTCAGTCCTCTTGTACTTAAGTCGGCATTGTGCATTTTGTATTAAATTCGGATGCATTTTCTGTGTTTCCTCGTCAATAAGAAGGTCCAAGGATACAGTAAACCTGAAGTGAAGCATCGGAATCTAAAACTGGACTCGCAGGGGAGGTTCAAATCATAGAAAATTGTAGAGTCAGTCCTCTTGTACTTAAGTCGGCATTGTACCTTTTGTATTAAATTCGGATGCAATATCTGTGTTTCATCGTCAATAAGAAGGTCCAAGGTATACAGTAAACCTGAAGTGAAGCATCGGAACCTAATACTGGACTCACAGGAGAGAGTCAAACCATAGAAAGGTAGAGTGTCATTCCTCTTGTGCTTAAGTCGGTATTGTGCCTTTTGTATTAAATTCGGATGCAATTTCTATGATTCATCGTCAATAAGAAGGCCCAAGGGATACAGTAAACCTGAAGGGAAGCATCGGAATCTAAAACTGGACTCACAGGAGGGGTTCAAATCATAGACAGTTAGAGTGTCAGTCCTCTTGTACTTAAGTCGCCATTGTGCCTTTTGTATTACATTCGGATGCAATTTCTGTGTTCCATCGTCAATAAGAACGTCCAAGGTATACAGTAAACCTGAAATGAAGCATCGGAATCTAAAACTGAACTCAGAGGAGAGGTTGAAGTCATAGAAAGTTAGAGTGTCAGTCCTCTTGTACTTAAGTCGGCATTGTGCCTTTTGTATTAAATTTGGATGCAATTTCTGTGTTTCAACGTCAACAAGGAGGTCCAAGGGATACTATAAACCTGAAGTGAAGCATCGGAATCTAAAACTGGACTCACAGGAGAGGTTCAAATCATAGAAAGTTAGAGTGTCAGTCCTCTTGTACTTTAGTCGGCATTGTGCCTTTTGTATTAAATTCGGATGCGATTTCTGTGTTTCATCGACAATAAGAAGGTCCAGGGTATACATTAAACCTAAAGTGAAGCATCGGAAACCAAAACTGGACTCACAGTACAGGTTCAAATCATTGAAAATTAGAGTGTCAGTCCCCTTGTACTTAAGTCGGCATTGTGCCTATTGTATTAAATTCGGATGCAATTTCTGTGTTTCATCGTCAATAAGAAGGTCCAAGGATACAGTAAACCTGAAGTGAAGCATCGGATTCTAAAACTGGACTCGCAGGGTAGGTTCAAATCACAGAAAGTTAGAGAGTCAGTCCTCTTGTACTTATGTCGGCATTGTGCCTTTTGTATTAAATTCGGATGCAACTTCTGTGTTTCATCGTCAATAAGAAGGTGCAAGGTATACAGTAAACCGCAAGTGAACCATCGGAATCTAAAACTTTACCCACAGGAGAGGATCAAATCATAGAAAATTAGAGTGTCAGTCCCCTTGTACTTAAGTCGGCATTGTGCATTTTGTATTAAATTCGGATGCAATTTCTGTGTTTCATCGTCAATAAGAAGGTCCAAGGGATACAGTAAACAAGGAGTGAAGCATCGGAATCTAAAACTAGACTCACAGGAGAGGTTCAAATCATAGAAATTTAGTGTGTCAGTCCTTTTGCACTTAAGTCGGCATTGTGCCTTTTGTATTAAAATCGGATGCAATTTCTGTGTTTCATCGTCAATAAGAAGGTCCAAGGGATACAGAAAACCTGAAGTGAAGCATCGGAATTTAAAACGGGACTCACAGGAGGGGTTCGAATCGTAGAAAGTTAGTGTGTCAGTCCTCTTGTACTTAAGTCGGCTTTGTGCCTTTTGTATGAAATTCGAATGCAATTTCTGTGTTTCATCGTCAATAAGATGGTCCAAGGTATACAGTAAACCTGAAGTGAAGCATCGGAATCTAAAACTGGCCACACAGGAGAGGTTCAAATTATAGAAAGTTAGAGTGTAAGTCCTCTTGTACTTAAGTCGGCGTTGTGCCTTTTGTATTAAATTGGGATGCAATTTCTATGATTCATCGTCAATAAGAAGGTCCAAGGGATAAAGTAAACCTGACGTGAAGCATCGGAATCTAAAACTGGACTCACAAGAGTGGTTCAAATCATAGAAAGTTAGAGTGTCAGTCCTCTTGTACTTTAGTCGGCATTGTGCCTTTTGTATTAAATTCGGATGCAATTTCTGTGTTCCATCGTCAATAAGAACGTCCGAGGTATACAGTAAACCAGAAGTAAAGCATCGGATTCTAAAACTGGACTCACAGGAGAGGTCCAAATCATAGAAAGTTAGAGTGTCAGTCCTCTTGTACTTAAGTCGGCAGAGTGCCTTTTGTATTAAATTCGGATGCAATTTCTGTGTTTCAACGTCAATATGAAAGTCCAAGGGGTACAGTAAACCTGAAGTGAGGCATCGGAATCTAAAACTGGACTCACAGGAGAGGTGCAAATCCTAGAAAGTTAGAGTGTCAGTCCTCTTGTACTTAAGTCGGCAATATGCCTTTTGTATTACATTCGTTGGCAATTTCTGTGTTTCATCGTCAATAAGAAGGTCGAAGGATACAGTAAACCTGAAGTGAAGCATCGGAATCTAAAACTGGACTCGCAGGGGAGGTTCAAATCACAGAAAATTAGAGAGTCTGTCCTCTTGTACTCTTGACGGCATTGTGCCTTTTGTATTATGTTCGGATGCAATTTCTGTGTTTCATCGTCAATAAGAAGGTCCAAGGTATACAGTAAACCGCAAGTGAACCATCGGAATCTAAAACTGGACCCACAGGAGAGGATCAAATCATAGAAAATTAGAGTCTCAGTCCTCTTGTACTTAAGTCGGCATTGTGCATTTTGTATTAAATTCGGATGCAATTTCTGTGTTTCATCGCCAATAAGAAGGTCCAAGGGATACAGTAAACAAGGAGTGCAGCATCGGAATCTAAAACTAGACTCACAGGAGCGGTTTAAAATCATAGAACTTTTGGGTGTCAGTCCTTTTGCACTTAAGTTGCCATTGTGCCTTTTGTATTAAAATCGGATGCAATTTCTATGTTTCATCGTCAAGAAGAAGGTCCAAGGGATACAGCAAACCTGAAGTGAAGCATCGGAATCTAAAACTGGACTCACAAGAGAGGTTCAAATCACAGAAAGTTAGAGTGTCAGTCCTCTTGTACTTTAGTCGGCATTGTGCCTTTTGTATTAAATTCGGATCCAATTTCTGTGTTTCATCGTCAATAAGAACGTCCGAGGTATACAGTAAACCTGAAGTGAAGCATCGGAATCTAAAACTGGACTCACAGGAGAGGTTCAAATCATAGAAAGTTAGAGTGTCAGTCCTCTTGTACTTAAGTCGGCATTGTGCCTTTTGTGTTAAATTCGGATGCAATTTCTGTGTTTCATCGACAACAAGAAGGTCCAGGGTATACATTAAACCTGAAGTGAAGCATCGGAAACCAAAACTGGACTCACAGGACAGGTTCAAATCATTGAAAATTAGAGTGTCAGTCCTCTTGTACTTAAGTCGGCATTGTGCCTTTTGTATTAAATTCGGATGCAATTTCTGTGTTTCATCGTCAATAAGAAGGTCCAAGGATACAGTAAACCTGAAGTGAAGCATCGGAATCTAAAACTGGACTCGCAGGGGAGGTTCAAATCACAGAATATTAGAGAGTCAGTCCTCTTGTACATACGTCGGCATTGTGCCTTTTGTATTAAATTCGGATGCATTTTCTGTGTTTCCTCGTCAATAAGAAGGTCCAAGGATACAGTAAACCTGAAGTGAAGCATCGGAATCTAAAACTGGACTCGCAGGGGAGGTTCAAATCATAGAAAATTGTAGAGTCAGTATTCTTGTACTTAAGTCGGCATTGTACCTTTTGTATTAAATTCGGATGCAATTTCTGTGTTTCATCGTCAATCAGAAGGTCCAAGGTATACAGTAAACCTGAAGTGAAGCATCGGAATCTAATACTGGACTCACAGGAGAGAGTCAAATCATAGAAAGGTAGAGTGTCAGTCCTCTTGTGCTTAAGTCGGGATTGTGCCTTTTGTATTAAATTCGGATGCAATTTCTATGATTCATCGGCAATAAGAAGGTCCAAGGGATACAGTAAGCCTGAAGGGAAGCATCGGAATCTAAAACTGGACTCACAGGAGGGGTTCAAATCATAGACAGTTAGAGTGTCAGTCCTCTTGTACTTAAGTCGCCATTGTGCCTTTTGTATTACATTCGGATGCAATTTCTGTGTTCCATCGTCAATAAGAACGTCCAAGGTATACAGTAGACCTGAAATGAAGCATCGGAATCTAAAACTGAACTCAGAGGAGAGGTTCAAATCATAGAAAGTTAGAGTGTCAGTCCTCTTGTACT
This sequence comes from Schistocerca americana, assembly GCF_021461395.2. Classification (NCBI taxonomy): domain Eukaryota; kingdom Metazoa; phylum Arthropoda; class Insecta; order Orthoptera; family Acrididae; genus Schistocerca; species Schistocerca americana. The sequence goes on from NC_060123.1 coordinate 695,725,227, forward strand.
TAAGTCGGCATTGTGCCTTTTGTATTAAATTTGGATGCAATTTCTGTGTTTCAACGTCAATAAGGAGGTCCAAGGGATACTATAAACCTGAAGTGAAGCATCGGAATCTAAAACTGGACTCACAGGAGAGGTTCAAATCATAGAAAGTTAGAGTGTCAGTCCTCTTGTACTTTAGTCGGCATTGTGCCTTTTGTATTATATTCGGATGCGATTTCTGTGTTTCATCGACAATAAGAAGGTCCAGGGTATACATTAAACCTAAAGTGAAGCATTGGAAACCAAAACTGGACTCACAGTACAGGTTCAAATCATTGAAAATTAGAGTGTCAGTCCTCTTGTACCTAAGTCGGCATTGTGCCTATTGTATTAAATTCGGATGCAATTTCTGTGTTTCATCGTCAATAAGAAGGTCCAAGGATACAGTAAACCTGAAGTGAAGCATCGGATTCTAAAACTGGACTCGCAGGGTAGGTTCAAATCACAGAAAGTTAGAGAGTCAGTCCTCTTGTACTTATGTCGGCATTGTGCCTTTTGTATTAAATTCGGATGCAATTTCTGTGTTTCATCGTCAATAAGAAGGTCCAAGGGATACAGAAAACCTGAAGTGAAGCATCGGAATCTAAAACTGGACTCACAGGAGGGGTTCGAATCGTAGAAAGTTAGTGTGTCAGTCCTCTTGTACTTAAGTCGGCTTTGTGCCTTTTGTATGAAATTCGGATGCAATTTCTGTGTTTCATCGTCAATAAGATGGTCCAAGGTATACAGTAAACCTGAAGTGAAGCATCGGAATCTAAAACTGGCCACACAGGAGAGGTTCAAATTATAGAAAGTTAGAGTGTAAGTCCTCTTGTACTTAAGTCGGCATTGTGCCTTTTGTATTAAATTGGGATGCAATTTCTATGTTTCATCGTCAATAAGAAGGTCCAAGGGATACAGTAAACCTGACGTGAAGCATCGGAATCTAAAACTGGACTCACAAGAGTGGTTCAAATCATAGAAAGTTAGAGTGTCAGTCCTCTTGTACTTTAGTCGGCATTGTGCCTTTTGTATTAAATTCGGATGCAATTTCTGTGTTCCATCGTCAATAAGAACGTCCGAGGTATACAGTAAACCTGAAGTAAAGCATCGGATTCTAAAACTGGACTCACAGGAGAGGTCCAAATCATAGAAAGTTAGAGTGTCAGTCCTCTTGTACTTAAGTCGGCAGAGTGCCTTTTGTATTAAATTCGGATGCAATTTCTGTGTTTCAACGTCAATATGAAAGTCCAAGGGGTACAGTAAACCTGAAGTAAGGCATCGGAATCTAAAACTGGACTCACAGGAGAGGTTCAAATCATAGAAAGTTAGAGTGTCAGTCCTCTTGTACTTAAGTCGGCATTGTGCCTTTCGTATTAAATTCGGATGTAATTTCTGTGTTTCATCGTCAATAAGAAGGTCCAAGGTATACAGTAAACCTGAAGTGAAGCATCGGAATCTAAAACTGGACTCACAGGAGAGGTTCAAAATCGTAGAAAGTTAGTGTGTCAGTCCTCTTGTACTTAAGTCGGCATTGTGCCTTTTGTATTAAATTCGGATGCTACTTCTGTGTTTCATTGTCAATAAGAAGGTCCAAGGTTTACAGTAATTCTGAAGTGAAGCATCGATATCTAAATCTGGACTCACAGGAGAGGTTCAAATCATAGAAAGTTAGAGTGTCAGTCCTCTTGTACTTAAGTCGGCATTGTGGTTTGGTATTAAATTCGGATGCAATTTCTGAGTTTCATCGTCAATAAGAAGGTCCAAGGGATACAGGAAACCTGAAATGAAGCATCGGAATCTAAAACTGGACTCACAGGAGAGGGTCGAATCTTAGAAAGTTAGTGTGTCAGTCCTCTTGTACTTAAGTCGGATTTGTGCCTTTTGTATGAAATTCGGATGCAATTTCTGTGTTTCATCGTCAATAAAATGGTCCAAGGTATACAGTAAACCTCAAGTGAAGCATCGGAATCTAAAACTGGCCTCACAGGAGAGGTTCAAATTATAGAAAGTTAGAGTGTCAGTCCTCTTGTACTTAAGTCGGCATTGTGGTTTGGTATTAAATTCGGATGCAATATCTGTGTTTCATCGTCAATAAGAAGGTCCAAAGGATACAGTAAACCTGAAGGGAAGCATCGGAATCTAAAACTGGTCTCACATGAGGGGATCAAATCATAGAAAATTAGAGTGTCAATCCTCCTGTACTTAGGTCGGCATTTAGCCTTTGTATTAAATTCGGATGCAATTTCTGTGTTCCATCGTCAATAAGAACGTCCAAGGTATACAGTAAACCTAAAGTGAAGCATCGGAAACCAAAACTGGACTCACAGGACAGGTTCAAATCATTGAAAATTAGAGTGACAGTCCTCTTGTACTTAATTCGGCATTGTGCCTTTTGTATTAAATTCGGATGCAATTACTGTGTTTCATCGTCAATAAGAAGGTCCAAGGATACAGTAAACCTGAAGTTAAGCATCGGAATCTAAAACTGGACTCGCAGGGTAGGTTCAAATCACAGAAAGTTAGAGAGTCAGTCCTCTTGTACTTATGTCGGCATTGTGCCTTTTGTATTAAATTCGGATGCAATTTCTGTGTTTCATCGTCAATAAGAAGGTGCAAGGTATACAGTAAACCGCAAGTGAACCATCGGAATCTAAAACTGGACCCACAGGAGAGGATCAAATCATAGAAAATTAGAGTGTCAGTCCCCTTGTACTTAAGTCGGCATTGTGCATTTTGTATTAAATTCGGATGCAAATTTCTTTGTTTCATCGTCAATAAGAAGGTCCAAGGGATACAGTAAACAAGGAGTGAAGCATCGGAATCTAAAACTAGACTCACAGGAGAGGTTCAAATCATAGAAATTTAGTGTGTCAGTCCTTTTGCACTTAAGTCGGCATTGTGCCTTTTGTATTAAAATCGGATGCACTTTCTGTGTTGCATCGTCAATAAGAAGGTCCAAGGGATACAGAAAACCTGAAGTGAAGCATCGGAATCTAAAACTGGACTCACAGGAGAGGTTCGAATCGTAGAAAGTTAGTGTGTCAGTCCTCTTGTACTTAAGACGGCTTTGTGCCTTTTGTATGAAATTCGGATGCAATTTCTGTGTTTCAACGTCAATATGAAAGTCCAAGGGGTACAGTAAACCTGAAGTGAAGCATCGGAATCTAAAACTGGACTCACAGGAGAGGTTCAAATCATAGAAAGTTAGAGTGTCAGGCCTCTTGTACTTAAGTCGGCAATGTGCCTTTTGTATTAAATTCGGATGCAATTTCTGTGTTTCAACGTCAATCAGAAGGTCCAAGGATACAGTAAACCTGAAGTGAGGCATCTGAATCTAAAACTGGACACGCAGGTTAGGTTCAAATCATAGAAAATAAGGGATTCAGTACTCTTGTACTTAAGTCGGAATTGTGCCTTTCGTATTAAATTCGGATGCAATTTCTGTGTTTCATCGTCAATAAGAAGGTCCAAAGATACAGTAAACCTGAAGTGAGGCATCGGAATCTAATACTGGACTCGCAGGGGAGGTTCAAATCATAGAAAATTAGAGAGTCAGTACTCTAGTACTTAAGTCGGCATTGTGCCTTTTGTATTAAATTCGAATGCAATTTCTGCGTTTCATCGTCAATAAGAAGGTCCAAGGTATACAGTAAACCTGAAGTGAAGCCTCGGAATCTAAAACTGGACTCACAGGAGAGGTTCAAAATCGTAGAAAGTTAGTGTGTCAGTCCTCTTTTACTTAAGTCGGCATTGTGCCTTTTGTATTAAATTCGGATGCAATTTCGGTGTTTCATCGTCAATAACAAGGTCTAAGGTATACAGTAAACCTGAGGTGAAGCATCGGAATCTAAAACTGGACTCGCAGGGGAGGTTCAAATCATAGAAAATTAGAGAGTCAGTCCTCTTGTACTTAAGTCGGCATTGTGCCTTTTGTATTAAATTCGGATGCAATTTCTGTGTTTCAACGTCAATATGAAAGTCCAAGGGGTACAGTAAACCTGAAGTGAAGCATCGGAATCTAAAACTGGACTCACAGGAGAGGTTCAAATCATAGAAAGTTAGAGTGTCAGTCCTCTTGTACTTAAGTCGGCAATGTGCCTTTTGTAATAAATTCGGATGCAATTTCTGTGTTTCAACGTCAATAAGAAGGTCCAAGGATACAGTAAACCTGAAGTGAGGCATCTGAATCTAAAACTGGACTCGCAGGGGAGGTTCAAATCATAGAAAATTAGGGAGTCAGTACTCTTGTACTTAAGTCGGCATTGTGACTTTCGGATTAAATTCGGATGCAATTTCTGTGTTTCATCGTCAATAAGAAGGTCCAAGGTGTACAGTAAACCTGTAGTGAAGCATCGGAATCTAAAACTGAACTCACAGGAGAGGTTCAAAATCGTAGAAAGTTAGTGTGTCAGTCCTCTTGTACTTAAGTCGGCATTGTGCCTTTGTATTAAATTCGGATGCTATTTCAGTGTTTCATCGTCAATAAGAAGGTCCAATGGATAAAGTAAACCTGAAGGGAAGCATCGGAATCTAAAACTGGTCTCACATGAGGGGATCAAATCATAGAAAATTAGAGTGTCAGTCCTCTTGTACTTAGGTCGGCATTTAGCCTTTGTATTAAATTCGGATGCAATTTCTGTGTTCCATCGTCAATAAAAACGTCCAAGGTATACAGTAAACCTAAAGTGAAGCATCGGAAACCAAAACTGGACTCACAGGACAGGATCAAATCATTGAAAATTAGAGTGACAGTCCTCTTGTACTTAAGTCGGCATTGTGCCTTTTGTATTAAATTCGGATGCAATTTCTGTGTTTCATCGTCAATAAGAAGGTCCAAGGATACAGTAAACCTGAAGTGAAGCATCGCAATCTAAAACTGGACTCGCAGGGTAGGTTCAAATCACAGAAAGTTAGAGAGTCAGTCCTCTTGTACTTATGTCGGCATTGTGCCTTTTGTATTAAAATCGGATGCAATTTCTGTGTTTCATCGTCAATAAGAAGGTCCAAGGGATACAGAAAACCTGAAGTGAAGCATCGGAATCTAAAACTGGACTCACAGGAGAGGTTCGAATCGTGGAAAGTTAGTGTGTCAGTCCTCTTGTACTTAAGTCGGCTTTGTGCCTTTTGTATGAAATTCGGATGCAATTTCTGTGTTTCAACGTCAATATAAAAGTCCAAGGGGTACAATTAACCTGAAGTGAAGCATCGGAATCTTAAACTGGACTCACAGGAGAGGTTCAAATCATAGAAAGTTAGAGTGTCAGTCCTCTTGTACTTAAGTCGGCAATGTGCCTTTTGTATTAAATTCGGATGCAATTTCTGTGTTTCAACGTCAATAAGAAGGTCCAAGGATACAGTAAACCTGAAGTGAGGCATCTGAATCTAAAACTGGACACGCAGGGGAGGTTCAAATCATAGAAAATAAGGGATTCAGTACTCTTGTACTTAAGTCGGCATTGTGCCTTTCGTATTAAATTCGGATGCAATTTCTGTGTTTCATCGTCAATAAGAAGGTCCAAGGATACAGTAAACCTGAAGTGAGGCATCGGAATCTAAAACTGGACTTGCAGGGGAGGTTCAAATCATAGAAAATTAGAGAGACAGTACTCTAGTACTTAAGTCGGCATTGTGCCTTTTGTATTAAATTCGAATGCAATTTCTGCGTTTCATCGTCAATAAGAAGGTCCAAGGTATACAGTAAACCTGAAGTGAAGCCTCGGAATCTAAAACTGGACTCACAGGAGAGGTTCAAGATCGTAGAAAGTTAGTGTGTCAGTCCTCTTGTACATAAGTCGGCATTGTGCCTTTTGTATTAAATTCGGATGCAATTTCGGTGTTTCATCGTCAATAAGAAGGTCTAAGGTATACAGTAAACCTGAGGTGAAGCATCGGAAACTAAAACTGGACTCGCAGGGGAGGTTCAAATCATAGAAAATTAGAGAGTCAGTCCTCTTGTACATAAGTCGGCATTGTGCCTTTTGTATTAAATTCGGATGCAATTTCTGCGTTTCATCGTCAATAAGAAGGTCCAAGGTATACAGTAAACCTGAAGTGAAACATCGGAATCTAAAACTGGCCTCACAGGAGAGGTTCAAATTATATAAAGTTAGAGTGTAAGTCCTCTTGTACTTAAGTCGGCATTGTGCCTTTTGTATTAAATTGGGATGCAATTATTATGTTTCAACGTCAATAAGAAGGTCCAAGGGATACAGTAAACCTGACGTGCAGCATCGGAATCTAAAACTGGACTCACAAGAGTGGTTCAAATCATAGAAAGTTAGAGTGTCAGTCCTCTTGTACTTTAGTCGGCATTGTGCCTTTTGTATTAAATTCGGATGCAATTTCTGTGTTTCATCGTCAATAAGAGCGTCCGAGGTATACAGTAAACCTGAAGTAAAGCATCGGAATCTAAAACTGGACTCACAGGAGAGGTCCAAATCATAGAAAGTTAGAGGGTCAGTCCTCTTGTACTTATGTCGGCAGAGTGCCTTTTGTATTATATTCGGATGCAATTTCTGTGTTTCAACGTCAATATGAAAGTCCAAGGGGTACAGTAAACCTGAAGTGAAGCATCGGAATCTAAAACTGGACTCACAGGAGAGGTTCAAATGATAGAAAGTTAGAGTGTCAGTCCTCTTGTACTTAAGTCGGCAATGTGCCTTTTGTCGTAAATTCGGATGCAATTTCTGTGTTTCAACGTCAAAAAGAAGGTCCAAGGATACAGTAAACCTGAAGTGAGGCATCTGAATCTAAAACTGGACTCGCAGGGGAGGTTCAAATCATAGAAAATTAGGGAGTCAGTACTCTTGTACTTAAGTCGGTATTGTGCCTTTCGGATTAAATTCGGATGCAATTTCTGTGTTTCATCGTCAATAAGAAGGTCCAAGGTATACAGTAAACCTGAAGTGAAGCATCGGAATCTAAAACTGGACTCACAGGAGAGGTTCAAAATCGTTGAAAGTTAGTGTGTCAATCCTCTTGTACTTAAGTCGGCATTGTGCCTTTTGTATTAAATTCGGATGCTATTTCTGTGTTTCATCGTCAATAAGAAGGTCCAAGGTATACAGTAAACCTGAAGTGAAGCATCGGAATCTAAAACTGGACTCACAGGAGAGGTTCAAATCATAGAAAGTCAGAGTGTCAGTCCTCTTGTACTTAAGTCGGCATTGTGGTTTGGAATTAAATTCGGATGCAATTTCTGAGTTTCATCGTCAATAAGAAGGTGCAAGGTATACAGTAAACCTGAAGTGAAGCATCGGAATCTAAAACTGGACTCACAGGAGAGGTTCAAATCATAGAAAGTTAGAGTGTCAGTCCTCTTGTACTTAAGTCGGCATTGTGCCTTTTGTATTAAATTTGGATGCAATTTCTGTGTTTCATCGTCAATAAGAAGGTCCAAGGGATACAGTAAACCTGAAGGGAAGCATCGGAATCTAAAACTGCTCTCACATGAGGCACATGAGTGGATCAAATCATAGAAAGTTAGAGTGTCAGTCCTCTTGTACTTAGGTCGGCATTGTGCCTTTGTATTAAATTCGGATGCAATTTCTGTGTTCCATCGTCAATAAGAATGTCCAAGGTATACAGTAAACCTGAAGTGAAGCATCGGAATCTAAAACTGAACTCACAGGAGAGGTTCAAATCATAGAAAGTTAGAGTGTCAGTCCTCTTGTACTTAAGTCGGCATTGTGCCTTTTGTATTAAATTCGGATGCAATTTCTGTGTTTCATCTTCAATAAGAAGGTGCAAGGTATACAGTAAACCGCAAGTGAACCATCGGAATCTAAAACTGGACCCACAGGAGAGGATCAAATCATAGAAAATTTGAGTGTCAGTACCCTTGTACTTAAGTCGGCATTGTGCATTTTGTATTAAATTCGGATGCAATTTCTGTGTTTCATCGTCAATAAGAAGGTCCAAGGGATACAGTAAACAAGGAGTGAAGCATCGGAATCTAAAACTAGACTCACAGGAGAGGTTCAAATCATAGAAAATTAGAGAGTCAGTCCTCTTGTACTTAAGTCGGCATTGTGCCTTTTGTATTAAATTCGGATGCAATTTCTGCGTTTCATCGTCAATAAGAAGGTCCAAGGTATACAGTAAACCTGAAGTGAAACATCGGAATCTAAAACTGGCCTCACAGGAGAGGTTCAAATTATATAAAGTTAGATTGTATGTCCACTTGTACTTAAGTCGGCATTGTGCCTTTTGTATTAAATTGGGATGCAATTTCTATGTTTCAACGTCAATAAGAAGGTCCAAGGGATACAGTAAACCTGACGTGAAGCATCGGAATCTAAAACTGGACTCACAAGAGTGGTTCAAATCATAGAAAGTTAGAGTGTCAGTCCTCTTGTACTTTAGTCGGCATTGTGCCTTTTGTATTAAATTCGGATGCAATTTCATCTACATCTACATCTACATCTACATTGATACTCCGCAAGCCACCCAACGGTGTGTGGCGGAGGGCACTTTACGTGCCACTGTCATTACCTCCCTTTCCTGTTCCAGTCGCGTATGGTTCGCGGGAAGAACGACTGTCTGAAAGTCTCCGTGCGCGCTCTAATCTCTCTAATTTTACATTCGTGATCTCCTCGGGAAGTATAAGTAGGGGGAAGCAATATATTCGATACCTCATCCAGAAACGCACCCTCTCGAAACCTGGCGAGCAAGCTACACCGCGATGCAGAGCGCCTCTCTTGCAGAGTCTGCCACTTGAGTTTATTAAACATCTCCGTAACGCTATCACGGTTACCAAATAACCCAGTGACGAAACGCGCCGCTCTTCTTTGGATCTTCTCTATCTCCTCCGTCAACCCGACCTGGTACGGATCCCACACTGATGAGCAATACTCAAGTATAGGTCGAACGAGTGTTTTGTAAGCCACCTCCTTTGTTGATGGACTACATTTTCTAAGCACTCTCCCAATGAATCTCAACCTGGTACCCGCCTTACCAACAATTAGTTTTATATGATCATTCCACTTCAAATCGTTCCGTACGCATACTCCCAGATATTTTACAGAAGTAACTGCTACCAGTGTTTGTTCCGCTATCATATAATCATACAATAAAGGATCCTTCTTTCTGTGTTTCATCGTCAATAAGAGCGTCCGAGGTATACAGTAAACCTGAAGTGAAGCATCAGAATCTAAAACTGGACTCACAGGAGAGGTCCAAATCATAGAAAGTTAGAGGGTCAGTCCTCTTGTACTTATGTCGGCAGAGTGCCTTTTGTATTAAATTCGGATGCAATTTCTGTGTTTCAACGTCAATTTGAAAGTCCAAGGGGTACAGTAAACCTGAAGTGAAGCATCGGAATGTAAAACTGGACTCACAGGAGAGATTCAAATCATAGAAAGTTAGAGTGTCAGTCCTCTTGTACTTAAGTCGGCAATGTGCCTTTTGTAATAAATTCGGATGCAATTTCTGTGTTTCAACGTCAATAAGAATGTCCAAGGATACAGTAAACCTGAAGTGAGGCATCTGAATCTAAAACTGGACTCGCAGGGGAGGTTCAAATCATAGAAAATTAGGGAGTCAGTACTCTTGTACTTAAGTCGGCATTGTGCCTTTCGGATTAAATTCGGATGCAATTTCTGTGTTTCATCGTCAATAAGAAGGTCCAAGGTATACAGTAAAACTGAAGTGAAGCATCGGAATCTAAAACTGGGCTCACAGGAGAGGTTCAAAATCGTAGAAAGTTAGTGTGTCAGTCCTCTTGTACTTAAGTCGGCATTGTGCCTTTTGTATTAAATTCGGATGCTATTTCTGTGTTTCATCGTCAATAAGAAGGTCCAAGGTATACAGTAAACCTGAAGTGAAGCATCGGAATCTAAAACTGGACTCACATGAGAGGTTAAAATCATAGAAAGTCAGAGTGTCAGTCCTCTTGTACTTAAGTCGGCATTGTGGTTTGGAATTAAATTCGGATGCAATTTCTGAGTTTCATCGTCAATAAGAAGGTGCAAGGTATACAGTAAACCGCAAGTGAACCATCGGAATCTAAAACTGGACCCACAGGAGAGGATCAAATCATAGAAAGTTAGAGTGTCAGTCCTCTTGTACTTAAGTCGGCATTGTGCCTTTTGTATTAAATTCGGATGCAATTTCTGTGTTTCATCTTCAATACGAAGGTGCAAGGTATACAGTAAACCGCAAGTGAACCATCGGAATCTAAAACTGGACCCACAGGAGAGGATCAAATCATAGAAAATTTGAGTGTCAGTACCCTTGTACTTAAGTCGGCATTGTGCATTTTGTATCAAATTCGGATGCAATATCTGTGTTTCATCGTCAATAAGAAGGTCCAAGGGATACAGTAAACAAGGAGTGAAGCATCGGAATCTAAAACTAGACTCACAGGAGAGGTTAAAATCATAGAAATTTAGAGTGTCATTCCTTTTGCACTTAAGTCGGCATTGTGCCTTTTGTATTAAAATCGGATGCAATTTCAGTGTTTCATCGTCAATAAGAAGGTCCAAGGTATACAGTAAACCTGAAGTGAAGCATCGGAATCTAAAACTGGCCTCACAGGAGAGGTTCAAATTATAGAAAGTTAGAGTGTAAGTCCCCTTGTACTTAAGTCGGCATTGTGCCTTTTGAATTAAATTGGGATGCAATTTCTATGTTTCATCGTCAATAAGAAGGTCCAAGGGATACAGTAAACCTGACGTGAAGCATCGGAATCTAAAACTGGACTCACAAGAGTGGTTCAAATCATAGAAAGGTAGAGTGTCAGTCCTCTTGTACTTTTGTCGGCATTGTGCCTTTTGTATTAAATTCGGATGCAATTTCTGTGTTTCATCGTCAGTAAGAACGTCCGCGGTATACAGTAAACCTGAAGTAAAGCATCGGAATCTAAAACTGGACTCACAGGAGAGGTCCAAATCATTGAAATTTAGAGTGTCAGTCCTCTTGTACTTAAGTCGGCAGAGTGCCTTTTGTATTAAATTCGGATGCAATTTCTGTGTTTCAACGATAATATTAAGGGTCCAAGGGGTACAGTAAACCTGAAGTGAAGCATCGGAATCTATAACTGGACTCACAAGAGTGGTTCAAATCATAGAAAGTTAGAGTGTCAGTCCTCTTGTACTTAAGTCGGCAATGTACCTTTTGTATTAAATTCGGATGCAATTTCTGTGTTTCATCGTCAATAAGAAGGTCCAAGGATACAGTAAACCTGAAGTGAGGCATCGGAATCTAAAACTGGACTCGCAGTGGAGGTTCAAATCATAGAAAATTAGAGAGTCAGTACTCTAGTACTTAAGTCGGCATTGTGCCTTTTGTATTAAATTCGGATGCAATTTCTGCGTTTCATCGTCAATAAGAAGGTCCAAGGTATACAGTAAACCTGAAGTGAAGCCTCGGAATCTAAAACTGGACTCACAGGAGAGGTTCAAAGTCGTAGAAAGTTAGTGTGTCAGTCCTCCTGTACTTAAGTCGGCATTGTGCCTTTTGTATTAAATTCGGATGCAATTTCGGTGTTTCATCGTCAATAAGAAGGTCCAAGGTATACAGTAAACCTGAGGTGAAGCATCGGAATCTAAAACTGGACTCGCAGGGGAGGTTCAAATCATAGAAAATTAGAGAGTCTGTCCTCTTGTACTTAAGTCGGCATTGTGCCTTTTGTATTAAATTCGGATGCAATTTCTGCGTTTCATCGTCAATAAGAAGGTCCAAGGTTTACAGTAAACCTGAAGTGAAGCATCGGAATCTAAAACTGGACTCACAGGAGAGGTTCAAATCATAGAAAGTTATAGTGTCAGTCCTCTTGGACTTAAGTCGGCATTGTGCCTTTTGTATTAAATTCGGATGCAATTTCTGTGTTTCAACGTCAATATGAAGGTCCAAGGGGTACAGTAAACCTGAAGTGAAGCATCGGAATCTAAAACTGGACTCACAGGAGAGTTTCAAATCATAGAAAATTAGAGTGTCAGTCCTCTTGTACTTAAGTCGGCAATGTGCCTTTTGTCATAAATTCGGATGCAATTTCTGTGTTTCAACGTCAATAAGAAGGTCCAAGGATACAGTAAACCTGAAGTGAGGCATCTGAATCTAAAACTGGACTCGCAGGGGAGGTTCAAATCATAGAGAATTAGGGAGTCAGTACTCTTGTACTTAAGTCGGTATTGTGCCTTTCGGATTAAATTCGGATGCAATTTCTGTGTTTGATCGTCAATAAGAAGGTCCAAGGTATACAGTAAACCTGAAGTGAAGCATCGGAATCTAAAACTGGACTAACAGGAGAGGTTCAAAATCGTAGAAAGTTAGTGTGTCAGTCCTCTTGTACTTAAGTCGGCATTGTGCCTTTTGTATTAAATTCGGATGCTATTTCTGTGTTTCATCGTCAATAAGAAGGTCCAAGGTATACAGTAAACCTGAAGTGAAGCATCGGAATCTAAAACTGGACTCACAGGAGGGGTTCAAATCATAGAAAGTCAGAGTGTCAGTCCTCTTGTACTTAAGTCGGCATTGTGGTTTGGAATTAAATTCGGATGCAATTTCTGAGTTTCATCGTCAATAAGAAGGTGCAAGGTATACAGTAAACCTGAAGTGAAGCATCGGAATCTAAAACTGGACTCACAGGAGAGGTTCAAATCATAGAAAGTTAGAGTGTCAGTCCTCTTGTACTTAAGTCGGCATTGTGCCTTTTGTATTAAATTCGGATGCAATTTCTGTGTTTCATCGTCAATAAGAAGGTCCAAGGGATACAGTAAACCTGAAGGGAAGCATCGGAATCTAAAACTGGTCTCACATGAGGCACATGAGTGGATCAAATCATAGAAAGTTAGAGTGTCAGTCCTCTTGTACTTAGGTCGGCATTGTGCCTTTGTATTAAATTCGGATGCAATTTCTGTGTTCCATCGTCAATAAGAATGTCCAAGGTATACAGTAAACCTGAAGTGAAGCATCGGAATCTAAAACTGAACTCACAGGAGAGGTTCAAATCATAGAAAGTTAGAGTGTCAGTCCTCTTGTACTTAAGTCGGCATTGTGCATTTTGTATTAAATTCGGATGCAATTTCTGTGTTTCATCGTCAATAAGAAGGTCCAAGGGATACAGTAAACAAGGAGTGAAGCATCGGAATCTAAAACTAGACTCACAGGAGAGGTTCAAATCATAGAAAATTAGAGAGTCAGTCCTCTTGTACTTAAGTCGGCATTGTGCCTTTTGTATTAAATTCGGATGCAATTTCTGCGTTTCATCGTCAATAAGAAGGTCCAAGGTATACAGTAAACCTGAAGTGAAACATCGGAATCTAAAACTGGCCTCACAGGAGAGGTTCAAATTATATAAAGTTAGAGTGTAAGTCCTCTTGTACTTAAGTCGGCATTGTGCCTTTTGTATTAAATTGGGATGCAATTTCTATGTTTCAACGTCAATAAGAAGGTCCAAGGGATACAGTAAACCTGACGTGAAGCATCGGAATCTAAAACTGGACTCACAAGAGTGGTTCAAATCATAGAAAGTTAGAGTGTCAGTCCTCTTGTACTTTAGTCGGCATTGTGCATTTTGTATTAAATTCGGATGCAATTTCTGTGTTTCATCGTCAATAAGAGCGTCCGAGGTATACAGTAAACCTGAAGTAAAGCATCAGAATCTAAAACTGGACTCACAGGAGAGGTCCAAATCATAGAAAGTTAGAGGGTCAGTCCTCTTGTACTTATGTCGGCAGAGTGCCTTTTGTATTAAATTCGGATGCAATTTCTGTGTTTCAACGTCAATATGAAAGTCCAAGGGGAACAGTAAACCTGAAGTGAAGCATCGGAATCTAAAACGGGTCTCACAGGAGAGGTTCAAATCATAGAAAGTTAGAGTGTCAGTCCTCTTGTACTTAAGTCGGCAATGTGCCTTTTGTAATAAATTCGGATGCAATTTCTGTGTTTCAACGTCAATAAGAAGATCCAAGGATACAGTAAACCTGAAGTGAGGCATCTGAATCTAAAACTGGACTCGCAGGGGAGGTTCAAATCATAGAAAATTAGGGAGTCAGTACTCTTGTTCTTAAGTCGGCATTGTGCTTTTCGGATTAAATTCGGATGCAATTTCTGTGTTTCATCGTCAATAAGAAGGTGCAAGGTATACAGTAAACCTGAAGTGAAGCATCGGAATCTAAAACTGGACTCACAGGAGAGGTTCAAATCATAGAAAGTTAGAGTGTCGGTCCTCTTGTACTTAAGTCGGCATTGTGTCTTTTTTTTAAATTCGGATGCAATTTCTGTGTTTCATCGTCAATAAGAAGGTCCAAGGGATACAGTAAACCTGAAGGGAAGCATCGGAATCTAAAACTGGTCTCACCTGAGGCACATGAGTGGATCAAATCATAAAAAGTTAGAGTGTCAGTCCTCTTGTACTTAGGTCGGCATTGTGCCTTTGTATTAAATTCGGATGCAATTTCTGTGTTCCATCGTCAATAAGAATGTCCAAGGTATACAGTAAACCTGAAGTGAAGCATCGGAATCTAAAACTGAACTCACAGGAGAGGTTCAAATCATAGAAAGTTAGAGTGTCAGTCCTCTTGTACTTAAGTCGGCATTGTGCCTTTTGTATTAAATTCGGATGCAATTTCTGTGTTTCATCTTCAATACGAAGGTGCAAGGTATACAGTAAACCGCAAGTGAACCATCGGAATCTAAAACTGGACCCACAGGAGAGGATCAAATCATAGAAAATTTGAGTGTCAGTACCCTTGTACTTAAGTCGGCATTGTGCATTTTGTATTAAATTCGGATGCAATATCTGTGTTTCATCGTCAATAAGAAGGTCCAAGGGATACAGTAAACAAGGAGTGAAGCATCGGAATCTAAAACTAGACTCACAGGAGAGGTTGAAATCATTGAAATTTAGAGTGTCATTCCTTTTGCACTTAAGTCGGCATTGTGCCTTTTGTATTAAAATCGGATGCAATTTCAGTGTTTCATCGTCAATAAGAAGGTCCAAGGTATACAGTAAACCTGAAGTGAAGCATCGGAATCTAAAACTGGCCTCACAGGAGAGGTTCAAATTATAGAAAGTTAGAGTGTAAGTCCCCTTGTACTTAAGTCGGCATTGTGCCTTTTGTATTAAATTGGGATGCAATTTCTATGTTTCATCGTCAATAAGAAGGTCCAAGGGATACAGTAAACCTGACGTGAAGCATCGGAATCTAAAACTGGACTCACAAGAGTGGTTCAAATCATAGAAAGGTAGAGTGTCAGTCATCTTGTACTTTTGTCGGCATTGTGCCTTTTGTATTAAATTCGGATGCAATTTCTGTGTTTCATCGTCAGTAAGAACGTCCGCGGTATACAGTAAACCTGAAGTAAAGCATCGGAATCTAAAACTGGACTCACAGGAGAGGTCCAAATCATTGAAATTTAGAGTGTCAGTCCTCTTGCACTTAAGTCGGCAGAGTGCCTTTTGTATTAAATTCGGATGCAATTTCTGTGTTTCAACGACAATATTAAGGGTCCAAGGGGTACAGTAAACCTGAAGTGAAGCATCGGAATCTAAAACTGGACTCACAAGAGTGGTTCAAATCATAGAAAGTTAGAGTGTCAGTCCTCTTGTACTTAAGTCGGCAATGTACCTTTTGTATTAAATTCGGATGCAATTTCTGTGTTTCATCGTCAATAAGAAGGTCCAAGGATACAGTAAACCTGAAGTGAGGCATCGGAATCTAAAACTGGACTCGCAGTGGAGGTTCAAATCATAGAAAGTTAGAGAGTCAGTACTCTAGTACTTAAGTCGGCATTGTGCCTTTTGTATTAAATTCGGATGCAATTTCTGCAATTCATCGTCAATAAGAAGGTCCAAGGTATACAGTAAACCTGAAGTGAAGCTTCGGAATCTAAAACTGGACTCACAGGAGAGGTTCAAAGTCGTAGAAAGTTAGTGTGTCAGTCCTCCTGTACTTAAGTCGGCATTGTGCCTTTTGTATTAAATTCGGATGCAATTTCGGTGTTTCATCGTCAATAAGAAGGTCCAAGGTATACAGTAAACCTGAGGTGAAGCATCGGAATCTAAAACTGGACTCGCAGGGGAGGTTCAAATCATAGAAAATTAGAGAGTCTGTCCTCTTGTACTTAAGTCGGCATTGTGCCTTTTGTATTAAATTCGGATGCAATTTCTGCGTTTCATCGTCAATAAGAAGGTCCAAGGTTTACAGTAAACCTGAAGTGAAGCATCGGAATCTAAAACTGGACTCACAGGAGAGGTTCAAATCATAGAAAGTTATAGTGTCAGTCCTCTTGGACTTAAGTCGGCATTGTGCCTTTTGTATTAAATTCGGATGCAATTTCTGTGTTTCAACGTCAATATGAAAGTCCAAGGGGTACAGTAAACCTGAAGTGAAGCATCGGAATCTAAAACTGGACTCACAGGAGAGTTTCAAATCATAGAAAATTAGAGTGTCAGTCCTCTTGTACTTTAGTCGGCAATGTGCGTTTTGTCATAAATTCGGATGCAATTTCTGTGTTTCAACGTCAATAAGAAGGTCCAAGGATACAGTAAACCTGAAGTCAGGCATCTGAATCTAAAACTGGACTCGCAGGGGAGGTTCAAATCATAGAAAATTAGGGAGTCAGTACTCTTGTACTTAAGTCGGCATTGTGCCTTTGTATTAAATTCGGATGCAATTTCTGTGTTCCATCGTCAATAAGAACGTCCAAGGTATACAGTAAACCTGAAGTGAAGCATCGGAATCTAAAACTGAACTCACAGGAGAGGTTCAAATCATAGAAAGTTAGAGTGTCAGTCCTCTTGTACTTAAGTCAGCATTGTGCCTTTTGTATTAAATTCGGATGCAATTTCTGTGTTTCATCGTCAATAAGAAGGTCCAAGGGATACAGTAAACAAGGAGAGAAGCATCGGAATCTAAAACTAGACCCACAGGAGAGGTTCAAATCATAGAAATTTAGAGTGTCAGTCCTTTTGCACTTAAGTCGGCATTGTGACTTTTGTATTAAAATCGGATGCAATATCTGTGTTTCATCGTCAATAAGAAATTCCAAGGGATACAGGAAACCTGAAGTGAAGCATCGGAATCTAAAACAAGACTCACAGGAGAGGTTCGAATTGTAGAAAGTTAGTGTGTCAGTCCTCTTGTACTTAAGTCGGCAATGTACCTTTTGTATTAAATTCGGATGCAATTTCTGTGTTTCATCGTCAATAAGAAGGTCCAAGGGATACAGCAAACCTGAAGGGAAGCATCGGAATCTAAAACTGGTCTCACATGAGGGGATCAAATCATAGAAGGTTAGAGTGTCAGTCCTCTTGTACTTAAGTCGGCATGGTGCTTTTTGTATTAAATTCGGATGCAATTTCTGTGTTTCATCGTCAATAATAAGGTCCAAGGGATACAGCAAACCTGAAGGGAAGCATCGGAATCTAAAACTGGTCTCACATGAGGGGATCAAATCATAGAAAGTTAGAGTGTCAGTCCTCTTGTACTTAAGTCGGCATTGTGCCTTTTGTATTAAATTCGGATGCAATTTCTGTGTTTCAACGTCTTTAAGAATGTCCAAGGTATACAGTAAACCTGAAGTGAAGCATCGGAAACTAAAACTGGACTCAGAGGAGAGGTTCAAATCATAGTACATTTCAGTTTCAGTCCTCTTGCACTTATGTCGGCATTGTGTCTTTTGTATTAAATTCGGATGCAATTTCTGTGTTTCATCGTCAATAAGAAGGTCCAAGGATACAGTTAACCTGAAGTGAGGCATCGGAATCTAAAACTGGACTCGCAGGGGAGGTTCAAATCATAGAAAATTAGAGAGTCAGTCCTCTTGTACTTAAGTCGGCATTGTGACTTTTGTATTGAATTCGAATGCAATTTCGGCGTTTCATCGTCAATAAGAAGGTCCAAGGTATACAGTAAACCTGAGGTGAAGCATCGGAATCTAAAACTGGACTCGCAGGGGAGGTTCAAATCATAGAAAATTAGAGAGTCAGTCCTCTTGTACTTAAGTCGGCATTGTGCCATTTGTATTAAATTTGGATGCAATTTCTGCGTTTCATCGTCAATAAGAAGGTCCAAGGTATACAGTAAACCTGAAGTGAAGCATCGGAATCTAAAACTGGACTCACTGGAGAGGTTCAAAATCGTAGAAAATTTGTGTGTCAGACCTCATGTACTTAAGTCGGCACTGTGCCTTTTGTATCAAATTCGGATGCTATCTCTGTGTTTCATCGTCAATAAGAAGGTCCAAGGTATACAGTTAACCTGCAGTGAAGCATCGGAATCTAAAACTGGACTCACAGGAGAAGTTCAAATCATAGAAAGTTAGAGTGTCAGTCCTCGTGTACTTAAGTCGGCATTGTGGTTTGGTATTAAATTCGGATGCAATCTCTGTGTTTCATCGTCAATAAGAAGGTCCAAGGGATACAGCAAACCTGAAGGGAAGCATCGGAATCTAAAACTGGTCTCACATGAGGGTATCAAATCATAGAAAGTTAGAGTGTCAGTCCTCTTGTACTTAAGTCGGCATTGTGCCTTTTGTATTACATTCGGATGCAATTTCTGTGTTCCATCGTCAATAAGAACGTCCAAGGTATACAGTAAACCTGAAGTGAAGCATCGGAATCTAAAACTGAACTCACACGAGAGGTTCAAATCATAGAAAGTTAGAGTGTCAGTCCTTTTGTACTTAAGTCGGCATTGTGCCTTTTGTATTAAATTTGGATGCAATTTCTGTGTTTCAACGTCAATAAGAATGTCCAAGGGATACAGCAAACCTGAAGGGAAGCATCGGAATCTAAAACTGGACTCACAGGAGAGGTTCAAATCATAGAAATTTAGAGTGTCAGTCCTCTTGTACTTAAGTCGGCATTGTGCATTTTGTATTAAATTCGGATGCAATTTCTGTGTTTCATTGTCAGTATGAAGGTCCAGGGTATACATTAAACCTGAAGTGAAGCATCGGAAACCAAAACTGGACTCACAGGAGATGTTCAAATCATTGAAAATTAGAGTGTCAGTCCTCTTGTACTTACATCGGCATTGTGCCTTTTGTATTAAATTGGGATGCAATTTCTGTGTTTCATCGTCAATAAGAAGGTCCAAGGATACAGTAAACCTGAAGTGAAGCATCGGAATCTAAAACTGGACTCGCAGGGGAGGTTCAAATCATAGAAAATTAGAGTGTCAGTCCTCTTGTACTTAAGTCGGCATTGTGCCTTTTGAATTAAATTCGGATGCAGTCTCTGTGTTTCATCGTCAATAAGAGGGTCCAAGGTATACAGTAAACCTGAAGTGAAGCATTGGAATCTAAAACTGGACTCACAGGAGAGGTTCAAAATCGTAGAATGTTAGTGTGTCAGTTCTCTTGTACTTAAGTCGGCATTGTGCCTTTTGTATTAAATTCGGATGCTATTTGTGTGTTTCATCGTCAATAAGAACGTCCGAGGTATACAGTAAACCTAAAGTGAAGCATCGGAATCTAAAACTGGACTCACAGGAGTGGTTCAAATCATAGATTGTTAGAGAGTGCGTCCTCTTGTACTTAAGTCAGCATTGTGGTTTGGTATTAAATTCGGATGCAATTTCTGTGTTTCATCGTCAATAAGCGGGTGCAAGGTATACAGTAAACCGGAAGTGAACCATCGGAATCTAAAACTGGACTCACAGGAGAGGCTCAAATCATAGAAAGTTAGACTGTCAGACCTCTTGTACTTAAGTCGGCATTGTGCCTTTTGTATTAAATTTTGATGCAATTTCTGTGTTTCAACGTCAATAAGAAGGTCCAAGGGATACAGTAAACCTGAAGGGAAGCATCGGAATCTAAAACTGGACCCACAGGAGAGGTTCAAATCATAGAAAGTTAGAGTGTCAGTCCCCTTGTACTTAAGTCGGCATTGTGCCATTTGTATTAAATTCGGATGCAGTTTCTGTGTTTCATAGTCAATAAGAAGGTCCAGGGTATACATTAAACCTGAAGTGAAGCATGGGAAACCAAAACTGGACTCACAGGAGAGGTTCAAATCATTGAAAATTAGAAAGTCAGTCCTTTTGTACTTAAGTCGGCATTGTGAATTTTGTATTAAAATCGGATGCAATTTCTGTGTTTCATCGTCAATAAGAAGGTCCAAGGGATACAGTAAACCTGAAGTGAAGCATCGGAATCTAAAACTGGACTCAGAGGAGAGGTTCAAATCATAGTATATTTCAGTGTCAGTCCTCTTGCACTTATGTCGGCATTGTGCCTTTTGTATTAAATTCGGATGCAATTTCTGTGTTTCATCGTCAATACGAAGGTCCAAGGTATACAGTAAACCTGAGGTGAAGCATCGGAATCTAAAACTGGGCTCGCAGGGGAGGTTCAAATCATAGAAAGTTAGAGAGACAGTCCTCTTGTACTTAAGTCAGCATTGTGCCTTTTGTATTAAATTCGGATGCAATTTCTGCGTTTCATCGTCAATAAGAAGGTCCAAGGTATACAGTAAACCTGAAGTGAAGCATCGGAATCTAAAACTGGACTCACAGGAGAGGTTCAAAATCGTAGAAAGTTAGTGTGTCAGTCCTCTTGTACTTAAGTCGGCATTGTGCCTTTTGTATTTAATTCGGATGCTATCTCTGTGTTTCATCGTCAGTAAGGAGGTCTGAGGTATACAGTAAACCTGAAGTGAAGCATCGGAATCTAAAACTGGACTCACAGGAGAAGTTCAAATCATAGAAAGTTTGAGTGTCAGTCCTCTTGTACTTAAGTCGGCATTGTGGTTTGGTATTAAAATCGGATGCAATTTCTGTGTTTCATCGTCAATAAGAAGGTCCAAGGGATACAGTAAACCTGAAGGGAAGCATCGGAATCTAAAACTGGTCTCACATGTGGGGATCAAATCATAGAAAGTTAGAGTGTCAGTCCTCTTGTACTTAAGTCGGCATTGTGCCTTTTGTATTAAAATCGGATGCAATTTCTGTGTTTCATCGTCAATAAGGAGGACCGAAAGCATACAGTAAACCTGAAGTGAAGCATCGGAATCTAAAACTGGACTCACAGGAGAGGTTCAAATCATAGTATATTTGAGTGCCAGTCCTCTTGTACGTAATTCGGCATTGTGCCTTTTGTATTAAATTCGGATGCAATTTCTGTGTTTCATCGTCAATAAGAAGGTCCAAGGATACAGTAAACCTGAAGTGAAGCATCGGAATCTAAAACTGGACTCGCAGGGGAGGTTCAAATCATAGAAAATTATAGAGTCAGTCCGCTTGCACTTAAGTCGGCATTGTGCCTTTTGTGTTAAATTCGGATGCAATTTCTGTGTTTCATCGTCCATAAGAAGGTCCAAGGTATACAGTAAACTTGAAGTGAAGCATCGGAATCTTAAACTGGACTCACAGGAGAGGTTCAAATCATAGAAAGTTAGAGTGTCAGTCCTCTTGTACTTAAGTCGGCATTGTGCCATTTGTATTAAATTCGGATGCAGTATCTGTGTTCCATCGTCAATAAGAAGGTCCAGGGTATACATTAAACCTGAAGTGAAGCATGGGAAACCAAAACTGGACTCACAGGGGAGGTTCAAATCATTGAAAATTAGAGTGTCAGTCCTCTTGTACTTAAGTCGGCATTGTGCCTTTTGTATTAAATTCGGATGCAATTTCTGTGTTTCAACGTCAAGAAGAAGGTCCAAGGATACAGTAAACCTGAAGTGAGGCATCGTAATCTAAAACTGGACTCGCAGGGGAGGTTCAAATCATAGAAAATTAGAGAGTCAGTCCTCTTGTACTTAAGTCGGCATTGTGCCTTTTGTATTAAATTCGGATGCAATTTCGGTGTTTCATCGTCAATAAGAAGGTCCAAGGTATACAGTAGACCTGAGGTGAAGCATCGGAATCTAAAACTGGACTCGCAGGGGAGGTTCAAATCATAGAAAATTAGAAAGTCAGTCCTCTTGTACTTAAGTCGGCATTGTGCCTTTTGTATTAAATTCGGATGCAATTTCTGTGTTTCAACGTCAAGAAGAAGGTCCAAGGATACAGTAAACCTGAAGTGAGGCATCGTAATCTAAAACTGGACTCGCAGGGGAGGTTCAAATCATAGAAAATTAGAGAGTCAGTCCTCTTGTACTTAAGTCGGCATTGTGCCTTTTGTATTAAATTTGGATGCAATTTCTGTGTTTCAACGTCAATAAGAATGTCCAAGGGATACAGTAAACCTGAAGTGAAGCATCGGAATCTAAAACTGGACTCAGAGGAGAGGTTCAAATCATAGTATATTTCAGTGTCAATCCTCTTGCACTTATGTCGGCATTGTGCCTTTTGTATTAAATTCGGATGCAATTTCTATGTTTCATCGTCAATAAGAAGGTCCAAGGGGTATAGTAAACCTGAAGGGAAGCATCGGAATCTAAAACTGGACTCGCAGGGGAGGTTCAAATCATAGAAAATTATAGAGTCAGTCCTCTTGCACTTAAGTCGGCATTGTGCCTTTTGTATTAAATTCGGATGCAATTTCTGTGTTCCATCGTCAATAAGTAGGTCCAAGGTATACAGTAAACCTGAAGTGAAGCATCGGAATCTTAAACTGGACTCACAGGAGAGGTTCAAATCATAGAAAGTTAGAGTGTCAGTCCTCTTGTACTTAAGTCGGCATTGTGCCTTTTGTATTAAAATCGGATGCAATTTCTGTGTTTCATCGTCAATAAGGAGGACCGAAAGGATACAGTAAACCTGAAGTGAAGCATCGGAATCTAAAACTGGACTCACAGGAGAGGTTCAAATCATAGTATATTTGAGTGCCAGTCCTCTTGTACTTAATTCGGCATTGTGCCTTTTGTATTAAATTCGGATGCAATTTCTGTGTTTCATCGTCAATAAGAAGGTCCAAGGATACAGTAAACCTGAAGTGAAGCATCGGAATCTAAAACTGGACTCGCAGGGGAGGTTCAAATCATAGAAATTTAGTGTGTCAGTCCTCATGTACTTAAGTCGGCATTGTGCCTTTTGTATCAAATTCGGATGCTATCTCTGTGTTTCATCGTCAATAAGAAGGTCCAAGGTATACAGTTAACCTGCAGTG